>NW_028256294.1:2833564-3541955 GCF_971803275.1 Cyanistes caeruleus | reverse complement strand
TTTATCTGGAGCTTGCACATGCACCTTACACACCCACGGATTTGCAGCACATTCAAATGCATGCCAAGCTCTTTCTTACGCAAGTTGCAAGCTGCGTCAGAAGGATGCGCTTTTTGTCAGATGGAAGCAGCAGCACGCACCTTCGAGTTTGAGAAGTACGAAAGAGCCGCAGAAGAGTGTGGTCTAGGAACAAAGGGATAGGAAAGTACATTTGCTTCATGTGCCCTTGTTGCCGCCTAACAACAGGTAGCAGCATAAAGCAGATGCGGCTGAAGTTCTTCCGGGCGACAGCTAACATCAATCGAGCAAGCGGGCTTCCCACAGCTACGTTCCTCTGGCAGTCTGAAAGTTTTGCGCACAAGTCGCTTGCTAAGCGCCTTCCTTTACCTTTTGGCAGTGCTCGTGCATGACCAGCCTGGGGCGTGAATGGTCACTACCCCGCACACACGTTTCGTTGTGTCCGTTGCCGAGCGCTCTGGAAGCGCTGTTTATGACGCAAGCTGAAGACCTCTTGCGCTTCCATTCTCAGAGCTCCTGAGTTAAGCAATCTGCGACCCTTGGTGCGAATGCCAGAGGAAAACATTTCCACTGCGTCTGGCAGGGAGAAACTGTTCCTGGAGAACACCTTTGTCTGGAGCTTGCACCTGCACCTTACACACCCACGGATTTGCAGCACATTCAAATGCATGCCAAGCTCTTTCTTACACAAGTTGCAAGCTGCGTCAGAAGGATGCGCTTTTTGTCAGATGGAAGCAGCAGCACGCACCTTCGAGTTTGAGAAGTACGAAAGAGCCGCAGAAGAGTGTGGTCTAGGAACAAAGGGATAGGAAAGTACATTTGCTTCATGTGCCCTTGTTGCCGCCTAACAACAGGTAGCAGCATAAAGCTGATGCGGCTGAAGTTCTTCCGGGCGACAGCTAACATCAATCGAGCAAGTGGGCTTCCCACAGCTACGTTCCTCTGGCAGTCTGAAAGTTTTACGCACAAGCCGCTTGCTAAGCGCCTTCCTTTACCTTTAGGCAGTGCTCGTGCATGACCAGCCTGGGGCGTGAATGGTCACTACCCCGCACACACGTTTCGTTGTGCCCGTTGCCAAGCGCTCTGGAAGCGCTGTTTATGACACAAGCTGAACGCCTCTTGCGCTTCCATTCTCAGAGCTCCTGAGTTAAGCAATCTGCGACACTTGGTGCAAATGCCAGAGGAAAACATTTCCACTGCGTCTGGCAGGGAGAAACTGTTCCTGGAGAACACGTTTATCTGGAGCTTGCACCTGCACCTTACACACCCACGGATTTGCAGCACATTCAAATGCATGCCAAGCTCTTTCTTACGCAAGTTGCAAGCTGCGTCAGAAGGATGCGCTTTTTGTCAGATGGAAGCAGCAGCACGCACCTTCGAGTTTGAGAAGTACGAAAGAGCCGCAGAAGAGTGTGGTCTAGGAACAAAGGGATAGGAAAGTACATTTGCTTCATGTGCCCTTGTTGCCGCCTAACAACAGGTAGCAGCATAAAGCAGATGCGGCTGAAGTTCTTCCGGGCGACAGCTAACATCAATCGAGCAAGTGGGCTTCCCACAGCTACGTTCCTCTGGCAGTCTGAAAGTTTTACGCACAAGCCGCTTGCTAAGCGCCTTCCTTTACCTTTAGGCAGTGCTCGTGCATGACCAGCCTGGGGCGTGAATGGTCACTACCCCGCACACACGTTTCGTTGTGCCCGTTGCCAAGCGCTCTGGAAGCGCTGTTTATGACACAAGCTGAACGCCTCTTGCGCTTCCATTCTCAGAGCTCCTGAGTTAAGCAATCTGCGACACTTGGTGCGAATGCCAGAGGAAAACATTTCCACTGCGACTGGCAGGGAGAAACTGTTCCTGGAGAACACGTTTATCTGGAGCTTGCACCTGCACCTTACACACCCACGGATTTGCAGCACATTCAAATGCATGCCAAGCTCTTTCTTACGCAAGTTGCAAGCTGCGTCAGAAGGATGCGCTTTTTGTCAGATGGAAGCAGCAGCACGCACCTTCGAGTTTGAGAAGTACGAAAGAGCCGCAGAAGAGTGTGGTCTAGGAACAAAGGGATAGGAAAGTACATTTGCTTCATGTGCCCTTGTTGCCGCCTAACAACAGGTAGCAGCATAAAGCAGATGCGGCTGAAGTTCTTCCGGGCGACAGCTAACATCAATCGAGCAAGCGGGCTTCCCACAGCTACGTTCCTCTGGCAGTCTGAAAGCTTTGCGCACAAGTCGCTTGCTAAGCGCCTTCCTTTACCTTTTGGCAGTGCTCGTGCATGACCAGCCTGGGGCGTGAATGGTCACTACCCCGCACACACGTTTCGTTGTGGCCGTTGCCGAGCGCTCTGGAAGCGCTGTTTATGACGCAAGCTGAAGACCTCTTGCGCTTCCATTCTCAGAGCTCCTGAGTTAAGCAATCTGCGACCCTTGGTGCGAATGCCAGAGGAAAACATTTCCACTGCGTCTGGCAGGGAGAAACTGTTCCTGGAGAACACCTTTGTCTGGAGCTTGCACCTGCACCTTACACACCCACGGATTTGCAGCACATTCAAATGCATGCCAAGCTCTTTCTTACACAAGTTGCAAGCTGCGTCAGAAGGATGCGCTTTTTGTCAGATGGAAGCAGCAGCACGCACCTTCGAGTTTGTGAAGTACGAAAGAACCGCAGAAGAGCGTGGTCTAGGAACAAAGGGATAGGAAAGTACATTTGCTTCATGTGCCCTTGTTGCCGCCTAACAACAGGTAGCAGAATAAAGCAGATGCGACTGAAGTTCTTTCGGGCGACAGCTAACATCAATCGAGCAAGCGGGCTTCCCACAGCTACGTTCCTCTGGCAGTCGGAAAGTTTTGCGCACAACCCGCATGCATAGCGCCTTCCTTTACCTTTAGGCAGTGCTCGTGCATGACCAGCCTCGGGCGTGAATGGTCACTACCCCGCACACACGTTTCGTTGTGCCCGTTGCCAAGCGCTCTGGAAGCGCTGTTTATGACGCAAGCTGAACGCCTCTTGCGCTTCCAGTCTCAGAGCTCCTGAGTTAAGCAATCTGCGACACTTGGTGCGAATGCCAGAGGAAAACATTTCCACTGCGTCTGGCAGGGAGAAACTGTTCCTGGAGAACACCTTTGTCTGGAGCTTGCACCTGCACCTTACACACCCACGGATTTGCAGCACATTCAAATGCATGCCAAGCTCTTTCTTACGCAAGTTGCAAGCTGCGTCAGAAGGATGCGCTTTTTGTCAGATGGAAGCAGCAGCACGCACCTTCGAGTTTGTGAAGTACGAAAGAGCCGCAGAAGAGCGTGGTCTAGGAACAAAGGGATAGGAAAGTACATTTGCTTCATGTGCCCTTGTTGCCGCCTAACAACAGGTAGCAGCATAAAGCAGATGCGGCTGAAGTTCTTCCGGGCGACAGCTAACATCAATCGAGCAAGCGGGCTTCCCACAGCTACGTTCCTCTGGCAGTCTGAAAGCTTTGCGCACAAGCCGCTTGTAAGCGCCTTCCTTTACCTTTAGGCAGTGCTCGTGCATGACCAGCCTGGGGCGTGAATGGTCACTACCCCGCACACACGTTTCGTTGTGCCCGTTGCCAAGCGCTCTGGAAGCGCTGTTTATGACGCAAGTTGAACGCCTCTTGCGCTTCCATTCTCAGAGTTCCTGAATTAAGCAATCTGCGAGCCTTGGTGCGAATGCCAGAGGAAAACATTTCCACTGCGTCTGGCAGGGAGAAACTGTTCCTGGAGAACACGTTTATCTGGAGCTTGCACCTGCACCTTACACACCCACGGATTTGCAGCACATTCAAATGCATGCCAAGCTCTTTCTTATGCAAGTTGCAAGCTGCGTCAGAAGGATGCGCTTTTTGTCAGATGGAAGCAGCAGCACGCACCTTCGAGTTTGAGAAGTACGAAAGAGCCACAGAAGAGCGTGGTCTAGGAAGAAAGGGATAGGAAAGTACATTTGCTTCATGTGCCCTTGTTGCCGCCTAACAACAGGTAGCAGCATAAAGCAGATGCGGCTGAAGTTCTTCCGGGCGACAGCTAACATCAATCGAGCAAGCGGGCTTCCCACAGAGCTACGGTCCTCTGGCAGTCTGAAAGCTTTGCGCACAATCCGCATGCAAAGCGCCTTCCTTTACCTTTAGGCAGTGCTCGTGCATGACCAGCCTGGGGCGTGAATGGTCACTACCCCGCACACACGTTTGGTTGTGGCCGTTGCCAAGCGCTCTGGAAGCGCTGTTTATGACGCAAGCTGAACGCCTCTTGCGCTTCCATTCTCAGAGCTCCTGAGTTAAGCAATCTGCGAGCCTTGGTGCGAATGCCAGAGGAAAACATTTCCACTGCGTCTGGCAGGGAGAAACTGTTCCTGGAGAACACGTTTATCTGGAGCTTGCACATGCACCTTACACACCCACGGATTTGCAGCACATTCAAATGCATGCCAAGCTCTTTCTTACGCAAGTTGCAAGCTGCGTCAGAAGGATGCGCTTTTTGTCAGATGGAAGCAGCAGCACGCACCTTCGAGTTTGAGAAGTACGAAAGAGCCGCAGAAGAGTGTGGTCTAGGAACAAAGGGATAGGAAAGTACATTTGCTTCATGTGCCCTTGTTGCCGCCTAACAACAGGTAGCAGCATAAAGCAGATGCGGCTGAAGTTCTTCCGGGCGACAGCTAACATCAATCGAGCAAGCGGGCTTCCCACAGCTACGTTCCTCTGGCAGTCTGAAAGTTTTGCGCACAAGTCGCTTGCTAAGCGCCTTCCTTTACCTTTTGGCAGTGCTCGTGCATGACCAGCCTGGGGCGTGAATGGTCACTACCCCGCACACACGTTTCGTTGTGTCCGTTGCCGAGCGCTCTGGAAGCGCTGTTTATGACGCAAGCTGAAGACCTCTTGCGCTTCCATTCTCAGAGCTCCTGAGTTAAGCAATCTGCGACCCTTGGTGCGAATGCCAGAGGAAAACATTTCCACTGCGTCTGGCAGGGAGAAACTGTTCCTGGAGAACACCTTTGTCTGGAGCTTGCACCTGCACCTTACACACCCACGGATTTGCAGCACATTCAAATGCATGCCAAGCTCTTTCTTACACAAGTTGCAAGCTGCGTCAGAAGGATGCGCTTTTTGTCAGATGGAAGCAGCAGCACGCACCTTCGAGTTTGAGAAGTACGAAAGAGCCGCAGAAGAGTGTGGTCTAGGAACAAAGGGATAGGAAAGTACATTTGCTTCATGTGCCCTTGTTGCCGCCTAACAACAGGTAGCAGCATAAAGCTGATGCGGCTGAAGTTCTTCCGGGCGACAGCTAACATCAATCGAGCAAGTGGGCTTCCCACAGCTACGTTCCTCTGGCAGTCTGAAAGTTTTACGCACAAGCCGCTTGCTAAGCGCCTTCCTTTACCTTTAGGCAGTGCTCGTGCATGACCAGCCTGGGGCGTGAATGGTCACTACCCCGCACACACGTTTCGTTGTGCCCGTTGCCAAGCGCTCTGGAAGCGCTGTTTATGACACAAGCTGAACGCCTCTTGCGCTTCCATTCTCAGAGCTCCTGAGTTAAGCAATCTGCGACACTTGGTGCAAATGCCAGAGGAAAACATTTCCACTGCGTCTGGCAGGGAGAAACTGTTCCTGGAGAACACGTTTATCTGGAGCTTGCACCTGCACCTTACACACCCACGGATTTGCAGCACATTCAAATGCATGCCAAGCTCTTTCTTACGCAAGTTGCAAGCTGCGTCAGAAGGATGCGCTTTTTGTCAGATGGAAGCAGCAGCACGCACCTTCGAGTTTGAGAAGTACGAAAGAGCCGCAGAAGAGCGTGGTCTAGGAACAAAGGGATAGGAAAGTACATTTGCTTCATGTGCCCTTGTTGCCGCCTAACAACAGGTAGCAGCATAAAGCAGATGCGGCTGAAGTTCTTCCGGGCGACAGCTAACATCAATCGAGCAAGTGGGCTTCCCACAGCTACGTTCCTCTGGCAGTCTGAAAGTTTTACGCACAAGCCGCTTGCTAAGCGCCTTCCTTTACCTTTAGGCAGTGCTCGTGCATGACCAGCCTGGGGCGTGAATGGTCACTACCCCGCACACACGTTTCGTTGTGCCCGTTGCCAAGCGCTCTGGAAGCGCTGTTTATGACACAAGCTGAACGCCTCTTGCGCTTCCATTCTCAGAGCTCCTGAGTTAAGCAATCTGCGACACTTGGTGCGAATGCCAGAGGAAAACATTTCCACTGCGACTGGCAGGGAGAAACTGTTCCTGGAGAACACGTTTATCTGGAGCTTGCACCTGCACCTTACACACCCACGGATTTGCAGCACATTCAAATGCATGCCAAGCTCTTTCTTACGCAAGTTGCAAGCTGCGTCAGAAGGATGCGCTTTTTGTCAGATGGAAGCAGCAGCACGCACCTTCGAGTTTGAGAAGTACGAAAGAGCCGCAGAAGAGTGTGGTCTAGGAACAAAGGGATAGGAAAGTACATTTGCTTCATGTGCCCTTGTTGCCGCCTAACAACAGGTAGCAGCATAAAGCAGATGCGGCTGAAGTTCTTCCGGGCGACAGCTAACATCAATCGAGCAAGCGGGCTTCCCACAGCTACGTTCCTCTGGCAGTCTGAAAGCTTTGCGCACAAGTCGCTTGCTAAGCGCCTTCCTTTACCTTTAGGCAGTGCTCGTGCATGACCAGCCTGGGGCGTGAATGGTCACTACCCCGCACACACGTTTCGTTGTGGCCGTTGCCGAGCGCTCTGGAAGCGCTGTTTATGACGCAAGCTGAAGACCTCTTGCGCTTCCATTCTCAGAGCTCCTGAGTTAAGCAATCTGCGACCCTTGGTGCGAATGCCAGAGGAAAACATTTCCACTGCGTCTGGCAGGGAGAAACTGTTCCTGGAGAACACCTTTGTCTGGAGCTTGCACCTGCACCTTACACACCCACGGATTTGCAGCACATTCAAATGCATGCCAAGCTCTTTCTTACACAAGTTGCAAGCTGCGTCAGAAGGATGCGCTTTTTGTCAGATGGAAGCAGCAGCACGCACCTTCGAGTTTGTGAAGTACGAAAGAACCGCAGAAGAGCGTGGTCTAGGAACAAAGGGATAGGAAAGTACATTTGCTTCATGTGCCCTTGTTGCCGCCTAACAACAGGTAGCAGAATAAAGCAGATGCGACTGAAGTTCTTTCGGGCGACAGCTAACATCAATCGAGCAAGCGGGCTTCCCACAGCTACGTTCCTCTGGCAGTCGGAAAGTTTTGCGCACAACCCGCATGCATAGCGCCTTCCTTTACCTTTAGGCAGTGCTCGTGCATGACCAGCCTCGGGCGTGAATGGTCACTACCCCGCACACACGTTTCGTTGTGCCCGTTGCCAAGCGCTCTGGAAGCGCTGTTTATGACGCAAGCTGAACGCCTCTTGCGCTTCCAGTCTCAGAGCTCCTGAGTTAAGCAATCTGCGACACTTGGTGCGAATGCCAGAGGAAAACATTTCCACTGCGTCTGGCAGGGAGAAACTGTTCCTGGAGAACACCTTTGTCTGGAGCTTGCACCTGCACCTTACACACCCACGGATTTGCAGCACATTCAAATGCATGCCAAGCTCTTTCTTACGCAAGTTGCAAGCTGCGTCAGAAGGATGCGCTTTTTGTCAGATGGAAGCAGCAGCACGCACCTTCGAGTTTGTGAAGTACGAAAGAGCCGCAGAAGAGCGTGGTCTAGGAACAAAGGGATAGGAAAGTACATTTGCTTCATGTGCCCTTGTTGCCGCCTAACAACAGGTAGCAGCATAAAGCAGATGCGGCTGAAGTTCTTCCGGGCGACAGCTAGCATCAATCGAGCAAGCGGGCTTCCCACAGCTACGTTCCTCTGGCAGTCTGAAAGCTTTGCGCACAAGCCGCTTGTAAGCGCCTTCCTTTACCTTTAGGCAGTGCTCGTGCATGACCAGCCTGGGGCGTGAATGGTCACTACCCCGCACACACGTTTCGTTGTGCCCGTTGCCAAGCGCTCTGGAAGCGCTGTTTATGACGCAAGCTGAACGCCTCTTGCGCTTCCATTCTCAGAGTTCCTGAGTTAAGCAATCTGCGACCCTTGGTGCGAATGCCAGAGGAAAACATTTCCACTGCGTCTGGCAGGGAGAAACTGTTCCTGGAGAACACGTTTATCTGGAGCTTGCACCTGCACCTTACACACCCACGGATTTGCAGCACATTCAAATGCATGCCAAGCTCTTTCTTATGCAAGTTGCAAGCTGCGTCAGAAGGATGCGCTTTTTGTCAGATGGAAGCAGCAGCACGCACCTTCGAGTTTGAGAAGTACGAAAGAGCCGCAGAAGAGTGTGGTCTAGGAACAAAGGGATAGGAAAGTACATTTGCTTCATGTGCCCTTGTTGCCGCCTAACAACAGGTAGCAGCATAAAGCAGATGCGGCTGAAGTTCTTGCGGGCGACAGCTAACATCAATCGAGCAAGCGGGCTTCCCACAGCTACGTTCCTCTGGCAGTCTGAAAGTTTTGCGCACAAGTCGCTTGCTAAGCGCCTTCCTTTACCTTTTGGCAGTGCTCGTGCATGACCAGCCTGGGGCGTGAATGGTCACTACCCCGCACACACGTTTCGTTGTGTCCGTTGCCGAGCGCTCTGGAAGCGCTGTTTATGACGCAAGCTGAAGACCTCTTGCGCTTCCATTCTCAGAGCTCCTGAGTTAAGCAATCTGCGACCCTTGGTGCGAATGCCAGAGGAAAACATTTCCACTGCGTCTGGCAGGGAGAAACTGTTCCTGGAGAACACCTTTGTCTGGAGCTTGCACCTGCACCTTACACACCCACGGATTTGCAGCACATTCAAATGCATGCCAAGCTCTTTCTTACACAAGTTGCAAGCTGCGTCAGAAGGATGCGCTTTTTGTCAGATGGAAGCAGCAGCACGCACCTTCGAGTTTGTGAAGTACGAAAGAACCGCAGAAGAGCGTGGTCTAGGAACAAAGGGATAGGAAAGTACATTTGCTTCATGTGCCCTTGTTGCCGCCTAACAACAGGTAGCAGAATAAAGCAGATGCGACTGAAGTTCTTTCGGGCGACAGCTAACATCAATCGAGCAAGCGGGCTTCCCACAGCTACGTTCCTCTGGCAGTCGGAAAGTTTTGCGCACAACCCGCATGCATAGCGCCTTCCTTTACCTTTTGGCAGTGCTCCTGCATGACCAGCCTCGGGCGTGAATGGCCACTACCCCGCACACACGTTTCGTTTTGCCCGTGTCCAAGCGCTCTGGAAGCGCTGTTTATGATGCAAGCTGAACGCCTCTTGCGCTTCCATTCTCAGAGCTCCTGAGTTAAGCAATCTGCGACACTTGGTGCAAATGCCAGAGGAAAACATTTCCACTGCGTCTGGCAGGGAGAAACTGTTCCTGGAGAACACGTTTATCTGGAGCTTGCACCTGCACCTTACACACCCACGGATTTGCAGCACATTCAAATGCATGCCAAGCTCTTTCTTACGCAAGTTGCAAGCTGCGTCAGAAGGATGCGCTTTTTGTCAGATGGAAGCAGCAGCACGCACCTTCGAGTTTGAGAAGTACGAAAGAGCCGCAGAAGAGTGTGGTCTAGGAACAAAGGGATAGGAAAGTACATTTGCTTCATGTGCCCTTGTTGCCGCCTAACAACAGGTAGCAGCATAAAGCAGATGCGGCTGAAGTTCTTCCGGGCGACAGCTAACATCAATCGAGCAAGCGGGCTTCCCACAGCTACGTTCCTCTGGCAGTCTGAAAGTTTTGCGCACAAGTCGCTTGCTAAGCGCCTTCCTTTACCTTTTGGCAGTGCTCGTGCATGACCAGCCTGGGGCGTGAATGGTCACTACCCCGCACACACGTTTCGTTGTGTCCGTTGCCGAGCGCTCTGGAAGCGCTGTTTATGACGCAAGCTGAAGACCTCTTGCGCTTCCATTCTCAGAGCTCCTGAGTTAAGCAATCTGCGACCCTTGGTGCGAATGCCAGAGGAAAACATTTCCACTGCGTCTGGCAGGGAGAAACTGTTCCTGGAGAACACCTTTGTCTGGAGCTTGCACCTGCACCTTACACACCCACGGATTTGCAGCACATTCAAATGCATGCCAAGCTCTTTCTTACACAAGTTGCAAGCTGCGTCAGAAGGATGCGCTTTTTGTCAGATGGAAGCAGCAGCACGCACCTTCGAGTTTGTGAAGTACGAAAGAACCGCAGAAGAGCGTGGTCTAGGAACAAAGGGATAGGAAAGTACATTTGCTTCATGTGCCCTTGTTGCCGCCTAACAACAGGTAGCAGAATAAAGCAGATGCGACTGAAGTTCTTTCGGGCGACAGCTAACATCAATCGAGCAAGCGGGCTTCCCACAGCTACGTTCCTCTGGCAGTCGGAAAGTTTTGCGCACAACCCGCATGCATAGCGCCTTCCTTTACCTTTTGGCAGTGCTCCTGCATGACCAGCCTCGGGCGTGAATGGCCACTACCCCGCACACACGTTTCGTTTTGCCCGTGTCCAAGCGCTCTGGAAGCGCTGTTTATGATGCAAGCTGAACGCCTCTTGCGCTTCCATTCTCAGAGCTCCTGAGTTAAGCAATCTGCGACACTTGGTGCAAATGCCAGAGGAAAACATTTCCACTGCGTCTGGCAGGGAGAAACTGTTCCTGGAGAACACGTTTATCTGGAGCTTGCACCTGCACCTTACACACCCACGGATTTGCAGCACATTCAAATGCATGCCAAGCTCTTTCTTACGCAAGTTGCAAGCTGCGTCAGAAGGATGCGCTTTTTGTCAGATGGAAGCAGCAGCACGCACCTTCGAGTTTGAGAAGTACGAAAGAGCCGCAGAAGAGTGTGGTCTAGGAACAAAGGGATAGGAAAGTACATTTGCTTCATGTGCCCTTGTTGCCGCCTAACAACAGGTAGCAGCATAAAGCAGATGCGGCTGAAGTTCTTCCGGGCGACAGCTAACATCAATCGAGCAAGTGGTTTTCCCACAGAGCTACGGTCCTCTGGCAGTCTGAAAGTTTTACGCACAAGCCGCTTGCTAAGCGCCTTCCTTTACCTTTAGGCAGTGCTCGTGCATGACCAGCCTGGGGCGTGAATGGTCACTACCCCGCACACACGTTTCGTTGTGTCCGTTGCCGAGCGCTCTGGAAGCGCTGTTTATGACGCAAGCTGAAGACCTCTTGCACTTCCATTCTCAGAGCTCCTGAGTTAAGCAATCTGCGACCCTTGGTGCGAATGCCAGAGGAAAACATTTCCACTGCGTCTGGCAGGGAGAAACTGTTCCTGGAGAACACCTTTGTCTGGAGCTTGCACCTGCACCTTACACACCCACGGATTTGCAGCACATTCAAATGCATGCCAAGCTCTTTCTTACACAAGTTGCAAGCTGCGTCAGAAGGATGCGCTTTTTGTCAGATGGAAGCAGCAGCACGCACCTTCGAGTTTGAGAAGTACGAAAGAGCCGCAGAAGAGTGTGGTCTAGGAACAAAGGGATAGGAAAGTACATTTGCTTCATGTGCCCTTGTTGCCGCCTAACAACAGGTAGCAGCATAAAGCTGATGCGGCTGAAGTTCTTCCGGGCGACAGCTAACATCAATCGAGCAAGCGGGCTTCCCACAGCTACGTTCCTCTGGCAGTCTGAAAGTTTTACGCACAAGCCGCTTGCTAAGCGCCTTCCTTTACCTTTAGGCAGTGCTCGTGCATGACCAGCCTGGGGCGTGAATGGTCACTACCCCGCACACACGTTTCGTTGTGCCCGTTGCCAAGCGCTCTGGAAGCGCTGTTTATGACACAAGCTGAACGCCTCTTGCGCTTCCATTCTCAGAGCTCCTGAGTTAAGCAATCTGCGACACTTGGTGCGAATGCCAGAGGAAAACATTTCCACTGCGACTGGCAGGGAGAAACTGTTCCTGGAGAACACGTTTATCTGGAGCTTGCACCTGCACCTTACACACCCACGGATTTGCAGCACATTCAAATGCATGCCAAGCTCTTTCTTACGCAAGTTGCAAGCTGCGTCAGAAGGATGCGCTTTTTGTCAGATGGAAGCAGCAGCACGCACCTTCGAGTTTGAGAAGTACGAAAGAGCCGCAGAAGAGTGTGGTCTAGGAACAAAGGGATAGGAAAGTACATTTGCTTCATGTGCCCTTGTTGCCGCCTAACAACAGGTAGCAGCATAAAGCAGATGCGGCTGAAGTTCTTCCGGGCGACAGCTAACATCAATCGAGCAAGTGGTTTTCCCACAGAGCTACGGTCCTCTGGCAGTCTGAAAGTTTTACGCACAAGCCGCTTGCTAAGCGCCTTCCTTTACCTTTAGGCAGTGCTCGTGCATGACCACCCTGGGGCGTGAATGGTCACTACCCCGCACACACGTTTCGTTGTGCCCGTTGCCAAGCGCTCTGGAAGCGCTGTTTATGACGCAAGCTGAACGCCTCTTGCGCTTCCATTCTCAGAGCTCCTGAGTTAAGCAATCTGCGACACTTGGTGCGAATGCCAGAGGAAAACATTTCCACTGCGACTGGCAGGGAGAAACTGTTCCTGGAGAACACGTTTATCTGGAGCTTGCACCTGCACCTTACACACCCACGGATTTGCAGCACATTCAAATGCATGCCAAGCTCTTTCTTACGCAAGTTGCAAGCTGCGTCAGAAGGATGCGCTTTTTGTCAGATGGAAGCAGCAGCACGCACCTTCGAGTTTGTGAAGTACGAAAGAACCGCAGAAGAGCGTGGTCTAGGAACAAAGGGATAGGAAAGTACATTTGCTTCATGTGCCCTTGTTGCCGCCTAACAACAGGTAGCAGAATAAAGCAGATGCGACTGAAGTTCTTTCGGGCGACAGCTAACATCAATCGAGCAAGCGGGCTTCCCACAGCTACGTTCCTCTGGCAGTCGGAAAGTTTTGCGCACAACCCGCATGCATAGCGCCTTCCTTTACCTTTAGGCAGTGCTCGTGCATGACCAGCCTCGGGCGTGAATGGTCACTACCCCGCACACACGTTTCGTTGTGCCCGTTGCCAAGCGCTCTGGAAGCGCTGTTTATGACGCAAGCTGAACGCCTCTTGCGCTTCCAGTCTCAGAGCTCCTGAGTTAAGCAATCTGCGACACTTGGTGCGAATGCCAGAGGAAAACATTTCCACTGCGTCTGGCAGGGAGAAACTGTTCCTGGAGAACACCTTTGTCTGGAGCTTGCACCTGCACCTTACACACCCACGGATTTGCAGCACATTCAAATGCATGCCAAGCTCTTTCTTACGCAAGTTGCAAGCTGCGTCAGAAGGATGCGCTTTTTGTCAGATGGAAGCAGCAGCACGCACCTTCGAGTTTGTGAAGTACGAAAGAGCCGTAGAAGAGCGTGGTCTAGGAACAAAGGGATAGGAAAGTACATTTGCTTCATGTGCCCTTGTTGCCGCCTAACAACAGGTAGCAGCATAAAGCAGATGCGGCTGAAGTTCTTCCGGGCGACAGCTAACATCAATCGAGCAAGCGGGCTTCCCACAGCTACGGTCCTCTGGCAGTCTGAAAGTTTTGCGCACAAGACGCATGCAAAGCGCCTTCCTTTACCTTTAGGCAGTGCTCGTGCATGACCAGCCTGGGGCGTGAATGGTCACTACCCCGCACACACGTTTCGTTGTGCCCGTTGCCAAGCGCTCTGGAAGCGCTGTTTATGACGCAAGCTGAACGCCTCTTGCGCTTCCATTCTCAGAGCTCCTGAGTTAAGCAATCTGCGAGCCTTGGTGCGAATGCCAGAGGAAAACATTTCCACTGCGTCTGTCAGGGAGAAACTGTTCCTGGAGAACACCTTTGTCTGGAGCTTGCACCTGCACCTTACACACCCATGGATTTGCAGCACATTCAAATGCATGCCAAGCTCTTTCTTACGCAAGTTGCAAGCTGCGTCAGAAGGATGCGCTTTTTGTCAGATGGAAGCAGCAGCATGCACCTTCGAGTTTGAGGAGTACGAAAGAGCCGCAGAAGAGCGTGGTCTAGGAACAAAGGGATAGGAAATTACATTTGCTTCATGTGCCCTTTTTGCCGCCTAACAACAGGTAGCAGCATAAAGCAGATGCGGCTGAAGTTCTTCCGGGCGACAGCTAACATCAATCGAGCAAGCGGGCTTCCCACAGCTACGTTCCTCTGGCAGTCTGAAAGCTTTGCGCACAAGCCGCTTGTAAGCGCCTTCCTTTACCTTTAGGCAGTGCTCGTGCATGACCAGCCTGGGGCGTGAATGGTCACTACCCCGCACACACGTTTCGTTGTGCCCGTTGCCAAGCGCTCTGGAAGCGCTGTTTATGACGCAAGCTGAACGCCTCTTGCGCTTCCATTCTCAGAGTTCCTGAGTTAAGCAATCTGCGAGCCTTGGTGCGAATGCCAGAGGAAAACATTTCCACTGCGTCTGGCAGGGAGAAACTGTTCCTGGAGAACACCTTTGTCTGGAGCTTGCACCTGCACCTTACACACCCACGGATTTGCAGCACATTCAAATGCATGCCAAGCTCTTTCTTATGCAAGTTGCAAGCTGCGTCAGAAGGATGCGCTTTTTGTCAGATGGAAGCAGCAGCACGCACCTTCGAGTTTGAGAAGTACGAAAGAGCCACAGAAGAGCGTGGTCTAGGAACAAAGGGATAGGAAAGTACATTTGCTTCATGTGCCCTTGTTGCCGCCTAACAACAGGTAGCAGCATAAAGCAGATGCGGCTGAAGTTCTTCCGGGCGACAGCTAACATCAATCGAGCAAGCGGGCTTCCCACACAGCTACGGTCCTCTGGCAGTCTGAAAGCTTTGCGCACAAGCCGCATGCAAAGCGCCTTCCTTTACCTTTAGGCAGTGCTCGTGCATGACCAGCCTGGGGCGTGAATGGTCACTACCCCGCACACACGTTTCGTTGTGCCCGTTGCCAAGCGCTCTGGAAGCGCTGTTTATGACGCAAGCTGAACGCCTCTTGCGCTTCCATTCTCAGAGCTCCTGAGTTAAGCAATCTGCGAGCCTTGGTGCGAATGCCAGAGGAAAACATTTCCACTGCGTCTGGCAGGGAGAAACTGTTCCTGGAGAACACGTTTATCTGGAGCTTGCACATGCACCTTACACACCCACGGATTTGCAGCACATTCAAATGCATGCCAAGCTCTTTCTTACGCAAGTTGCAAGCTGCGTCAGAAGGATGCGCTTTTTGTCAGATGGAAGCAGCAGCACGCACCTTCGAGTTTGAGAAGTACGAAAGAGCCGCAGAAGAGTGTGGTCTAGGAACAAAGGGATAGGAAAGTACATTTGCTTCATGTGCCCTTGTTGCCGCCTAACAACAGGTAGCAGCATAAAGCAGATGCGGCTGAAGTTCTTCCGGGCGACAGCTAACATCAATCGAGCAAGCGGGCTTCCCACAGCTACGTTCCTCTGGCAGTCTGAAAGTTTTGCGCACAAGTTGCTTGCTAAGCGCCTTCCTTTACCTTTTGGCAGTGCTCGTGCATGACCAGCCTGGGGCGTGAATGGTCACTACCCCGCACACACGTTTCGTTGTGTCCGTTGCCGAGCGCTCTGGAAGCGCTGTTTATGACGCAAGCTGAAGACCTCTTGCGCTTCCATTCTCAGAGCTCCTGAGTTAAGCAATCTGCGACCCTTGGTGCGAATGCCAGAGGAAAACATTTCCACTGCGTCTGGCAGGGAGAAACTGTTCCTGGAGAACACGTTTATCTGGAGCTTGCACCTGCACCTTACACACCCACGGATTTGCAGCACATTCAAATGCATGCCAAGCTCTTTCTTATGCAAGTTGCAAGCTGCGTCAGAAGGATGCGCTTTTTGTCAGATGGAAGCAGCAGCACGCACCTTCGAGTTTGAGAAGTACGAAAGAGCCACAGAAGAGCGTGGTCTAGGAACAAAGGGATAGGAAAGTACATTTGCTTCATGTGCCCTTGTTGCCGCCTAACAACAGGTAGCAGCATAAAGCAGATGCGGCTGAAGTTCTTCCGGGCGACAGCTAACATCAATCGAGCAAGCGGGCTTCCCACACAGCTACGGTCCTCTGGCAGTCTGAAAGCTTTGCGCACAATCCGCATGCAAAGCGCCTTCCTTTACCTTTAGGCAGTGCTCGTGCATGACCAGCCTGGGGCGTGAATGGTCACTACCCCGCACACACGTTTCGTTGTGCCCGTTGCCAAGCGCTCTGGAAGCGCTGTTTATGACGCAAGCTGAACGCCTCTTGCGCTTCCATTCTCAGAGCTCCTGAGTTAAGCAATCTGCGAGCCTTGGTGCGAATGCCAGAGGAAAACATTTCCACTGCGTCTGGCAGGGAGAAACTGTTCCTGGAGAACACGTTTATCTGGAGCTTGCACATGCACCTTACACACCCACGGATTTGCAGCACATTCAAATGCATGCCAAGCTCTTTCTTACGCAAGTTGCAAGCTGCGTCAGAAGGATGCGCTTTTTGTCAGATGGAAGCAGCAGCACGCACCTTCGAGTTTGAGAAGTACGAAAGAGCCGCAGAAGAGTGTGGTCTAGGAACAAAGGGATAGGAAAGTACATTTGCTTCATGTGCCCTTGTTGCCGCCTAACAACAGGTAGCAGCATAAAGCAGATGCGGCTGAAGTTCTTCCGGGCGACAGCTAACATCAATCGAGCAAGCGGGCTTCCCACAGCTACGTTCCTCTGGCAGTCTGAAAGTTTTGCGCACAAGTCGCTTGCTAAGCGCCTTCCTTTACCTTTTGGCAGTGCTCGTGCATGACCAGCCTGGGGCGTGAATGGTCACTACCCCGCACACACGTTTCGTTGTGTCCGTTGCCGAGCGCTCTGGAAGCGCTGTTTATGATGCAAGCTGAAGACCTCTTGCGCTTCCATTCTCAGAGCTCCTGAGTTAAGCAATCTGCGACCCTTGGTGCGAATGCCAGAGGAAAACATTTCCACTGCGTCTGGCAGGGAGAAACTGTTCCTGGAGAACACCTTTGTCTGGAGCTTGCACCTGCACCTTACACACCCACGGATTTGCAGCACATTCAAATGCATGCCAAGCTCTTTCTTACACAAGTTGCAAGCTGCGTCAGAAGGATGCGCTTTTTGTCAGATGGAAGCAGCAGCACGCACCTTCGAGTTTGAGAAGTACGAAAGAGCCGCAGAAGAGTGTGGTCTAGGAACAAAGGGATAGGAAAGTACATTTGCTTCATGTGCCCTTGTTGCCGCCTAACAACAGGTAGCAGCATAAAGCAGATGCGGCTGAAGTTCTTCCGGGCGACAGCTAACATCAATCGAGCAAGTGGGCTTCCCACAGCTACGTTCCTCTGGCAGTCTGAAAGTTTTACGCACAAGCCGCTTGCTAAGCGCCTTCCTTTACCTTTAGGCAGTGCTCGTGCATGACCAGCCTGGGGCGTGAATGGTCACTACCCCGCACACACGTTTCGTTGTGCCCGTTGCCAAGCGCTCTGGAAGCGCTGTTTATGACACAAGCTGAACGCCTCTTGCGCTTCCATTCTCAGAGCTCCTGAGTTAAGCAATCTGCGACACTTGGTGCGAATGCCAGAGGAAAACATTTCCACTGCGACTGGCAGGGAGAAACTGTTCCTGGAGAACACCTTTGTCTGGAGCTTGCACCTGCACCTTACACACCCACGGATTTGCAGCACATTCAAATGCATGCCAAGCTCTTTCTTACACAAGTTGCAAGCTGCGTCAGAAGGATGCGCTTTTTGTCAGATGGAAGCAGCAGCACGCACCTTCGAGTTTGTGAAGTACGAAAGAACCGCAGAAGAGCGTGGTCTAGGAACAAAGGGATAGGAAAGTACATTTGCTTCATGTGCCCTTGTTGCCGCCTAACAACAGGTAGCAGCATAAAGCAGATGCGACTGAAGTTCTTTCGGGCGACAGCTAACATCAATCGAGCAAGCGGGCTTCCCACAGCTACGTTCCTCTGGCAGTCGGAAAGTTTTGCGCACAACCCGCATGCATAGCGCCTTCCTTTACCTTTAGGCAGTGCTCGTGCATGACCAGCCTCGGGCGTGAATGGTCACTACCCCGCACACACGTTTCGTTGTGCCCGTTGCCAAGCGCTCTGGAAGCGCTGTTTATGACGCAAGCTGAACGCCTCTTGCGCTTCCAGTCTCAGAGCTCCTGAGTTAAGCAATCTGCGACACTTGGTGCGAATGCCAGAGGAAAACATTTCCACTGCGTCTGGCAGGGAGAAACTGTTCCTGGAGAACACCTTTGTCTGGAGCTTGCACCTGCACCTTACACACCCACGGATTTGCAGCACATTCAAATGCATGCCAAGCTCTTTCTTACGCAAGTTGCAAGCTGCGTCAGAAGGATGCGCTTTTTGTCAGATGGAAGCAGCAGCACGCACCTTCGAGTTTGTGAAGTACGAAAGAGCCGCAGAAGAGCGTGGTCTAGGAACAAAGGGATAGGAAAGTACATTTGCTTCATGTGCCCTTGTTGCCGCCTAACAACAGGTAGCAGCATAAAGCAGATGCGGCTGAAGTTCTTCCGGGCGACAGCTAACATCAATCGAGCAAGCGGGCTTCCCACAGCTACGTTCCTCTGGCAGTCTGAAAGTTTTGCGCACAAGACGCATGCAAAGCGCCTTCCTTTACCTTTAGGCAGTGCTCGTGCATGACCACCCTGGGGCGTGAATGGTCACTACCCCGCACACACGTTTCGTTGTGCCCGTTGCCAAGCGCTCTGGAAGCGCTGTTTATGACGCAAGCTGAACGCCTCTTGCGCTTCCATTCTCAGAGCTCCTGAGTTAAGCAATCTGCGAGCCTTGGTGCGAATGCCAGAGGAAAACATTTCCACTGCGTCTGGCAGGGAGAAACTGTTCCTGGAGAACACCTTTGTCTGGAGCTTGCACCTGCACCTTACACACCCATGGATTTGCAGCACATTCAAATGCATGCCAAGCTCTTTCTTACGCAAGTTGCAAGCTGCGTCAGAAGGATGCGCTTTTTGTCAGATGGAAGCAGCAGCATGCACCTTCGAGTTTGAGGAGTATGAAAGAGCCGCAGAAGAGCGTGGTCTAGGAACAAAGGGATAGGAAATTACATTTGCTTCATGTGCCCTTTTTGCCGCCTAACAACAGGTAGCAGCATAAAGCAGATGCGGCTGAAGTTCTTCCGGGCGACAGCTAACATCAATCGAGCAAGCGGGCTTCCCACAGCTACGTTCCTCTGGCAGTCTGAAAGCTTTGCGCACAAGCCGCTTGTAAGCGCCTTCCTTTACCTTTAGGCAGTGCTCGTGCATGACCAGCCTGGGGCGTGAATGGTCACTACCCCGCACACACGTTTCGTTGTGCCCGTTGCCAAGCGCTCTGGAAGCGCTGTTTATGACGCAAGCTGAACGCCTCTTGCGCTTCCATTCTCAGAGTTCCTGAGTTAAGCAATCTGCGAGCCTTGGTGCGAATGCCAGAGGAAAACATTTCCACTGCGTCTGGCAGGGAGAAACTGTTACTGGAGAACACGTTTATCTGGAGCTTGCACCTGCACCTTACACACCCACGGATTTGCAGCACATTCAAATGCATGCCAAGCTCTTTCTTATGCAAGTTGCAAGGTGCGTCAGAAGGATGCGCTTTTTGTCAGATGGAAGCAGCAGCACGCACCTTCGAGTTTGAGAAGTACGAAAGAGCCACAGAAGAGCGTGGTCTAGGAACAAAGGGATAGGAAAGTACATTTGCTTCATGTGCCCTTGTTGCCGCCTAACAACAGGTAGCAGCATAAAGCAGATGCGGCTGAAGTTCTTCCGGGCGACAGCTAACATCAATCGAGCAAGCGGGCTTCCCACAGAGCTACGTTCCTCTGGCAGTCTGAAAGCTTTGCGCACAATCCGCATGCAAAGCGCCTTCCTTTACCTTTAGGCAGTGCTCGTGCATGACCAGCCTGGGGCGTGAATGGTCACTACCCCGCACACACGTTTCGTTGTGCCCGTTGCCAAGCGCTCTGGAAGCGCTGTTTATGACGCAAGCTGAACGCCTCTTGCGCTTCCATTCTCAGAGCTCCTGAGTTAAGCAATCTGCGAGCCTTGGTGCGAATGCCAGAGGAAAACATTTCCACTGCGTCTGGCAGGGAGAAACTGTTCCTGGAGAACACGTTTATCTGGAGCTTGCACATGCACCTTACACACCCACGGATTTGCAGCACATTCAAATGCATGCCAAGCTCTTTCTTACGCAAGTTGCAAGCTGCGTCAGAAGGATGCGCTTTTTGTCAGATGGAAGCAGCAGCACGCACCTTCGAGTTTGAGAAGTACGAAAGAGCCGCAGAAGAGTGTGGTCTAGGAACAAAGGGATAGGAAAGTACATTTGCTTCATGTGCCCTTGTTGCCGCCTAACAACAGGTAGCAGCATAAAGCAGATGCGGCTGAAGTTCTTCCGGGCGACAGCTAACATCAATCGAGCAAGCGGGCTTCCCACAGCTACGTTCCTCTGGCAGTCTGAAAGTTTTGCGCACAAGTCGCTTGCTAAGCGCCTTCCTTTACCTTTTGGCAGTGCTCGTGCATGACCAGCCTGGGGCGTGAATGGTCACTACCCCGCACACACGTTTCGTTGTGTCCGTTGCCGAGCGCTCTGGAAGCGCTGTTTATGACGCAAGCTGAAGGCCTCTTGCGCTTCCATTCTCAGAGCTCCTGAGTTAAGCAATCTGCGACCCTTGGTGCGAATGCCAGAGGAAAACATTTCCACTGCGTCTGGCAGGGAGAAACTGTTCCTGGAGAACACCTTTGTCTGGAGCTTGCACCTGCACCTTACACACCCACGGATTTGCAGCACATTCAAATGCATGCCAAGCTCTTTCTTACACAAGTTGCAAGCTGCGTCAGAAGGATGCGCTTTTTGTCAGATGGAAGCAGCAGCACGCACCTTCGAGTTTGTGAAGTACGAAAGAACCGCAGAAGAGCGTGGTCTAGGAACAAAGGGATAGGAAAGTACATTTGCTTCATGTGCCCTTGTTGCCGCCTAACAACAGGTAGCAGAATAAAGCAGATGCGACTGAAGTTCTTTCGGGCGACAGCTAACATCAATCGAGCAAGCGGGCTTCCCACAGCTACGTTCCTCTGGCAGTCGGAAAGTTTTGCGCACAACCCGCATGCATAGCGCCTTCCTTTACCTTTAGGCAGTGCTCGTGCATGACCAGCCTCGGGCGTGAATGGTCACTACCCCGCACACACGTTTCGTTGTGCCCGTTGCCAAGCGCTCTGGAAGCGCTGTTTATGACGCAAGCTGAACGCCTCTTGCGCTTCCAGTCTCAGAGCTCCTGAGTTAAGCAATCTGCGACACTTGGTGCGAATGCCAGAGGAAAACATTTCCACTGCGTCTGGCAGGGAGAAACTGTTCCTGGAGAACACCTTTGTCTGGAGCTTGCACCTGCACCTTACACACCCACGGATTTGCAGCACATTCAAATGCATGCCAAGCTCTTTCTTACGCAAGTTGCAAGCTGCGTCAGAAGGATGCGCTTTTTGTCAGATGGAAGCAGCAGCACGCACCTTCGAGTTTGTGAAGTACGAAAGAGCCGCAGAAGAGCGTGGTCTAGGAACAAAGGGATAGGAAAGTACATTTGCTTCATGTGCCCTTGTTGCCGCCTAACAACAGGTAGCAGCATAAAGCAGATGCGGCTGAAGTTCTTCCGGGCGACAGCTAACATCAATCGAGCAAGCGGGCTTCCCACAGCTACGGTCCTCTGGCAGTCTGAAAGTTTTGCGCACAAGACGCATGCAAAGCGCCTTCCTTTACCTTTTGGCAGTGCTCGTGCATGACCACCCTGGGGCGTGAATGGTCACTACCCCGCACACACGTTTCGTTGTGCCCGTTGCCAAGCGCTCTGGAAGCACTGTTTATGACGCAAGCTGAACGCCTCTTGCGCTTCCATTCTCAGAGCTCCTGAGTTAAGCAATCTGCGACACTTGGTGCGAATGCCAGAGGAAAACATTTCCACTGCGTCTGTCAGGGAGAAACTGTTCCTGGAGAACACCTTTATCTGGAGCTTGCACCTGCACCTTACACACCCATGGATTTGCAGCACATTCAAATGCATGCCAAGCTCTTTCTTACGCAAGTTGCAAGCTGCGTCAGAAGGATGCGCTTTTTGTCAGATGGAAGCAGCAGCATGCACCTTCGAGTTTGAGGAGTACGAAAGAGCCGCAGAAGAGCGTGGTCTAGGAACAAAGGGATAGGAAATTACATTTGCTTCATGTGCCCTTTTTGCCGCCTAACAACAGGTAGCAGCATAAAGCAGATGCGGCTGAAGTTCTTCCGGGCGACAGCTAACATCAATCGAGCAAGCGGGCTTCCCACAGCTACGTTCCTCTGGCAGTCTGAAAGTTTTGCGCACAAGCCGCATGCAAAGCGCCTTCCTTTACCTTTAGGCAGTGCTCGTGCATGACCAGCCTGGGGCGTGAATGGTCACTACCCCGCACACACGTTTCGTTGTGCCCGTTGCCAAGCGCTCTGGAAGCGCTGTTTATGACGCAAGCTGAACGCCTCTTGCGCTTCCATTCTCAGAGCTCCTGAGTTAAGCAATCTGCGAGCCTTGGTGCGAATGCCAGAGGAAAACATTTCCACTGCGTCTGGCAGGGAGAAACTGTTCCTGGAGAACACGTTTATCTGGAGCTTGCACATGCACCTTACACACCCACGGATTTGCAGCACATTCAAATGCATGCCAAGCTCTTTCTTACGCAAGTTGCAAGCTGCGTCAGAAGGATGAGCTTTTTGTCAGATGGAAGCAGCAGCACGCACCTTCGAGTTTGAGAAGTACGAAAGAGCCGCAGAAGAGCGTGGTCTAGGAACAAAGGGATAGGAAAGTACATTTGCTTCATGTGCCCTTGTTGCCGCCTAACAACAGGTAGCAGCATAAAGCAGATGCGGCTGAAGTTCTTCCGGGCGACAGCTAACATCAATCGAGCAAGCGGGCTTCCCACAGCTACGTTCCTCTGGCAGTCTGAAAGCTTTGCGCACAAGCCGCTTGCTAAGCGCCTTCCTTTACCTTTTGGCAGTGCTCCTGCATGACCAGCCTCGGGCGTGAATGGCCACTACCCCGCACACACGTTTCGTTTTGCCCGTGTCCAAGCGCTCTGGAAGCGCTGTTTATGATGCAAGCTGAACGCCTCTTGCGCTTCCATTCTCAGAGCTCCTGAGTTAAGCAATCTGCGACACTTGGTGCGAACGCCAGAGGAAAACATTTCCACTGCGTCTGGCAGGGAGAAACTGTTCCTGGAGAACACGTTTATCTGGAGCTTGCACCTGCACCTTACACACCCACGGATTTGCAGCACATTCAAATGCATGCCAAGCTCTTTCTTACGCAAGTTGCAAGCTGCGTCAGAAGGATGCGCTTTTTGTCAGATGGAAGCAGCAGCACGCACCTTCGAGTTTGAGAAGTACGAAAGAGCCGCAGAAGAGCGTGGTCTAGGAACAAAGGGATAGGAAAGTACATTTGCTTCATGTGCCCTTGTTGCCGCCTAACAACAGGTAGCAGCATAAAGCAGATGCGGCTGAAGTTCTTCCGGGCGACAGCTAACATCAATCGAGCAAACGGGCTTCCCACAGCTACGTTCCTCTGGCAGTCTGAAAGCTTTGCGCACAAGCCGCTTGCTAAGCGCCTTCCTTTACCTTTTGGCAGTGCTCGTGCATGACCAGCCTGGGACGTGAATGGTCACTACCCCGCACACACGTTTCGTTGTGCCCGTTGCCAAGCGCTCTGGAAGCGCTGTTTATGACGCAAGCTGAACGCCTCTTGCGCTTCCATTCTCAGAGCTCCTGAGTTAAGCAATCTGCGACACTTGGTGCGAATGCCAGAGGAAAACATTTCCACTGCGTCTGGCAGGGAGAAACTGTTCCTGGAGAACACGTTTATCTGGAGCTTGCACCTGCACCTTACACACCCACGGATTTGCAGCACATTCAAATGCATGCCAAGCTCTTTCTTACGCAAGTTGCAAGCTGCGTCAGAAGGATGCGCTTTTTGTCAGATGGAAGCAGCAGCACGCACCTTCGAGTTTGAGAAGTACGAAAGAGCCGCAGAAGAGTGTGGTCTAGGAACAAAGGGATAGGAAAGTACATTTGCTTCATGTGCCCTTGTTGCCGCCTAACAACAGGTCGCAGCATAAAGCAGATGCGACTGAAGTTCTTCCAGGCGACAGCTAACATCAATCGAGCAAGCGGGCTTCCCACAGCTACGTTCCTCTGGCAGTCGGAAAGTTTTGCGCACAACCCGCATGCATAGCGCCTTCCTTTACCTTTTGGCAGTGCTCGTGCATGACCAGCCTCGGGCGTGAATGGTCACTACCCCGCACACACGTTTCGTTGTGCCCGTTGCCAAGCGCTCTGGAAGCGCTGTTTATGACGCAAGCTGAACGCCTCTTGCGCTTCCAGTCTCAGAGCTCCTGAGTTAAGCAATCTGCGACACTTGGTGCGAATGCCAGAGGAAAACATTTCCACTGCGTCTGGCAGGGAGAAACTGTTCCTGGAGAACACCTTTGTCTGGAGCTTGCACCTGCACCTTACACACCCACGGATTTGCAGCACATTCAAATGCATGCCAAGCTCTTTCTTACGCAAGTTGCAAGCTGCGTCAGAAGGATGCGCTTTTTGTCAGATGGAAGCAGCAGCACGCACCTTCGAGTTTGTGAAGTACGAAAGAGCCGCAGAAGAGCGTGGTCTAGGAACAAAGGGATAGGAAAGTACATTTGCTTCATGTGCCCTTGTTGCCGCCTAACAACAGGTAGCAGCATAAAGCAGATGCGGCTGAAGTTCTTCCGGGCGACAGCTAACATCAATCGAGCAAGCGGGCTTCCCACAGCTACGTTCCTCTGGCAGTCTGAAAGTTTTGCGAACAAGACGCATGCAAAGCGCCTTCCTTTACCTTTAGGCAGTGCTCGTGCATGACCACCCTGGGGCGTGAATGGTCACTACCCCGCACACACGTTTCGTTGTGCCCGTTGCCAAGCGCTCTGGAAGCGCTGTTTATGACGCAAGCTGAACGCCTCTTGCGCTTCCATTCTCAGAGCTCCTGAGTTAAGCAATCTGCGACACTTGGTGCGAATGCCAGAGGAAAACATTTCCACTGCGTCTGTCAGGGAGAAACTGTTCCTGGAGAACACCTTTATCTGGAGCTTGCACCTGCACCTTACACACCCACGGATTTGCAGCACATTCAAATGCATGCCAAGCTCTTTCTTACGCAAGTTGCAAGCTGCGTCAGAAGGATGCGCTTTTTGTCAGATGGAAGCAGCAGCATGCACCTTCGAGTTTGAGGAGTACGAAAGAGCCACAGAAGAGCGTGGTCTAGGAACAAAGGGATAGGAAAGTACATTTGCTTCATGTGCCCTTGTTGCCGCCTAACAACAGGTAGCAGCATAAAGCAGATGCGGCTGAAGTTCTTCCGGGCGACAGCTAACATCAATCGAGCAAGCGGGCTTCCCACAGAGCTACGGTCCTCTGGCAGTCTGAAAGCTTTGCGCACAATCCGCATGCAAAGCGCCTTCCTTTACCTTTAGGCAGTGCTCGTGCATGACCAGCCTGGGGCGTGAATGGTCACTACCCCACACACACGTTTCGTTGTGCCCGTTGCCAAGCGCTCTGGAAGCGCTGTTTATGACGCAAGCTGAACGCCTCTTGCGCTTCCATTCTCAGAGCTCCTGAGTTAAGCAATCTGCGAGCCTTGGTGCGAATGCCAGAGGAAAACATTTCCACTGCGTCTGGCAGGGAGAAACTGTTCCTGGAGAACACGTTTATCTGGAGCTTGCACCTGCACCTTACACACCCACGGATTTGCAGCACATTCAAATGCATGCCAAGCTCTTTCTTACGCAAGTTGCAAGCTGCGTCAGAAGGATGCGCTTTTTGTCAGATGGAAGCAGCAGCATCCACCTTCAAGTTTGAGAAGTACGAAAGAGCCGCAGAAGAGCGTGGTCTAGGAACAAAGGGATAGGAAAGTACATTTGCTTCATGTGCCCTTGTTGCCGCCTAACAACAGGTAGCAGCATAAAGCAGATGCGGCTGAAGTTCTTCCGGGCGACAGCTAACATCAATCGAGCAAGCGGGCTTCCCACAGCTACGTTCCTCTGGCAGTCTGAAAGCTTTGCGCACCAGCCGCTTGCTAAGCACCTTCCTTTACCTTTTGGCAGTGCTCGTGCATGACCAGCCTGGGGCGTGAATGGTCACTACCCCGCACACACGTTTCGTTGTGCCCGTTGCCAAGCGCTCTGGAAGCGCTGTTTATGACGCAAGCTGAACGCCTCTTGCGCTTCCATTCTCAGAGCTCCTGAGTTAAGCAATCTGCGACACTTGGTGCGAATGCCAGAGGAAAACATTTCCACTGCGTCTGGCAGGGAGAAACTGTTCCTGGAGAACACGTTTATCTGGAGCTTGCACCTGCACCTTACACACCCACGGATTTGCAGCACATTCAAATGCATGCCAAGCTCTTTCTTACGCAAGTTGCAAGCTGCGTCAGAAGGATGCGCTTTTTGTCAGATGGAAGCAGCAGCACGCACCTTCGAGTTTGAGAAGTACGAAAGAGCCGCAGAAGAGCGTGGTCTAGGAACAAAGGGATAGGAAAGTACATTTGCTTCATGTGCCCTTGTTGCCGCCTAACAACAGGTAGCAGCATAAAGCAGATGCGGCTGAAGTTCTTCCGGGCGACAGCTAACATCAATCGAGCAAGCGGGCTTCCCACAGCTACGTTCCTCTGGCAGTCTGAAAGCTTTGCGCACAAGCCGCTTGCTAAGCGCCTTCCTTTACCTTTTGGCAGTGCTCCTGCATGACCAGCCTCGGGCGTGAATGGCCACTACCCCGCACACACGTTTCGTTTTGCCCGTGTCCAAGCGCTCTGGAAGCGCTGTTTATGATGCAAGCTGAACGCCTCTTGCGCTTCCATTCTCAGAGCTCCTGAGTTAAGCAATCTGCGACACTTGGTGCGAACGCCAGAGGAAAACATTTCCACTGCGTCTGGCAGGGAGAAACTGTTCCTGGAGAACACGTTTATCTGGAGCTTGCACCTGCACCTTACACACCCACGGATTTGCAGCACATTCAAATGCATGCCAAGCTCTTTCTTACGCAAGTTGCAAGCTGCGTCAGAAGGATGCGCTTTTTGTCAGATGGAAGCAGCAGCACGCACCTTCGAGTTTGAGAAGTACGAAAGAGCCGCAGAAGAGCGTGGTCTAGGAACAAAGGGATAGGAAAGTACATTTGCTTCATGTGCCCTTGTTGCCGCCTAACAACAGGTAGCAGCATAAAGCAGATGCGGCTGAAGTTCTTCCGGGCGACAGCTAACATCAATCGAGCAAACGGGCTTCCCACAGCTACGTTCCTCTGGCAGTCTGAAAGCTTTGCGCACAAGCCGCTTGCTAAGCGCCTTCCTTTACCTTTTGGCAGTGCTCGTGCATGACCAGCCTGGGACGTGAATGGTCACTACCCCGCACACACGTTTCGTTGTGCCCGTTGCCAAGCGCTCTGGAAGCGCTGTTTATGACGCAAGCTGAACGCCTCTTGCGCTTCCATTCTCAGAGCTCCTGAGTTAAGCAATCTGCGACACTTGGTGCGAATGCCAGAGGAAAACATTTCCACTGCGTCTGGCAGGGAGAAACTGTTCCTGGAGAACACGTTTATCTGGAGCTTGCACCTGCACCTTACACACCCACGGATTTGCAGCACATTCAAATGCATGCCAAGCTCTTTCTTACGCAAGTTGCAAGCTGCGTCAGAAGGATGCGCTTTTTGTCAGATGGAAGCAGCAGCACGCACCTTCGAGTTTGAGAAGTACGAAAGAGCCGCAGAAGAGTGTGGTCTAGGAACAAAGGGATAGGAAAGTACATTTGCTTCATGTGCCCTTGTTGCCGCCTAACAACAGGTCGCAGCATAAAGCAGATGCGGCTGAATTTCTTCCGGGCGACAGCTAACATCAATCGAGCAAGCGGGCTTCCCACAGCTACGGTCCTCTGGCAGTCTGAAAGTTTTGCGCACAAGTCGCTTGCTAAGCGCCTTCCTTTACCTTTAGGCAGTGCTCGTGCATGACCAGCCTGGGGCGTGAATGGTCACTACCCCGCACACACGTTTCGTTGTGCCTGTTGCCAAGCGCTCTGGAAGCGCTGTTTATGACGCAAGCTGAACGCCTCTTGCGCTTCCATTCTCAGAGCTCCTGAGTTAAGCAATCTGCGACACTTGGTGCGAATGCCAGAGGAAAATATTTCCACTGCGTCTGGCAGGGAGAAACTGTTCCTGGAGAACACCTTTGTCTGGAGCTTGCACCTGCACCTTACACACCCACGGATTTGCAGCACATTCAAATGCATGCCAAGCTCTTTCTTACGCAAGTTGCAAGCTGCGTCAGAAGGATGCGCTTTTTGTCAGATGGAAGCAGCAGCACGCACCTTCGAGTTTGAGAAGTACGAAAGAGCCGCAGAAGAGCGTGGTCTAGGAACAAAGGGATAGGAAAGTACATTTGCTTCATGTGCCCTTGTTGCCGCCTAACAACAGGTAGCAGCATAAAGCAGATGCGGCTGAAGTTCTTCCGGGCGACAGCTAACATTAATCGAGCAAGCGGGCTTCCCACAGCTACGTTCCTCTGGCAGTCTGAAAGTTTTGCGCACAAGTCGCTTGCTAAGCGCCTTCCTTTACCTTTTGGCAGTGCTCGTGCATGACCAGCCTGGGGCGTGAATGGTCACTACCCCGCACACACGTTTCGTTGTGGCCGTTGCCGAGCGCTCTGGAAGCGCTGTTTATGACGCAAGCTGAAGACCTCTTGCGCTTCCATTCTCAGAGCTCCTGAGTTAAGCAATCTGCGACCCTTGGTGCGAATGCCAGAGGAAAACATTTCCACTGCGTCTGGCAGGGAGAAACTGTTCCTGGAGAACACCTTTGTCTGGAGCTTGCACCTGCACCTTACACACCCACGGATTTGCAGCACATTCAAATGCATGCCAAGCTCTTTCTTACACAAGTTGCAAGCTGCGTCAGAAGGATGCGCTTTTTGTCAGATGGAAGCAGCAGCACGCACCTTCGAGTTTGTGAAGTACGAAAGAACCGCAGAAGAGCGTGGTCTAGGAACAAAGGGATAGGAAAGTACATTTGCTTCATGTGCCCTTGTTGCCGCCTAACAACAGGTAGCAGAATAAAGCAGATGCGACTGAAGTTCTTTCGGGCGACAGCTAACATCAATCGAGCAAGCGGGCTTCCCACAGCTACGTTCCTCTGGCAGTCGGAAAGTTTTGCGCACAACCCGCATGCATAGCGCCTTCCTTTACCTTTTGGCAGTGCTCGTGCATGACCAGCCTCGGGCGTGAATGGTCACTACCCCGCACACACGTTTCGTTGTGCCCGTTGCCAAGCGCTCTGGAAGCGCTGTTTATGACGCAAGCTGAACGCCTCTTGCGCTTCCAGTCTCAGAGCTCCTGAGTTAAGCAATCTGCGACACTTGGTGCGAATGCCAGAGGAAAACATTTCCACTGCGTCTGGCAGGGAGAAACTGTTCCTGGAGAACACCTTTGTCTGGAGCTTGCACCTGCACCTTACACACCCACGGATTTGCAGCACATTCAAATGCATGCCAAGCTCTTTCTTACGCAAGTTGCAAGCTGCGTCAGAAGGATGCGCTTTTTGTCAGATGGAAGCAGCAGCACGCACCTTCGAGTTTGTGAAGTACGAAAGAGCCGCAGAAGAGCGTGGTCTAGGAACAAAGGGATAGGAAAGTACATTTGCTTCATGTGCCCTTGTTGCCGCCTAACAACAGGTAGCAGCATAAAGCAGATGCGGCTGAAGTTCTTCCGGGCGACAGCTAACATCAATCGAGCAAGCGGGCTTCCCACAGCTACGTTCCTCTGGCAGTCTGAAAGTTTTGCGAACAAGACGCATGCAAAGCGCCTTCCTTTACCTTTAGGCAGTGCTCGTGCATGACCACCCTGGGGCGTGAATGGTCACTACCCCGCACACACGTTTCGTTGTGCCCGTTGCCAAGCGCTCTGGAAGCGCTGTTTATGACGCAAGCTGAACGCCTCTTGCGCTTCCATTCTCAGAGCTCCTGAGTTAAGCAATCTGCGACACTTGGTGCGAATGCCAGAGGAAAACATTTCCACTGCGTCTGTCAGGGAGAAACTGTTCCTGGAGAACACCTTTATCTGGAGCTTGCACCTGCACCTTACACACCCACGGATTTGCAGCACATTCAAATGCATGCCAAGCTCTTTCTTACGCAAGTTGCAAGCTGCGTCAGAAGGATGCGCTTTTTGTCAGATGGAAGCAGCAGCATGCACCTTCGAGTTTGAGGAGTACGAAAGAGCCACAGAAGAGCGTGGTCTAGGAACAAAGGGATAGGAAAGTACATTTGCTTCATGTGCCCTTGTTGCCGCCTAACAACAGGTAGCAGCATAAAGCAGATGCGGCTGAAGTTCTTCCGGGCGACAGCTAACATCAATCGAGCAAGCGGGCTTCCCACAGAGCTACGGTCCTCTGGCAGTCTGAAAGCTTTGCGCACAATCCGCATGCAAAGCGCCTTCCTTTACCTTTAGGCAGTGCTCGTGCATGACCAGCCTGGGGCGTGAATGGTCACTACCCCACACACACGTTTCGTTGTGCCCGTTGCCAAGCGCTCTGGAAGCGCTGTTTATGACGCAAGCTGAACGCCTCTTGCGCTTCCATTCTCAGAGCTCCTGAGTTAAGCAATCTGCGAGCCTTGGTGCGAATGCCAGAGGAAAACATTTCCACTGCGTCTGGCAGGGAGAAACTGTTCCTGGAGAACACGTTTATCTGGAGCTTGCACCTGCACCTTACACACCCACGGATTTGCAGCACATTCAAATGCATGCCAAGCTCTTTCTTACGCAAGTTGCAAGCTGCGTCAGAAGGATGCGCTTTTTGTCAGATGGAAGCAGCAGCATCCACCTTCAAGTTTGAGAAGTACGAAAGAGCCGCAGAAGAGCGTGGTCTAGGAACAAAGGGATAGGAAAGTACATTTGCTTCATGTGCCCTTGTTGCCGCCTAACAACAGGTAGCAGCATAAAGCAGATGCGGCTGAAGTTCTTCCGGGCGACAGCTAACATCAATCGAGCAAGCGGGCTTCCCACAGCTACGTTCCTCTGGCAGTCTGAAAGCTTTGCGCACCAGCCGCTTGCTAAGCGCCTTCCTTTACCTTTTGGCAGTGCTCGTGCATGACCAGCCTGGGGCGTGAATGGTCACTACCCCGCACACACGTTTCGTTGTGCCCGTTGCCAAGCGCTCTGGAAGCGCTGTTTATGACGCAAGCTGAACGCCTCTTGCGCTTCCATTCTCAGAGCTCCTGAGTTAAGCAATCTGCGACACTTGGTGCGAATGCCAGAGGAAAAAATTTCCACTGCGTCTGGCAGGGAGAAACTGTTCCTGGAGAACACGTTTATCTGGAGCTTGCACCTGCACCTTACACACCCACGGATTTGCAGCACATTCAAATGCATGCCAAGCTCTTTCTTACGCAAGTTGCAAGCTGCGTCAGAAGGATGCGCTTTTTGTCAGATGGAAGCAGCAGCACGCACCTTCGAGTTTGAGAAGTACGAAAGAGCCGCAGAAGAGCGTGGTCTAGGAACAAAGGGATAGGAAAGTACATTTGCTTCATGTGCCCTTGTTGCCGCCTAACAACAGGTAGCAGCATAAAGCAGATGCGGCTGAAGTTCTTCCGGGCGACAGCTAACATCAATCGAGCAAGCGGGCTTCCCACAGCTACGTTTTTCTGGCAGTCTGAAAGCTTTGCGCACAAGCCGCATGCAAAGCGCCTTCCTTTACCTTTAGGCAGTGCTCGTGCATGACCAGCCTGGGGCGTGAATGGTCACTATCCCGCACACACGTTTCGTTGTGGCCGTTGCCAAGCGCTCTGGAAGCGCTGTTTATGACGCAAGCTGAACGCCTCTTGCGCTTCCATTCTCAGAGCTCCTGAGTTAAGCAATCTGCGACACTTGGTGTGAATGCCAGAGGAAAACATTTCCACTGCGTCTGGCAGGGAGAAACTGTTCCTGCAGAACACGTTTATCTGGAGCTTGCACCTGCACCTTACACACCCACGGATTTGCAGCACATTCAAATGCATGCCAAGCTCTTTCTTTCGCAAGTTGCAAGCTGCGTCAGAAGGATGCGCTTTTTGTCAGATGGAAGCAGCAGCACGCACCTTCGAGTTTGAGAAGTACGAAAGAGCCGCAGAAGAGCGTGGTCTAGGAACAAAGGGATAGGAAATTACATTTGCTTCATGTGCCCTTGTTGCCGCCTAACAACAGGTAGCAGCATAAAGCAGATGCGGCTGAAGTTCTTCCGAGCGACAGCTATCATCAATCGAGCAAGCGGGCTTCCCACAGAGCTACGGTCCTCTGGCAGTCTGAAAGCTTTGCGCACAAGCCGCTTGCTCAGCGCCTTCCTTTACCTTTTGGCAGTGCTCCTGCATGACCAGCCTCTGGCGTGAATGGTCACTACCCCGCACACACGTTTCGTTGTGCCCGTTGCCAAGCGCTCTGGAAGCGCTCTTTATGACGCAAGCTGAACGCCTCTTGCGCTTCCATTCTCAGAGCTCCTGAGTTAAGCAATTTGCGAGCCTTGGTGCGAATGCCAGAGGAAAACATTTCCACTGCGTCTGGCAGGGAGAAACTGTTCCTGGAGAACACCTTTGTCTGGAGCTTGCACCTGCACCTTACACACCCACGGATTTGCAGCACATTCAAATGCATGCCAAGCTCTTTCTTACACAAGTTGCAAGCTGCGTCAGAAGGATGCGCTTTTTGTCAGATGGAAGCAGCAGCACGCACCTTCGAGTTTGTGAAGTACGAAAGAGCCGCAGAAGAGCGTGGTCTAGGAACAAAGGGATAGGAAAGTACATTTGCTTCATGTGCCCTTGTTGCCGCCTAACAACAGGTAGCAGCATAAAGCAGATGCGACTGAAGTTCTTCCAGGCGACAGCTAACATCAATCGAGCAAGCGGGCTTCCCACAGCTACGTTCCTCTGGCAGTCGGAAAGTTTTGCGCACAACCCGCATGCATAGCGCCTTCCTTTACCTTTTGGCAGTGCTCGTGCATGACCAGCCTCGGGCGTGAATGGTCACTACCCCGCACACACGTTTCGTTGTGCCCGTTGCCAAGCGCTCTGGAAGCGCTGTTTATGACGCAAGCTGAACGCCTCTTGCGCTTCCAGTCTCAGAGCTCCTGAGTTAAGCAATCTGCGACACTTGGTGCGAATGCCAGAGGAAAACATTTCCACTGCGTCTGGCAGGGAGAAACTGTTCCTGGAGAACACCTTTGTCTGGAGCTTGCACCTGCACCTTACACACCCACGGATTTGCAGCACATTCAAATGCATGCCAAGCTCTTTCTTACGCAAGTTGCAAGCTGCGTCAGAAGGATGCGCTTTTTGTCAGATGGAAGCAGCAGCACGCACCTTCGAGTTTGTGAAGTACGAAAGAGCCGCAGAAGAGCGTGGTCTAGGAACAAAGGGATAGGAAAGTACATTTGCTTCATGTGCCCTTGTTGCCGCCTAACAACAGGTAGCAGCATAAAGCAGATGCGGCTGAAGTTCTTCCGGGCGACAGCTAACATCAATCGAGCAAGCGGGCTTCCCACAGCTACGTTCCTCTGGCAGTCTGAAAGTTTTGCGAACAAGACGCATGCAAAGCGCCTTCCTTTACCTTTAGGCAGTGCTCGTGCATGACCACCCTGGGGCGTGAATGGTCACTACCCCGCACACACGTTTCGTTGTGCCCGTTGCCAAGCGCTCTGGAAGCGCTGTTTATGACGCAAGCTGAACGCCTCTTGCGCTTCCATTCTCAGAGCTCCTGAGTTAAGCAATCTGCGACACTTGGTGCGAATGCCAGAGGAAAACATTTCCACTGCGTCTGTCAGGGAGAAACTGTTCCTGGAGAACACCTTTATCTGGAGCTTGCACCTGCACCTTACACACCCACGGATTTGCAGCACATTCAAATGCATGCCAAGCTCTTTCTTACGCAAGTTGCAAGCTGCGTCAGAAGGATGCGCTTTTTGTCAGATGGAAGCAGCAGCATGCACCTTCGAGTTTGAGGAGTACGAAAGAGCCACAGAAGAGCGTGGTCTAGGAACAAAGGGATAGGAAAGTACATTTGCTTCATGTGCCCTTGTTGCCGCCTAACAACAGGTAGCAGCATAAAGCAGATGCGGCTGAAGTTCTTCCGGGCGACAGCTAACATCAATCGAGCAAGCGGGCTTCCCACAGAGCTACGGTCCTCTGGCAGTCTGAAAGCTTTGCGCACAATCCGCATGCAAAGCGCCTTCCTTTACCTTTTGGCAGTGCTCGTGCATGACCAGCCTGGGGCGTGAATGGTCACTACCCCACACACACGTTTCGTTGTGCCCGTTGCCAAGCGCTCTGGAAGCGCTGTTTATGACGCAAGCTGAACGCCTCTTGCGCTTCCATTCTCAGAGCTCCTGAGTTAAGCAATCTGCGAGCCTTGGTGCGAATGCCAGAGGAAAACATTTCCACTGCGTCTGGCAGGGAGAAACTGTTCCTGGAGAACACGTTTATCTGGAGCTTGCACCTGCACCTTACACACCCACGGATTTGCAGCACATTCAAATGCATGCCAAGCTCTTTCTTACGCAAGTTGCAAGCTGCGTCAGAAGGATGCGCTTTTTGTCAGATGGAAGCAGCAGCATCCACCTTCAAGTTTGAGAAGTACGAAAGAGCCGCAGAAGAGCGTGGTCTAGGAACAAAGGGATAGGAAAGTACATTTGCTTCATGTGCCCTTGTTGCCGCCTAACAACAGGTAGCAGCATAAAGCAGATGCGGCTGAAGTTCTTCCGGGCGACAGCTAACATCAATCGAGCAAGCGGGCTTCCCACAGCTACGTTCCTCTGGCAGTCTGAAAGCTTTGCGCACCAGCCGCTTGCTAAGCGCCTTCCTTTACCTTTTGGCAGTGCTCGTGCATGACCAGCCTGGGGCGTGAATGGTCACTACCCCGCACACACGTTTCGTTGTGCCCGTTGCCAAGCGCTCTGGAAGCGCTGTTTATGACGCAAGCTGAACGCCTCTTGCGCTTCCATTCTCAGAGCTCCTGAGTTAAGCAATCTGCGACACTTGGTGCGAATGCCAGAGGAAAACATTTCCACTGCGTCTGGCAGGGAGAAACTGTTCCTGGAGAACACGTTTATCTGGAGCTTGCACCTGCACCTTACACACCCACGGATTTGCAGCACATTCAAATGCATGCCAAGCTCTTTCTTACGCAAGTTGCAAGCTGCGTCAGAAGGATGCGCTTTTTGTCAGATGGAAGCAGCAGCACGCACCTTCGAGTTTGAGAAGTACGAAAGAGCCGCAGAAGAGCGTGGTCTAGGAACAAAGGGATAGGAAAGTACATTTGCTTCATGTGCCCTTGTTGCCGCCTAACAACAGGTAGCAGCATAAAGCAGATGCGGCTGAAGTTCTTCCGGGCGACAGCTAACATCAATCGAGCAAGCGGGCTTCCCACAGCTACGTTCCTCTGGCAGTCTGAAAGCTTTGCGCACAAGCCGCTTGCTAAGCGCCTTCCTTTACCTTTTGGCAGTGCTCCTGCATGACCAGCCTCGGGCGTGAATGGCCACTACCCCGCACACACGTTTCGTTTTGCCCGTGTCCAAGCGCTCTGGAAGCGCTGTTTATGATGCAAGCTGAACGCCTCTTGCGCTTCCATTCTCAGAGCTCCTGAGTTAAGCAATCTGCGACACTTGGTGCGAACGCCAGAGGAAAACATTTCCACTGCGTCTGGCAGGGAGAAACTGTTCCTGGAGAACACGTTTATCTGGAGCTTGCACCTGCACCTTACACACCCACGGATTTGCAGCACATTCAAATGCATGCCAAGCTCTTTCTTACGCAAGTTGCAAGCTGCGTCAGAAGGATGCGCTTTTTGTCAGATGGAAGCAGCAGCACGCACCTTCGAGTTTGAGAAGTACGAAAGAGCCGCAGAAGAGCGTGGTCTAGGAACAAAGGGATAGGAAAGTACATTTGCTTCATGTGCCCTTGTTGCCGCCTAACAACAGGTAGCAGCATAAAGCAGATGCGGCTGAAGTTCTTCCGGGCGACAGCTAACATCAATCGAGCAAGCGGGCTTCCCACAGCTACGTTTTTCTGGCAGTCTGAAAGCTTTGCGCACAAGCCGCATGCAAAGCGCCTTCCTTTACCTTTAGGCAGTGCTCGTGCATGACCAGCCTGGGGCGTGAATGGTCACTATCCCGCACACACGTTTCGTTGTGGCCGTTGCCAAGCGCTCTGGAAGCGCTGTTTATGACGCAAGCTGAACGCCTCTTGCGCTTCCATTCTCAGAGCTCCTGAGTTAAGCAATCTGCGACACTTGGTGTGAATGCCAGAGGAAAACATTTCCACTGCGTCTGGCAGGGAGAAACTGTTCCTGCAGAACACGTTTATCTGGAGCTTGCACCTGCACCTTACACACCCACGGATTTGCAGCACATTCAAATGCATGCCAAGCTCTTTCTTTCGCAAGTTGCAAGCTGCGTCAGAAGGATGCGCTTTTTGTCAGATGGAAGCAGCAGCACGCACCTTCGAGTTTGAGAAGTACGAAAGAGCCGCAGAAGAGCGTGGTCTAGGAACAAAGGGATAGGAAATTACATTTGCTTCATGTGCCCTTGTTGCCGCCTAACAACAGGTAGCAGCATAAAGCAGATGCGGCTGAAGTTCTTCCGAGCGACAGCTATCATCAATCGAGCAAGCGGGCTTCCCACAGAGCTACGGTCCTCTGGCAGTCTGAAAGCTTTGCGCACAAGCCGCTTGCTCAGCGCCTTCCTTTACCTTTTGGCAGTGCTCCTGCATGACCAGCCTCTGGCGTGAATGGTCACTACCCCGCACACACGTTTCGTTGTGCCCGTTGCCAAGCGCTCTGGAAGCGCTCTTTATGACGCAAGCTGAACGCCTCTTGCGCTTCCATTCTCAGAGCTCCTGAGTTAAGCAATTTGCGAGCCTTGGTGCGAATGCCAGAGGAAAACATTTCCACTGCGTCTGGCAGGGAGAAACTGTTCCTGGAGAACACCTTTGTCTGGAGCTTGCACCTGCACCTTACACACCCACGGATTTGCAGCACATTCAAATGCATGCCAAGCTCTTTCTTACACAAGTTGCAAGCTGCGTCAGAAGGATGCGCTTTTTGTCAGATGGAAGCAGCAGCACGCACCTTCGAGTTTGTGAAGTACGAAAGAGCCGCAGAAGAGCGTGGTCTAGGAACAAAGGGATAGGAAAGTACATTTGCTTCATGTGCCCTTGTTGCCGCCTAACAACAGGTAGCAGCATAAAGCAGATGCGACTGAAGTTCTTCCAGGCGACAGCTAACATCAATCGAGCAAGCGGGCTTCCCACAGCTACGGTCCTCTGGCAGTCTGAAAGTTTTGCGCACAAGCCGCATGCAAAGCGCCTTCCTTTACCTTTAGGCAGTCCTCGTGCATGACCAGCCTGGGGCGTGAATGGTCACTACCCCGAACACACGTTTGGTTGTGGCCGTTGCCAAGCGCTCTGGAAGCGCTGTTTATGACGCAAGCTGAACGCCTCTTGCGCTTCCATTCTCAGAGCTCCTGAGTTAAGCAATCTGTGACACTTGGTGCGAATGCCAGAGGAAAACATTTCCACTGCGTCTGGCAGGGAGAAACTGTTCCTGGAGAACACGTTTATCTGGAGCTTGCACCTGCACCTTACACACCCACGGATTTGCGGCACATTCAAATGCATGCCAAGCTCTTTCTTACGCAAGTTGCAAGCTGCGTCAGAAGGATGCGCTTTTTGTCAGATGGAAGCAGCAGCACGCACCTTCGAGTTTGTGAAGTACGAAAGAGCCGCAGAAGAGCATGGCCTAGGAACAAAGGGATAGGAAAGTACATTTGCTTCATGTGCCCTTGTTGCCGCCTAACAACAGGTAGCAGCATAAAGCAGATGCGGCTGAAGTTCTTCCGGGCGACAGCTAACATCAATCGAGCAAGTGGGCTTCCCACAGCTACGTTCCTCTGGCAGTCTGAAAGTTTTACGCATAAGCCGCATGCAAAGTGCCTTCCTTTACCTTTAGGCAGTGCTCGTGCATGACCAGCCTGGGGCGTGAATGGTCACTACCCCGCACACACGTTTCGTTGTGCCTGTTGCCAAGCGCTCTGGAAGCGCTGTTTATGACGCAAGCTGAACGCCTCTTGCGCTTCCATTCTCAGAGCTCCTGAGTTAAGCAATCTGCGACACTTGGTGCGAATGCCAGAGGAAAACATTTCCACTGCGTCTGGCAGGGAGAAACTGTTCCTGGAGAACACCTTTGTCTGGAGCTTGCACCTGCACCTTACACACCCACGGATTTGCAGCACATTCAAATGTATGCCAAGCTCTTTCTTACACAAGTTGCAAGCTGCGTCAGAAGGATGCGCTTTTTGTCAGATGGAAGCAGCAGCACGCACCTTCGAGTTTGTGAAGTACGAAAGAACCGCAGAAGAGCGTGGTCTAGGAACAAAGGGATAGGAAAGTACATTTGCTTCATGTGCCCTTGTTGCCGCCTAACAACAGGTAGCAGAATAAAGCAGATGCGACTGAAGTTCTTTCGGGCGACAGCTAACATCAATCGAGCAAGCGGGCTTCCCACAGCTACGTTCCTCTGGCAGTCGGAAAGTTTTGCGCACAACCCGCATGCATAGCGCCTTCCTTTACCTTTAGGCAGTGCTCGTGCATGACCAGCCTCGGGCGTGAATGGTCACTACCCCGCACACACGTTTCGTTGTGCCCGTTGCCAAGCGCTCTGGAAGCGCTGTTTATGACGCAAGCTGAACGCCTCTTGCGCTTCCATTCTCAGAGCTCCTGAGTTAAGCAATCTGCGACACTTGGTGCGAATGCCAGAGGAAAACATTTCCACTGCGTCTGGCAGGGAGAAACTGTTCCTGGAGAACACCTTTGTCTGGAGCTTGCACCTGCACCTTACACACCCACGGATTTGCAGCACATTCAAATGCATGCCAAGCTCTTTCTTACGCAAGTTGCAAGCTGCGTCAGAAGGATGCGCTTTTTGTCAGATGGAAGCAGCAGCACGCACCTTCGAGTTTGTGAAGTACGAAAGAGCCGCAGAAGAGCGTGGTCTAGGAACAAAGGGATAGGAAAGTACATTTGCTTCATGTGCCCTTGTTGCCGCCTAACAACAGGTAGCAGCATAAAGCAGATGCGGCTGAAGTTCTTCCGGGCGACAGCTAACATCAATCGAGCAAGCGGGCTTCCCACAGCTACGGTCCTCTGGCAGTCTGAAAGTTTTGCGAACAAGACGCATGCAAAGCGCCTTCCTTTACCTTTAGGCAGTGCTCGTGCATGACCACCCTGGGGCGTGAATGGTCACTACCCCGCACACACGTTTCGTTGTGCCCGTTGCCAAGCGCTCTGGAAGCGCTGTTTATGACGCAAGCTGAACGCCTCTTGCGCTTCCATTCTCAGAGCTCCTGAGTTAAGCAATCTGCGACACTTGGTGCGAATGCCAGAGGAAAACATTTCCACTGCGTCTGGCAGGGAGAAACTGTTCCTGGAGAACACCTTTATCTGGAGCTTGCACCTGCACCTTACACACCCACGGATTTGCAGCACATTCAAATGCATGCCAAGCTCTTTCTTACGCAAGTTGCAAGCTGCGTCAGAAGGATGCGCTTTTTGTCAGATGGAAGCAGCAGCATGCACCTTCGAGTTTGAGGAGTACGAAAGAGCCACAGAAGAGCGTGGTCTAGGAACAAAGGGATAGGAAAGTACATTTGCTTCATGTGCCCTTGTTGCCGCCTAACAACAGGTAGCAGCATAAAGCAGATGCGGCTGAAGTTCTTCCGGGCGACAGCTAACATCAATCGAGCAAGTGGGCTTCCCACAGATCTACGGTCCTCTGGCAGTCTGAAAGCTTTGCGCACAATCCGCATGCAAAGCGCCTTCCTTTACCTTTAGGCAGTGCTCGTGCATGACCAGCCTGGGGCGTGAATGGTCACTACCCCGCACACACGTTTCGTTGTGCCCGTTGCCAAGCGCTCTGGAAGCGCTGTTTATGACGCAAGCTGAACGCCTCTTGCGCTTCCATTCTCAGAGCTCCTGAGTTAAGCAATCTGCGAGCCTTGGTGCGAATGCCAGAGGAAAACATTTCCACTGCGTCTGGCAGGGAGAAACTGTTCCTGGAGAACACGTTTATCTGGAGCTTGCACCTGCACCTTACACACCCACGGATTTGCAGCACATTCAAATGCATGCCAAGCTCTTTCTTACGCAAGTTGCAAGCTGCGTCAGAAGGATGCGCTTTTTGTCAGATGGAAGCAGCAGCATCCACCTTCAAGTTTGAGAAGTACGAAAGAGCCGCAGAAGAGCGTGGTCTAGGAACAAAGGGATAGGAAAGTACATTTGCTTCATGTGCCCTTGTTGCTGCCTAACAACAGGTAGCAGCATAAAGCAGATGCGGCTGAAGTTCTTCCGGGCGACAGCTAACATCAATCGAGCAAGCGGGCTTCCCACAGCTACGTTCCTCTGGCAGTCTGAAAGCTTTGCGCACCAGCCGCTTGCTAAGCGCCTTCCTTTACCTTTTGGCAGTGCTCGTGCATGACCAGCCTGGGGCGTGAATGGTCACTACCCCGCACACACGTTTCGTTGTGCCCGTTGCCAAGCGCTCTGGAAGCGCTGTTTATGACGCAAGCTGAACGCCTCTTGCGCTTCCATTCTCAGAGCTCCTGAGTTAAGCAATCTGCGACACTTGGTGCGAATGCCAGAGGAAAACATTTCCACTGCGTCTGGCAGGGAGAAACTGTTCCTGGAGAACACGTTTATCTGGAGCTTGCACCTGCACCTTACACACCCACGGATTTGCAGCACATTCAAATGCATGCCAAGCTCTTTCTTACGCAAGTTGCAAGCTGCGTCACAAGGATGCGCTTTTTGTCAGATGGAAGCAGCAGCACGCACCTTCGAGTTTGAGAAGTACAAAAGAGCCGCAGAAGAGCGTGGTCTAGGAACAAAGGGATAGGAAATTACATTTGCTTCATGTGCCCTTGTTGCCGCCTAACAACAGGTAGCAGCATAAAGCAGATGCGGCTGAAGTTCTTCCGGGCGACAGCTAACATCAATCGAGCAAGCGGGCTTCCCACAGCTACGGTCCTCTGGCAGTCTGAAAGTTTTGCGCACAAGCCGCATGCAAAGCGCCTTCCTTTACCTTTAGGCAGTGCTCGTACATGACCAGCCTGGGGCGTGAATGGTCACTACCCCGCACACACGTTTCGTTGTGCCCGTTCCAAGCGCTCTGGAAGCGCTGTTTATGACGCAAGCTGAACGCCTCTTGCGCTTCCATTCTCAGAGCTCCTGAGTTAAGCAATCTGCGACACTTGGTGCGAATGCCAGAGGAAAACATTTCCACTGCGTCTGGCAGGGAGAAACTGTTCCTGGAGAACACGTTTATCTGGAGCTTGCACCTGCACCTTACACACCCACGGATTTGCAGCACATTCAAATGCATGCCAAGCTCTTTCTTACGCAAGTTGCAAGCTGCGTCAGAAGGATGCGCTTTTTGTCAGATGGAAGCAGCAGCACGCACCTTCGAGTTTGTGAAGTACGAAAGAGCCGCAGAAGAGCGTGGTCTAGGAACAAAGGGATAGGAAAGTACATTTGCTTCATGTGCCCTTGTTGCCGCCTAACAACAGGTAGCAGCATAAAGCAGATGCGGCTGAAGTTCTTCCGGGCGACAGCTAACATCAATCGAGCAAGCGGGCTTCCCACAGCTACGTTTTTCTGGCAGTCTGAAAGCTTTGCGCACAAGCCGCATGCAAAGCGCCTTCCTTTACCTTTAGGCAGTGCTCGTGCATGACCAGCCTGGGGCGTGAATGGTCACTATCCCGCACACACGTTTCGTTGTGGCCGTTGCCAAGCGCTCTGGAAGCGCTGTTTATGACGCAAGCTGAACGCCTCTTGCGCTTCCATTCTCAGAGCTCCTGAGTTAAGCAATCTGCGACACTTGGTGTGAATGCCAGAGGAAAACATTTCCACTGCGTCTGGCAGGGAGAAACTGTTCCTGCAGAACACGTTTATCTGGAGCTTGCACCTGCACCTTACACACCCACGGATTTGCAGCACATTCAAATGCATGCCAAGCTCTTTCTTTCGCAAGTTGCAAGCTGCGTCAGAAGGATGCGCTTTTTGTCAGATGGAAGCAGCAGCACGCACCTTCGAGTTTGAGAAGTACGAAAGAGCCGCAGAAGAGCGTGGTCTAGGAACAAAGGGATAGGAAATTACATTTGCTTCATGTGCCCTTGTTGCCGCCTAACAACAGGTAGCAGCATAAAGCAGATGCGGCTGAAGTTCTTCCGAGCGACAGCTATCATCAATCGAGCAAGCGGGCTTCCCACAGAGATACGGTCCTCTGGCAGTCTGAAAGCTTTGCGCACAAGCCGCTTGCTCAGCGCCTTCCTTTACCTTTTGGCAGTGCTCCTGCATGACCAGCCTCTGGCGTGAATGGTCACTACCCCGCACACACGTTTCGTTGTGCCCGTTGCCAAGCGCTCTGGAAGCGCTCTTTATGACGCAAGCTGAACGCCTCTTGCGCTTCCATTCTCAGAGCTCCTGAGTTAAGCAATCTGCGAGCCTTGGTGCGAATGCCAGAGGAAAACATTTCCACTGCGTCTGGCAGGGAGAAACTGTTCCTGGAGAACACCTTTGTCTGGAGCTTGCACCTGCACCTTACACACCCACGGATTTGCAGCACATTCAAATGCATGCCAAGCTCTTTCTTACGCAAGTTGCAAGCTGCGTCAGAAGGATGCGCTTTTTGTCAGATGGAAGCAGCAGCATCAACCTTCAAGTTTGAGAAGTACGAAAGAACCGCAGAAGAGCGTGGTCTAGGAACAAAGGGATAGGAAAGTACATTTGCTTCATGTGCCCTTGTTGCCGCCTAACAACAGGTAGCAGCATAAAGCAGATGCGGCTGAAGTTCTTCCGGGCGACAGCTAACATCAATCGAGCAAGCGGGCTTCCCACAGCTACGTTCCTCTGGCAGTCTGAAAGCTTTGCGCACCAGCCGCTTTCTAAGCGCCTTCCTTTACCTTTTGGCAGTGCTCGTGCATGACCAGCCTGGGGCGTGAATGGTCACTACCCCGCACACACGTTTCGTTGTGCCCGTTGCCAAGTGCTCTGGAAGCGCTGTTTATGACGCAAGCTGAACGCCTCTTGCGCTTCCATTCTCAGAGCTCCTGAGTTAAGCAATCTGCGACACTTGGTGCGAATGCCAGAGGAAAACATTTCCACTGCGTCTGGCAGGGAGAAACTGTTCCTGGAGAACACGTTTATCTGGAGCTTGCACCTGCACCTTACACACCCACGGATTTGCAGCACATTCAAATGCATGCCAAGCTCTTTCTTACGCAAGTTGCAAGCTGCGTCACAAGGATGCGCTTTTTGTCAGATGGAAGCAGCAGCACGCACCTTCGAGTTTGAGAAGTACAAAAGAGCCGCAGAAGAGCGTGGTCTAGGAACAAAGGGATAGGAAATTACATTTGCTTCATGTGCCCTTGTTGCCGCCTAACAACAGGTAGCAGCATAAAGCAGATGCGGCTGAAGTTCTTCCGGGCGACAGCTAACATCAATCGAGCAAGCGGGCTTCCCACAGCTACGGTCCTCTGGCAGTCTGAAAGTTTTGCGCACAAGCCGCATGCAAAGCGCCTTCCTTTACCTTTAGGCAGTGCTCGTACATGACCAGCCTGGGGCGTGAATGGTCACTACCCCGCACACACGTTTCGTTGTGCCCGTTGCCAAGCGCTCTGGAAGCGCTGTTTATGACGCAAGCTGAACGCCTCTTGCGCTTCCATTCTCAGAGCTCCTGAGTTAAGCAATCTGCGACACTTGGTGCGAATGCCAGAGGAAAACATTTCCACTGCGTCTGGCAGGGAGAAACTGTTCCTGGAGAACACGTTTATCTGGAGCTTGCACCTGCACCTTACACACCCACGGATTTGCAGCACATTCAAATGCATGCCAAGCTCTTTCTTACGCAAGTTGCAAGCTGCGTCAGAAGGATGCGCTTTTTGTCAGATGGAAGCAGCAGCACGCACCTTCGAGTTTGAGAAGTACGAAAGAGCCGCAGAAGAGCGTGGTCTAGGAACAAAGGGATAGGAAAGTACATTTGCTTCATGTGCCCTTGTTGCCGCCTAACAACAGGTAGCAGCATAAAGCAGATGCGGCTGAAGTTCTTCCGGGCGACAGCTAACATCAATCGAGCAAGCGGGCTTCCCACAGCTACGTTTTTCTGGCAGTCTGAAAGCTTTGCGCACAAGCCGCATGCAAAGCGCCTTCCTTTACCTTTAGGCAGTGCTCGTGCATGACCAGCCTGGGGCGTGAATGGTCACTATCCCGCACACACGTTTCGTTGTGGCCGTTGCCAAGCGCTCTGGAAGCGCTGTTTATGACGCAAGCTGAACGCCTCTTGCGCTTCCATTCTCAGAGCTCCTGAGTTAAGCAATCTGCGACACTTGGTGTGAATGCCAGAGGAAAACATTTCCACTGCGTCTGGCAGGGAGAAACTGTTCCTGCAGAACACGTTTATCTGGAGCTTGCACCTGCACCTTACACACCCACGGATTTGCAGCACATTCAAATGCATGCCAAGCTCTTTCTTTCGCAAGTTGCAAGCTGCGTCAGAAGGATGCGCTTTTTGTCAGATGGAAGCAGCAGCACGCACCTTCGAGTTTGAGAAGTACGAAAGAGCCGCAGAAGAGCGTGGTCTAGGAACAAAGGGATAGGAAATTACATTTGCTTCATGTGCCCTTGTTGCCGCCTAACAACAGGTAGCAGCATAAAGCAGATGCGGCTGAAGTTCTTCCGAGCGACAGCTATCATCAATCGAGCAAGCGGGCTTCCCACAGAGCTACGGTCCTCTGGCAGTCTGAAAGCTTTGCGCACAAGCCGCTTGCTCAGCGCCTTCCTTTACCTTTTGGCAGTGCTCCTGCATGACCAGCCTCTGGCGTGAATGGTCACTACCCCGCACACACGTTTCGTTGTGCCCGTTGCCAAGCGCTCTGGAAGCGCTCTTTATGACGCAAGCTGAACGCCTCTTGCGCTTCCATTCTCAGAGCTCCTGAGTTAAGCAATCTGCGAGCCTTGGTGCGAATGCCAGAGGAAAACATTTCCACTGCGTCTGGCAGGGAGAAACTGTTCCTGGAGAACACCTTTGTCTGGAGCTTGCACCTGCACCTTACACACCCACGGATTTGCAGCACATTCAAATGCATGCCAAGCTCTTTCTTACACAAGTTGCAAGCTGCGTCAGAAGGATGCGCTTTTTGTCAGATGGAAGCAGCAGCACGCACCTTCGAGTTTGTGAAGTACGAAAGAGCCGCAGAAGAGCGTGGTCTAGGAACAAAGGGATAGGAAAGTACATTTGCTTCATGTGCCCTTGTTGCCGCCTAACAACAGGTAGCAGCATAAAGCAGATGCGACTGAAGTTCTTCCAGGCGACAGCTAACATCAATCGAGCAAGCGGGCTTCCCACAGCTACGGTCCTCTGGCAGTCTGAAAGTTTTGCGCACAAGCCGCATGCAAAGCGCCTTCCTTTACCTTTAGGCAGTCCTCGTGCATGACCAGCCTGGGGCGTGAATGGTCACTACCCCGAACACACGTTTGGTTGTGGCCGTTGCCAAGCGCTCTGGAAGCGCTGTTTATGACGCAAGCTGAACGCCTCTTGCGCTTCCATTCTCAGAGCTCCTGAGTTAAGCAATCTGTGACACTTGGTGCAAATGCCAGAGGAAAACATTTCCACTGCGTCTGGCAGGGAGAAACTGTTCCTGGAGAACACGTTTATCTGGAGCTTGCACCTGCACCTTACACACCCACGGATTTGCGGCACATTCAAATGCATGCCAAGCTCTTTCTTACGCAAGTTGCAAGCTGCGTCAGAAGGATGCGCTTTTTGTCAGATGGAAGCAGCAGCACGCACCTTCGAGTTTGTGAAGTACGAAAGAGCCGCAGAAGAGCATGGCCTAGGAACAAAGGGATAGGAAAGTACATTTGCTTCATGTGCCCTTGTTGCCGCCTAACAACAGGTAGCAGCATAAAGCAGATGCGGCTGAAGTTCTTCCGGGCGACAGCTAACATCAATCGAGCAAGTGGGCTTCCCACAGCTACGTTCCTCTGGCAGTCTGAAAGTTTTACGCATAAGCCGCATGCAAAGTGCCTTCCTTTACCTTTAGGCAGTGCTCGTGCATGACCAGCCTGGGGCGTGAATGGTCACTACCCCGCACACACGTTTCGTTGTGCCCGTTGCCAAGCGCTCTGGAAGCGCTCTTTATGACGCAAGCTGAACGCCTCTTGCGCTTCCATTCTCAGAGCTCCTGAGTTAAGCAATCTGCGAGCCTTGGTGCGAATGCCAGAGGAAAACATTTCCACTGCGTCTGGCAGGGAGAAACTGTTCCTGGAGAACACCTTTGTCTGGAGCTTGCACCTGCACCTTACACACCCACGGATTTGCAGCACATTCAAATGCATGCCAAGCTCTTTCTTACACAAGTTGCAAGCTGCGTCAGAAGGATGCGCTTTTTGTCAGATGGAAGCAGCAGCACGCACCTTCGAGTTTGTGAAGTACGAAAGAGCCGCAGAAGAGCGTGGTCTAGGAACAAAGGGATAGGAAAGTACATTTGCTTCATGTGCCCTTGTTGCCGCCTAACAACAGGTAGCAGCATAAAGCAGATGCGACTGAAGTTCTTCCAGGCGACAGCTAACATCAATCGAGCAAGCGGGCTTCCCACAGCTACGGTCCTCTGGCAGTCTGAAAGTTTTGCGCACAAGCCGCATGCAAAGCGCCTTCCTTTACCTTTAGGCAGTCCTCGTGCATGACCAGCCTGGGGCGTGAATGGTCACTACCCCGAACACACGTTTGGTTGTGGCCGTTGCCAAGCGCTCTGGAAGCGCTGTTTATGACGCAAGCTGAACGCCTCTTGCGCTTCCATTCTCAGAGCTCCTGAGTTAAGCAATCTGTGACACTTGGTGCAAATGCCAGAGGAAAACATTTCCACTGCGTCTGGCAGGGAGAAACTGTTCCTGGAGAACACGTTTATCTGGAGCTTGCACCTGCACCTTACACACCCACGGATTTGCGGCACATTCAAATGCATGCCAAGCTCTTTCTTACGCAAGTTGCAAGCTGCGTCAGAAGGATGCGCTTTTTGTCAGATGGAAGCAGCAGCACGCACCTTCGAGTTTGTGAAGTACGAAAGAGCCGCAGAAGAGCATGGCCTAGGAACAAAGGGATAGGAAAGTACATTTGCTTCATGTGCCCTTGTTGCCGCCTAACAACAGGTAGCAGCATAAAGCAGATGCGGCTGAAGTTCTTCCGGGCGACAGCTAACATCAATCGAGCAAGTGGGCTTCCCACAGCTACGTTCCTCTGGCAGTCTGAAAGTTTTACGCATAAGCCGCATGCAAAGTGCCTTCCTTTACCTTTAGGCAGTGCTCGTGCATGACCAGCCTGGGGCGTGAATGGTCACTACCCCGCACACACGTTTCGTTGTGCCTGTTGCCAAGCGCTCTGGAAGCGCTGTTTATGACGCAAGCTGAACGCCTCTTGCGCTTCCATTCTCAGAGCTCCTGAGTTAAGCAATCTGCGACACTTGGTGCGAATGCCAGAGGAAAACATTTCCACTGCGTCTGGCAGGGAGAAACTGTTCCTGGAGAACACCTTTGTCTGGAGCTTGCACCTGCACCTTACACACCCACGGATTTGCAGCACATTCAAATGCATGCCAAGCTCTTTCTTACGCAAGTTGCAAGCTGCGTCAGAAGGATGCGCTTTTTGTCAGATGGAAGCAGCAGCACGCACCTTCGAGTTTGAGAAGTACGAAAGAGCCGCAGAAGAGTGTGGTCTAGGAACAAAGGGATAGGAAAGTACATTTGCTTCATGTGCCCTTGTTGCCGCCTAACAACAGGTAGCAGCATAAAGCAGATGCGGCTGAAGTTCTTCCGGGCGACAGCTAACATCAATCGAGCAAGCGGGCTTCCCACAGCTACGTTCCTCTGGCAGTCTGAAAGTTTTGCGCACAAGTCGCTTGCTAAGCGCCTTCCTTTACCTTTTGGCAGTGCTCGTGCATGACCAGCCTGGGGCGTGAATGGTCACTACCCCGCACACACGTTTCGTTGTGGCCGTTGCCGAGCGCTCTGGAAGCGCTGTTTATTACGCAAGCTGAAGACCTCTTGCGCTTCCATTCTCAGAGCTCCTGAGTTAAGCAATCTGCGACCCTTGGTGCGAATGCCAGAGGAAAACATTTCCACTGCGTCTGGCAGGGAGAAACTGTTCCTGGAGAACACCTTTGTCTGGAGCTTGCACCTGCACCTTACACACCCACGGATTTGCAGCACATTCAAATGCATGCCAAGCTCTTTCTTACACAAGTTGCAAGCTGCGTCAGAAGGATGCGCTTTTTGTCAGATGGAAGCAGCAGCACGCACCTTCGAGTTTGTGAAGTACGAAAGAACCGCAGAAGAGCGTGGTCTAGGAACAAAGGGATAGGAAAGTACATTTGCTTCATGTGCCCTTGTTGCCGCCTAACAACAGGTAGCAGAATAAAGCAGATGCGACTGAAGTTCTTTCGGGCGACAGCTAACATCAATCGAGCAAGCGGGCTTCCCACAGCTACGTTCCTCTGGCAGTCGGAAAGTTTTGCGCACAACCCGCATGCATAGCGCCTTCCTTTACCTTTAGGCAGTGCTCGTGCATGACCAGCCTCGGGCGTGAATGGTCACTACCCCGCACACACGTTTCGTTGTGCCCGTTGCCAAGCGCTCTGGAAGCGCTGTTTATGACGCAAGCTGAACGCCTCTTGCGCTTCCAGTCTCAGAGCTCCTGAGTTAAGCAATCTGCGACACTTGGTGCGAATGCCAGAGGAAAACATTTCCACTGCGTCTGGCAGGGAGAAACTGTTCCTGGAGAACACCTTTGTCTGGAGCTTGCACCTGCACCTTACACACCCACGGATTTGCAGCACATTCAAATGCATGCCAAGCTCTTTCTTACGCAAGTTGCAAGCTGCGTCAGAAGGATGCGCTTTTTGTCAGATGGAAGCAGCAGCACGCACCTTCGAGTTTGAGAAGTACGAAAGAGCCGCAGAAGAGTGAGGTCTAGGAACAAAGGGATAGGAAAGTACATTTGCTTCATGTGCCCTTGTTGCCGCCTAACAACAGGTAGCAGCATAAAGCAGATGCGGCTGAAGTTCTTCCGGGCGACAGCTAACATCAATCGAGCAAGCGGGCTTCCCACAGCTACGGTCCTCTGGCAGTCTGAAAGTTTTGCGCACAAGACGCATGCAAAGCGCCTTCCTTTACCTTTAGGCAGTGCTCGTGCATGACCACCCTGGGGCGTGAATGGTCACTACCCCGCACACACGTTTCGTTGTGCCCGTTGCCAAGCGCTCTGGAAGCGCTGTTTATGACGCAAGCTGAACGCCTCTTGCGCTTCCAGTCTCAGAGCTCCTGAGTTAAGCAATCTGCGACACTTGGTGCGAATGCCAGAGGAAAACATTTCCACTGCGTCTGGCAGGGAGAAACTGTTCCTGGAGAACACCTTTGTCTGGAGCTTGCACCTGCACCTTACACACCCACGGATTTGCAGCACATTCAAATGCATGCCAAGCTCTTTCTTACGCAAGTTGCAAGCTGCGTCACAAGGATGCGCTTTTTGTCAGATGGAAGCAGCAGCACGCACCTTCGAGTTTGAGAAGTACAAAAGAGCCGCAGAAGAGTGTGGTCTAGGAACAAAGGGATAGGAAAGTACATTTGCTTCATGTGCCCTTGTTGCCGCCTAACAACAGGTAGCAGCATAAAGCAGATGCGGCTGAAGTTCTTCCGGGCGACAGCTAACATCAATCGAGCAAGCGGGCTTCCCACAGCTACGGTCCTCTGGCAGTCTGAAAGTTTTGCGCACAAGACGCATGCAAAGCGCCTTCCTTTACCTTTAGGCAGTGCTCGTGCATGACCACCCTGGGGCGTGAATGGTCACTACCCCGCACACACGTTTCGTTGTGCCCGTTGCCAAGCGCTCTGGAAGCGCTGTTTATGACGCAAGCTGAACGCCTCTTGCGCTTCCATTCTCAGAGCTCCTGAGTTAAGCAATCTGCGACACTTGGTGCGAATGCCAGAGGAAAACATTTCCACTGCGTCTGTCAGGGAGAAACTGTTCCTGGAGAACACGTTTATCTGGAGCTTGCACCTGCACCTTACACACCCACGGATTTGCAGCACATTCAAATGCATGCCAAGCTCTTTCTTACGCAAGTTGCAAGCTGCGTCAGAAGGATGCGCTTTTTGTCAGATGGAAGCAGCAGCATCCACCTTCAAGTTTGAGAAGTACGAAAGAGCCGCAGAAGAGCGTGGTCTAGGAACAAAGGGATAGGAAAGTACATTTGCTTCATGTGCCCTTGTTGCCGCCTAACAACAGGTAGCAGCATAAAGCAGATGCGGCTGAAGTTCTTCCGGGCGACAGCTAACATCAATCGAGCAAGCGGGCTTCCCACAGCTACGTTCCTCTGGCAGTCTGAAAGCTTTGCGCACAAGCCGCTTGCTAAGCGCCTTCCTTTACCTTTTGGCAGTGCTCGTGCATGACCAGCCTGGGGCGTGAATGGTCACTACCCCGCACACACGTTTCGTTGTGCCCGTTGCCAAGCGCTCTGGAAGCGCTGTTTATGACGCAAGCTGAACGCCTCTTGCGCTTCCATTCTCAGAGCTCCTGAGTTAAGCAATCTGCGACACTTGGTGCGAATGCCAGAGGAAAACATTTCCACTGCGTCTGGCAGGGAGAAACTGTTCCTGGAGAACACGTTTATCTGGAGCTTGCACCTGCACCTTACACACCCACGGATTTGCAGCACATTCAAATGCATGCCAAGCTCTTTCTTACGCAAGTTGCAAGCTGCGTCACAAGGATGCGCTTTTTGTCAGATGGAAGCAGCAGCACGCACCTTCGAGTTTGAGAAGTACAAAAGAGCCGCAGAAGAGCGTGGTCTAGGAACAAAGGGATAGGAAATTACATTTGCTTCATGTGCCCTTGTTGCCGCCTAACAACAGGTAGCAGCATAAAGCAGATGCGGCTGAAGTTCTTCCGGGCGACAGCTAACATCAATCGAGCAAGCGGGCTTCCCACAGCTACGGTCCTCTGGCAGTCTGAAAGTTTTGCGCACAAGCCGCATGCAAAGCGCCTTCCTTTACCTTTAGGCAGTGCTCGTACATGACCAGCCTGGGGCGTGAATGGTCACTACCCCGCACACACGTTTCGTTGTGCCCGTTGCCAAGCGCTCTGGAAGCGCTGTTTATGACGCAAGCTGAACGCCTCTTGCGCTTCCATTCTCAGAGCTCCTGAGTTAAGCAATCTGCGACACTTGGTGCGAATGCCAGAGGAAAACATTTCCACTGCGTCTGGCAGGGAGAAACTGTTCCTGGAGAACACGTTTATCTGGAGCTTGCACCTGCACCTTACACACCCACGGATTTGCAGCACATTCAAATGCATGCCAAGCTCTTTCTTACGCAAGTTGCAAGCTGCATCACAAGGATGCGCTTTTTGTCAGATGGAAGCAGCAGCACGCACCTTCGAGTTTGAGAAGTACAAAAGAGCCGCAGAAGAGCGTGGTCTAGGAACAAAGGGATAGGAAATTACATTTGCTTCATGTGCCCTTGTTGCCGCCTAACAACAGGTAGCAGCATAAAGCAGATGCGGCTGAAGTTCTTCCGGGCGACAGCTAACATCAATCGAGCAAGCGGGCTTCCCACAGCTACGGTCCTCTGGCAGTCTGAAAGTTTTGCGCACAAGCCGCATGCAAAGCGCCTTCCTTTACCTTTAGGCAGTGCTCGTACATGACCAGCCTGGGGCGTGAATGGTCACTACCCCGCACACACGTTTCGTTGTGCCCGTTGCCAAGCGCTCTGGAAGCGCTGTTTATGACGCAAGCTGAACGCCTCTTGCGCTTCCATTCTCAGAGCTCCTGAGTTAAGGAATCTGGGACCCTTGGTGCGAATGCCAGAGGAAAACATTTCCACTGCGTCTGGCAGGGAGAAACTGTTCCTGGAGAACACGTTTATCTGGAGCTTGCACCTGCACCTTACACACCCACGGATTTGCAGCACATTCAAATGCATGCCAAGCTCTTTCTTTCGCAAGTTGCAAGCTGCGTCAGAAGGATGCGCTTTTTGTCAGATGGAAGCAGCAGCACGCACCTTCGAGTTTGAGAAGTACGAAAGAGCCGCAGAAGAGCGTGGTCTAGGAACAAAGGGATAGGAAAGTACATTTGCTTCATGTGCCCTTGTTGCCGCCTAACAACAGGTAGCAGCATAAAGCAGATGCGGCTGAAGTTCTTCCGGGCGACAGCTAACATCAATCGAGCAAGCGGGCTTCCCACAGCTACGTTTTTCTGGCAGTCTGAAAGCTTTGCGCACAAGCCGCATGCAAAGCGCCTTCCTTTACCTTTAGGCAGTGCTCGTGCATGACCAGCCTGGGGCGTGAATGGTCACTATCCCGCACACACGTTTCGTTGTGGCCGTTGCCAAGCGCTCTGGAAGCGCTGTTTATGACGCAAGCTGAAGGCCTCTTGCGCTTCCATTCTCAGAGCTCCTGAGTTAAGCAATCTGCGACACTTGGTGTGAATGCCAGAGGAAAACATTTCCACTGCGTCTGGCAGGGAGAAACTGTTCCTGCAGAACACGTTTATCTGGAGCTTGCACCTGCACCTTACACACCCACGGATTTGCAGCACATTCAAATGCATGCCAAGCTCTTTCTTTCGCAAGTTGCAAGCTGCGTCAGAAGGATGCGCTTTTTGTCAGATGGAAGCAGCAGCACGCACCTTCGAGTTTGAGAAGTACGAAAGAGCCGCAGAAGAGCGTGGTCTAGGAACAAAGGGATAGGAAATTACATTTGCTTCATGTGCCCTTGTTGCCGCCTAACAACAGGTAGCAGCATAAAGCAGATGCGGCTGAAGTTCTTCCGAGCGACAGCTATCATCAATCGAGCAAGCGGGCTTCCCACAGAGCTACGGTCCTCTGGCAGTCTGAAAGCTTTGCGCACAAGCCGCTTGCTCAGCGCCTTCCTTAACCTTTTGGCAGTGCTCCTGCATGACCAGCCTCTGGCGTGAATGGTCACTACCCCGCACACACGTTTCGTTGTGCCCGTTGCCAAGCGCTCTGGAAGCGCTCTTTATGACGCAAGCTGAACGCCTCTTGCGCTTCCATTCTCAGAGCTCCTGAGTTAAGCAATCTGCGAGCCTTGGTGCGAATGCCAGAGGAAAACATTTCCACTGCGTCTGGCAGGGAGAAACTGTTCCTGCAGAACACCTTTGTCTGGAGCTTGCACCTGCACCTTACACACCCACGGATTTGCAGCACATTCAAATGCATGCCAAGCTCTTTCTTACGCAAGTTGCAAGCTGCGTCAGAAGGATGCGCTTTTTGTCAGATGGAAGCAGCAGCACGCACCTTCGAGTTTGAGAAGTACAAAAGAGCCGCAGAAGAGCGTGGTCTAGGAACAAAGGGATAGGAAATTACATTTGCTTCATGTGCCCTTGTTGCCGCCTAACAACAGGTAGCAGCATAAAGCAGATGCGGCTGAAGTTCTTCCGGGCGACAGCTAACATCAATCGAGCAAGCGGGCTTCCCACAGCTACGGTCCTCTGGCAGTCTGAAAGTTTTGCGCACAAGCCACATGCAAAGCGCCTTCCTTTACCTTTAGGCAGTGCTCGTGCATGACCAGCCTGGGGCGTGAATGGTCACTACCCCGCACACACGTTTTGTTGTGCCCGTTGCCAAGCGCTCTGGAAGCGCTGTTTATGACGCAAGCTGAACGCCTCTTGCGCTTCCATTCTCAGAGTTCCTGAGTTAAGCAATCTGCGAGCCTTGGTGCGAATGCCAGAGAAAAACATTTCCACTGCGTCTGGCAGGGAGAAACTGTTCCTGGAGAACACGTTTATCTGGAGCTTGCACGTGCACCTTACACACCCACGGATTTGCAGCACATTCAAATGCATGCCAAGCTCTTTCTTACGCAAGTTGCAAGCTGCGTCAGAAGGATGCGCTTTTTGTCAGATGGAAGCAGCAGCACGCACCTTCGAGTTTGAGAAGTACGAAAGAGCCACAGAAGAGCGTGGTCTAGGAACAAAGGGATAGGAAAGTACATTTGCTTCATGTGCCCTTGTTGCCGCCTAACAACAGGTAGCAGCATAAAGCAGATGCGGCTGAAGTTCTTCCGGGCGACAGCTAACATCAATCGAGCAAGCGGGCTTCCCACAGAGCTACGGTCCTCTGGCAGTCTGAAAGCTTTGCGCACAATCCGCATGCAAAGCGCCTTCCTTTACCTTTAGGCAGTGCTCGTGCATGACCAGCCTGGGGCGTGAATGGTCACTACCCCGCACACACGTTTCGTTGTGCCCGTTGCCAAGCGCTCTGGAAGCGCTGTTTATGACGCAAGCTGAACGCCTCTTGCGCTTCCATTCTCAGAGCTCCTGAGTTAAGCAATCTGCGAGCCTTGGTGCGAATGCCAGAGGAAAACATTTCCACTGCGTCTGGCAGGGAGAAACTGTTCCTGGAGAACACGTTTATCTGGAGCTTGCACATGCACCTTACACACCCACGGATTTGCAGCACATTCAAATGCATGCCAAGCTCTTTCTTACGCAAGTTGCAAGCTGCGTCAGAAGGATGCGCTTTTTGTCAGATGGAAGCAGCAGCAGCCACCTTCGAGTTTGAGAAGTACGAAAGAGCCGCAGAAGAGCGTGGTCTAGGAACAAAGGGATAGGAAAGTACATTTGCTTCATGTGCCCTTGTTGCTGCCTAACAACAGGTAGCAGCATAAAGCAGATGCGGCTGAAGTTCTTCCGGGCGACAGCTAACATCAATCGAGCAAGCGGGCTTCCCACAGCTACGTTCCTCTGGCAGTCTGAAAGCTTTGCGCACAAGCCGCATGCAAAGCGCCTTCCTTTACCTTTAGGCAGTGCTCGTGCATGACCAGCCTGGGGCGTGAATGGTCACTACCCCGCACACACGTTTCGTTGTGCCCGTTGCCAAGCGCTCTGGAAGCGCTGTTTATGACGCAAGCTGAACGCCTCTTGCGCTTCCATTCTCAGAGCTCCTGAGTTAAGCAATCTGCGACACTTGGTGCGAATGCCAGAGGAAAACATTTCCACTGCGTCTGGCAGGGAGAAACTGTTCCTGGAGAACACGTTTATCTGGAGCTTGCACCTGCACCTTACACACCCACGGATTTGCAGCACATTCAAATGCATGCCAAGCTCTTTCTTACGCAAGTTGCAAGCTGCGTCACAAGGATGCGCTTTTTGTCAGATGGAAGCAGCAGCACGCACCTTCGAGTTTGAGAAGTACAAAAGAGCCGCAGAAGAGCGTGGTCTAGGAACAAAGGGATAGGAAATTACATTTGCTTCATGTGCCCTTGTTGCCGCCTAACAACAGGTAGCAGCATAAAGCAGATGCGGCTGAAGTTCTTCCGGGTGACAGCTAACATCAATCGAGCAAGCGGGCTTCCCACAGCTACGGTCCTCTGGCAGTCTGAAAGTTTTGCGCACAAGCCGCATGCAAAGCGCCTTCCTTTACCTTTAGGCAGTGCTCGTGCATGACCAGCCTGGGGCGTGAATGGTCACTACCCCGCACACACGTTTCGTTGTGCCCGTTGCCAAGCGCTCTGGAAGCGCTGTTTATGACGCAAGCTGAACGCCTCTTGCGCTTCCATTCTCAGAGCTCCTGAGTTAAGCAATCTGCGACCCTTGGTGCGAATGCCAGAGGAAAACATTTCCACTGCGTCTGGCAGGGAGAAACTGTTCCTGGAGAACACGTTTATCTGGAGCTTGCACCTGCACCTTACACACCCACGGATTTGCAGCACATTCAAATGCATGCCAAGCTCTTTCTTATGCAAGTTGCAAGCTGCGTCAGAAGGATGCGCTTTTTGTCAGATGGAAGCAGCAGCACGCACCTTCAAGTTTGAGAAGTACGAAAGAGCCACAGAAGAGCGTGGTCTAGGAACAAAGGGATAGGAAAGTACATTTGCTTCATGTGCCCTTGTTGCCGCCTAACAACAGGTAGCAGCATAAAGCAGATGCGGCTGAAGTTCTTTTGGGCGACAGCTAACATCAATCGAGCAAGCGGGCTTCCCACAGAGCTACGGTCCTCTGGCAGTCTGAATGTTTTCCGCACAAGCCGCATGCAAAGCGCCTTCCTTTACCTTTAGGCAGTGCTCGTGCATGACCACCCTGGGGCGTGAATGGTCACTACCCCGCACACACGTTTCGTTGTGCCCGTTGCCAAGTGCTCTGGAAGCGCTGTTTATAACGCAAGCTGAACGCCTCTTGCGCTTCCATTCTCAGAGCTCCTGAGTTAAGCAATCTGCGAGCCTTGGTGCGAATGCCAGAGGAAAACATTTCCACTGCGTCTGGCAGGGAGAAACTGTTCCTGGAGAACACGATTATCTGGAGCTTGCACCTGCACCTTACACACCCACGGATTTGCAGCACATTCAAATGCATGCCAAGCTCTTTCTTACGCAAGTTGCAAGCTGCGTCAGAAGGATGCGCTTTTTGTCAGATGGAAGCAGCAGCATGCACCTTCGAGTTTGAGAAGTACGAAAGAGCCGCAGAAGAGCGTGGTCTAGGAACAAAGGGATAGGAAATTACATTTGCTTCATGTGCCATTGTTGCCGCCTAACAACAGGTAGCAGCATAAAGCAGATGCGGCTGAAGTTCTTCCGGGCGACAGCTAACATCAATCGAGCAAGCGGGCTTCCCACAGTGCTACGGTCCTCTGGCAGTCTGAAAGCTTTGCGCACAAGCCGCTTGCTAATTGCCTTCCTCTACCTTTTGGCAGTGCTCGTGCATGACCAGCCTGGGGTGTGAATGGTCACTACCCCGCACAGACGTTTCGTTGTGCCCGTTGCCAAGCGCTCTGGAAGCGCTGTTTATGACGCAAGCTGAAGGCCTCTTGCGCTTCCATTCTCAGAGCTCCTGAGTTAAGCAATCTGCGACTCTTGGTGCGAATGCCAGAGGAAAACATTTCCACTGCGTCTGGCAGGGAGAAACTGTTCCTGGAGAACACGTTTATCTGGAGCTTGCACCTGCACCTTACACACCCACGGATTTGCAGCACATTCAAATGCATGCCAAGCTCTTTCTTACGCAAGTTGCAAGCTGCGTCAGAAGGATGCGCTTTTTATCAGATGGAAGCAGCAGCACGCACCTTCGAGTTTGAGAAGTACGAAAGAGCCGCAGAAGAGCGTGGTCTAGGAACAAAGGGATAGGAAAGTACATTTGCTTCATGTGCCCTTGTTGCCGCCTAACAACAGGTAGCAGCATAAAGCAGATGCGGCTGAAGTTCTTCCGGGCGACAGCTAACATCAATCGAGCAAGCGGGCTTCCCACAGAGCTACGGTCCTCTGGCAGTCTGAAAGCTTTGCGCACAAGCCGCATGCAAAGCGCCTTCCTTTACCTTTAGGCAGTGCTCGTGCATGACCAGCCTGGGGTGTGAATGGTCACTACCCCGCACACACGTTTCGTTGTGCCCGTTGCCAAGCGCTCTGGAAGCGCTGTTTATGACGCAAGCTGAACGCCTCTTGCGCTTCCATTCTCAGAGATCCTGAGTTAAGCAATCTGCGACACTTGATGCGAATGCCAGAGGAAAACATTTCCACTGCGTCTGGCAGGGAGAAACTGTTCCTGGAGAACACGTTTATCTGGAGCCTGCACTTGCACCTTACACACCCACGGATTTGCAGCACATTCAAATGCATGCCAAGCTCTTTCTTACGCAAGTTGCAAGCTGCGTCAGAAGGATGCGCTTTTTGTCAGATGGAAGCAGCAGCACGCACCTTCGAGTTTGAGAAGTACGAAAGAGCCGCAGAAGAGCGTGGTCTAGGAACAAAGGGATAGGAAAGTACATTTGCTTCATGTGCCCTTGTTGCCGCCTAACAACAGGTAGCAGCATAAAGCAGATGCGGCTGAAGTTCTTCCGGGCGACAGCTAACATCAATCGAGCAAGCGGGCTTCCCACAGAGCTACGGTCCTCTGGCAGTCTGAAAGCTTTGCGCACAAGCCGCATGCAAAGCGCCTTCCTCTACCTTTTGGCAGTGCTCGTGCATGACTAGCCTCGGGCGTGAATGGTCACTACCCCGCACACACGTTTCGTTGTGCCCGTTGCCAAGCGCTCTGGAAGCGCTGTTTATGACGCAAGCTGAAGGCCTCTTGCGCTTCCATTCTCAGAGCTCCTGAGTTAAGCAATCTGCGACTCTTGGTGCGAATGCCAGAGGAAAACATTTCCACTGCGTCTGGCAGGGAGAAACTGTTCCTGGAGAACACGTTTATCTGGAGCTTGCACCTGCACCTTACACACCCACGGATTTGCAGCACATTCAAATGCATGCCAAGCTCTTTCTTACGCAAGTTGCAAGCTGCGTCAGAAGGATGCGCTTTTTGTCAGATGGAAGCAGCAGCACGCACCTTCGAGTTTGAGAAGTACGAAAGAGCCGCAGAAGAGCGTGGTCTAGGAACAAAGGGATAGGAAAGTACATTTGCTTCATGTGCCCTTGTTGACGCCTATCAACAGGTAGCAGCATAATGCAGATGCGGCTGAAGTTCTTCCGGGCAACAGCTAACATCAATCGAGCAAGCGGGCTTCCCACAGAGCTACGGTCCTCTGGCAGTCTGAATGTTTTCCGCACAAGCCGCATGCAAAGCGCCTTCCTTTGCCTTTAGGCAGTGCTCGTGCATGACCAGCCTGGGGCGTGAATGGTCACTACCCCGCACACACGTTTCGTTGTGCCCGTTGCCAAGTGCTCTGGAAGCGCTGTTTATAACGCAAGCTGAAGGCCTCTTGCGCTTCCATTCTCAGAGCTCCTGAGTTAAGCAATCTGCGACACTTGGTGCGAATGCCAGAGGAAAACATTTCCACTGCGTCTGGCAGGGAGAAACTGTTCCTGGAGAACACGTTTATCTGGAGCTTGCACCTGCACCTTACACACCCACGGATTTGCAGCACATTCAAATGCATGCCAAGCTCTTTCTTACGCAAGTTGCAAGCTGCGTCAGAAGGATGCGCTTTTTGTCAGATGGAAGCAGCAGCATGCACCTTCGAGTTTGAGAAGTACGAAAGAGCCGCAGAAGAGCGTGGTCTAGGAACAAAGGGATAGGAAAGTACATTTGCTTCATGTGCCCTTGTTGCCGCCTAACAACAGGTAGCAGCATAAAGCAGATGCGGCTGAAGTTCTTCCGGGCGACAGCTAACATCAATCGAGCAAGCGGGCTTCCCACAGCTACGGTCCTCTGGCAGTCTGAAAGCTTTGCGCACAAGCCGCATGCAAAGCGCCTTCCTTTACCAAGGCAGTGCTCGTGCATGACCAGCCTGGGGCGTGAATGGTCACTACCCCGCACACACGTTTCGTTGTGCCCGTTGCCAAGCGCTCTGGAAGCGCTGTTTTTGACGCAAGCTGAACGCCTCTTGCGCTTCCATTCTCAGAGCTCCTGAGTTAAGCAATCTGCGACCCTTGGTGCGAATGCCAGAGGAAAACATTTCCACTGCGTCTGGCAGGGAGAAACTGTTCCTGGAGAACACCTTTGTCTGGAGCTTGCACCTGCACCTTACACACCCACGGATTTGCAGCACATTCAAATGCATGCCAAGCTCTTTCTTACGCAAGTTGCAAGCTGCGTCAGAAGGATGCGCTTTTTGTCAGATGGAAGCAGCAGCACGCACCTTCGAGTTTGTGAAGTACGAAAGAGCCGCAGAAGAGCGTGGTCTAGGAACAAAGGGATAGGAAAGTACATTTGCTTCATGTGCCCTTGTTGCCGCCTAACAACAGGTAGCAGAATAAAGCAGATGCGGCTGAAGTTCTTCCGGGCGACAGCTAACATCAATCCAGAAGCGGGCTTCCCACAGCTACGTTCCTCTGGCAGTCTGAAAGCCTTGCGCACAAGCCGCTTGATAAGCGCCTTCCTTTACCTTTTGGCAGTGCTCCTGCATGACCAGCCTGGGGCGTGAATGGTCACTACCCCGCACACACGTTTCGTTGTGCCCGTTGCCAAGCGCTCTGGAAGCGCTGTTTATAACGCAAGCTGAAGGCCTCTTGCGCTTCCATTCTCAGAGCTCCTGAGTTAAGCAATCTGCGACTCTTGGTGCGAATGCCAGAGGAAAACATTTCCACTGCGTCTGGCAGGGAGAAACTGTTCCTGGAGAACACGTTTATCTGGAGCTTGCACCTGCACCTTACACACCCACGGATTTGCAGCACATTCAAATGCATGCCAAGCTCTTTCTTACGCAAGTTGCAAGCTGCGTCAGAAGGATGCGCTTTTTGTCAGATGGAAGCAGCAGCACGCACCTTCGAGTTTGAGAAGTACGAAAGAGCCGCAGAAGAGCGTGGTCTAGGAACAAAGGGATAGGAAAGTACATTTGCTTCATGTGCCCTTGTTGACGCCTATCAACAGGTAGCAGCATAATGCAGATGCGGCTGAAGTTCTTCCGGGCAACAGCTAACATCAATCGAGCAAGCGGGCTTCCCACAGAGCTACGGTCCTCTGGCAGTCTGAAAGCTTTGCGCACAAGCCGCATGCAAAGCGCCTCCCTTTGCCTTTAGGCAGTGCTCGTGCATGACCAGCCTGGGGCGTGAATGGTCACTACCCCGCACACACGTTTCGTTGTGCCCGTTGCCAAGTGCTCTGGAAGCGCTGTTTATAACGCAAGCTGAACGCCTCTTGCGCTTCCATTCTCAGAGCTCCTGAGTTAAGCAATCTGCGACCCTTGGTGCGAATGCCAGAGGAAAACATTTCCACTGCGTCTGGCAGGGAGAAACTGTTCCTGGAGAACACGTTTATCTGGAGCTTGCACCTGCACCTTACACACCCACGGATTTGCAGCACATTCAAATGCATGCCAAGCTCTTTCTTAGGCAAGTTGCAAGCTGCGTCAGAAGGATGCGCTTTTTGTCAGATGGAAGCAGCAGCATGCACCTTCGAGTTTGAGAAGTACGAAAGAGCCGCAGAAGAGCGTGGTCTAGGAACAAAGGGATAGGAAATTACATTTGCTTCATATGCCATTGTTGCCGCCTAACAACAGGTAGCAGCATAAAGCAGATGCGGCTGAAGTTCTTCCGGGCGACAGCTAACATCAATCGAGCAAGCGGGCTTCCCACAGCTACGGTCCTCTGGCAGTCTGAAAGCTTTGCGCACAAGCCGCATGCAAAGCGCCTTCCTTTACCTTTAGGCAGTGCTCGTGCATGACCAGCCTGGGGCGTGAATGGTCACTACCCCGCACACACGTTTCGTTCTGCCCGTTGCCAAGCGCTCTGGAAGCGCTGTTTTTGAGGCAAGCTGAACGCCTCTTGCGCTTCCATTCTCAGAGCTCCTGAGTTAAGCAATCTGCGACCCTTGGTGCGAATGCCAGAGGAAAACATTTCCACTGCGTCTGGCAGGGAGAAACTGTTCCTGGAGAACACCTTTGTCTGGAGCTTGCACCTGCATCTTTCACACCCACGGATTTGCAGCACATTCAAATGCATGCCAAGCTCTTTCTTACGCAAGTTGCAAGCTGCGTCAGAAGGATGCGCTTTTTGTCAGATGGAAGCAGCAGCACGCACCTTCGAGTTTGAGAAGTACGAAAGAGCCGCAGAAGAGCGTGGTCTAGGAACAAAGGGATAGGAAAGTACATTTGCTTCATGTGCCCTTGTTGCCGCCTAACAACAGGTAGCAGCATAAAGCAGATGCGGCTGAAGTTCTTCCGGGCGACAGCTAACATCAATCGAGCAAGCGGGCTTCCCACAGCTACGTTCCTCTGGCAGTCTGAAAGCCTTGCGCACAAGCCGCTTGCTAAGCGCCTTCCTTTACCTTTAGGCAGTGCTCGTGCATGACCAGCCTCGGGCGTGAATGGTCACTACCCTGCACACACGTTTCGTTGTGCCCGTTGCCAAGTGCTCTGGAAGCGCTGTTTATGACACAAGCTGAACGCCTCTTGCGCTTCCATTCTCAGAGCTCCTGAGTTAAGCAATCTGCGACACTTGGTGCAAATGCCAGAGGAAAACATTTCCACTGCGTCTGGCAGGGAGAAACTGTTCCTGGAGAACACGTTTATCTGGAGCTTGCACCTGCACCTTACACACCCACGGATTTGCAGCACATTCAAATGCATGCCCAGCTCTTTCTTACGCAAGATGCAAGCTGCGTCAGAAGGATGCGCTTTTTGTCAGATGGAAGCAGCAGCACGCACCTTCGAGTTTGTGAAGTACGAAAGAGCCGCAGAAGAGCGTGGTCTAGGAACAAAGGGATAGGAAAGTACATTTGCTTCATGTGCCCTTGTTGCCGCCTAACAACAGGTAGCAGAATAAAGCAGATGCGGCTGAAGTTCTTCCGGGCGACAGCTAACATCAATCCAGAAGCGGGCTTCCCACAGCTACGTTCCTCTGGCAGTCTGAAAGCCTTGCGCACAAGCCGCTTGATAAGCGCCTTCCTTTACCTTTTGGCAGTGCTCCTGCATGACCAGCCTGGGGCGTGAATGGTCACTACCCCGCACACACGTTTCGTTGTGCCCGTTGCCAAGCGCTCTGGAAGCGCTGTTTATAACGCAAGCTGAACGCCTCTTGCGCTTCCATTCTCAGAGCTCCTGAGTTAAGCAATCTGCGACACTTGGTGCGAATGCCAGAGGAAAACATTTCCACTGCGTCTGGCAGGGAGAAACTGTTCCTGGAGAACACGTTTATCTGGAGCTTGCACCTGCACCTTACACACCCACGGATTTGCAGCACATTCAAATGCATGCCAAGCTCTTTCTTACGCAAGTTGCAAGCTGCGTCAGAAGGATGCGCTTTTTGTCAGATGGAAGCAGCAGCACGCACCTTCGAGTTTGAGAAGTACGAAAGAGCCGCAGAAGAGCGTGGTCTAGGAACAAAGGGATAGGAAAGTACATTTGCTTCATGTGCCCTTGTTGCCGCCTAACAACAGGTAGCAGCATAAAGCAGATGCGGCTGAAGTTCTTCCGGGCGACAGCTAACATCAATCGAGCAAGCGGGCTTCCCACAGAGCGACGGTCCTCTGGCAGTCTGAAAGCTTTGCGCACAAGCCGCTTGCTAATTGCCTTCCTCTACCTTTTGGCAGTGCTCGTGCATGACTAGCCTCGGGCGTGAATGGTCACTACCCCGCACACACGTTTCGTTGTGCCCGTTGCCAAGCGCTCTGGAAGCGCTGTTTATGACGCAAGCTGAACGCCTCTTGCGCTTCCATTCTCAGAGCTCCTGAGTTAAGCAATCTGCGACTCTTGGTGCAAATGCCAGAGGAAAACATTTCCACTGCGTCTGGCAGGGAGAAACTGTTCCTGGAGAACACGTTTATCTGGAGCTTGCACCTGCACCTTACACACCCACGGATTTGCAGCACATTCAAATGCATGCCAAGCTCTTTCTTACGCAAGTTGCAAGCTGCGTCAGAAGGATGCGCTTTTTGTCAGATGGAAGCAGCAGCACGCACCTTCGAGTTTGAGAAGTACGAAAGAGCCGCAGAAGAGCGTGGTCTAGGAACAAAGGGATAGGAAAGTACATTTGCTTCATGTGCCCTTGTTGACGCCTATCAACAGGTAGCAGCATAATGCAGATGCGGCTGAAGTTCTTCCGGGCGACAGCTAACATCAATCGAGCAAGCGGGCTTCCCACAGAGCTACGGTCCTCTGGCAGTCTGAATGTTTTCCGCACAAGCCGCATGCAAAGCGCCTTCCTTTGCCTTTAGGCAGTGCTCGTGCATGACCACCCTGGGGCGTGAATGGTCACTACCCCGCACACACGTTTCGTTCTGCCCGTTGCCAAGCGCTCTGGAAGCGCTGTTTTTGAGGCAAGCTGAACGCCTCTTGCGCTTCCATTCTCAGAGCTCCTGAGTTAAGCAATCTGCGACCCTTGGTGCGAATGCCAGAGGAAAACATTTCCACTGCGTCTGGCAGGGAGAAACTGTTCCTGGAGAACACCTTTGTCTGGAGCTTGCACCTGCATCTTTCACACCCACGGATTTGCAGCACATTCAAATGCATGCCAAGCTCTTTTTTACGCAAGTTGCAAGCTGCGTCAGAAGGATGCGCTTTTTGTCAGATGGAAGCAGCAGCACGCACCTTCGAGTTTGAGAAGTACGAAAGAGCCGCAGAAGAGCGTGGTCTAGGAACAAAGGGATAGGAAAGTACATTTGCTTCATGTGCCCTTGTTGCCGCCTAACAACAGGTAGCAGCATAAAGCAGATGCGGCTGAAGTTCTTCCGGGCGACAGCTAACATCAATCGAGCAAGCGGGCTTCCCACAGCTACGTTCCTCTGGCAGTCTGAAAGTTTTACGCACAAGCCGCTTGCTAAGCGCCTTCCTTTACCTTTTGGCAGTGCTCCTGCATGACCAGCCTGGGGCGTGAATGGTCACTACCCCGCACACACGTTTGGTTGTGGCCGTTGCCAAGCGCTCTGGAAGCGCTGTTTATAACGCAAGCTGAACGCCTCTTGCGCTTCCATTCTCAGAGCTCCTGAGTTAAGCAATCTGCGACACTTGGTGCGAATGCCAGAGGAAAACATTTCCACTGCGTCTGGCAGGGAGAAACTGTTCCTGGAGAACACGTTTATCTGGAGCTTGCACCTGCACCTTACACACCCACGGATTTGCAGCACATTCAAATGCATGCCAAGCTCTTTCTTAGGCAAGTTGCAAGCTGCGTCAGAAGGATGCGCTTTTTGTCAGATGGAAGCAGCAGCACGCACCTTCGAGTTTGAGAAGTACGAAAGAGCCGCAGAAGAGCGTGGTCTAGGAACAAAGGGATAGGAAAGTACATTTGCTTCATGTGCCCTTGTTGCCGCCTAACAACAGGTAGCAGCATAAAGCAGATGCGGCTGAAGTTCTTCCGGGCGACAGCTAACATCAATCGAGCAAGCGGACTTCCCACAGCTACGGTCCTCTGGCAGTCTGAAAGCTTTGCGCACAAGCCGCATGCAAAGCGCCTTCCTTTACCTTTAGGCAGTGCTCGTGCATGACCAGCCTGGGGCGTGAATGGTCACTACCCCGCACACACGTTTCGTTGTGCCCGTTGCCAAGCGCTCTGGAAGCGCTGTTTATGACGCAAGCTGAACGCCTCTTGCGCTTCCATTCTCAGAGCTCCTGAGTTAAGCAATCTGCGACACTTGGTGCGAATGCCAGAGGAAAACATTTCCACTGCGTCTGGCAGGGAGAAACTGTTCCTGGAGAACACGTTTATATGGAGCTTGCACCTGCACCTTACACACCCACGGATTTGCAGCACATTCAAATGCATGCCAAGCTCTTTCTTACGCAAGTTGCAAGCTGCGTCAGAAGGATGCGCTTTTTGTCAGATGGAAGCAGCAGCACGCACCTTCGAGTTTGAGAAGTACGAAAGAGCCGCAGAAGAGCGTGGTCTAGGAACAAAGGGATAGGAAATTACATTTGCTTCATGTGCCCTTGTTGCCGCCTAACAACAGGTAGCAGCATAAAGCAGATGCGGCTGAAGTTCTTCCGGGCGACAGCTAACATCAATCGAGCAAGCGGGCTTCCCACAGCTACGTTCCTCTGGCAGTCTGAAAGCCTTGTGCACAAGCCGCTTGCTAAGCGCCTTCCTTTACCTTTTGGCAGTGCTCGTGCATGACCAGCCTCGGGCGTGAATGGTCACTACCCCGCACACACGTTTCGTTGTGCCCGTTGCCAAGCGCTCTGGAAGCGCTGTTTATGACGCAAGCTGAACGCCTCTTGCGCTTCCATTCTCAGAGCTCCTGAGTTAAGCAATCTGCGACCCTTGGTGCGAATGCCAGAGGAAAACATTTCCTCTGCGTCTGGCAGGGAGAAACTGTTCCTGGACAACACGTTTATCTGGAGCTTGCACCTGCACCTTACACACCCACGGATTTGCAGCACATTCAAATGCATGCCAAGCTCTTTCTTACGCAAGTTGCAAGCTGCGTCAGAAGGATGCGCTTTTTGTCACATGGAAGCAGCAGCACGCACCTTCGAGTTTGAGAAGTACGAAAGAGCCGCAGAAGAGCGTGGTCTAGGAACAAAGGGATAGGAAAGTACATTTGCTTCATGTGCCCTTGTTGACGCCTATCAACAGGTAGCAGCATAAAGCAGATGCGGCTGAAGTTCTTCCGGGCGACAGCTAACATCAATCGAGCAAGCGGGCTTCCCACAGCTACGTTCCTCTGGCAGTCTGAAAGCTTTGCGCACAAGCCGCTTGCTAAGCACCTTCCTTTACCTTTTGGCAGTGCTCCTGCATGACCAGCCTGGGGCGTGAATGGTCACTACCTTGCACACACGTTTCGTTGTGCCCGTTGCCAAGCGCTCTGGAAGCGCTCTTTATGACGCAAGCTGAACGCCTCTTGCGCTTCCATTCTCAGAGCTCCTGAGTTAAGCAATCTGCGACACTTGGTGCGAATGCCAGAGGAAAACATTTCCACTGCGTCTGGCAGGGAGAAACTGTTCCTGGAGAACACGTTTATCTGGAGCCTGCACTTGCACCTTACACACCCACGGATTTGCAGCACATTCAAATGCATGCCAAGCTCTTTCTTACACAAGTTGCAAGCTGCGTCAGAAGGATGCGCTTTTTGTCAGATGGAAGCAGCAGCACGCACCTTCGAGTTTGAGAAGTACGAAAGAGCCGCAGAAGAGCGTGGTCTAGGAACAAAGGGATAGGAAAGTACATTTGCTTCATGTGCCCTTGTTGCCGCCTAACAACAGGTAGCAGCATAAAGCAGATGCGGCTGAAGTTCTTCCGGGCGACAGCTAACATCAATCGAGCAAGCGGGCTTCCCACAGCTACGTTCCTCTGGCAGTCTGAATGTTTTCCGCACAAGCCGCATGCAAAGCGCCTTCCTTTACCTTTACGCAGTGCTCCTGCATGACCAGCCTGGGGCGTGAATGGTCACTACCCCGCACACACGTTTCGTTGTGCCCGTTGCCAAGTGCTCTGGAAGCGCTGTTTATAACGCAAGCTGAACGCCTCTTGCGCTTCCATTCTCAGAGCTCCTGAGTTAAGCAATCTGCGACCCTTGGTGCGAATGCCAGAGGAAAACATTTCCACTGCGTCTGGCAGGGAGAAACTGTTCCTGGAGAACACGTTTATCTGGAGCTTGCACGTGCACCTTACACACCCACGGATTTGCAGCACATTCAAATGCATGCCAAGCTCTTTCTTACGCAAGTTGCAAGCTGCGTCAGAAGGATGCGCTTTTTGTCAGATGGAAGCAGCAGCACGCACCTTCGAGTTTGAGAAGTACGAAAGAGCCGCAGAAGAGCGTGGTCTAGGAACAAAGGGATAGGAAAGTACATTTGCTTCATGTGCCCTTGTTGCCGCCTATCAACAGGTAGCAGCATAATGCAGATGCGGCTGAAGTTCTTCCGGGCGACAGCTAACATCAATCGAGCAAGCGGGCTTCCCACAGAGCTACGGTCCTCTGGCAGTCTGAATGTTTTCCGCACAAGCCGCATGCAAAGCGCCTTCCTTTACCTTTTGGCAGTGCTTGTTCATTACCAGCCTGGGGCGTGAATGGTCACTACCCCGCACACACGTTTCGTTGTGCCCGTTGCCAAGCGCTCTGGAAGCGCTGTTTATGACGCAAGCTGAACGCCTCTTGCGCTTCCATTCTCAGAGCTCCTGAGTTAAGCAATCTGCGACCCTTGGTGCGAATGCCAGAGGAAAACATTTCCACTGCGTCTGGCAGGGAGAAACTGTTCCTGGAGAACACGTTTATCTGGAGCTTGCACCTGCACCTTACACACCCACGGATTTGCAGCACATTCAAATGCATGCCAAGCTCTTTCTTACGCAAGTTGCAAGCTGCGTCAGAAGGATGCGCTTTTTGTCAGATGGAAGCAGCAGCACGCACCTTCGAGTTTGAGAAGTACGAAAGAGCCGCAGAAGAGCGTGGTCTAGGAACAAAGGGATAGGAAATTACATTTGCTTCATGTGCCCTTGTTGCCGCCTAACAACAGGTAGCAGCATAAAGCAGATGCGGCTGAAGTTCTTCCGGGCGACAGCTAACATCAATCGAGCAAGCGGGCTTCCCACAGCTACGTTCCTCTGGCAGTCTGAAAGCCTTGTGCACAAGCCGCTTGCTAAGCGCCTTCCTTTACCTTTTGGCAGTGCTCGTGCATGACCAGCCTCGGGCGTGAATGGTCACTACCCCGCACACACGTTTCGTTGTGCCCGTTGCCAAGCGCTCTGGAAGCGCTGTTTATGACGCAAGCCGAACGCCTCTTGCGCTTCCATTCTCAGAGCTCCTGAGTTAAGCAATCTGCGACACTTGGTGCGAATGCCAGAGGAAAACATTTCCACTGCGTCTGGCAGGGAGAAACTGTTCCTGGAGAACACCTTTGTCTGGAGTTTGCACCTGCACCTTACACACCCACGGATTTGCAGCACATTCAAATGCATGCCAAGCTCTTTCTTACACAAGTTGCAAGCTGCGTCAGAAGGATGCGCTTTTTGTCAGATGGAAGCAGCAGCACGCACCTTCGAGTTTGAGAAGTACGAAAGAGCCGCAGAAGAGCGTGGTCTAGGAACAAAGGGATAGGAAAGTACATTTGCTTCATGTGCCCTTGTTGCCGCCTAACAACAGGTAGCAGCATAAAGCAGATGCGGCTGAAGTTCTTCCGGGCGACAGCTAACATCAATCGAGCAAGCGGGCTTCCCACAGCTACGTTCCTCTGGCAGTCTGAAAGCTTTGCGCACAAGCCGCTTGCTAAGCGCCTTCCTTTACCTTTAGGCAGTGCTCGTGCATGACCAGCCTGGGGCGTGAATGGTCACTACCCCGCACACACGTTTCGTTGTGCCCGTTGCCAAGCGCTCTGGAAGCGCTGTTTATGACGCAAGCTGAAGGCCTCTTGCGCTTCCATTCTCAGAGCTCCTGAGTTAAGCAATCTGCGACACTTGGTGCGAATGCCAGAGGAAAACATTTCCACTGCGTCTGGCAGGGAGAAACTGTTCCTGGAGAACACGTTTATCTGGAGCCTGCACTTGCACCTTACACACCCACGGATTTGCAGCACATTCAAATGCATGCCAAGCTCTTTCTTACGCAAGTTGCAAGCTGCGTCAGAAGGATGCGCTTTTTGTCAGATGGAAGCAGCAGCATGCACCTTCGAGTTTGAGAAGTACGAAAGAGCCGCAGAAGAGCGTGGTCTAGGAACAAAGGGATAGGAAAGTACATTTGCTTCATGTGCCCTTGTTGCCGCCTAACAACAGGTAGCAGCATAAAGCAGATGCGGCTGAAGTTCTTCCGGGCGACAGCTAACATCAATCGAGCAAGCGGGCTTCCCACAGCTACGTTCCTCTGGCAGTCTGAAAGACTTGTGCACAAGCCGCTTGCTAAGCGCCTTCCTTTACCTTTTGGCAGTGCTCGTGCATGACCAGCCTCGGGCGTGAATGGTCACTACCCCGCACACACGTTTCGTTGTGCCCGTTGCCAAGCGCTCTGGAAGCGCTGTTTATGACGCAAGCTGAACGCCTCTTGCGCTTCCATTCTCAGAGCTCCTGAGTTAAGCAATCTGCGACCCTTGGTGCGAATGCCAGAGGAAAACATTTCCTCTGCGTCTGGCAGGGAGAAACTGTTCCTGGACAACACGTTTATCTGGAGCTTGCACCTGCACCTTACACACCCACGGATTTGCAGCACATTCAAATGCATGCCAAGCTCTTTCTTACGCAAGTTGCAAGCTGCGTCAGAAGGATGCGCTTTTTGTCAGATGGAAGCAGCAGCACGCACCTTCGAGTTTGAGAAGTACGAAAGAGCCGCAGAAGAGCGTGGTCTAGGAACAAAGGGATAGGAAAGTACATTTGCTTCATGTGCCCTTGTTGCCGCCTAACAACAGGTAGCAGCATAAAGCAGATGCGGCTGAAGTTCTTCCGGGCGACAGCTAACATCAATCGAGCAAGCGGGCTTCCCACAGCTACGTTCCTCTGGCAGTCTGAATGTTTTCCGCACAAGCCGCATGCAAAGCGCCTTCCTTTACCTTTACGCAGTGCTCCTGCATGACCAGCCTGGGGCGTGAATGGTCACTACCCCGCACACACATTTCGTTGTGCCCGTTGCCAAGTGCTCTGGAAGCGCTGTTTATAACGCAAGCTGAACGCCTCTTGCGCTTCCATTCTCAGAGCTCCTGAGTTAAGCAATCTGCGACCCTTGGTGCGAATGCCAGAGGAAAACATTTCCACTGCGTCTGGCAGGGAGAAACTGTTCCTGGAGAACACGTTTATCTGGAGCTTGCACCTGCACCTTACACACCCACGGATTTGCAGCACATTCAAATGCATGCCAAGCTCTTTCTTACGCAAGTTGCAAGCTGCGTCAGAAGGATGCGCTTTTTGTCAGATGGAAGCAGCAGCACGCACCTTCGAGTTTGAGAAGTACGAAAGAGCCGCAGAAGAGCGTGGTCTAGGAACAAAGGGATAGGAAAGTACATTTGCTTCATGTGCCCTTGTTGCCGCCTATCAACAGGTAGCAGCATAATGCAGATGCGGCTGAAGTTCTTCCGGGCGACAGCTAACATCAATCGAGCAAGCGGGCTTCCCACAGAGCTACGGTCCTCTGGCAGTCTGAATGTTTTCCGCACAAGCCGCATGCAAAGCGCCTTCCTTTACCTTTTGGCAGTGCTTGTTCATTACCAGCCTGGGGCGTGAATGGTCACTACCCCGCACACACGTTTGGTTGTGGCCGTTGCCAAGCGCTCTGGAAGCGCTGTTTATAACGCAAGCTGAACGCCTCTTGCGCTTCCATTCTCAGAGCTCCTGAGTTAAGCAATCTGCGACCCTTGGTGCGAATGCCAGAGGAAAACATTTCCACTGCGTCTGGCAGGGAGAAACTGTTCCTGGAGAACACGTTTATCTGGAGCTTGCACGTGCACCTTACACACCCACGGATTTGCAGCACATTCAAATGCATGCCAAGCTCTTTCTTACGCAAGTTGCAAGCTGCGTCAGAAGGATGCGCTTTTTGTCAGATGGAAGCAGCAGCACGCACCTTCGAGTTTGAGAAGTACGAAAGAGCCGCAGAAGAGCGTGGTCTAGGAACAAAGGGATAGGAAATTACATTTGCTTCATGTGCCCTTGTTGCCGCCTAACAACAGGTAGCAGCATAAAGCAGATGCGGCTGAAGTTCTTCCGGGCGACAGCTAACATCAATCGAGCAAGCGGGCTTCCCACAGCTACGTTCCTCTGGCAGTCTGAAAGCCTTGTGCACAAGCCGCTTGCTAAGCGCCTTCCTTTACCTTTTGGCAGTGCTCGTGCATGACCAGCCTCGGGCGTGAATGGTCACTACCCCGCACACACGTTTCGTTGTGCCCGTTGCCAAGCGCTCTGGAAGCGCTGTTTATGACGCAAGCTGAACGCCTCTTGCGCTTCCATTCTCAGAGCTCCTGAGTTAAGCAATCTGCGACCCTTGGTGCGAATGCCAGAGGAAAACATTTCCTCTGCGTCTGGCAGGGAGAAACTGTTCCTGGACAACACGTTTATCTGGAGCTTGCACCTGCACCTTACACACCCACGGATTTGCAGCACATTCAAATGCATGCCAAGCTCTTTCTTACGCAAGTTGCAAGCTGCGTCAGAAGGATGCGCTTTTTGTCAGATGGAAGCAGCAGCACGCACCTTCGAGTTTGAGAAGTACGAAAGAGCCGCAGAAGAGCGTGGTCTAGGAACAAAGGGATAGGAAAGTACATTTGCTTCATGTGCCCTTGTTGCCGCCTAACAACAGGTAGCAGCATAAAGCAGATGCGGCTGAAGTTCTTCCGGGCGATAGCTAACATCAATCGAGCAAGCGGGCTTCCCACAGCTACGTTCCTCTGGCAGTCTGAAAGTTTTGCGCACAAGCCGCTTGCTAAGCGCCTTGCTTTACCTTTTGGCAGTGCTCGTGCATGACCAGCCTGGGGCGTGAATGGTCACTACCCCGCACACACGTTTCGTTGTGCCCGTTGCCAAGTGCTCTGGAAGCGCTGTTTATGATGCAAGCTGAACGCCTCTTGCGCTTCCATTCTCAGAGCTCCTGAGTTAAGCAATCTGCGACACTTGGTGCGAATGCCAGAGGAAAACATTTCCACTGCGTCTGGCAGGGAGAAACTGTTCCTGGAGAACACGTTTATCTGGAGCTTGCACGTGCACCTTACACACCCACGGATTTGCAGCACATTCAAATGCATGCCAAGCTCTTTCTTACACAAGTTGCAAGCTGCGTCAGAAGGATGCGCTTTTTGTCAGATGGAAGCAGCAGCATGCACCTTCGAGTTTGAGAAGTACGAAAGAGCCGCAGAAGAGCGTGGTCTAGGAACAAAGGGATAGGAAAGTACATTTGCTTCATGTGCCCTTGTTGCCGCCTAACAACAGGTAGCAGCATAAAGCAGATGCGGCTGAAGTTCTTCCGGGCGACAGCTAACATCAATCGAGCAAGCGGGCTTCCCACAGCTACGTTCCTCTGGCAGTCTGAAAGCTTTGCGCACAAGCCGCTTGCTAAGCGCCTTCCTTTACCTTTACGCAGTGCTCCTGCATGACCAGCCTGGGGCGTGAATGGTCACTACCCCGCACACACGTTTCGTTGTGCCCGTTGCCAAGCGCTCTGGAAGCGCTGTTTATGACGCAAGCCGAACGCCTCTTGCGCTTCCATTCTCAGAGCTCCTGAGTTAAGCAATCTGCGACACTTGGTGCGAATGCCAGAGGAAAACATTTCCACTGCGTCTGGCAGGGAGAAACTGTTCCTGGAGAACACCTTTGTCTGGAGTTTGCACCTGCACCTTACACACCCACGGATTTGCAGCACATTCAAATGCATGCCAAGCTCTTTCTTACACAAGTTGCAAGCTGCGTCAGAAGGATGCGCTTTTTGTCAGATGGAAGCAGCAGCACGCACCTTCGAGTTTGAGAAGTACGAAAGAGCCGCAGAAGAGCGTGGTCTAGGAACAAAGGGATAGGAAAGTACATTTGCTTCATGTGCCCTTGTTGCCGCCTAACAACAGGTAGCAGCATAAAGCAGATGCGGCTGAAGTTCTTCCGGGCGACAGCTAACATCAATCGAGCAAGCGGGCTTCCCACAGCTACGTTCCTCTGGCAGTCTGAAAGCTTTGCGCACAAGCCGCTTGCTAAGCGCCTTCCTTTACCTTTACGCAGTGCTCCTGCATGACCAGCCTGGGGCGTGAATGGTCACTACCCCGCACACACGTTTCGTTGTGCCCGTTGCCAAGCGCTCTGGAAGCGCTGTTTATGACGCAAGCTGAACGCCTCTTGCGCTTCCATCCTCAGAGCTCCTGAGTTAAGCAATCTGCGACCCTTGGTGCGAATGCCAGAGGAAAACATTTCCTCTGCGTCTGGCAGGGAGAAACTGTTCCTGGACAACACGTTTATCTGGAGCTTGCACCTGCACCTTACACACCCACGGATTTGCAGCACATTCAAATGCATGCCAAGCTCTTTCTTACGCAAGTTGCAAGCTGCGTCAGAAGGATGCGCTTTTTGTCAGATGGAAGCAGCAGCACGCACCTTCGAGTTTGAGAAGTACGAAAGAGCCGCAGAAGAGCGTGGTCTAGGAACAAAGGGATAGGAAAGTACATTTGCTTCATGTGCCCTTGTTGCCGCCTAACAACAGGTAGCAGCATAAAGCAGATGCGGCTGAAGTTCTTCCGGGCGACAGCTAACATCAATCGAGCAAGCGGGCTTCCCACAGCTACGTTCCTCTGGCAGTCTGAATGTTTTCCGCACAAGCCGCATGCAAAGCGCCTTCCTTTACCTTTACGCAGTGCTCCTGCATGACCAGCCTGGGGCGTGAATGGTCACTACCCCGCACACACGTTTCGTTGTGCCCGTTGCCAAGTGCTCTGGAAGCGCTGTTTATAACGCAAGCTGAACGCCTCTTGCGCTTCCATTCTCAGAGCTCCTGAGTTAAGCAATCTGCGACCCTTGGTGCGAATGCCAGAGGAAAACATTTCCACTGCGTCTGGCAGGGAGAAACTGTTCCTGGAGAACACGTTTATCTGGAGCTTGCACCTGCACCTTACACACCCACGGATTTGCAGCACATTCAAATGCATGCCAAGCTCTTTCTTACGCAAGTTGCAAGCTGCGTCAGAAGGATGCGCTTTTTGTCAGATGGAAGCAGCAGCACGCACCTTCGAGTTTGAGAAGTACGAAAGAGCCGCAGAAGAGCGTGGTCTAGGAACAAAGGGATAGGAAAGTACATTTGCTTCATGTGCCCTTGTTGCCGCCTATCAACAGGTAGCAGCATAAAGCAGATGCGGCTGAAGTTCTTCCGGGCGACAGCTAACATCAATCGAGCAAGCGGGCTTCCCACAGAGCTACGGTCCTCTGGCAGTCTGAATGTTTTCCGCACAAGCCGCATGCAAAGCGCCTTCCTTTACCTTTTGGCAGTGCTCGTGCATGACCAGCCTCGGGCGTGAATGGTCACTACCCCGCACACACGTTTCGTTGTGCCCGTTGCCAAGCGCTCTGGAAGCGCTGTTTATGACGCAAGCCGAACGCCTCTTGCGCTTCCATTCTCAGAGCTCCTGAGTTAAGCAATCTGCGACACTTGGTGCGAATGCCAGAGGAAAACATTTCCACTGCGTCTGGCAGGGAGAAACTGTTCCTGGAGAACACCTTTGTCTGGAGTTTGCACCTGCACCTTACACACCCACGGATTTGCAGCACATTCAAATGCATGCCAAGCTCTTTCTTACACAAGTTGCAAGCTGCGTCAGAAGGATGCGCTTTTTGTCAGATGGAAGCAGCAGCACGCACCTTCGAGTTTGAGAAGTACGAAAGAGCCGCAGAAGAGCGTGGTCTAGGAACAAAGGGATAGGAAAGTACATTTGCTTCATGTGCCCTTGTTGCCGCCTAACAACAGGTAGCAGCATAAAGCAGATGCGGCTGAAGTTCTTCCGGGCGACAGCTAACATCAATCGAGCAAGCGGGCTTCCCACAGCTACGTTCCTCTGGCAGTCTGAAAGTTTTGCGCACAAGCCGCTTGCTAAGCGCCTTCCTTTACCTTTACGCAGTGCTCCTGCATGACCAGCCTGGGGCGTGAATGGTCACTACCCCGCACACACGTTTCGTTGTGCCCGTTGCCAAGCGCTCTGGAAGCGCTGTTTATGACGCAAGCTGAAGGCCTCTTGCGCTTCCATTCTCAGAGCTCCTGAGTTAAGCAATCTGCGACACTTGGTGCGAATGCCAGAGGAAAACATTTCCACTGCGTCTGGCAGGGAGAAACTGTTCCTGGAGAACACGTTTATCTGGAGCCTGCACTTGCACCTTACACACCCACGGATTTGCAGCACATTCAAATGCATGCCAAGCTCTTTCTTACACAAGTTGCAAGCTGCGTCAGAAGGATGCGCTTTTTGTCAGATGGAAGCAGCAGCATGCACCTTCGAGTTTGAGAAGTACGAAAGAGCCGCAGAAGAGCGTGGTCTAGGAACAAAGGGATAGGAAAGTACATTTGCTTCATGTGCCCTTGTTGCCGCCTAACAACAGGTAGCAGCATAAAGCAGATGCGGCTGAAGTTCTTCCGGGCGACAGCTAACATCAATCGAGCAAGCGGGCTTCCCACAGCTACGTTCCTCTGGCAGTCTGAAAGACTTGTGCACAAGCCGCTTGCTAAGCGCCTTCCTTTACCTTTTGGCAGTGCTCGTGCATGACCAGCCTCGGGCGTGAATGGTCACTACCCCGCACACACGTTTCGTTGTGCCCGTTGCCAAGCGCTCTGGAAGCGCTGTTTATGACGCAAGCTGAACGCCTCTTGCGCTTCCATTCTCAGAGCTCCTGAGTTAAGCAATCTGCGACCCTTGGTGCGAATGCCAGAGGAAAACATTTCCTCTGCGTCTGGCAGGGAGAAACTGTTCCTGGACAACACGTTTATCTGGAGCTTGCACCTGCACCTTACACACCCACGGATTTGCAGCACATTCAAATGCATGCCAAGCTCTTTCTTACGCAAGTTGCAAGCTGCGTCAGAAGGATGCGCTTTTTGTCAGATGGAAGCAGCAGCACGCACCTTCGAGTTTGAGAAGTACGAAAGAGCCGCAGAAGAGCGTGGTCTAGGAACAAAGGGATAGGAAAGTACATTTGCTTCATGTGCCCTTGTTGCCGCCTAACAACAGGTAGCAGCATAAAGCAGATGCGGCTGAAGTTCTTCCGGGCGACAGCTAACATCAATCGAGCAAGCGGGCTTCCCACAGCTACGTTCCTCTGGCAGTCTGAATGTTTTCCGCACAAGCCGCATGCAAAGCGCCTTCCTTTACCTTTACGCAGTGCTCCTGCATGACCAGCCTGGGGCGTGAATGGTCACTACCCCGCACACACGTTTCGTTGTGCCTGTTGCCAAGTGCTCTGGAAGCGCTGTTTATAACGCAAGCTGAACGCCTCTTGCGCTTCCATTCTCAGAGCTCCTGAGTTAAGCAATCTGCGACCCTTGGTGCGAATGCCAGAGGAAAACATTTCCACTGCGTCTGGCAGGGAGAAACTGTTCCTGGAGAACACGTTTATCTGGAGCTTGCACCTGCACCTTACACACCCACGGATTTGCAGCACATTCAAATGCATGCCAAGCTCTTTCTTACGCAAGTTGCAAGCTGCGTCAGAAGGATGCGCTTTTTGTCAGATGGAAGCAGCAGCACGCACCTTCGAGTTTGAGAAGTACGAAAGAGCCGCAGAAGAGCGTGGTCTAGGAACAAAGGGATAGGAAAGTACATTTGCTTCATGTGCCCTTGTTGCCGCCTATCAACAGGTAGCAGCATAAAGCAGATGCGGCTGAAGTTCTTCCGGGCGACAGCTAACATCAATCGAGCAAGCGGGCTTCCCACAGAGCTACGGTCCTCTGGCAGTCTGAATGTTTTCCGCACAAGCCGCATGCAAAGCGCCTTCCTTTACCTTTTGGCAGTGCTTGTTCATTACCAGCCTGGGGCGTGAATGGTCACTACCCCGCACACACGTTTCGTTGTGCCCGTTGCCAAGCGCTCTGGAAGCGCTGTTTATAACGCAAGCTGAACGCCTCTTGCGCTTCCATTCTCAGAGCTCCTGAGTTAAGCAATCTGCGACACTTGGTGCGAATGCCAGAGGAAAACATTTCCACTGCGTCTGGCAGGGAGAAACTGTTCCTGGAGAACACGTTTATCTGGAGCTTGCACCTGCACCTTACACACCCACGGATTTGCAGCACATTCAAATGCATGCCAAGCTCTTTCTTACGCAAGTTGCAAGCTGCGTCAGAAGGATGCGCTTTTTGTCAGATGGAAGCAGCAGCACGCACCTTCGAGTTTGAGAAGTACGAAAGAGCCGCAGAAGAGCGTGGTCTAGGAACAAAGGGATAGGAAATTACATTTGCTTCATGTGCCCTTGTTGCCGCCTAACAACAGGTAGCAGCATAAAGCAGATGCGGCTGAAGTTCTTCCGGGCGACAGCTAACATCAATCGAGCAAGCGGGCTTCCCACAGCTACGTTCCTCTGGCAGTCTGAAAGCCTTGTGCACAAGCCGCTTGCTAAGCGCCTTCCTTTACCTTTTGGCAGTGCTCGTGCATGACCAGCCTCGGGCGTGAATGGTCACTACCCCGCACACACGTTTCGTTGTGCCCGTTGCCAAGCGCTCTGGAAGCGCTGTTTATGACGCAAGCTGAACGCCTCTTGCGCTTCCATTCTCAGAGCTCCTGAGTTAAGCAATCTGCGACCCTTGGTGCGAATGCCAGAGGAAAACATTTCCTCTGCGTCTGGCAGGGAGAAACTGTTCCTGGACAACACGTTTATCTGGAGCTTGCACCTGCACCTTACACACCCACGGATTTGCAGCACATTCAAATGCATGCCAAGCTCTTTCTTACGCAAGTTGCAAGCTGCGTCAGAAGGATGCGCTTTTTGTCAGATGGAAGCAGCAGCACGCACCTTCGAGTTTGAGAAGTACGAAAGAGCCGCAGAAGAGCGTGGTCTAGGAACAAAGGGATAGGAAAGTACATTTGCTTCATGTGCCCTTGTTGCCGCCTAACAACAGGTAGCAGCATAAAGCAGATGCGGCTGAAGTTCTTCCGGGCGATAGCTAACATCAATCGAGCAAGCGGGCTTCCCACAGCTACGTTCCTCTGGCAGTCTGAAAGTTTTGCGCACAAGCCGCTTGCTAAGCGCCTTGCTTTACCTTTTGGCAGTGCTCGTGCATGACCAGCCTGGGGCGTGAATGGTCACTACCCCGCACACACGTTTCGTTGTGCCCGTTGCCAAGTGCTCTGGAAGCGCTGTTTATGATGCAAGCTGAACGCCTCTTGCGCTTCCATTCTCAGAGCTCCTGAGTTAAGCAATCTGCGACACTTGGTGCGAATGCCAGAGGAAAACATTTCCACTGCGTCTGGCAGGGAGAAACTGTTCCTGGAGAACACGTTTATCTGGAGCTTGCACGTGCACCTTACACACCCACGGATTTGCAGCACATTCAAATGCATGCCAAGCTCTTTCTTACACAAGTTGCAAGCTGCGTCAGAAGGATGCGCTTTTTGTCAGATGGAAGCAGCAGCATGCACCTTCGAGTTTGAGAAGTACGAAAGAGCCGCAGAAGAGCGTGGTCTAGGAACAAAGGGATAGGAAAGTACATTTGCTTCATGTGCCCTTGTTGCCGCCTAACAACAGGTAGCAGCATAAAGCAGATGCGGCTGAAGTTCTTCCGGGCGACAGCTAACATCAATCGAGCAAGCGGGCTTCCCACAGCTACGGTCCTCTGGCAGTCTGAAAGTTTTGCGCACAAGCTGCATGCAAAGCGCCTTCCTTTGCCTTTAGGCAGTGCTCGTGCATGACCAGCCTGGGGCGTGAATGGTCACTACCCCGCACACACGTTTCGTTGTGCCCGTTGCCAAGCGCTCTGGAAGCGCTGTTTATGACGCAAGCCGAACGCCTCTTGCGCTTCCATTCTCAGAGCTCCTGAGTTAAGCAATCTGCGACACTTGGTGCGAATGCCAGAGGAAAACATTTCCACTGCGTCTGGCAGGGAGAAACTGTTCCTGGAGAACACCTTTGTCTGGAGTTTGCACCTGCACCTTACACACCCACGGATTTGCAGCACATTCAAATGCATGCCAAGCTCTTTCTTACACAAGTTGCAAGCTGCGTCAGAAGGATGCGCTTTTTGTCAGATGGAAGCAGCAGCATGCACCTTCGAGTTTGAGAAGTACGAAAGAGCCGCAGAAGAGCGTGGTCTAGGAACAAAGGGATAGGAAAGTACATTTGCTTCATGTGCCCTTGTTGCCGCCTAACAACAGGTAGCAGCATAAAGCAGATGCGGCTGAAGTTCTTCCGGGCGACAGCTAACATCAATCGAGCAAGCGGGCTTCCCACAGCTACGTTCCTCTGGCAGTCTGAAAGCTTTGCGCACAAGCCGCTTGCTAAGCGCCTTCCTTTACCTTTACGCAGTGCTCGTGCATGACCAGCCTCGGGCGTGAATGGTCACTACCCCGCACACACGTTTCGTTGTGCCCGTTGCCAAGCGCTCTGGAAGCGCTGTTTATGACGCAAGCCGAACGCCTCTTGCGCTTCCATTCTCAGAGCTCCTGAGTTAAGCAATCTGCGACACTTGGTGCGAATGCCAGAGGAAAACATTTCCACTGCGTCTGGCAGGGAGAAACTGTTCCTGGAGAACACCTTTGTCTGGAGTTTGCACCTGCACCTTACACACCCACGGATTTGCAGCACATTCAAATGCATGCCAAGCTCTTTCTTACGCAAGTTGCAAGCTGCGTCAGAAGGATGCGCTTTTTGTCAGATGGAAGCAGCAGCACGCACCTTCGAGTTTGAGAAGTACGAAAGAGCCGCAGAAGAGCGTGGTCTAGGAACAAAGGGATAGGAAAGTACATTTGCTTCATGTGCCCTTGTTGCCGCCTAACAACAGGTAGCAGCATAAAGCAGATGCGGCTGAAGTTCTTCCGGGCGACAGCTAACATCAATCGAGCAAGCGGGCTTCCCACAGCTACGTTCCTCTGGCAGTCTGAAAGCTTTGCGCACAAGCCGCTTGCTAAGCGCCTTCCTTTACCTTTACGCAGTGCTCCTGCATGACCAGCCTGGGGCGTGAATGGTCACTACCCCGCACACACGTTTCGTTGTGCCCGTTGCCAAGCGCTCTGGAAGCGCTGTTTATGACGCAAGCTGAAGGCCTCTTGCGCTTCCATTCTCAGAGCTCCTGAGTTAAGCAATCTGCGACACTTGGTGCGAATGCCAGAGGAAAACATTTCCACTGCGTCTGGCAGGGAGAAACTGTTCCTGGAGAACACGTTTATCTGGAGCCTGCACTTGCACCTTACACACCCACGGATTTGCAGCACATTCAAATGCATGCCAAGCTCTTTCTTACACAAGTTGCAAGCTGCGTCAGAAGGATGCGCTTTTTGTCAGATGGAAGCAGCAGCATGCACCTTCGAGTTTGAGAAGTACGAAAGAGCCGCAGAAGAGCGTGGTCTAGGAACAAAGGGATAGGAAAGTACATTTGCTTCATGTGCCCTTGTTGCCGCCTAACAACAGGTAGCAGCATAAAGCAGATGCGGCAGAAGTTCTTCCGGGCGACAGCTAACATCAATCGAGCAAGCGGGCTTCCCACAGCTACGTTCCTCTGGCAGTCTGAAAGCTTTGCGCACAAGCCGCTTGCTAAGCGCCTTCCTTTACCTTTACGCAGTGCTCCTGCATGACCAGCCTCGGGCGTGAATGGTCACTACCCCGCACACACGTTTCGTTGTGCCCGTTGCCAAGCGCTCTGGAAGCGCTGTTTATGACGCAAGCCGAACGCCTCTTGCGCTTCCATTCTCAGAGCTCCTGAGTTAAGCAATCTGCGACACTTGGTGCGAATGCCAGAGGAAAACATTTCCACTGCGTCTGGCAGGGAGAAACTGTTCCTGGAGAACACCTTTGTCTGGAGTTTGCACCTGCACCTTACACACCCACGGATTTGCAGCACATTCAAATGCATGCCAAGCTCTTTCTTACACAAGTTGCAAGCTGCGTCAGAAGGATGCGCTTTTTGTCAGATGGAAGCAGCAGCACGCACCTTCGAGTTTGAGAAGTACGAAAGAGCCGCAGAAGAGCGTGGTCTAGGAACAAAGGGATAGGAAAGTACATTTGCTTCATGTGCCCTTGTTGCCGCCTAACAACAGGTAGCAGCATAAAGCAGATGCGGCTGAAGTTCTTCCGGGCGACAGCTAACATCAATCGAGCAAGCGGGCTTCCCACAGCTACGTTCCTCTGGCAGTCTGAAAGCTTTGCGCACAAGCCGCTTGCTAAGCGCCTTCCTTTACCTTTACGCAGTGCTCCTGCATGACCAGCCTGGGGCGTGAATGGTCACTACCCCGCACACACGTTTCGTTGTGCCCGTTGCCAAGCGCTCTGGAAGCGCTGTTTATGACGCAAGCTGAAGGCCTCTTGCGCTTCCATTCTCAGAGCTCCTGAGTTAAGCAATCTGCGACACTTGGTGCGAATGCCAGAGGAAAACATTTCCACTGCGTCTGGCAGGGAGAAACTGTTCCTGGAGAACACGTTTATCTGGAGCCTGCACTTGCACCTTACACACCCACGGATTTGCAGCACATTCAAATGCATGCCAAGCTCTTTCTTACACAAGTTGCAAGCTGCGTCAGAAGGATGCGCTTTTTGTCAGATGGAAGCAGCAGCATGCACCTTCGAGTTTGAGAAGTACGAAAGAGCCGCAGAAGAGCGTGGTCTAGGAACAAAGGGATAGGAAAGTACATTTGCTTCATGTGCCCTTGTTGCCGCCTAACAACAGGTAGCAGCATAAAGCAGATGCGGCTGAAGTTCTTCCGGGCGACAGCTAACATCAATCGAGCAAGCGGGCTTCCCACAGCTACGTTATTCTGGCAGTCTGAAAGCTTTGCGCACAAGCCGCTTCCTAAGCGCCTTCCTTTACCTTTTGGCAGTGCTCGTGCATGACCAGCCTGGGGCGTGAATGGTCACTACCCCGCACACACGTTTCGTTGTGCCCGTTGCCAAGTGCTCTGGAAGCGCTGTTTATGATGCAAGCTGAACGCCTCTTGCGCTTCCATTCTCAGAGCTCCTGAGTTAAGCAATCTGCGACCCTTGGTGCGAATGCCAGAGGAAAACATTTCCACTGCGTCTGGCAGGGAGAAACTGTTCCTGGAGAACACGTTTATCTGGAGCTTGCACCTGCACCTTACACACCCACGGATTTGCAGCACATTCAAATGCATGCCAAGCTCTTTCTTACGCAAGTTGCAAGCTGCGTCAGAAGGATGCGCTTTTTGTCAGATGGAAGCAGCAGCACGCACCTTCGAGTTTGAGAAGTACGAAAGAGCCGCAGAAGAGCGTGGTCTAGGAACAAAGGGATAGGAAAGTACATTTGCTTCATGTGCCCTTGTTGCCGCCTATCAACAGGTAGCAGCATAATGCAGATGCGGCTGAAGTTCTTCCGGGCGACAGCTAACATCAATCGAGCAAGCGGGCTTCCCACAGAGCTACGTTCCTCTGGCAGTCTGAATGTTTTCCGCACAAGCCGCATGCAAAGCGCCTTCCTTTACCTTTTGGCAGTGCTCGTGCATGACCAGCCTGGGGCGTGAATGGTCACTACCCCGCACACACGTTTCGTTGTGCCCGTTGCCAAGCGCTCTGGAAGCGCTGTTTATGACGCAAGCCGAACGCCTCTTGCGCTTCCATTCTCAGAGCTCCTGAGTTAAGCAATCTGCGACACTTGGTGCGAATGCCAGAGGAAAACATTTCCACTGTGTCTGGCAGGGAGAAACTGTTCCTGGAGAACACGTTTATATGGAGCCTGCACCTGCACCTTACACACCCACGGATTTGCAGCACATTCAAATGCATGCCAAGCTCTTTCTTACGCAAGTTGCAAGCTGCGTCAGAAGGATGCGCTTTTTGTCAGATGGAAGCAGCAGCACGCACCTTCGAGTTTGAGAAGTACGAAAGAGCCGCAGAAGAGCGTGGTCTAGGAACAAAGGGATAGGAAATTACATTTGCTTCATGTGCCCTTGTTGCCGCCTAACAACAGGTAGCAGCATAAAGCAGATGCGGCTGAAGTTCTTCCGGGCGACAGCTAACATCAATCGAGCAAGCGGGCTTCCCACAGCTACGTTCCTCTGGCAGTCTGAAAGCTTTGCGCACAAGCCGCTTGCTAAGCACCTTCCTTTACCTTTTGGCAGTGCTCCTGCATGACCAGCCTGGGGCGTGAATGGTCACTACCTTGCACACACGTTTCGTTGTGCCCGTTGCCAAGCGCTCTGGAAGCGCTGTTTATGACGCAAGCTGAAGGCCTCTTGCGCTTCCATTCTCAGAGCTCCTGAGTTAAGCAATCTGCGACACTTGGTGCGAATGCCAGAAGAAAACATTTCCACTGCGTCTGGCAGGGAGAAACTGTTCCTGGAGAACACGTTTATCTGGAGCTTGCACCTGCACCTTACACACCCATGGATTTGCAGCTCATTCAAATGCATGCCAAGCTCTTTCTTACGCAAGTTGCAAGCTGCGTCAGAAGGATGCGCTTTTTGTCAGATGGAAGCAGCAGCACGCACCTTCGAGTTTGAAAAGTACGAAAGAGCCGCAGAAGAGCGTGGTCTAGGAACAAAGGGATAGGAAAGTACATTTGCTTCATGTGCCCTTGTTGCCGCCTAACAACAGGTAGCAGCATAAAGCAGATGCGGCTGAAGTTCTTCCGGGCGACAGCTAACATCAATCGAGCAAGCGGGCTTCCCACAGCTACGGTCCTCTGGCAGTCTGAAAGTTTTGCGCACAAGCTGCATGCAAAGCGCCTTCCTTTGCCTTTAGGCAGTGCTCGTGCATGACCAGCCTGGGGCGTGAATGGTCACTACCCCGCACACACGTTTCGTTGTGCCCGTTGCCAAGCGCTCTGGAAGCGCTGTTTATGACGCAAGCCGAACGCCTCTTGCGCTTCCATTCTCAGAGCTCCTGAGTTAAGCAATCTGCGACACTTGGTGCAAATGCCAGAGGAAAACATTTCCACTGCGTCTGGCAGGGAGAAACTGTTCCTGGAGAACACCTTTGTCTGGAGTTTGCACCTGCACCTTACACACCCACGGATTTGCAGCACATTCAAATGCATGCCAAGCTCTTTCTTACACAAGTTGCAAGCTGCGTCAGAAGGATGCGCTTTTTGTCAGATGGAAGCAGCAGCATGCACCTTCGAGTTTGAGAAGTACGAAAGAGCCGCAGAAGAGCGTGGTCTAGGAACAAAGGGATAGGAAAGTACATTTGCTTCATGTGCCCTTGTTGCCGCCTAACAACAGGTAGCAGCATAAAGCAGATGCGGCTGAAGTTCTTCCGGGCGACAGCTAACATCAATCGAGCAAGCGGGCTTCCCACAGCTACGTTCCTCTGGCAGTCTGAAAGCTTTGCGCACAAGCCGCTTGCTAAGCGCCTTCCTTTACCTTTACGCAGTGCTCCTGCATGACCAGCCTGGGGCGTGAATGGTCACTACCCCGCACACACGTTTCGTTGTGCCCGTTGCCAAGCGCTCTGGAAGCGCTGTTTATGACGCAAGCTGACGGCCTCTTGCGCTTCCATTCTCAGAGCTCCTGAGTTAAGCAATCTGCGACACTTGGTGCGAATGCCAGAGGAAAACATTTCCTCTGCGTCTGGCAGGGAGAAACTGTTCCTGGAGAACACGTTTATCTGGAGCCTGCACTTGCACCTTACACACCCACGGATTTGCAGCACATTCAAATGCATGCCAAGCTCTTTCTTACACAAGTTGCAAGCTGCGTCAGAAGGATGCGCTTTTTGTCAGATGGAAGCAGCAGCATGCACCTTCGAGTTTGAGAAGTACGAAAGAGCCGCAGAAGAGCGTGGTCTAGGAACAAAGGGATAGGAAAGTACATTTGCTTCATGTGCCCTTGTTGCCGCCTAACAACAGGTAGCAGCATAAAGCAGATGCGGCTGAAGTTCTTCCGGGCGACAGCTAACATCAATCGAGCAAGCGGGCTTCCCACAGCTACGTTATTCTGGCAGTCTGAAAGCTTTGCGCACAAGCCGCTTCCTAAGCGCCTTCCTTTACCTTTTGGCAGTGCTCGTGCATGACCAGCCTGGGGCGTGAATGGTCACTACCCCGCACACACGTTTCGTTGTGCCCGTTGCCAAGTGCTCTGGAAGCGCTGTTTATGATGCAAGCTGAACGCCTCTTGCGCTTCCATTCTCAGAGCTCCTGAGTTAAGCAATCTGCGACACTTGGTGCGAATGCCAGAGGAAAACATTTCCACTGCGTCTGGCAGGGAGAAACTGTTCCTGGAGAACACGTTTATCTGGAGCTTGCACGTGCACCTTACACACCCACGGATTTGCAGCACATTCAAATGCATGCCAAGCTCTTTCTTACGCAAGTTGCAAGCTGCGTCAGAAGGATGCGCTTTTTGTCAGATGGAAGCAGCAGCACGCACCTTCGAGTTTGAGAAGTACGAAAGAGCCGCAGAAGAGCGTGGTCTAGGAACAAAGGGATAGGAAAGTACATTTGCTTCATGTGCCCTTGTTGCCGCCTATCAACAGGTAGCAGCATAATGCAGATGCGGCTGAAGTTCTTCCGGGCGACAGCTAACATCAATCGAGCAAGCGGGCTTCCCACAGAGCTACGGTCCTCTGGCAGTCTGAATGTTTTCCGCACAAGCCGCATGCAAAGCGCCTTCCTTTACCTTTTGGCAGTGCTTGTGCATTACCAGCCTGGGGCGTGAATGGTCACTACCCCGCACACACGTTTCATTGTGCCCGTTGCCAAGCGCTCTGGAAGCGCTGTTTATAACGCAAGCTGAACGCCTCTTGCGCTTCCATTCTCAGAGCTCCTGAGTTAAGCAATCTGCGACCCTTGGTGCGAATGCCAGAGGAAAACATTTCCACTGCGTCTGGCAGGGAGAAACTGTTCCTGGAGAACACGTTTATCTGGAGCTTGCACGTGCACCTTACACACCCACGGATTTGCAGCACATTCAAATGCATGCCAAGCTCTTTCTTACGCAAGTTGCAAGCTGCGTCAGAAGGATGCGCTTTTTGTCAGATGGAAGCAGCAGCACGCACCTTCGAGTTTGAGAAGTACGAAAGAGCCGCAGAAGAGCGTGGTCTAGGAACAAAGGGATAGGAAAGTACATTTGCTTCATGTGCCCTTGTTGCCGCCTAACAACAGGTAGCAGCATAAAGCAGATGCGGCTGAAGTTCTTCCGGGCGACAGCTAACATCAATCGAGCAAGCGGGCTTCCCACAGCTACGTTCCTCTGGCAGTCTGAAAGCCTTGTGCACAAGCCGCTTGCTAAGCGCCTTCCTTTACCTTTTGGCAGTGCTCGTGCATGACCAGCCTCGGGCGTGAATGGTCACTACCCCGCACACACGTTTCGTTGTGCCCGTTGCCAGGCGCTCTGGAAGCGCTGTTTATGACGCAAGCTGAACGCCTCTTGCGCTTCCATTCTCAGAGCTCCTGAGTTAAGCAATCTGCGACCCTTGGTGCGAATGCCAGAGGAAAACATTTCCTCTGCGTCTGGCAGGGAGAAACTGTTCCTGGAGAACACGTTTATCTGGAGCTTGCACCTGCACCTTACACACCCACGGATTTGCAGCACATTCAAATGCATGCCAAGCTCTTTCTTACGCAAGTTGCAAGCTGCGTCAGAAGGATGTGCTTTTTGTCAGATGGAAGCAGCAGCACGCACCTTCGAGTTTGAGAAGTACGAAAGAGCCGCAGAAGAGCGTGGTCTAGGAACAAAGGGATAGGAAAGTACATTTGCTTCATGTGCCCTTGTTGCCGCCTAACAACAGGTAGCAGCATAAAGCAGATGCGGCTGAAGTTCTTCCGGGCGACAGCTAACATCAATCGAGCAAGCGGGCTTCCCACAGCTACGTTCCTCTGGCAGTCTGAAAGCTTTGCGCACAAGCCGCTTGCTAAGCACCTTCCTTTACCTTTTGGCAGTGCTCCTGCATGACCAGCCTGGGGCGTGAATGGTCACTACCTTGCACACACGTTTCGTTGTGCCCGTTGCCAAGCGCTCTGGAAGCGCTGTTTATAACGCAAGCTGAAGGCCTCTTGCGCTTCCATTCTCAGAGCTCCTGAGTTAAGCAATCTGCGACACTTGGTGCGAATGCCAGAGGAAAACATTTCCACTGCGTCTGGCAGGGAGAAACTGTTCCTGGAGAACACGTTTATCTGGAGCTTGCACCTGCACCTTACACACCCACGGATTTGCAGCACATTCAAATGCATGCCAAGCTCTTTCTTACGCAAGTTGCAAGCTGCGTCAGAAGGATGCGCTTTTTGTCACATGGAAGCAGCAGCACGCACCTTCGAGTTTGAGAAGTACGAAAGAGCCGCAGAAGAGCGTGGTCTAGGAACAAAGGGATAGGAAAGTACATTTGCTTCATGTGTCCTTGTTGCCGCCTAACAACAGGTAGCAGCATAAAGCAGATGCGGCTGAAGTTCTTCCGGGCGATAGCTAACATCAATCGAGCAAGCGGGCTTCCCACAGCTACGTTCCTCTGGCAGTCTGAAAGTTTTGCGCACAAGCCGCTTGCTAAGCGCCTTCCTTTACCTTTTGGCAGTGCTCGTGCATGACCAGCCTGGGGCGTGAATGGTCACTACCCCGCACACACGTTTCGTTGTGCCCGTTGCCAAGCGCTCTGGAAGCGCTGTTTATGACGCAAGCTGACGGCCTCTTGCGCTTCCATTCTCAGAGCTCCTGAGTTAAGCAATCTGCGACACTTGGTGCGAATGCCAGAGGAAAACATTTCCTCTGCGTCTGGCAGGGAGAAACTGTTCCTGGAGAACACGTTTATCTGGAGCCTGCACTTGCACCTTACACACCCACGGATTTGCAGCACATTCAAATGCATGCCAAGCTCTTTCTTACACAAGTTGCAAGCTGCGTCAGAAGGATGCGCTTTTTGTCAGATGGAAGCAGCAGCATGCACCTTCGAGTTTGAGAAGTACGAAAGAGCCGCAGAAGAGCGTGGTCTAGGAACAAAGGGATAGGAAAGTACATTTGCTTCATGTGCCCTTGTTGCCGCCTAACAACAGGTAGCAGCATAAAGCAGATGCGGCTGAAGTTCTTCCGGGCGACAGCTAACATCAATCGAGCAAGCGGGCTTCCCACAGCTACGTTATTCTGGCAGTCTGAAAGCTTTGCGCACAAGCCGCTTCCTAAGCGCCTTCCTTTACCTTTTGGCAGTGCTCGTGCATGACCAGCCTGGGGCGTGAATGGTCACTACCCCGCACACACGTTTCGTTGTGCCCGTTGCCAAGTGCTCTGGAAGCGCTGTTTATGATGCAAGCTGAACGCCTCTTGCGCTTCCATTCTCAGAGCTCCTGAGTTAAGCAATCTGCGACACTTGGTGCGAATGCCAGAGGAAAACATTTCCACTGCGTCTGGCAGGGAGAAACTGTTCCTGGAGAACACGTTTATCTGGAGCTTGCACGTGCACCTTACACACCCACGGATTTGCAGCACATTCAAATGCATGCCAAGCTCTTTCTTACGCAAGTTGCAAGCTGCGTCAGAAGGATGCGCTTTTTGTCAGATGGAAGCAGCAGCACGCACCTTCGAGTTTGAGAAGTACGAAAGAGCCGCAGAAGAGCGTGGTCTAGGAACAAAGGGATAGGAAAGTACATTTGCTTCATGTGCCCTTGTTGCCGCCTATCAACAGGTAGCAGCATAATGCAGATGCGGCTGAAGTTCTTCCGGGCGACAGCTAACATCAATCGAGCAAGCGGGCTTCCCACAGAGCTACGGTCCTCTGGCAGTCTGAATGTTTTCCGCACAAGCCGCATGCAAAGCGCCTTCCTTTACCTTTTGGCAGTGCTTGTGCATGACCAGCCTGGGGCGTGAATGGTCACTACCCCGCACACACGTTTCGTTGTGCCCGTTGCCAAGCGCTCTGGAAGCGCTGTTTATAACGCAAGCTGAACGCCTCTTGCGCTTCCATTCTCAGAGCTCCTGAGTTAAGCAATCTGCGACCCTTGGTGCGAATGCCAGAGGAAAACATTTCCACTGCGTCTGGCAGGGAGAAACTGTTCCTGGAGAACACGTTTATCTGGAGCTTGCACGTGCACCTTACACACCCACGGATTTGCAGCACATTCAAATGCATGCCAAGCTCTTTCTTACGCAAGTTGCAAGCTGCGTCAGAAGGATGCGCTTTTTGTCAGATGGAAGCAGCAGCACGCACCTTCGAGTTTGAGAAGTACGAAAGAGCCGCAGAAGAGCGTGGTCTAGGAACAAAGGGATAGGAAATTACATTTGCTTCATGTGCCCTTGTTGCCGCCTAACAACAGGTAGCAGCATAAAGCAGATGCGGCTGAAGTTCTTCCGGGCGACAGCTAACATCAATCGAGCAAGCGGGCTTCCCACAGCTACGTTCCTCTGGCAGTCTGAAAGCCTTGTGCACAAGCCGCTTGCTAAGCGCCTTCCTTTACCTTTTGGCAGTGCTCGTGCATGACCAGCCTCGGGCGTGAATGGTCACTACCCCGCACACACGTTTCGTTGTGCCCGTTGCCAGGCGCTCTGGAAGCGCTGTTTATGACGCAAGCTGAACGCCTCTTGCGCTTCCATTCTCAGAGCTCCTGAGTTAAGCAATCTGCGACCCTTGGTGCGAATGCCAGAGGAAAACATTTCCTCTGCGTCTGGCAGGGAGAAACTGTTCCTGGAGAACACGTTTATCTGGAGCTTGCACCTGCACCTTACACACCCACGGATTTGCAGCACATTCAAATGCATGCCAAGCTCTTTCTTACGCAAGTTGCAAGCTGCGTCAGAAGGATGTGCTTTTTGTCAGATGGAAGCAGCAGCACGCACCTTCGAGTTTGAGAAGTACGAAAGAGCCGCAGAAGAGCGTGGTCTAGGAACAAAGGGATAGGAAAGTACATTTGCTTCATGTGCCCTTGTTGCCGCCTAACAACAGGTAGCAGCATAAAGCAGATGCGGCTGAAGTTCTTCCGGGCGACAGCTAACATCAATCGAGCAAGCGGGCTTCCCACAGCTACGTTCCTCTGGCAGTCTGAAAGCTTTGCGCACAAGCCGCTTGCTAAGCGCCTTCCTTTACCTTTACGCAGTGCTCCTGCATGACCAGCCTGGGGCGTGAATGGTCACTACCCCGCACACACGTTTCGTTGTGCCCGTTGCCAAGCGCTCTGGAAGCGCTGTTTATGACGCAAGCTGAAGGCCTCTTGCGCTTCCATTCTCAGAGCTCCTGAGTTAAGCAATCTGCGACACTTGGTGCGAATGCCAGAGGAAAACATTTCCACTGCGTCTGGCAGGGAGAAACTGTTCCTGGAGAACACGTTTATCTGGAGCCTGCACTTGCACCTTACACACCCACGGATTTGCAGCACATTCAAATGCATGCCAAGCTCTTTCTTACACAAGTTGCAAGCTGCGTCAGAAGGATGCGCTTTTTGTCAGATGGAAGCAGCAGCATGCACCTTCGAGTTTGAGAAGTACGAAAGAGCCGCAGAAGAGCGTGGTCTAGGAACAAAGGGATAGGAAAGTACATTTGCTTCATGTGCCCTTGTTGCCGCCTAACAACAGGTAGCAGCATAAAGCAGATGCGGCAGAAGTTCTTCCGGGCGACAGCTAACATCAATCGAGCAAGCGGGCTTCCCACAGCTACGTTCCTCTGGCAGTCTGAAAGCTTTGCGCACAAGCCGCTTGCTAAGCGCCTTCCTTTACCTTTACGCAGTGCTCCTGCATGACCAGCCTCGGGCGTGAATGGTCACTACCCCGCACACACGTTTCGTTGTGCCCGTTGCCAAGCGCTCTGGAAGCGCTGTTTATGACGCAAGCCGAACGCCTCTTGCGCTTCCATTCTCAGAGCTCCTGAGTTAAGCAATCTGCGACACTTGGTGCGAATGCCAGAGGAAAACATTTCCACTGCGTCTGGCAGGGAGAAACTGTTCCTGGAGAACACCTTTGTCTGGAGTTTGCACCTGCACCTTACACACCCACGGATTTGCAGCACATTCAAATGCATGCCAAGCTCTTTCTTACACAAGTTGCAAGCTGCGTCAGAAGGATGCGCTTTTTGTCAGATGGAAGCAGCAGCACGCACCTTCGAGTTTGAGAAGTACGAAAGAGCCGCAGAAGAGCGTGGTCTAGGAACAAAGGGATAGGAAAGTACATTTGCTTCATGTGCCCTTGTTGCCGCCTAACAACAGGTAGCAGCATAAAGCAGATGCGGCTGAAGTTCTTCCGGGCGACAGCTAACATCAATCGAGCAAGCGGGCTTCCCACAGCTACGTTCCTCTGGCAGTCTGAAAGCTTTGCGCACAAGCCGCTTGCTAAGCGCCTTCCTTTACCTTTACGCAGTGCTCCTGCATGACCAGCCTGGGGCGTGAATGGTCACTACCCCGCACACACGTTTCGTTGTGCCCGTTGCCAAGCGCTCTGGAAGCGCTGTTTATGACGCAAGCTGAAGGCCTCTTGCGCTTCCATTCTCAGAGCTCCTGAGTTAAGCAATCTGCGACACTTGGTGCGAATGCCAGAGGAAAACATTTCCACTGCGTCTGGCAGGGAGAAACTGTTCCTGGAGAACACGTTTATCTGGAGCCTGCACTTGCACCTTACACACCCACGGATTTGCAGCACATTCAAATGCATGCCAAGCTCTTTCTTACACAAGTTGCAAGCTGCGTCAGAAGGATGCGCTTTTTGTCAGATGGAAGCAGCAGCATGCACCTTCGAGTTTGAGAAGTACGAAAGAGCCGCAGAAGAGCGTGGTCTAGGAACAAAGGGATAGGAAAGTACATTTGCTTCATGTGCCCTTGTTGCCGCCTAACAACAGGTAGCAGCATAAAGCAGATGCGGCTGAAGTTCTTCCGGGCGACAGCTAACATCAATCGAGCAAGCGGGCTTCCCACAGCTACGTTATTCTGGCAGTCTGAAAGCTTTGCGCACAAGCCGCTTCCTAAGCGCCTTCCTTTACCTTTTGGCAGTGCTCGTGCATGACCAGCCTGGGGCGTGAATGGTCACTACCCCGCACACACGTTTCGTTGTGCCCGTTGCCAAGTGCTCTGGAAGCGCTGTTTATGATGCAAGCTGAACGCCTCTTGCGCTTCCATTCTCAGAGCTCCTGAGTTAAGCAATCTGCGACCCTTGGTGCGAATGCCAGAGGAAAACATTTCCACTGCGTCTGGCAGGGAGAAACTGTTCCTGGAGAACACGTTTATCTGGAGCTTGCACCTGCACCTTACACACCCACGGATTTGCAGCACATTCAAATGCATGCCAAGCTCTTTCTTACGCAAGTTGCAAGCTGCGTCAGAAGGATGCGCTTTTTGTCAGATGGAAGCAGCAGCACGCACCTTCGAGTTTGAGAAGTACGAAAGAGCCGCAGAAGAGCGTGGTCTAGGAACAAAGGGATAGGAAAGTACATTTGCTTCATGTGCCCTTGTTGCCGCCTATCAACAGGTAGCAGCATAATGCAGATGCGGCTGAAGTTCTTCCGGGCGACAGCTAACATCAATCGAGCAAGCGGGCTTCCCACAGAGCTACGTTCCTCTGGCAGTCTGAATGTTTTCCGCACAAGCCGCATGCAAAGCGCCTTCCTTTACCTTTTGGCAGTGCTCGTGCATGACCAGCCTGGGGCGTGAATGGTCACTACCCCGCACACACGTTTCGTTGTGCCCGTTGCCAAGCGCTCTGGAAGCGCTGTTTATGACGCAAGCCGAACGCCTCTTGCGCTTCCATTCTCAGAGCTCCTGAGTTAAGCAATCTGCGACACTTGGTGCGAATGCCAGAGGAAAACATTTCCACTGTGTCTGGCAGGGAGAAACTGTTCCTGGAGAACACGTTTATATGGAGCCTGCACCTGCACCTTACACACCCACGGATTTGCAGCACATTCAAATGCATGCCAAGCTCTTTCTTACGCAAGTTGCAAGCTGCGTCAGAAGGATGCGCTTTTTGTCAGATGGAAGCAGCAGCACGCACCTTCGAGTTTGAGAAGTACGAAAGAGCCGCAGAAGAGCGTGGTCTAGGAACAAAGGGATAGGAAATTACATTTGCTTCATGTGCCCTTGTTGCCGCCTAACAACAGGTAGCAGCATAAAGCAGATGCGGCTGAAGTTCTTCCGGGCGACAGCTAACATCAATCGAGCAAGCGGGCTTCCCACAGCTACGTTCCTCTGGCAGTCTGAAAGCTTTGCGCACAAGCCGCTTGCTAAGCACCTTCCTTTACCTTTTGGCAGTGCTCCTGCATGACCAGCCTGGGGCGTGAATGGTCACTACCTTGCACACACGTTTCGTTGTGCCCGTTGCCAAGCGCTCTGGAAGCGCTGTTTATGACGCAAGCTGAAGGCCTCTTGCGCTTCCATTCTCAGAGCTCCTGAGTTAAGCAATCTGCGACACTTGGTGCGAATGCCAGAGGAAAACATTTCCACTGCGTCTGGCAGGGAGAAACTGTTCCTGGAGAACACGTTTATCTGGAGCTTGCACCTGCACCTTACACACCCACGGATTTGCAGCACATTCAAATGCATGCCAAGCTCTTTCTTACGCAAGTTGCAAGCTGCGTCAGAAGGATGCGCTTTTTGTCAGATGGAAGCAGCAGCACGCACCTTCGAGTTTGAAAAGTACGAAAGAGCCGCAGAAGAGCGTGGTCTAGGAACAAAGGGATAGGAAAGTACATTTGCTTCATGTGCCCTTGTTGCCGCCTAACAACAGGTAGCAGCATAAAGCAGATGCGGCTGAAGTTCTTCCGGGCGACAGCTAACATCAATCGAGCAAGCGGGCTTCCCACAGCTACGGTCCTCTGGCAGTCTGAAAGTTTTGCGCACAAGCTGCATGCAAAGCGCCTTCCTTTGCCTTTAGGCAGTGCTCGTGCATGACCAGCCTGGGGCGTGAATGGTCACTACCCCGCACACACGTTTCGTTGTGCCCGTTGCCAAGCGCTCTGGAAGCGCTGTTTATGACGCAAGCCGAACGCCTCTTGCGCTTCCATTCTCAGAGCTCCTGAGTTAAGCAATCTGCGACACTTGGTGCAAATGCCAGAGGAAAACATTTCCACTGCGTCTGGCAGGGAGAAACTGTTCCTGGAGAACACCTTTGTCTGGAGTTTGCACCTGCACCTTACACACCCACGGATTTGCAGCACATTCAAATGCATGCCAAGCTCTTTCTTACGCAAGTTGCAAGCTGCGTCAGAAGGATGCGCTTTTTGTCACATGGAAGCAGCAGCACGCACCTTCGAGTTTGAGAAGTACGAAAGAGCCGCAGAAGAGCGTGGTCTAGGAACAAAGGGATAGGAAAGTACATTTGCTTCATGTGTCCTTGTTGCCGCCTAACAACAGGTAGCAGCATAAAGCAGATGCGGCTGAAGTTCTTCCGGGCGATAGCTAACATCAATCGAGCAAGCGGGCTTCCCACAGCTACGTTCCTCTGGCAGTCTGAAAGTTTTGCGCACAAGCCGCTTGCTAAGCGCCTTCCTTTACCTTTTGGCAGTGCTCGTGCATGACCAGCCTGGGGCGTGAATGGTCACTACCCCGCACACACGTTTCGTTGTGGCCGTTGCCAAGCGCTCTGGAAGCGCTGTTTATGACGCAAGCTGACGGCCTCTTGCGCTTCCATTCTCAGAGCTCCTGAGTTAAGCAATCTGCGACACTTGGTGCGAATGCCAGAGGAAAACATTTCCTCTGCGTCTGGCAGGGAGAAACTGTTCCTGGAGAACACGTTTATCTGGAGCCTGCACTTGCACCTTACACACCCACGGATTTGCAGCACATTCAAATGCATGCCAAGCTCTTTCTTACACAAGTTGCAAGCTGCGTCAGAAGGATGCGCTTTTTGTCAGATGGAAGCAGCAGCATGCACCTTCGAGTTTGAGAAGTACGAAAGAGCCGCAGAAGAGCGTGGTCTAGGAACAAAGGGATAGGAAAGTACATTTGCTTCATGTGCCCTTGTTGCCGCCTAACAACAGGTAGCAGCATAAAGCAGATGCGGCTGAAGTTCTTCCGGGCGACAGCTAACATCAATCGAGCAAGCGGGCTTCCCACAGCTACGTTATTCTGGCAGTCTGAAAGCTTTGCGCACAAGCCGCTTCCTAAGCGCCTTCCTTTACCTTTTGGCAGTGCTCGTGCATGACCAGCCTGGGGCGTGAATGGTCACTACCCCGCACACACGTTTCGTTGTGCCCGTTGCCAAGTGCTCTGGAAGCGCTGTTTATGATGCAAGCTGAACGCCTCTTGCGCTTCCATTCTCAGAGCTCCTGAGTTAAGCAATCTGCGACACTTGGTGCGAATGCCAGAGGAAAACATTTCCACTGCGTCTGGCAGGGAGAAACTGTTCCTGGAGAACACGTTTATCTGGAGCTTGCACGTGCACCTTACACACCCACGGATTTGCAGCACATTCAAATGCATGCCAAGCTCTTTCTTACGCAAGTTGCAAGCTGCGTCAGAAGGATGCGCTTTTTGTCAGATGGAAGCAGCAGCACGCACCTTCGAGTTTGAGAAGTACGAAAGAGCCGCAGAAGAGCGTGGTCTAGGAACAAAGGGATAGGAAAGTACATTTGCTTCATGTGCCCTTGTTGCCGCCTATCAACAGGTAGCAGCATAATGCAGATGCGGCTGAAGTTCTTCCGGGCGACAGCTAACATCAATCGAGCAAGCGGGCTTCCCACAGAGCTACGGTCCTCTGGCAGTCTGAATGTTTTCCGCACAAGCCGCATGCAAAGCGCCTTCCTTTACCTTTTGGCAGTGCTTGTGCATGACCAGCCTGGGGCGTGAATGGTCACTACCCCGCACACACGTTTCGTTGTGCCCGTTGCCAAGCGCTCTGGAAGCGCTGTTTATAACGCAAGCTGAACGCCTCTTGCGCTTCCATTCTCAGAGCTCCTGAGTTAAGCAATCTGCGACCCTTGGTGCGAATGCCAGAGGAAAACATTTCCACTGCGTCTGGCAGGGAGAAACTGTTCCTGGAGAACACGTTTATCTGGAGCTTGCACGTGCACCTTACACACCCACGGATTTGCAGCACATTCAAATGCATGCCAAGCTCTTTCTTACGCAAGTTGCAAGCTGCGTCAGAAGGATGCGCTTTTTGTCAGATGGAAGCAGCAGCACGCACCTTCGAGTTTGAGAAGTACGAAAGAGCCGCAGAAGAGCGTGGTCTAGGAACAAAGGGATAGGAAATTACATTTGCTTCATGTGCCCTTGTTGCCGCCTAACAACAGGTAGCAGCATAAAGCAGATGCGGCTGAAGTTCTTCCGGGCGACAGCTAACATCAATCGAGCAAGCGGGCTTCCCACAGCTACGTTCCTCTGGCAGTCTGAAAGCCTTGTGCACAAGCCGCTTGCTAAGCGCCTTCCTTTACCTTTTGGCAGTGCTCGTGCATGACCAGCCTCGGGCGTGAATGGTCACTACCCCGCACACACGTTTCGTTGTGCCCGTTGCCAGGCGCTCTGGAAGCGCTGTTTATGACGCAAGCTGAACGCCTCTTGCGCTTCCATTCTCAGAGCTCCTGAGTTAAGCAATCTGCGAGCCTTGGTGCGAATGCCAGAGGAAAACATTTCCTCTGCGTCTGGCAGGGAGAAACTGTTCCTGGAGAACACGTTTATCTGGAGCTTGCACCTGCACCTTACACACCCACGGATTTGCAGCACATTCAAATGCATGCCAAGCTCTTTCTTACGCAAGTTGCAAGCTGCGTCAGAAGGATGTGCTTTTTGTCAGATGGAAGCAGCAGCACGCACCTTCGAGTTTGAGAAGTACGAAAGAGCCGCAGAAGAGCGTGGTCTAGGAACAAAGGGATAGGAAAGTACATTTGCTTCATGTGCCCTTGTTGCCGCCTAACAACAGGTAGCAGCATAAAGCAGATGCGGCTGAAGTTCTTCCGGGCGACAGCTAACATCAATCGAGCAAGCGGGCTTCCCACAGCTACGTTCCTCTGGCAGTCTGAAAGCTTTGCGCACAAGCCGCTTGCTAAGCGCCTTCCTTTACCTTTACGCAGTGCTCCTGCATGACCAGCCTGGGGCGTGAATGGTCACTACCCCGCACACACGTTTCGTTGTGCCCGTTGCCAAGCGCTCTGGAAGCGCTGTTTATGACGCAAGCTGAAGGCCTCTTGCGCTTCCATTCTCAGAGCTCCTGAGTTAAGCAATCTGCGACACTTGGTGCGAATGCCAGAGGAAAACATTTCCACTGCGTCTGGCAGGGAGAAACTGTTCCTGGAGAACACGTTTATCTGGAGCCTGCACTTGCACCTTACACACCCACGGATTTGCAGCACATTCAAATGCATGCCAAGCTCTTTCTTACACAAGTTGCAAGCTGCGTCAGAAGGATGCGCTTTTTGTCAGATGGAAGCAGCAGCATGCACCTTCGAGTTTGAGAAGTACGAAAGAGCCGCAGAAGAGCGTGGTCTAGGAACAAAGGGATAGGAAAGTACATTTGCTTCATGTGCCCTTGTTGCCGCCTAACAACAGGTAGCAGCATAAAGCAGATGCGGCAGAAGTTCTTCCGGGCGACAGCTAACATCAATCGAGCAAGCGGGCTTCCCACAGCTACGTTCCTCTGGCAGTCTGAAAGCTTTGCGCACAAGCCGCTTGCTAAGCGCCTTCCTTTACCTTTACGCAGTGCTCCTGCATGACCAGCCTCGGGCGTGAATGGTCACTACCCCGCACACACGTTTCGTTGTGCCCGTTGCCAAGCGCTCTGGAAGCGCTGTTTATGACGCAAGCCGAACGCCTCTTGCGCTTCCATTCTCAGAGCTCCTGAGTTAAGCAATCTGCGACACTTGGTGCGAATGCCAGAGGAAAACATTTCCACTGCGTCTGGCAGGGAGAAACTGTTCCTGGAGAACACCTTTGTCTGGAGTTTGCACCTGCACCTTACACACCCACGGATTTGCAGCACATTCAAATGCATGCCAAGCTCTTTCTTACACAAGTTGCAAGCTGCGTCAGAAGGATGCGCTTTTTGTCAGATGGAAGCAGCAGCACGCACCTTCGAGTTTGAGAAGTACGAAAGAGCCGCAGAAGAGCGTGGTCTAGGAACAAAGGGATAGGAAAGTACATTTGCTTCATGTGCCCTTGTTGCCGCCTAACAACAGGTAGCAGCATAAAGCAGATGCGGCTGAAGTTCTTCCGGGCGACAGCTAACATCAATCGAGCAAGCGGGCTTCCCACAGCTACGTTCCTCTGGCAGTCTGAAAGCTTTGCGCACAAGCCGCTTGCTAAGCGCCTTCCTTTACCTTTACGCAGTGCTCCTGCATGACCAGCCTGGGGCGTGAATGGTCACTACCCCGCACACACGTTTCGTTGTGCCCGTTGCCAAGCGCTCTGGAAGCGCTGTTTATGACGCAAGCTGAAGGCCTCTTGCGCTTCCATTCTCAGAGCTCCTGAGTTAAGCAATCTGCGACACTTGGTGCGAATGCCAGAGGAAAACATTTCCACTGCGTCTGGCAGGGAGAAACTGTTCCTGGAGAACACGTTTATCTGGAGCCTGCACTTGCACCTTACACACCCACGGATTTGCAGCACATTCAAATGCATGCCAAGCTCTTTCTTACACAAGTTGCAAGCTGCGTCAGAAGGATGCGCTTTTTGTCAGATGGAAGCAGCAGCATGCACCTTCGAGTTTGAGAAGTACGAAAGAGCCGCAGAAGAGCGTGGTCTAGGAACAAAGGGATAGGAAAGTACATTTGCTTCATGTGCCCTTGTTGCCGCCTAACAACAGGTAGCAGCATAAAGCAGATGCGGCTGAAGTTCTTCCGGGCGACAGCTAACATCAATCGAGCAAGCGGGCTTCCCACAGCTACGTTATTCTGGCAGTCTGAAAGCTTTGCGCACAAGCCGCTTCCTAAGCGCCTTCCTTTACCTTTTGGCAGTGCTCGTGCATGACCAGCCTGGGGCGTGAATGGTCACTACCCCGCACACACGTTTCGTTGTGCCCGTTGCCAAGTGCTCTGGAAGCGCTGTTTATGATGCAAGCTGAACGCCTCTTGCGCTTCCATTCTCAGAGCTCCTGAGTTAAGCAATCTGCGACACTTGGTGCGAATGCCAGAGGAAAACATTTCCACTGCGTCTGGCAGGGAGAAACTGTTCCTGGAGAACACGTTTATCTGGAGCTTGCACCTGCACCTTACACACCCACGGATTTGCAGCACATTCAAATGCATGCCAAGCTCTTTCTTACGCAAGTTGCAAGCTGCGTCAGAAGGATGCGCTTTTTGTCAGATGGAAGCAGCAGCACGCACCTTCGAGTTTGAGAAGTACGAAAGAGCCGCAGAAGAGCGTGGTCTAGGAACAAAGGGATAGGAAAGTACATTTGCTTCATGTGCCCTTGTTGCCGCCTATCAACAGGTAGCAGCATAATGCAGATGCGGCTGAAGTTCTTCCGGGCGACAGCTAACATCAATCGAGCAAGCGGGCTTCCCACAGAGCTACGTTCCTCTGGCAGTCTGAATGTTTTCCGCACAAGCCGCATGCAAAGCGCCTTCCTTTACCTTTTGGCAGTGCTCGTGCATGACCAGCCTGGGGCGTGAATGGTCACTACCCCGCACACACGTTTCGTTGTGCCCGTTGCCAAGCGCTCTGGAAGCGCTGTTTATGACGCAAGCCGAACGCCTCTTGCGCTTCCATTCTCAGAGCTCCTGAGTTAAGCAATCTGCGACACTTGGTGCGAATGCCAGAGGAAAACATTTCCACTGTGTCTGGCAGGGAGAAACTGTTCCTGGAGAACACGTTTATATGGAGCCTGCACCTGCACCTTACACACCCACGGATTTGCAGCACATTCAAATGCATGCCAAGCTCTTTCTTACGCAAGTTGCAAGCTGCGTCAGAAGGATGCGCTTTTTGTCAGATGGAAGCAGCAGCACGCACCTTCGAGTTTGAGAAGTACGAAAGAGCCGCAGAAGAGCGTGGTCTAGGAACAAAGGGATAGGAAATTACATTTGCTTCATGTGCCCTTGTTGCCGCCTAACAACAGGTAGCAGCATAAAGCAGATGCGGCTGAAGTTCTTCCGGGCGACAGCTAACATCAATCGAGCAAGCGGGCTTCCCACAGCTACGTTCCTCTGGCAGTCTGAAAGCTTTGCGCGCAAGCCGCTTGCTAAGCACCTTCCTTTACCTTTTGGCAGTGCTCCTGCATGACCAGCCTGGGGCGTGAATGGTCACTACCTTGCACACACGTTTCGTTGTGCCCGTTGCCAAGCGCTCTGGAAGCGCTGTTTATGACGCAAGCTGAAGGCCTCTTGCGCTTCCATTCTCAGAGCTCCTGAGTTAAGCAATCTGCGACACTTGGTGCGAATGCCAGAGGAAAACATTTCCACTGCGTCTGGCAGGGAGAAACTGTTCCTGGAGAACACGTTTATCTGGAGCTTGCACCTGCACCTTACACACCCACGGATTTGCAGCACATTCAAATGCATGCCAAGCTCTTTCTTACGCAAGTTGCAAGCTGCGTCAGAAGGATGCGCTTTTTGTCAGATGGAAGCAGCAGCACGCACCTTCGAGTTTGAAAAGTACGAAAGAGCCGCAGAAGAGCGTGGTCTAGGAACAAAGGGATAGGAAAGTACATTTGCTTCATGTGCCCTTGTTGCCGCCTAACAACAGGTAGCAGCATAAAGCAGATGCGGCTGAAGTTCTTCCGGGCGACAGCTAACATCAATCGAGCAAGCGGGCTTCCCACAGCTACGGTCCTCTGGCAGTCTGAAAGTTTTGCGCACAAGCTGCATGCAAAGCGCCTTCCTTTGCCTTTAGGCAGTGCTCGTGCATGACCAGCCTGGGGCGTGAATGGTCACTACCCCGCACACACGTTTCGTTGTGCCCGTTGCCAAGCGCTCTGGAAGCGCTGTTTATGACGCAAGCCGAACGCCTCTTGCGCTTCCATTCTCAGAGCTCCTGAGTTAAGCAATCTGCGACACTTGGTGCAAATGCCAGAGGAAAACATTTCCACTGCGTCTGGCAGGGAGAAACTGTTCCTGGAGAACACCTTTGTCTGGAGTTTGCACCTGCACCTTACACACCCACGGATTTGCAGCACATTCAAATGCATGCCAAGCTCTTTCTTACGCAAGTTGCAAGCTGCGTCAGAAGGATGCGCTTTTTGTCACATGGAAGCAGCAGCACGCACCTTCGAGTTTGAGAAGTACGAAAGAGCCGCAGAAGAGCGTGGTCTAGGAACAAAGGGATAGGAAAGTACATTTGCTTCATGTGTCCTTGTTGCCGCCTAACAACAGGTAGCAGCATAAAGCAGATGCGGCTGAAGTTCTTCCGGGCGATAGCTAACATCAATCGAGCAAGCGGGCTTCCCACAGCTACGTTCCTCTGGCAGTCTGAAAGTTTTGCGCACAAGCCGCTTGCTAAGCGCCTTCCTTTACCTTTTGGCAGTGCTCGTGCATGACCAGCCTGGGGCGTGAATGGTCACTACCCCGCACACACGTTTCGTTGTGCCCGTTGCCAAGCGCTCTGGAAGCGCTGTTTATGACGCAAGCTGACGGCCTCTTGCGCTTCCATTCTCAGAGCTCCTGAGTTAAGCAATCTGCGACACTTGGTGCGAATGCCAGAGGAAAACATTTCCTCTGCGTCTGGCAGGGAGAAACTGTTCCTGGAGAACACGTTTATCTGGAGCCTGCACTTGCACCTTACACACCCACGGATTTGCAGCACATTCAAATGCATGCCAAGCTCTTTCTTACACAAGTTGCAAGCTGCGTCAGAAGGATGCGCTTTTTGTCAGATGGAAGCAGCAGCATGCACCTTCGAGTTTGAGAAGTACGAAAGAGCCGCAGAAGAGCGTGGTCTAGGAACAAAGGGATAGGAAAGTACATTTGCTTCATGTGCCCTTGTTGCCGCCTAACAACAGGTAGCAGCATAAAGCAGATGCGGCTGAAGTTCTTCCGGGCGACAGCTAACATCAATCGAGCAAGCGGGCTTCCCACAGCTACGTTATTCTGGCAGTCTGAAAGCTTTGCGCACAAGCCGCTTCCTAAGCGCCTTCCTTTACCTTTTGGCAGTGCTCGTGCATGACCAGCCTGGGGCGTGAATGGTCACTACCCCGCACACACGTTTCGTTGTGCCCGTTGCCAAGTGCTCTGGAAGCGCTGTTTATGATGCAAGCTGAACGCCTCTTGCGCTTCCATTCTCAGAGCTCCTGAGTTAAGCAATCTGCGACACTTGGTGCGAATGCCAGAGGAAAACATTTCCACTGCGTCTGGCAGGGAGAAACTGTTCCTGGAGAACACTTTTGTCTGGAGCTTGCACGTGCACCTTACACACCCACGGATTTGCAGCACATTCAAATGCATGCCAAGCTCTTTCTTACGCAAGTTGCAAGCTGCGTCAGAAGGATGCGCTTTTTGTCAGATGGAAGCAGCAGCACGCACCTTCGAGTTTGAGAAGTACGAAAGAGCCGCAGAAGAGCGTGGTCTAGGAACAAAGGGATAGGAAAGTACATTTGCTTCATGTGCCCTTGTTGCCGCCTATCAACAGGTAGCAGCATAATGCAGATGCGGCTGAAGTTCTTCCGGGCGACAGCTAACATCAATCGAGCAAGCGGGCTTCCCACAGAGCTACGGTCCTCTGGCAGTCTGAATGTTTTCCGCACAAGCCGCATGCAAAGCGCCTTCCTTTACCTTTTGGCAGTGCTTGTGCATGACCAGCCTGGGGCGTGAATGGTCACTACCCCGCACACACGTTTCGTTGTGCCCGTTGCCAAGCGCTCTGGAAGCGCTGTTTATAACGCAAGCTGAACGCCTCTTGCGCTTCCATTCTCAGAGCTCCTGAGTTAAGCAATCTGCGACCCTTGGTGCGAATGCCAGAGGAAAACATTTCCACTGCGTCTGGCAGGGAGAAACTGTTCCTGGAGAACACGTTTATCTGGAGCTTGCACGTGCACCTTACACACCCACGGATTTGCAGCACATTCAAATGCATGCCAAGCTCTTTCTTACGCAAGTTGCAAGCTGCGTCAGAAGGATGTGCTTTTTGTCAGATGGAAGCAGCAGCACGCACCTTCGAGTTTGAGAAGTACGAAAGAGCCGCAGAAGAGCGTGGTCTAGGAACAAAGGGATAGGAAAGTACATTTGCTTCATGTGCCCTTGTTGCCGCCTAACAACAGGTAGCAGCATAAAGCAGATGCGGCTGAAGTTCTTCCGGGCGACAGCTAACATCAATCGAGCAAGCGGGCTTCCCACAGCTACGTTCCTCTGGCAGTCTGAAAGCTTTGCGCACAAGCCGCTTGCTAAGCACCTTCCTTTACCTTTTGGCAGTGCTCCTGCATGACCAGCCTGGGGCGTGAATGGTCACTACCTTGCACACACGTTTCGTTGTGCCCGTTGCCAAGCGCTCTGGAAGCGCTGTTTATAACGCAAGCTGAAGGCCTCTTGCGCTTCCATTCTCAGAGCTCCTGAGTTAAGCAATCTGCGACACTTGGTGCGAATGCCAGAGGAAAACATTTCCACTGCGTCTGGCAGGGAGAAACTGTTCCTGGAGAACACGTTTATCTGGAGCTTGCACCTGCACCTTACACACCCACGGATTTGCAGCACATTCAAATGCATGCCAAGCTCTTTCTTACGCAAGTTGCAAGCTGCGTCAGAAGGATGCGCTTTTTGTCACATGGAAGCAGCAGCACGCACCTTCGAGTTTGAGAAGTACGAAAGAGCCGCAGAAGAGCGTGGTCTAGGAACAAAGGGATAGGAAAGTACATTTGCTTCATGTGTCCTTGTTGCCGCCTAACAACAGGTAGCAGCATAAAGCAGATGCGGCTGAAGTTCTTCCGGGCGATAGCTAACATCAATCGAGCAAGCGGGCTTCCCACAGCTACGTTCCTCTGGCAGTCTGAAAGTTTTGCGCACAAGCCGCTTGCTAAGCGCCTTCCTTTACCTTTTGGCAGTGCTCGTGCATGACCAGCCTGGGGCGTGAATGGTCACTACCCCGCACACACGTTTCGTTGTGCCCGTTGCCAAGCGCTCTGGAAGCGCTGTTTATGACGCAAGCTGACGGCCTCTTGCGCTTCCATTCTCAGAGCTCCTGAGTTAAGCAATCTGCGACACTTGGTGCGAATGCCAGAGGAAAACATTTCCTCTGCGTCTGGCAGGGAGAAACTGTTCCTGGAGAACACGTTTATCTGGAGCCTGCACTTGCACCTTACACACCCACGGATTTGCAGCACATTCAAATGCATGCCAAGCTCTTTCTTACACAAGTTGCAAGCTGCGTCAGAAGGATGCGCTTTTTGTCAGATGGAAGCAGCAGCATGCACCTTCGAGTTTGAGAAGTACGAAAGAGCCGCAGAAGAGCGTGGTCTAGGAACAAAGGGATAGGAAAGTACATTTGCTTCATGTGCCCTTGTTGCCGCCTAACAACAGGTAGCAGCATAAAGCAGATGCGGCTGAAGTTCTTCCGGGCGACAGCTAACATCAATCGAGCAAGCGGGCTTCCCACAGAGCTACGGTCCTCTGGCAGTCTGAATGTTTTCCGCACAAGCCGCATGCAAAGCGCCTTCCTTTACCTTTTGGCAGTGCTTGTGCATGACCAGCCTGGGGCGTGAATGGTCACTACCCCGCACACACGTTTCGTTGTGCCCGTTGCCAAGCGCTCTGGAAGCGCTGTTTATAACGCAAGCTGAACGCCTCTTGCGCTTCCATTCTCAGAGCTCCTGAGTTAAGCAATCTGCGACCCTTGGTGCGAATGCCAGAGGAAAACATTTCCACTGCGTCTGGCAGGGAGAAACTGTTCCTGGAGAACACGTTTATCTGGAGCTTGCACGTGCACCTTACACACCCACGGATTTGCAGCACATTCAAATGCATGCCAAGCTCTTTCTTACGCAAGTTGCAAGCTGCGTCAGAAGGATGCGCTTTTTGTCAGATGGAAGCAGCAGCACGCACCTTCGAGTTTGAGAAGTACGAAAGAGCCGCAGAAGAGCGTGGTCTAGGAACAAAGGGATAGGAAATTACATTTGCTTCATGTGCCCTTGTTGCCGCCTAACAACAGGTAGCAGCATAAAGCAGATGCGGCTGAAGTTCTTCCGGGCGACAGCTAACATCAATCGAGCAAGCGGGCTTCCCACAGCTACGTTCCTCTGGCAGTCTGAAAGCCTTGTGCACAAGCCGCTTGCTAAGCGCCTTCCTTTACCTTTTGGCAGTGCTCGTGCATGACCAGCCTCGGGCGTGAATGGTCACTACCCCGCACACACGTTTCGTTGTGCCCGTTGCCAGGCGCTCTGGAAGCGCTGTTTATGACGCAAGCTGAACGCCTCTTGCGCTTCCATTCTCAGAGCTCCTGAGTTAAGCAATCTGCGACCCTTGGTGCGAATGCCAGAGGAAAACATTTCCTCTGCGTCTGGCAGGGAGAAACTGTTCCTGGAGAACACGTTTATCTGGAGCTTGCACCTGCACCTTACACACCCACGGATTTGCAGCACATTCAAATGCATGCCAAGCTCTTTCTTACGCAAGTTGCAAGCTGCGTCAGAAGGATGTGCTTTTTGTCAGATGGAAGCAGCAGCACGCACCTTCGAGTTTGAGAAGTACGAAAGAGCCGCAGAAGAGCGTGGTCTAGGAACAAAGGGATAGGAAAGTACATTTGCTTCATGTGCCCTTGTTGCCGCCTAACAACAGGTAGCAGCATAAAGCAGATGCGGCTGAAGTTCTTCCGGGCGACAGCTAACATCAATCGAGCAAGCGGGCTTCCCACAGCTACGTTCCTCTGGCAGTCTGAAAGCTTTGCGCACAAGCCGCTTGCTAAGCACCTTCCTTTACCTTTTGGCAGTGCTCCTGCATGACCAGCCTGGGGCGTGAATGGTCACTACCTTGCACACACGTTTCATTGTGCCCGTTGCCAAGCGCTCTGGAAGCGCTGTTTATAACGCAAGCTGAACGCCTCTTGCGCTTCCATTCTCAGAGCTCCTGAGTTAAGCAATCTGCGACACTTGGTGCGAATGCCAGAGGAAAACATTTCCACTGCGTCTGGCAGGGAGAAACTGTTCCTGGAGAACACGTTTATCTGGAGCTTGCACCTGCACCTTACACACCCACGGATTTGCAGCACATTCAAATGCATGCCAAGCTCTTTCTTACGCAAGTTGCAAGCTGCGTCAGAAGGATGCGCTTTTTGTCACATGGAAGCAGCAGCACGCACCTTCGAGTTTGAGAAGTACGAAAGAGCCGCAGAAGAGCGTGGTCTAGGAACAAAGGGATAGGAAAGTACATTTGCTTCATGTGTCCTTGTTGCCGCCTAACAACAGGTAGCAGCATAAAGCAGATGCGGCTGAAGTTCTTCCGGGCGATAGCTAACATCAATCGAGCAAGCGGGCTTCCCACAGCTACGTTCCTCTGGCAGTCTGAAAGTTTTGCGCACAAGCCGCTTGCTAAGCGCCTTCCTTTACCTTTTGGCAGTGCTCGTGCATGACCAGCCTGGGGCGTGAATGGTCACTACCCCGCACACACGTTTCGTTGTGCCCGTTGCCAAGTGCTCTGGAAGCGCTGTTTATGATGCAAGCTGAAGGCCTCTTGCGCTTCCATTCTCAGAGCTCCTGAGTTAAGCAATCTGCGACACTTGGTGCGAATGCCAGAGGAAAACATTTCCACTGCGTCTGGCAGGGAGAAACTGTTCCTGGAGAACACGTTTATCTGGAGCTTGCACGTGCACCTTACACACCCACGGATTTGCAGCACATTCAAATGCATGCCAAGCTCTTTCTTACGCAAGTTGCAAGCTGCGTCAGAAGGATGCGCTTTTTGTCAGATGGAAGCAGCAGCACGCACCTTCGAGTTTGAGAAGTACGAAAGAGCCGCAGAAGAGCGTGGTCTAGGAACAAAGGGATAGGAAATTACATTTGCTTCATGTGCCCTTGTTGCCGCCTAACAACAGGTAGCAGCATAAAGCAGATGCGGCTGAAGTTCTTCCGGGCGACAGCTAACATCAATCGAGCAAGCGGGCTTCCCACAGCTACGTTCCTCTGGCAGTCTGAAAGCCTTGTGCACAAGCCGCTTGCTAAGCGCCTTCCTTTACCTTTTGGCAGTGCTCGTGCATGACCAGCCTCGGGCGTGAATGTTCACTACCCCGCACACACGTTTCGTTGTGCCCGTTGCCAAGCGCTCTGGAAGCGCTGTTTATGACGCAAGCTGAACGCCTCTTGCGCTTCCATTCTCAGAGCTCCTGAGTTAAGCAATCTGCGACCCTTGGTGCGAATGCCAGAGGAAAACATTTCCTCTGCGTCTGGCAGGGAGAAACTGTTCCTGGACAACACGTTTATCTGGAGCTTGCACCTGCACCTTACACACCCACGGATTTGCAGCACATTCAAATGCATGCCAAGCTCTTTCTTACGCAAGTTGCAAGCTGCGTCAGAAGGATGCGCTTTTTGTCAGATGGAAGCAGCAGCACGCACCTTCGAGTTTGAGAAGTACGAAAGAGCCGCAGAAGAGCGTGGTCTAGGAACAAAGGGATAGGAAAGTACATTTGCTTCATGTGCCCTTGTTGACGCCTATCAACAGGTAGCAGCATAAAGCAGATGCGGCTGAAGTTCTTCCGGGCGACAGCTAACATCAATCGAGCAAGCGGGCTTCCCACAGAGCTACGGTCCTCTGGCAGTCTGAATGTTTTCCGCACAAGCCGCATGCAAAGCGCCTTCCTTTACCTTTTGGCAGTGCTTGTGCATTACCAGCCTGGGGCGTGAATGGTCACTACCCCGCACACACGTTTCGTTGTGCCCGTTGCCAAGCGCTCTGGAAGCGCTGTTTATAACGCAAGCTGAACGCCTCTTGCGCTTCCATTCTCAGAGCTCCTGAGTTAAGCAATCTGCGACCCTTGGTGCGAATGCCAGAGGAAAACATTTCCACTGCGTCTGGCAGGGAGAAACTGTTCCTGGAGAACACGTTTATCTGGAGCTTGCACGTGCACCTTACACACCCACGGATTTGCAGCACATTCAAATGCATGCCAAGCTCTTTCTTACGCAAGTTGCAAGCTGCGTCAGAAGGATGCGCTTTTTGTCAGATGGAAGCAGCAGCACGCACCTTCGAGTTTGAGAAGTACGAAAGAGCCGCAGAAGAGCGTGGTCTAGGAACAAAGGGATAGGAAAGTACATTTGCTTCATGTGCCCTTGTTGCCGCCTAACAACAGGTAGCAGCATAAAGCAGATGCGGCTGAAGTTCTTCCGGGCGACAGCTAACATCAATCGAGCAAGCGGGCTTCCCACAGCTACGTTCCTCTGGCAGTCTGAAAGCTTTGCGCACAAGCCGCTTGCTAAGCACCTTCCTTTACCTTTTGGCAGTGCTCCTGCATGACCAGCCTGGGGCGTGAATGGTCACTACCTTGCACACACGTTTCGTTGTGCCCGTTGCCAAGTGCTCTGGAAGCGCTGTTTATGACGCAAGCTGAAGGCCTCTTGCGCTTCCATTCTCAGAGCTCCTGAGTTAAGCAATCTGCGACACTTGGTGCGAATGCCAGAGGAAAACATTTCCACTGCGTCTGGCAGGGAGAAACTGTTCCTGGAGAACACGTTTATCTGGAGCTTGCACCTGCACCTTACACACCCACGGATTTGCAGCACATTCAAATGCATGCCAAGCTCTTTCTTACGCAAGTTGCAAGCTGCGTCAGAAGGATGCGCTTTTTGTCAGATGGAAGCAGCAGCACGCACCTTCGAGTTTGAGAAGTACGAAAGAGCCGCAGAAGAGCGTGGTCTAGGAACAAAGGGATAGGAAAGTACATTTGCTTCATGTGCCCTTGTTGCCGCCTAACAACAGGTAGCAGCATAAAGCAGATGCGGCTGAAGTTCTTCCGGGCGATAGCTAACATCAATCGAGCAAGCGGGCTTCCCACAGCTACGTTCCTCTGGCAGTCTGAAAGTTTTGCGCACAAGCCGCTTGCTAAGCGCCTTCCTTTACCTTTTGGCAGTGCTCGTGCATGACCAGCCTGGGGCGTGAATGGTCACTACCCCGCACACACGTTTCGTTGTGCCCGTTGCCAAGTGCTCTGGAAGCGCTGTTTATGATGCAAGCTGAAGGCCTCTTGCGCTTCCATTCTCAGAGCTCCTGAGTTAAGCAATCTGCGACACTTGGTGCGAATGCCAGAGGAAAACATTTCCACTGCGTCTGGCAGGGAGAAACTGTTCCTGGAGAACACGTTTATCTGGAGCTTGCACCTGCACCTTACACACCCACGGATTTGCAGCACATTCAAATGCATGCCAAGCTCTTTCTTACGCAAGTTGCAAGCTGCGTCAGAAGGATGCGCTTTTTGTCAGATGGAAGCAGCAGCACGCACCTTCGAGTTTGAGAAGTACGAAAGAGCCGCAGAAGAGCGTGGTCTAGGAACAAAGGGATAGGAAATTACATTTGCTTCATGTGCCCTTGTTGCCGCCTAACAACAGGTAGCAGCATAAAGCAGATGCGGCTGAAGTTCTTCCGGGCGACAGCTAACATCAATCGAGCAAGCGGGCTTCCCACAGCTACGTTCCTCTGGCAGTCTGAAAGCCTTGTGCACAAGCCGCTTGCTAAGCGCCTTCCTTTACCTTTTGGCAGTGCTCGTGCATGACCAGCCTCGGGCGTGAATGGTCACTACCCCGCACACACGTTTCGTTGTGCCCGTTGCCAAGCGCTCTGGAAGCGCTGTTTATGACGCAAGCTGAAGGCCTCTTGCGCTTCCATTCTCAGAGCTCCTGAGTTAAGCAATCTGCGACACTTGGTGCGAATGCCAGAGGAAATCATTTCCTCTGCGTCTGGCAGGGAGAAACTGTTCCTGGACAACACGTTTATCTGGAGCTTGCACCTGCACCTTACACACCCACGGATTTGCAGCACATTCAAATGCATGCCAAGCTCTTTCTTACGCAAGTTGCAAGCTGCGTCAGAAGGATGCGCTTTTTGTCAGATGGAAGCAGCAGCACGCACCTTCGAGTTTGAGAAGTACGAAAGAGCCGCAGAAGAGCGTGGTCTAGGAACAAAGGGATAGGAAAGTACATTTGCTTCATGTGCCCTTGTTGCCGCCTATCAACAGGTAGCAGCATAATGCAGATGCGGCTGAAGTTCTTCCGGGCGACAGCTAACATCAATCGAGCAAGCGGGCTTCCCACAGAGCTACGTTCCTCTGGCAGTCTGAATGTTTTCCGCACAAGCCGCATGCAAAGCGCCTTCCTTTACCTTTTGGCAGTGCTCGTGCATGACCAGCCTGGGGCGTGAATGGTCACTACCCCGCACACACGTTTCGTTGTGCCCGTTGCCAAGCGCTCTGGAAGCGCTGTTTATGACGCAAGCCGAACGCCTCTTGCGCTTCCATTCTCAGAGCTCCTGAGTTAAGCAATCTGCGACACTTGGTGCGAATGCCAGAGGAAAACATTTCCACTGTGTCTGGCAGGGAGAAACTGTTCCTGGAGAACACGTTTATATGGAGCCTGCACTTGCACCTTACACACCCACGGATTTGCAGCACATTCAAATGCATGCCAAGCTCTTTCTTACGCAAGTTGCAAGCTGCGTCAGAAGGATGCGCTTTTTGTCAGATGGAAGCAGCAGCACGCACCTTCGAGTTTGAGAAGTACGAAAGAGCCGCAGAAGAGCGTGGTCTAGGAACAAAGGGATAGGAAAGTACATTTGCTTCATGTGCCCTTGTTGCCGCCTAACAACAGGTAGCAGCATAAAGCAGATGCGGCTGAAGTTCTTCCGGGCGACAGCTAACATCAATCGAGCAAGCGGGCTTCCCACAGCCACGTTCCTCTGGCAGTCTGAAAGCTTTGCGCACAAGCCGCTTGCTAAGCGCCTTCCTTTACCTTTTGGCAGTGCTCGTGCATGACCAGCCTGGGGCGTGAATGGTCACTACCTTGCACACACGTTTCGTTGTGCCCGTTGCCAAGCGCTCTGGAAGCGCTGTTTATGACGCAAGCTGAAGGCCTCTTGCGCTTCCATTCTCAGAGCTCCTGAGTTAAGCAATCTGCGACACTTGGTGCGAATGCCAGAAGAAAACATTTCCACTGCGTCTGGCAGGGAGAAACTGTTCCTGGAGAACACGTTTATCTGGAGCTTGCACCTGCACCTTACACACCCACGGATTTGCAGCACATTCAAATGCATGCCAAGCTCTTTCTTACGCAAGTTGCAAGCTGCGTCAGAAGGATGCGCTTTTTGTCACATGGAAGCAGCAGCACGCACCTTCGAGTTTGAGAAGTACGAAAGAGCCGCAGAAGAGCGTGGTCTAGGAACAAAGGGATAGGAAAGTACATTTGCTTCATGTGCCCTTGTTGCCGCCTAACAACAGGTAGCAGCATAAAGCAGATGCGGCTGAAGTTCTTCCGGGCGACAGCTAACATCAATCGAGCAAGCGGGCTTCCCACAGCTACGGTCCTCTGGCAGTCTGAAAGTTTTGCGCACAAGCTGCATGCAAAGCGCCTTCCTTTGCCTTTAGGCAGTGCTCGTGCATGACCAGCCTGGGGCGTGAATGGTCACTACCCCGCACACACGTTTCGTTGTGCCCGTTGCCAAGCGCTCTGGAAGCGCTGTTTATGACGCAAGCCGAACGCCTCTTGCGCTTCCATTCTCAGAGCTCCTGAGTTAAGCAATCTGCGACACTTGGTGCAAATGCCAGAGGAAAACATTTCCACTGCGTCTGGCAGGGAGAAACTGTTCCTGGAGAACACCTTTGTCTGGAGTTTGCACCTGCACCTTACACACCCACGGATTTGCAGCACATTCAAATGCATGCCAAGCTCTTTCTTACACAAGTTGCAAGCTGCGTCAGAAGGATGCGCTTTTTGTCAGATGGAAGCAGCAGCATGCACCTTCGAGTTTGAGAAGTACGAAAGAGCCGCAGAAGAGCGTGGTCTAGGAACAAAGGGATAGGAAAGTACATTTGCTTCATGTGCCCTTGTTGCCGCCTAACAACAGGTAGCAGCATAAAGCAGATGCGGCTGAAGTTCTTCCGGGCGACAGCTAACATCAATCGAGCAAGCGGGCTTCCCACAGCTACGTTCCTCTGGCAGTCTGAAAGCTTTGCGCACAAGCCGCTTGCTAAGCGCCTTCCTTTACCTTTACGCAGTGCTCGTGCATGACCAGCCTGGGGCGTGAATGGTCACTACCCCGCACACACGTTTCGTTGTGCCCGTTGCCAAGCGCTCTGGAAGCGCTGTTTATGACGCAAGCTGAAGGCCTCTTGCGCTTCCATTCTCAGAGCTCCTGAGTTAAGCAATCTGCGACACTTGGTGCGAATGCCAGAGGAAAACATTTCCACTGCGTCTGGCAGGGAGAAACTGTTCCTGGAGAACACGTTTATCTGGAGCCTGCACTTGCACCTTACACACCCACGGATTTGCAGCACATTCAAATGCATGCCAAGCTCTTTCTTACACAAGTTGCAAGCTGCGTCAGAAGGATGCGCTTTTTGTCAGATGGAAGCAGCAGCATGCACCTTCGAGTTTGAGAAGTACGAAAGAGCCGCAGAAGAGCGTGGTCTAGGAACAAAGGGATAGGAAAGTACATTTGCTTCATGTGCCCTTGTTGCCGCCTAACAACAGGTAGCAGCATAAAGCAGATGCGGCTGAAGTTCTTCCGGGCGACAGCTAACATCAATCGAGCAAGCGGGCTTCCCACAGCTACGTTATTCTGGCAGTCTGAAAGCTTTGCGCACAAGCCGCTTCCTAAGCGCCTTCCTTTACCTTTTGGCAGTGCTCGTGCATGACCAGCCTGGGGCGTGAATGGTCACTACCCCGCACACACGTTTCGTTGTGCCCGTTGCCAAGTGCTCTGGAAGCGCTGTTTATGATGCAAGCTGAACGCCTCTTGCGCTTCCATTCTCAGAGCTCCTGAGTTAAGCAATCTGCGACACTTGGTGCGAATGCCAGAGGAAAACATTTCCACTGCGTCTGGCAGGGAGAAACTGTTCCTGGAGAACACCTTTATCTGGAGCTTGCACCTGCACCTTACACACCCACGGATTTGCAGCACATTCAAATGCATGCCAAGCTCTTTCTTACGCAAGTTGCAAGCTGCGTCAGAAGGATGCGCTTTTTGTCAGATGGAAGCAGCAGCACGCACCTTCGAGTTTGAGAAGTACGAAAGAGCCGCAGAAGAGCGTGGTCTAGGAACAAAGGGATAGGAAAGTACATTTGCTTCATGTGCCCTTGTTGCCGCCTATCAACAGGTAGCAGCATAATGCAGATGCGGCTGAAGTTCTTCCGGGCGACAGCTAACATCAATCGAGCAAGCGGGCTTCCCACAGAGCTACGGTCCTCTGGCAGTCTGAATGTTTTCCGCACAAGCCGCATGCAAAGCGCCTTCCTTTACCTTTTGGCAGTGCTTGTGCATTACCAGCCTGGGGCGTGAATGGTCACTACCCCGCACACACGTTTCGTTGTGCCCGTTGCCAAGCGCTCTGGAAGCGCTGTTTATAACGCAAGCTGAACGCCTCTTGCGCTTCCATTCTCAGAGCTCCTGAGTTAAGCAATCTGCGACCCTTGGTGCGAATGCCAGAGGAAAACATTTCCACTGCGTCTGGCAGGGAGAAACTGTTCCTGGAGAACACGTTTATCTGGAGCTTGCACGTGCACCTTACACACCCACGGATTTGCAGCACATTCAAATGCATGCCAAGCTCTTTCTTACGCAAGTTGCAAGCTGCGTCAGAAGGATGCGCTTTTTGTCAGATGGAAGCAGCAGCACGCACCTTCGAGTTTGAGAAGTACGAAAGAGCCGCAGAAGAGCGTGGTCTAGGAACAAAGGGATAGGAAATTACATTTGCTTCATGTGCCCTTGTTGCCGCCTAACAACAGGTAGCAGCATAAAGCAGATGCGGCTGAAGTTCTTCCGGGCGACAGCTAACATCAATCGAGCAAGCGGGCTTCCCACAGCTACGTTCCTCTGGCAGTCTGAAAGCTTTGCGCACAAGCCGCTTGCTAAGCACCTTCCTTTACCTTTTGGCAGTGCTCGTGCATGACCAGCCTGGGGCGTGAATGGTCACTACCTTGCACACACGTTTCGTTGTGCCCGTTGCCAAGCGCTCTGGAAGCGCTGTTTATGACGCAAGCTGAACGCCTCTTGCGCTTCCATTCTCAGAGCTCCTGAGTTAAGCAATCTGCGACACTTGGTGCGAATGCCAGAGGAAAACATTTCCACTGCGTCTGGCAGGGAGAAACTGTTCCTGGAGAACACGTTTATCTGGAGCTTGCACCTGCACCTTACACACCCACGGATTTGCAGCACATTCAAATGCATGCCAAGCTCTTTCTTACGCAAGTTGCAAGCTGCGTCAGAAGGATGCGCTTTTTGTCACATGGAAGCAGCAGCACGCACCTTCGAGTTTGAGAAGTACGAAAGAGCCGCAGAAGAGCGTGGTCTAGGAACAAAGGGATAGGAAAGTACATTTGCTTCATGTGCCCTTGTTGCCGCCTAACAACAGGTAGCAGCATAAAGCAGATGCGGCTGAAGTTCTTCCGGGCGATAGCTAACATCAATCGAGCAAGCGGGCTTCCCACAGCTACGTTCCTCTGGCAGTCTGAAAGTTTTGCGCACAAGCCGCTTGCTAAGCGCCTTCCTTTACCTTTTGGCAGTGCTCGTGCATGACCAGCCTGGGGCGTGAATGGTCACTACCCCGCACACACGTTTCGTTGTGCCCGTTGCCAAGTGCTCTGGAAGCGCTGTTTATGATGCAAGCTGAAGGCCTCTTGCGCTTCCATTCTCAGAGCTCCTGAGTTAAGCAATCTGCGACACTTGGTGCGAATGCCAGAGGAAAACATTTCCACTGCGTCTGGCAGGGAGAAACTGTTCCTGGAGAACACGTTTATCTGGAGCTTGCACGTGCACCATACACACCCACGGATTTGCAGCACATTCAAATGCATGCCAAGCTCTTTCTTACGCAAGTTGCAAGCTGCGTCAGAAGGATGCGCTTTTTGTCAGATGGAAGCAGCAGCACGCACCTTCGAGTTTGAGAAGTACGAAAGAGCCGCAGAAGAGCGTGGTCTAGGAACAAAGGGATAGGAAAGTACATTTGCTTCATGTGCCCTTGTTGCCGCCTAACAACAGGTAGCAGCATAAAGCAGATGCGGCTGAAGTTCTTCCGGGCGATAGCTAACATCAATCGAGCAAGCGGGCTTCCCACAGCTACGTTCCTCTGGCAGTCTGAAAGTTTTGCGCACAAGCCGCTTGCTAAGCGCCTTCCTTTACCTTTTGGCAGTGCTCGTGCATGACCAGCCTGGGGCGTGAATGGTCACTACCCCGCACACACGTTTCGTTGTGCCCGTTGCCAAGTGCTCTGGAAGCGCTGTTTATGATGCAAGCTGAAGGCCTCTTGCGCTTCCATTCTCAGAGCTCCTGAGTTAAGCAATCTGCGACACTTGGTGCGAATGCCAGAGGAAAACATTTCCACTGCGTCTGGCAGGGAGAAACTGTTCCTGGAGAACACGTTTATCTGGAGCTTGCACGTGCACCTTACACACCCACGGATTTGCAGCACATTCAAATGCATGCCAAGCTCTTTCTTACGCAAGTTGCAAGCTGCGTCAGAAGGATGCGCTTTTTGTCAGATGGAAGCAGCAGCACGCACCTTCGAGTTTGAGAAGTACGAAAGAGCCGCAGAAGAGCGTGGTCTAGGAACAAAGGGATAGGAAATTACATTTGCTTCATGTGCCCTTGTTGCCGCCTAACAACAGGTAGCAGCATAAAGCAGATGCGGCTGAAGTTCTTCCGGGCGACAGCTAACATCAATCGAGCAAGCGGGCTTCCCACAGCTACGTTCCTCTGGCAGTCTGAAAGCCTTGTGCACAAGCCGCTTGCTAAGCGCCTTCCTTTACCTTTTGGCAGTGCTCGTGCATGACCAGCCTCGGGCGTGAATGGTCACTACCCCGCACACACGTTTCGTTGTGCCCGTTGCCAAGCGCTCTGGAAGCGCTGTTTATGACGCAAGCTGAAGGCCTCTTGCGCTTCCATTCTCAGAGCTCCTGAGTTAAGCAATCTGCGACACTTGGTGCGAATGCCAGAGGAAAACATTTCCTCTGCGTCTGGCAGGGAGAAACTGTTCCTGGAGAACACGTTTATCTGGAGCTTGCACCTGCACCTTACACACCCACGGATTTGCAGCACATTCAAATGCATGCCAAGCTCTTTCTTACGCAAGTTGCAAGCTGCGTCAGAAGGATGCGCTTTTTGTCAGATGGAAGCAGCAGCACGCACCTTCGAGTTTGAGAAGTACGAAAGAGCCGCAGAAGAGCGTGGTCTAGGAACAAAGGGATAGGAAAGTACATTTGCTTCATGTGCCCTTGTTGACGCCTATCAACAGGTAGCAGCATAATGCAGATGCGGCTGAAGTTCTTCCGGGCGACAGCTAACATCAATCGAGCAAGCGGGCTTCCCACAGAGCTACGTTCCTCTGGCAGTCTGAATGTTTTCCGCACAAGCCGCATGCAAAGCGCCTTCCTTTACCTTTTGGCAGTGCTCGTGCATGACCAGCCTGGGGCGTGAATGGTCACTACCCCGCACACACGTTTCGTTGTGCCCGTTGCCAAGCGCTCTGGAAGCGCTGTTTATGACGCAAGCCGAACGCCTCTTGCGCTTCCATTCTCAGAGCTCCTGAGTTAAGCAATCTGCGACACTTGGTGCGAATGCCAGAGGAAAACATTTCCACTGTGTCTGGCAGGGAGAAACTGTTCCTGGAGAACACGTTTATATGGAGCCTGCACTTGCACCTTACACACCCACGGATTTGCAGCACATTCAAATGCATGCCAAGCTCTTTCTTGCGCAAGTTGCAAGCTGCGTCAGAAGGATGCGCTTTTTGTCAGATGGAAGCAGCAGCACGCACCTTCGAGTTTGAGAAGTACGAAAGAGCCGCAGAAGAGCGTGGTCTAGGAACAAAGGGATAGGAAAGTACATTTGCTTCATGTGCCCTTGTTGCCGCCTAACAACAGGTAGCAGCATAAAGCAGATGCGGCTGAAGTTCTTCCGGGCGACAGCTAACATCAATCGAGCAAGCGGGCTTCCCACAGCCACGTTCCTCTGGCAGTCTGAAAGCTTTGCGCACAAGCCGCTTGCTAAGCACCTTCCTTTACCTTTTGGCAGTGCTCCTGCATGACCAGCCTGGGGCGTGAATGGTCACTACCCCGCACACACGTTTCGTTGTGCCCGTTGCCAAGCGCTCTGGAAGCGCTGTTTATGACGCAAGCTGAAGGCCTCTTGCACTTCCATTCTCAGAGCTCCTGAGTTAAGCAATCTGCGACACTTGGTGCGAATGCCAGAGGAAAACATTTCCACTGCGTCTGGCAGGGAGAAACTGTTCCTGGAGAACACGTTTATCTGGAGCTTGCACCTGCACCTTACACACCCACGGATTTGCAGCACATTCAAATGCATGCCAAGCTCTTTCTTACGCAAGTTGCAAGCTGCGTCAGAAGGATGCGCTTTTTGTCACATGGAAGCAGCAGCACGCACCTTCGAGTTTGAGAAGTACGAAAGAGCCGCAGAAGAGCGTGGTCTAGGAACAAAGGGATAGGAAAGTACATTTGCTTCATGTGTCCTTGTTGCCGCCTAACAACAGGTAGCAGCATAAAGCAGATGCGGCTGAAGTTCTTCCGGGCGACAGCTAACATCAATCGAGCAAGCGGGCTTCCCACAGCTACGGTCCTCTGGCAGTCTGAAAGTTTTGCGCACAAGCTGCATGCAAAGCGCCTTCCTTTGCCTTTAGGCAGTGCTCGTGCATGACCAGCCTGGGGCGTGAATGGTCACTACCCTGCACACACGTTTCGTTGTGCCCGTTGCCAAGCGCTCTGGAAGCGCTGTTTATGACGCAAGCCGAACGCCTCTTGCGCTTCCATTCTCAGAGCTCCTGAGTTAAGCAATCTGCGACACTTGGTGCAAATGCCAGAGGAAAACATTTCCACTGCGTCTGGCAGGGAGAAACTGTTCCTGGAGAACACCTTTGTCTGGAGTTTGCACCTGCACCTTACACACCCACGGATTTGCAGCACATTCAAATGCATGCCAAGCTCTTTCTTACACAAGTTGCAAGCTGCGTCAGAAGGATGCGCTTTTTGTCAGATGGAAGCAGCAGCATGCACCTTCGAGTTTGAGAAGTACGAAAGAGCCGCAGAAGAGCGTGGTCTAGGAACAAAGGGATAGGAAAGTACATTTGCTTCATGTGCCCTTGTTGCCGCCTAACAACAGGTAGCAGCATAAAGCAGATGCGGCTGAAGTTCTTCCGGGCGACAGCTAACATCAATCGAGCAAGCGGGCTTCCCACAGCTACGTTCCTCTGGCAGTCTGAAAGCTTTGCGCACAAGCCGCTTGCTAAGCGCCTTCCTTTACCTTTACGCAGTGCTCGTGCATGACCAGCCTGGGGCGTGAATGGTCACTACCCCGCACACACGTTTCGTTGTGCCCGTTGCCAAGCGCTCTGGAAGCGCTGTTTATGACGCAAGCTGAAGGCCTCTTGCGCTTCCATTCTCAGAGCTCCTGAGTTAAGCAATCTGCGACACTTGGTGCGAATGCCAGAGGAAAACATTTCCACTGCGTCTGGCAGGGAGAAACTGTTCCTGGAGAACACGTTTATCTGGAGCCTGCACTTGCACCTTACACACCCACGGATTTGCAGCACATTCAAATGCATGCCAAGCTCTTTCTTACACAAGTTGCAAGCTGCGTCAGAAGGATGCGCTTTTTGTCAGATGGAAGCAGCAGCATGCACCTTCGAGTTTGAGAAGTACGAAAGAGCCGCAGAAGAGCGTGGTCTAGGAACAAAGGGATAGGAAAGTACATTTGCTTCATGTGCCCTTGTTGCCGCCTAACAACAGGTAGCAGCATAAAGCAGATGCGGCTGAAGTTCTTCCGGGCGACAGCTAACATCAATCGAGCAAGCGGGCTTCCCACAGCTACGTTATTCTGGCAGTCTGAAAGCTTTGCGCACAAGCCGCTTCCTAAGCGCCTTCCTTTACCTTTTGGCAGTGCTCGTGCATGACCAGCCTGGGGCGTGAATGGTCACTACCCCGCACACACGTTTCGTTGTGCCCGTTGCCAAGTGCTCTGGAAGCGCTGTTTATGATGCAAGCTGAACGCCTCTTGCGCTTCCATTCTCAGAGCTCCTGAGTTAAGCAATCTGCGACACTTGGTGCGAATGCCAGAGGAAAACATTTCCTCTGCGTCTGGCAGGGAGAAACTGTTCCTGGAGAACACGTTTATCTGGAGCTTGCACCTGCACCTTACACACCCACGGATTTGCAGCACATTCAAATGCATGCCAAGCTCTTTCTTACGCAAGTTGCAAGCTGCGTCAGAAGGATGCGCTTTTTGTCAGATGGAAGCAGCAGCACGCACCTTCGAGTTTGAGAAGTACGAAAGAGCCGCAGAAGAGCGTGGTCTAGGAACAAAGGGATAGGAAAGTACATTTGCTTCATGTGCCCTTGTTGCCGCCTAACAACAGGTAGCAGCATAAAGCAGATGCGGCTGAAGTTCTTCCGGGCGATAGCTAACATCAATCGAGCAAGCGGGCTTCCCACAGCTACGTTCCTCTGGCAGTCTGAAAGTTTTGCGCACAAGCCGCTTGCTAAGCGCCTTCCTTTACCTTTTGGCAGTGCTCGTGCATGACCAGCCTGGGGCGTGAATGGTCACTACCCCGCACACACGTTTCGTTGTGCCCGTTGCCAAGTGCTCTGGAAGCGCTGTTTATGATGCAAGCTGAAGGCCTCTTGCGCTTCCATTCTCAGAGCTCCTGAGTTAAGCAATCTGCGACACTTGGTGCGAATGCCAGAGGAAAACATTTCCACTGCGTCTGGCAGGGAGAAACTGTTCCTGGAGAACACGTTTATCTGGAGCTTGCACGTGCACCTTACACACCCACGGATTTGCAGCACATTCAAATGCATGCCAAGCTCTTTCTTACGCAAGTTGCAAGCTGCGTCAGAAGGATGCGCTTTTTGTCAGATGGAAGCAGCAGCACGCACCTTCGAGTTTGAGAAGTACGAAAGAGCCGCAGAAGAGCGTGGTCTAGGAACAAAGGGATAGGAAATTACATTTGCTTCATGTGCCCTTGTTGCCGCCTAACAACAGGTAGCAGCATAAAGCAGATGCGGCTGAAGTTCTTCCGGGCGACAGCTAACATCAATCGAGCAAGCGGGCTTCCCACAGCTACGTTCCTCTGGCAGTCTGAAAGCCTTGTGCACAAGCCGCTTGCTAAGCGCCTTCCTTTACCTTTTGGCAGTGCTCGTGCATGACCAGCCTCGGGCGTGAATGGTCACTACCCCGCACACACGTTTCGTTGTGCCCGTTGCCAAGCGCTCTGGAAGCGCTGTTTATGACGCAAGCTGAAGGCCTCTTGCGCTTCCATTCTCAGAGCTCCTGAGTTAAGCAATCTGCGACACTTGGTGCGAATGCCAGAGGAAAACATTTCCTCTGCGTCTGGCAGGGAGAAACTGTTCCTGGAGAACACGTTTATCTGGAGCTTGCACCTGCACCTTACACACCCACGGATTTGCAGCACATTCAAATGCATGCCAAGCTCTTTCTTACGCAAGTTGCAAGCTGCGTCAGAAGGATGCGCTTTTTGTCAGATGGAAGCAGCAGCACGCACCTTCGAGTTTGAGAAGTACGAAAGAGCCGCAGAAGAGCGTGGTCTAGGAACAAAGGGATAGGAAAGTACATTTGCTTCATGTGCCCTTGTTGACGCCTATCAACAGGTAGCAGCATAATGCAGATGCGGCTGAAGTTCTTCCGGGCGACAGCTAACATCAATCGAGCAAGCGGGCTTCCCACAGAGCTACGTTCCTCTGGCAGTCTGAATGTTTTCCGCACAAGCCGCATGCAAAGCGCCTTCCTTTACCTTTTGGCAGTGCTCGTGCATGACCAGCCTGGGGCGTGAATGGTCACTACCCCGCACACACGTTTCATTGTGCCCGTTGCCAAGCGCTCTGGAAGCGCTGTTTATGACGCAAGCCGAACGCCTCTTGCGCTTCCATTCTCAGAGCTCCTGAGTTAAGCAATCTGCGACACTTGGTGCGAATGCCAGAGGAAAACATTTCCACTGTGTCTGGCAGGGAGAAACTGTTCCTGGAGAACACGTTTATATGGAGCCTGCACTTGCACCTTACACACCCACGGATTTGCAGCACATTCAAATGCATGCCAAGCTCTTTCTTACGCAAGTTGCAAGCTGCGTCAGAAGGATGCGCTTTTTGTCAGATGGAAGCAGCAGCACGCACCTTCGAGTTTGAGAAGTACGAAAGAGCCGCAGAAGAGCGTGGTCTAGGAACAAAGGGATAGGAAAGTACATTTGCTTCATGTGCCCTTGTTGCCGCCTAACAACAGGTAGCAGCATAAAGCAGATGCGGCTGAAGTTCTTCCGGGCGACAGCTAACATCAATCGAGCAAGCGGGCTTCCCACAGCCACGTTCCTCTGGCAGTCTGAAAGCTTTGCGCACAAGCCGCTTGCTAAGCACCTTCCTTTACCTTTTGGCAGTGCTCCTGCATGACCAGCCTGGGGCGTGAATGGTCACTACCCCGCACACACGTTTCGTTGTGCCCGTTGCCAAGCGCTCTGGAAGCGCTGTTTATGACGCAAGCTGAAGGCCTCTTGCACTTCCATTCTCAGAGCTCCTGAGTTAAGCAATCTGCGACACTTGGTGCGAATGCCAGAAGAAAACATTTCCACTGCGTCTGGCAGGGAGAAACTGTTCCTGGAGAACACGTTTATCTGGAGCTTGCACCTGCACCTTACACACCCACGGATTTGCAGCACATTCAAATGCATGCCAAGCTCTTTCTTACGCAAGTTGCAAGCTGCGTCAGAAGGATGCGCTTTTTGTCACATGGAAGCAGCAGCACGCACCTTCGAGTTTGAGAAGTACGAAAGAGCCGCAGAAGAGCGTGGTCTAGGAACAAAGGGATAGGAAAGTACATTTGCTTCATGTGCCCTTGTTGCCGCCTAACAACAGGTAGCAGCATAAAGCAGATGCGGCTGAAGTTCTTCCGGGCGACAGCTAACATCAATCGAGCAAGCGGGCTTCCCACAGCTACGGTCCTCTGGCAGTCTGAAAGTTTTGCGCACAAGCTGCATGCAAAGCGCCTTCCTTTGCCTTTAGGCAGTGCTCGTGCATGACCAGCCTGGGGCGTGAATGGTCACTACCCCGCACACACGTTTCGTTGTGCCCGTTGCCAAGCGCTCTGGAAGCGCTGTTTATGACGCAAGCCGAACGCCTCTTGCGCTTCCATTCTCAGAGCTCCTGAGTTAAGCAATCTGCGACACTTGGTGCAAATGCCAGAGGAAAACATTTCCACTGCGTCTGGCAGGGAGAAACTGTTCCTGGAGAACACCTTTGTCTGGAGTTTGCACCTGCACCTTACACACCCACGGATTTGCAGCACATTCAAATGCATGCCAAGCTCTTTCTTACACAAGTTGCAAGCTGCGTCAGAAGGATGCGCTTTTTGTCAGATGGAAGCAGCAGCATGCACCTTCGAGTTTGAGAAGTACGAAAGAGCCGCAGAAGAGCGTGGTCTAGGAACAAAGGGATAGGAAAGTACATTTGCTTCATGTGCCCTTGTTGCCGCCTAACAACAGGTAGCAGCATAAAGCAGATGCGGCTGAAGTTCTTCCGGGCGACAGCTAACATCAATCGAGCAAGCGGGCTTCCCACAGCTACGTTCCTCTGGCAGTCTGAAAGCTTTGCGCACAAGCCGCTTGCTAAGCGCCTTCCTTTACCTTTACGCAGTGCTCGTGCATGACCAGCCTGGGGCGTGAATGGTCACTACCCCGCACACACGTTTCGTTGTGCCCGTTGCCAAGCGCTCTGGAAGCGCTGTTTATGACGCAAGCTGAAGGCCTCTTGCGCTTCCATTCTCAGAGCTCCTGAGTTAAGCAATCTGCGACACTTGGTGCGAATGCCAGAGGAAAACATTTCCACTGCGTCTGGCAGGGAGAAACTGTTCCTGGAGAACACGTTTATCTGGAGCCTGCACTTGCACCTTACACACCCACGGATTTGCAGCACATTCAAATGCATGCCAAGCTCTTTCTTACACAAGTTGCAAGCTGCGTCAGAAGGATGCGCTTTTTGTCAGATGGAAGCAGCAGCATGCACCTTCGAGTTTGAGAAGTACGAAAGAGCCGCAGAAGAGCGTGGTCTAGGAACAAAGGGATAGGAAAGTACATTTGCTTCATGTGCCCTTGTTGCCGCCTAACAACAGGTAGCAGCATAAAGCAGATGCGGCTGAAGTTCTTCCGGGCGACAGCTAACATCAATCGAGCAAGCGGGCTTCCCACAGCTACGTTATTCTGGCAGTCTGAAAGCTTTGCGCACAAGCCGCTTCCTAAGCGCCTTCCTTTACCTTTTGGCAGTGCTCGTGCATGACCAGCCTGGGGCGTGAATGGTCACTACCCCGCACACACGTTTCGTTGTGCCCGTTGCCAAGTGCTCTGGAAGCGCTGTTTATGATGCAAGCTGAACGCCTCTTGCGCTTCCATTCTCAGAGCTCCTGAGTTAAGCAATCTGCGACACTTGGTGCGAATGCCAGAGGAAAACATTTCCACTGCGTCTGGCAGGGAGAAACTGTTCCTGGAGAACACGTTTATCTGGAGCTTGCACCTGCACCTTACACACCCACGGATTTGCAGCACATTCAAATGCATGCCAAGCTCTTTCTTACGCAAGTTGCAAGCTGCGTCAGAAGGATGCGCTTTTTGTCAGATGGAAGCAGCAGCACGCACCTTCGAGTTTGAGAAGTACGAAAGAGCCGCAGAAGAGCGTGGTCTAGGAACAAAGGGATAGGAAAGTACATTTGCTTCATGTGCCCTTGTTGCCGCCTATCAACAGGTAGCAGCATAATGCAGATGCGGCTGAAGTTCTTCCGGGCGACAGCTAACATCAATCGAGCAAGCGGGCTTCCCACAGAGCTACGGTCCTCTGGCAGTCTGAATGTTTTCCGCACAAGCCGCATGCAAAGCGCCTTCCTTTACCTTTTGGCAGTGCTTGTGCATTACCAGCCTGGGGCGTGAATGGTCACTACCCCGCACACACGTTTCGTTGTGCCCGTTGCCAAGCGCTCTGGAAGCGCTGTTTATAACGCAAGCTGAACGCCTCTTGCGCTTCCATTCTCAGAGCTCCTGAGTTAAGCAATCTGCGACCCTTGGTGCGAATGCCAGAGGAAAACATTTCCACTGCGTCTGGCAGGGAGAAACTGTTCCTGGAGAACACGTTTATCTGGAGCTTGCACGTGCACCTTACACACCCACGGATTTGCAGCACATTCAAATGCATGCCAAGCTCTTTCTTACGCAAGTTGCAAGCTGCGTCAGAAGGATGCGCTTTTTGTCAGATGGAAGCAGCAGCACGCACCTTCGAGTTTGAGAAGTACGAAAGAGCCGCAGAAGAGCGTGGTCTAGGAACAAAGGGATAGGAAATTACATTTGCTTCATGTGCCCTTGTTGCCGCCTAACAACAGGTAGCAGCATAAAGCAGATGCGGCTGAAGTTCTTCCGGGCGACAGCTAACATCAATCGAGCAAGCGGGCTTCCCACAGCTACGTTCCTCTGGCAGTCTGAAAGCCTTGTGCACAAGCCGCTTGCTAAGCGCCTTCCTTTACCTTTTGGCAGTGCTCGTGCATGACCAGCCTCGGGCGTGAATGGTCACTACCCCGCACACACGTTTCGTTGTGCCCGTTGCCAAGCGCTCTGGAAGCGCTGTTTATGACGCAAGCTGAACGCCTCTTGCGCTTCCATTCTCAGAGCTCCTGAGTTAAGCAATCTGCGACCCTTGGTGCGAATGCCAGAGGAAAACATTTCCTCTGCGTCTGGCAGGGAGAAACTGTTCCTGGAGAACACGTTTATCTGGAGCTTGCACGTGCACCTTACACACCCACGGATTTGCAGCACATTCAAATGCATGCCAAGCTCTTTCTTACGCAAGTTGCAAGCTGCGTCAGAAGGATGCGCTTTTTGTCAGATGGAAGCAGCAGCACGCACCTTCGAGTTTGAGAAGTACGAAAGAGCCGCAGAAGAGCGTGGTCTAGGAACAAAGGGATAGGAAAGTACATTTGCTTCATGTGCCCTTGTTGCCGCCTAACAACAGGTAGCAGCATAAAGCAGATGCGGCTGAAGTTCTTCCGGGCGACAGCTAACATCAATCGAGCAAGCGGGCTTCCCACAGCTACGTTCCTCTGGCAGTCTGAAAGCTTTGCGCACAAGCCGCTTGTTAAGCACCTTCCTTTACCTTTTGGCAGTGCTCCTGCATGACCAGCCTGGGGCGTGAATGGTCACTACCTTGCACACACGTTTCGTTGCGCCCGTTACCAAGCGCTCTGGAAGCGCTGTTTATGACGCAAGCTGAACGCCTCTTGCGCTTCCATTCTCAGAGCTCCTGAGTTAAGCAATCTGCGACCCTTGGTGCGAATGCCAGAGGAAAACATTTCCACTGCGTCTGGCAGGGAGAAACTGTTCCTGGAGAACACGTTTATCTGGAGCTTGCACCTGCACCTTACACACCCACGGATTTGCAGCACATTCAAATGCATGCCAAGCTCTTTCTTACGCAAGTTGCAAGCTGCGTCAGAAGGATGCGCTTTTTGTCACATGGAAGCAGCAGCACGCACCTTCGAGTTTGAGAAGTACGAAAGAGCCGCAGAAGAGCGTGGTCTAGGAACAAAGGGATAGGAAAGTACATTTGCTTCATGTGCCCTTGTTGCCGCCTAACAACAGGTAGCAGCATAAAGCAGATGCGGCTGAAGTTCTTCCGGGCGATAGCTAACATCAATCGAGCAAGCGGGCTTCCCACAGCTACGTTCCTCTGGCAGTCTGAAAGTTTTGCGCACAAGCCGCTTGCTAAGCGCCTTCCTTTACCTTTTGGCAGTGCTCGTGCATGACCAGCCTGGGGCGTGAATGGTCACTACCCCGCACACACGTTTCGTTGTGCCCGTTGCCAAGTGCTCTGGAAGCGCTGTTTATGATGCAAGCTGAACGCCTCTTGCGCTTCCATTCTCAGAGCTCCTGAGTTAAGCAATCTGCGACCCTTGGTGCGAATGCCAGAGGAAAACATTTCCTCTGCGTCTGGCAGGGAGAAACTGTTCCTGGAGAACACGTTTATCTGGAGCTTGCACGTGCACCTTACACACCCACGGATTTGCAGCACATTCAAATGCATGCCAAGCTCTTTCTTACGCAAGTTGCAAGCTGCGTCAGAAGGATGCGCTTTTTGTCAGATGGAAGCAGCAGCACGCACCTTCGAGTTTGAGAAGTACGAAAGAGCCGCAGAAGAGCGTGGTCTAGGAACAAAGGGATAGGAAATTACATTTGCTTCATGTGCCCTTGTTGCCGCCTAACAACAGGTAGCAGCATAAAGCAGATGCGGCTGAAGTTCTTCCGGGCGACAGCTAACATCAATCGAGCAAGCGGGCTTCCCACAGCTACGTTCCTCTGGCAGTCTGAAAGCCTTGTGCACAAGCCGCTTGCTAAGCGCCTTCCTTTACCTTTTGGCAGTGCTCGTGCATGACCAGCCTCGGGCGTGAATGGTCACTACCCCGCACACACGTTTCGTTGTGCCCGTTGCCAAGTGCTCTGGAAGCGCTGTTTATGATGCAAGCTGAAGGCCTCTTGCGCTTCCATTCTCAGAGCTCCTGAGTTAAGCAATCTGCGACACTTGGTGCGAATGCCAGAGGAAAACATTTCCACTGCGTCTGGCAGGGAGAAACTGTTCCTGGAGAACACGTTTATCTGGAGCTTGCACGTGCACCTTACACACCCACGGATTTGCAGCACATTCAAATGCATGCCAAGCTCTTTCTTACGCAAGTTGCAAGCTGCGTCAGAAGGATGCGCTTTTTGTCAGATGGAAGCAGCAGCATGCACCTTCGAGTTTGAGAAGTACGAAAGAGCCGCAGAAGAGCGTGGTCTAGGAACAAAGGGATAGGAAAGTACATTTGCTTCATGTGCCCTTGTTGCCGCCTAACAACAGGTAGCAGCATAAAGCAGATGCGGCTGAAGTTCTTCCGGGCGACAGCTAACATCAATCGAGCAAGCGGGCTTCCCACAGCTACGGTCCTCTGGCAGTCTGAAAGTTTTGCGCACAAGCTGCATGCAAAGCGCCTTCCTTTGCCTTTAGGCAGTGCTCGTGCATGACCAGCCTGGGGCGTGAATGGTCACTACCCCGCACACACGTTTCGTTGTGCCCGTTGCCAAGCGCTCTGGAAGCGCTGTTTATGACGCAAGCCGAACGCCTCTTGCGCTTCCATTCTCAGAGCTCCTGAGTTAAGCAATCTGCGACACTTGGTGCAAATGCCAGAGGAAAACATTTCCACTGCGTCTGGCAGGGAGAAACTGTTCCTGGAGAACACCTTTGTCTGGAGTTTGCACCTGCACCTTACACACCCACGGATTTGCAGCACATTCAAATGCATGCCAAGCTCTTTCTTACACAAGTTGCAAGCTGCGTCAGAAGGATGCGCTTTTTGTCAGATGGAAGCAGCAGCATGCACCTTCGAGTTTGAGAAGTACGAAAGAGCCGCAGAAGAGCGTGGTCTAGGAACAAAGGGATAGGAAAGTACATTTGCTTCATGTGCCCTTGTTGCCGCCTAACAACAGGTAGCAGCATAAAGCAGATGCGGCTGAAGTTCTTCCGGGCGACAGCTAACATCAATCGAGCAAGCGGGCTTCCCACAGCTACGTTCCTCTGGCAGTCTGAAAGCTTTGCGCACAAGCCGCTTCCTAAGCGCCTTCCTTTACCTTTTGGCAGTGCTCGTGCATGACCAGCCTGGGGCGTGAATGGTCACTACCCCGCACACACGTTTCGTTGTGCCCGTTGCCAAGCGCTCTGGAAGCGCTGTTTATGACGCAAGCTGAAGGCCTCTTGCGCTTCCATTCTCAGAGCTCCTGAGTTAAGCAATCTGCGACACTTGGTGCGAATGCCAGAGGAAAACATTTCCACTGCGTCTGGCAGGGAGAAACTGTTCCTGGAGAACACGTTTATCTGGAGCTTGCACCTGCACCTTACACACCCACGGATTTGCAGCACATTCAAATGCATGCCAAGCTCTTTCTTACGCAAGTTGCAAGCTGCGTCAGAAGGATGCGCTTTTTGTCACATGGAAGCAGCAGCACGCACCTTCGAGTTTGAGAAGTACGAAAGAGCCGCAGAAGAGCGTGGTCTAGGAACAAAGGGATAGGAAAGTACATTTGCTTCATGTGCCCTTGTTGCCGCCTAACAACAGGTAGCAGCATAAAGCAGATGCGGCTGAAGTTCTTCCGGGCGATAGCTAACATCAATCGAGCAAGCGGGCTTCCCACAGCTACGTTCCTCTGGCAGTCTGAAAGTTTTGCGCACAAGCCGCTTGCTAAGCGCCTTCCTTTACCTTTTGGCAGTGCTCGTGCATGACCAGCCTGGGGCGTGAATGGTCACTACCCCGCACACACGTTTCGTTGTGCCCGTTGCCAAGTGCTCTGGAAGCGCTGTTTATGATGCAAGCTGAACGCCTCTTGCGCTTCCATTCTCAGAGCTCCTGAGTTAAGCAATCTGCGACACTTGGTGCGAATGCCAGAGGAAAACATTTCCACTGCGTCTGGCAGGGAGAAACTGTTCCTGGAGAACACGTTTATCTGGAGCTTGCACGTGCACCTTACACACCCACGGATTTGCAGCACATTCAAATGCATGCCAAGCTCTTTCTTACGCAAGTTGCAAGCTGCGTCAGAAGGATGCGCTTTTTGTCAGATGGAAGCAGCAGCATGCACCTTCGAGTTTGAGAAGTACGAAAGAGCCGCAGAAGAGCGTGGTCTAGGAACAAAGGGATAGGAAAGTACATTTGCTTCATGTGCCCTTGTTGCCGCCTAACAACAGGTAGCAGCATAAAGCAGATGCGGCTGAAGTTCTTCCGGGCGACAGCTAACATCAATCGAGCAAGCGGGCTTCCCACAGCTACGGTCCTCTGGCAGTCTGAAAGTTTTGCGCACAAGCTGCATGCAAAGCGCCTTCCTTTGCCTTTAGGCAGTGCTCGTGCATGACCAGCCTGGGGCGTGAATGGTCACTACCCCGCACACACGTTTTGTTGTGCCCGTTGCCAAGCGCTCTGGAAGCGCTGTTTATGACGCAAGCCGAACGCCTCTTGCGCTTCCATTCTCAGAGCTCCTGAGTTAAGCAATCTGCGACACTTGGTGCAAATGCCAGAGGAAAACATTTCCACTGCGTCTGGCAGGGAGAAACTGTTCCTGGAGAACACCTTTGTCTGGAGTTTGCACGTGCACCTTACACACCCACGGATTTGCAGCACATTCAAATGCATGCCAAGCTCTTTCTTACACAAGTTGTAAGCTGCGTCAGAAGGATGCGCTTTTTGTCAGATGGAAGCAGCAGCATGCACCTTCGAGTTTGAGAAGTACGAAAGAGCCGCAGAAGAGCGTGGTCTAGGAACAAAGGGATAGGAAAGTACATTTGCTTCATGTGCCCTTGTTGACGCCTAACAACAGGTAGCAGCATAAAGCAGATGCGGCTGAAGTTCTTCCGGGCGACAGCTAACATCAATCGAGCAAGCGGGCTTCCCACAGAGCTACGGTCCTCTGGCAGTCTGAAAGCTTTGCGCACAAGCCGCTTGCTAAGCGCCTTCCTTTACCTTTACGCAGTGCTCCTGCATGACCAGCCTGGGGCGTGAATGGTCACTACCCCGCACACACGTTTCGTTGTGCCCGTTGCCAAGCGCTCTGGAAGCGCTGTTTATGACGCAAGCTGAAGGCCTCTTGCGCTTCCATTCTCAGAGCTCCTGAGTTAAGCAATCTGCGACACTTGGTGCGAATGCCAGAGGAAAACATTTCCACTGCGTCTGGCAGGGAGAAACTGTTCCTGGAGAACACGTTTATCTGGAGCCTGCACTTGCACCTTACACACCCACGGATTTGCAGCACATTCAAATGCATGCCAAGCTCTTTCTTACACAAGTTGCAAGCTGCGTCAGAAGGATGCGCTTTTTGTCAGATGGAAGCAGCAGCATGCACCTTCGAGTTTGAGAAGTACGAAAGAGCCGCAGAAGAGCGTGGTCTAGGAACAAAGGGATAGGAAAGTACATTTGCTTCATGTGCCCTTGTTGCCGCCTAACAACAGGTAGCAGCATAAAGCAGATGCGGCTGAAGTTCTTCCGGGCGACAGCTAACATCAATCGAGCAAGCGGGCTTCCCACAGCTACGTTCCTCTGGCAGTCTGAAAGCTTTGCGCACAAGCCGCTTCCTAAGCGCCTTCCTTTACCTTTTGGCAGTGCTCGTGCATGACCAGCCTGGGGCGTGAATGGTCACTACCCCGCACACACGTTTCGTTGTGCCCGTTGCCAAGTGCTCTGGAAGCGCTGTTTATAACGCAAGCTGAACGCCTCTTGCGCTTCCATTCTCAGAGCTCCTGAGTTAAGCAATCTGCGACACTTGGTGCGAATGCCAGAGGAAAACATTTCCACTGCGTCTGGCAGGGAGAAACTGTTCCTGGAGAACACCTTTGTCTGGAGTTTGCACCTGCACCTTACACACCCACGGATTTGCAGCACATTCAAATGCATGCCAAGCTCTTTCTTACACAAGTTGCAAGCTGCGTCAGAAGGATGCGCTTTTTGTCAGATGGAAGCAGCAGCACGCACCTTCGAGTTTGAGAAGTACGAAAGAGCCGCAGAAGAGCGTGGTCTAGGAACAAAGGGATAGGAAAGTACATTTGCTTCATGTGCCCTTGTTGACGCCTATCAACAGGTAGCAGCATAATGCAGATGCGGCTGAAGTTCTTTTGGGCGACAGCTAACATCAATCGAGCAAGCGGGCTTCCCACAGAGCTACGGTCCTCTGGCAGTCTGAATGATTTCCGCACAAGCCGCATGCAAAGCGCCTTCCTTTACCTTTTGGCAGTGCTCGTGCATGACCAGCCTGGGGCGTGAATGGTCACTACCCCGCACACACGTTTCGTTGTGCCCGTTGCCAAGTGCTCTGGAAGCGCTGTTTATAACGCAAGCTGAACGCCTCTTGCGCTTCCATTCTCAGAGCTCCTGAGTTAAGCAATCTGCGACCCTTGGTGCGAATGCCAGAGGAAAACATTTCCACTGCGTCTGGCAGGGAGAAACTGTTCCTGGAGAACACGTTTATCTGGAGCTTGCACCTGCACCTTACACACCCACGGATTTGCAGCACATTCAAATGCATGCCAAGCTCTTTCTTACGCAAGTTGCAAGCTGCGTCAGAAGGATGCGCTTTTTGTCAGATGGAAGCAGCAGCATGCACCTTCGAGTTTGAGAAGTACGAAAGAGCCGCAGAAGAGCGTGGTCTAGGAACAAAGGGATAGGAAATTACATTTGCTTCATGTGCCATTGTTGCCGCCTAACAACAGGTAGCAGCATAAAGCAGATGCGGCTGAAGTTCTTCCGGGCGACAGCTAACATCAATCGAGCAAGCGGGCTTCCCACAGCTACGGTCCTCTGGCAGTCTGAAAGCTTTGCGCACAAGCCGCATGCAAAGCGCCTTCCTTTACCTTTAGGCAGTGCTCGTGCATGACCAGCCTGGGGCGTGAATGGTCACTACCCCGCACACACGTTTCGTTGTGCCCGTTGCCAAGCGCTCTGGAAGCGCTGTTTATGACGCAAGCTGAAGGCCTCTTGCGCTTCCATTCTCAGAGCTCCTGAGTTAAGCAATCTGCGACACTTGGTGCGAATGCCAGAGGAAAACATTTCCACTGCGTCTGGCAGGGAGAAACTGTTCCTGGAGAACACGTTTATCTGGAGCTTGCACCTGCACCTTACACACCCACGGATTTGCAGCACATTCAAATGCATGCCAAGCTCTTTCTTACGCAAGTTGCAAGCTGCGTCAGAAGGATGCGCTTTTTGTCACATGGAAGCAGCAGCACGCACCTTCGAGTTTGAGAAGTACGAAAGAGCCGCAGAAGAGCGTGGTCTAGGAACAAAGGGATAGGAAAGTACATTTGCTTCATGTGCCCTTGTTGCCGCCTAACAACAGGTAGCAGCATAAAGCAGATGCGGCTGAAGTTCTTCCGGGCGACAGCTAACATCAATCGAGCAAGCGGACTCCCCACAGCTACGGTCCTCTGGCAGTCTGAAAGCTTTGCGCACAAGCCGCATGCAAAGCGCCTTCCTTTGCCTTTAGGCAGTGCTCGTGTATGACCAGCCTGGGGCGTGAATGGTCACTACCCCGCACACACGTTTCGTTGTGCCCGTTGCCAAGCGCTCTGGAAGCGCTGTTTATGACGCAAGCTGAACGCCTCTTGCGCTTCCATTCTCAGAGCTCCTGAGTTAAGCAATCTGCGACACTTGTGCAAATGCCAGAGGAAAACATTTCCACTGCGTCTGGCAGGGAGAAACTGTTCCTGGAGAACACGTTTATCTGGAGCTTGCACGTGCACCTTACACACCCACGGATTTGCAGCACATTCAAATGCATGCCAAGCTCTTTCTTACGCAAGTTGCAAGCTGCGTCAGAAGGATGCGCTTTTTGTCAGATGGAAGCAGCAGCACGCACCTTCGAGTTTGAGAAGTACGAAAGAGCCGCAGAAGAGCGTGGTCTAGGAACAAAGGGATAGGAAAGTACATTTGCTTCATGTGCCCTTGTTGCCGCCTATCAACAGGTAGCAGCATAAAGCAGATGCGGCTGAAGTTCTTCCGGGCGACAGCTAACATCAATCGAGCAAGCGGGCTTCCCACAGCTACGTTCCTCTGGCAGTCTGAAAGCTTTGCGCACAAGCCGCTTGCTAAGCACCTTCCTTTACCTTTTGGCAGTGCTCCTGCATGACCAGCCTGGGGCGTGAATGGTTACTACCTTGCACACACGTTTCGTTGTGCCCGTTGCCAAGCGCTCTGGAAGCGCTGTTTATGACGCAAGCTGAACGCCTCTTGCGCTTCCATTCTCAGAGCTCCTGAGTTAAGCAATCTGCGACACTTGGTGCGAATGCCAGAGGAAAACATTTCCACTGCGTCTGGCAGGGAGAAACTGTTCCTGGAGAACACGTTTATCTGGAGCTTGCACCTGCACCTTACACACCCACGGATTTGCAGCACATTCAAATGCATGCCAAGCTCTTTCTTACGCAAGTTGCAAGCTGCGTCAGAAGGATGCGCTTTTTGTCAGATGGAAGCAGCAGCACGCACCTTCGAGTTTGAGAAGTACGAAAGAGCCGCAGAAGAGCGTGGTCTAGGAACAAAGGGATAGGAAAGTACATTTGCTTCATGTGCCCTTGTTGCCGCCTAACAACAGGTAGCAGCATAAAGCAGATGCGGCTGAAGTTCTTCCGGGCGATAGCTAACATCAATCGAGCAAGCGGGCTTCCCACAGCTACGTTCCTCTGGCAGTCTGAAAGTTTTGCGCACAAGCCGCTTGCTAAGCGCCTTCCTTTACCTTTTGGCAGTGCTCGTGCATGACCAGCCTGGGGCGTGAATGGTCACTACCCCGCACACACGTTTCGTTGTGCCCGTTGCCAAGTGCTCTGGAAGCGCTGTTTATGATGCAAGCTGAAGGCCTCTTGCGCTTCCATTCTCAGAGCTCCTGAGTTAAGCAATCTGCGACCCTTGGTGCGAATGCCAGAGGAAAACATTTCCACTGCGTCTGGCAGGGAGAAACTGTTCCTGGAGAACACGTTTATCTGGAGCTTGCACCTGCACCTTACACACCCACGGATTTGCAGCACATTCAAATGCATGCCAAGCTCTTTCTTACGCAAGTTGCAAGCTGCGTCAGAAGGATGCGCTTTTTGTCACATGGAAGCAGCAGCACGCACCTTCGAGTTTGAGAAGTACGAAAGAGCCGCAGAAGAGCGTGGTCTAGGAACAAAGGGATAGGAAAGTACATTTGCTTCATGTGCCCTTGTTGCCGCCTAACAACAGGTAGCAGCATAAAGCAGATGCGGCTGAAGTTCTTCCGGGCGACAGCTAACATCAATCGAGCAAGCGGACTTCCCACAGCTACGGTCCTCTGGCAGTCTGAAAGCTTTGCGCACAAGCCGCATGCAAAGCGCCTTCCTTTGCCTTTAGGCAGTGCTCGTGTATGACCAGCCTGGGGCGTGAATGGTCACTACCCCGCACACACGTTTCGTTGTGCCCGTTGCCAAGCGCTCTGGAAGCGCTGTTTATGACGCAAGCTGAACGCCTCTTGCGCTTCCATTCTCAGAGCTCCTGAGTTAAGCAATCTGCGACACTTGTGCAAATGCCAGAGGAAAACATTTCCACTGCGTCTGGCAGGGAGAAACTGTTCCTGGAGAACACGTTTATCTGGAGCTTGCACGTGCACCTTACACACCCACGGATTTGCAGCACATTCAAATGCATGCCAAGCTCTTTCTTACGCAAGTTGCAAGCTGCGTCAGAAGGATGCGCTTTTTGTCAGATGGAAGCAGCAGCACGCACCTTCGAGTTTGAGAAGTACGAAAGAGCCGCAGAAGAGCGTGGTCTAGGAACAAAGGGATAGGAAAGTACATTTGCTTCATGTGCCCTTGTTGCCGCCTATCAACAGGTAGCAGCATAATGCAGATGCGGCTGAAGTTCTTCCGGGCGACAGCTAACATCAATCGAGCAAGCGGGCTTCCCACAGAGCTACGGTCCTCTGGCAGTCTGAATGTTTTCCGCACAAGCCGCATGCAAAGCGCCTTCCTTTACCTTTTGGCAGTGCTTGTGCATTACCAGCCTGGGGCGTGAATGGTCACTACCCCGCACACACGTTTCGTTGTGCCCGTTGCCAAGCGCTCTGGAAGCGCTGTTTATAACGCAAGCTGAACGCCTCTTGCGCTTCCATTCTCAGAGCTCCTGAGTTAAGCAATCTGCGACCCTTGGTGCGAATGCCAGAGGAAAACATTTCCACTGCGTCTGGCAGGGAGAAACTGTTCCTGGAGAACACGTTTATCTGGAGCTTGCACGTGCACCTTACACACCCACGGATTTGCAGCACATTCAAATGCATGCCAAGCTCTTTCTTACGCAAGTTGCAAGCTGCGTCAGAAGGATGCGCTTTTTGTCAGATGGAAGCAGCAGCACGCACCTTCGAGTTTGAGAAGTACGAAAGAGCCGCAGAAGAGCGTGGTCTAGGAACAAAGGGATAGGAAATTACATTTGCTTCATGTGCCCTTGTTGCCGCCTAACAACAGGTAGCAGCATAAAGCAGATGCGGCTGAAGTTCTTCCGGGCGACAGCTAACATCAATCGAGCAAGCGGGCTTCCCACAGCTACGTTCCTCTGGCAATCTGAAAGCCTTGTGCACAAGCCGCTTGCTAAGCGCCTTCCTTTACCTTTTGGCAGTGCTCGTGCATGACCAGCCTGGGGCGTGAATGGTCACTACCCCGCACACACGTTTCGTTGTGCCCGTTGCCAAGCGCTCTGGAAGCGCTGTTTATGACGCAAGCTGAACGCCTCTTGCGCTTCCATTCTCAGAGCTCCTGAGTTAAGCAATCTGCGACCCTTGGTGCGAATGCCAGAGGAAAACATTTCCTCTGCGTCTGGCAGGGAGAAACTGTTCCTGGAGAACACGTTTATCTGGAGCTTGCACTTGCACCTTACACACCCACGGATTTGCAGCACATTCAAATGCATGCCAAGCTCTTTCTTACGCAAGTTGCAAGCTGCGTCAGAAGGATGCGCTTTTTGTCAGATGGAAGCAGCAGCACGCACCTTCGAGTTTGAGAAGTACGAAAGAGCCGCAGAAGAGCGTGGTCTAGGAACAAAGGGATAGGAAAGTACATTTGCTTCATGTGCCCTTGTTGCCGCCTAACAACAGGTAGCAGCATAAAGCAGATGCGGCTGAAGTTCTTCCGGGCGACAGCTAACATCAATCGAGCAAGCGGGCTTCCCACAGCTACGTTCCTCTGGCAGTCTGAAAGCTTTGCGCACAAGCCGCTTGCTAAGCACCTTCCTTTACCTTTTGGCAGTGCTCCTGCATGACCAGCCTGGGGCGTGAATGGTTACTACCTTGCACACACGTTTCGTTGTGCCCGTTGCCAAGCGCTCTGGAAGCGCTGTTTATGACGCAAGCTGAACGCCTCTTGCGCTTCCATTCTCAGAGCTCCTGAGTTAAGCAATCTGCGACACTTGGTGCGAATGCCAGAGGAAAACATTTCCACTGCGTCTGGCAGGGAGAAACTGTTCCTGGAGAACACGTTTATCTGGAGCTTGCACCTGCACCTTACACACCCACGGATTTGCAGCACATTCAAATGCATGCCAAGCTCTTTCTTACGCAAGTTGCAAGCTGCGTCAGAAGGATGCGCTTTTTGTCAGATGGAAGCAGCAGCACGCACCTTCGAGTTTGAGAAGTACGAAAGAGCCGCAGAAGAGCGTGGTCTAGGAACAAAGGGATAGGAAAGTACATTTGCTTCATGTGCCCTTGTTGCCGCCTAACAACAGGTAGCAGCATAAAGCAGATGCGGCTGAAGTTCTTCCGGGCGATAGCTAACATCAATCGAGCAAGCGGGCTTCCCACAGCTACGTTCCTCTGGCAGTCTGAAAGTTTTGCGCACAAGCCGCTTGCTAAGCGCCTTCCTTTACCTTTTGGCAGTGCTCGTGCATGACCAGCCTGGGGCGTGAATGGTCACTACCCCGCACACACGTTTCGTTGTGCCCGTTGCCAAGTGCTCTGGAAGCGCTGTTTATGATGCAAGCTGAAGGCCTCTTGCGCTTCCATTCTCAGAGCTCCTGAGTTAAGCAATCTGCGACCCTTGGTGCGAATGCCAGAGGAAAACATTTCCACTGCGTCTGGCAGGGAGAAACTGTTCCTGGAGAACACGTTTATCTGGAGCTTGCACCTGCACCTTACACACCCACGGATTTGCAGCACATTCAAATGCATGCCAAGCTCTTTCTTACGCAAGTTGCAAGCTGCGTCAGAAGGATGCGCTTTTTGTCAGATGGAAGCAGCAGCACGCACCTTCGAGTTTGAGAAGTACGAAAGAGCCGCAGAAGAGCGTGGTCTAGGAACAAAGGGATAGGAAATTACATTTGCTTCATGTGCCCTTGTTGCCGCCTAACAACAGGTAGCAGCATAAAGCAGATGCGGCTGAAGTTCTTCCGGGCGACAGCTAACATCAATCGAGCAAGCGGGCTTCCCACAGCTACGTTCCTCTGGCAGTCTGAAAGCCTTGTGCACAAGCCGCTTGCTAAGCGCCTTCCTTTACCTTTTGGCAGTGCTCGTGCATGACCAGCCTCGGGCGTGAATGGTCACTACCCCGCACACACGTTTCGTTGTGCCCGTTGCCAAGCGCTCTGGAAGCGCTGTTTATGACGCAAGCTGAACGCCTCTTGCGCTTCCATTCTCAGAGCTCCTGAGTTAAGCAATCTGCGACCCTTGGTGCGAATGCCAGAGGAAAACATTTCCTCTGCGTCTGGCAGGGAGAAACTGTTCCTGGAGAACACGTTTATCTGGAGCTTGCACCTGCACCTTACACACCCACGGATTTGCAGCACATTCAAATGCATGCCAAGCTCTTTCTTACGCAAGTTGCAAGCTGCGTCAGAAGGATGCGCTTTTTGTCAGATGGAAGCAGCAGCACGCACCTTCGAGTTTGAGAAGTACGAAAGAGCCGCAGAAGAGCGTGGTCTAGGAACAAAGGGATAGGAAAGTACATTTGCTTCATGTGCCCTTGTTGCCGCCTAACAACAGGTAGCAGCATAAAGCAGATGCGGCTGAAGTTCTTCCGGGCGACAGCTAACATCAATCGAGCAAGCGGGCTTCCCACAGCTACGTTCCTCTGGCAGTCTGAAATCTTTGCGCACAAGCCGCTTGCTAAGCACCTTCCTTTACCTTTTGGCAGTGCTCCTGCATGACCAGCCTGGGGCGTGAATGGTCACTACCTTGCACACACGTTTCGTTGTGCCCGTTGCCAAGCGCTCTGGAAGCGCTGTTTATGACGCAAGCTGAAGGCCTCTTGCGCTTCCATTCTCAGAGCTCCTGAGTTAAGCAATCTGCGACACTTGGTGCGAATGCCAGAGGAAAACATTTCCACTGCGTCTGGCAGGGAGAAACTGTTCCTGGAGAACACGTTTATCTGGAGCTTGCACCTGCACCTTACACACCCACGGATTTGCAGCACATTCAAATGCATGCCAAGCTCTTTCTTACGCAAGTTGCAAGCTGCGTCAGAAGGATGCGCTTTTTGTCACATGGAAGCAGCAGCACGCACCTTCGAGTTTGAGAAGTACGAAAGAGCCGCAGAAGAGCGTGGTCTAGGAACAAAGGGATAGGAAAGTACATTTGCTTCATGTGCCCTTGTTGCCGCCTAACAACAGGTAGCAGCATAAAGCAGATGCGGCTGAAGTTCTTCCGGGCGATAGCTAACATCAATCGAGCAAGCGGGCTTCCCACAGCTACGTTCCTCTGGCAGTCTGAAAGTTTTGCGCACAAGCCGCTTGCTAAGCGCCTTCCTTTACCTTTTGGCAGTGCTCGTGCATGACCAGCCTGGGGCGTGAATGGTCACTACCCCGCACACACGTTTCGTTGTGCCCGTTGCCAAGTGCTCTGGAAGCGCTGTTTATGATGCAAGCTGAAGGCCTCTTGCGCTTCCATTCTCAGAGCTCCTGAGTTAAGCAATCTGCGACACTTGGTGCGAATGCCAGAGGAAAACATTTCCACTGCGTCTGGCAGGGAGAAACTGTTCCTGGAGAACACGTTTATCTGGAGCTTGCACGTGCACCTTACACACCCACGGATTTGCAGCACATTCAAATGCATGCCAAGCTCTTTCTTACGCAAGTTGCAAGCTGCGTCAGAAGGATGCGCTTTTTGTCAGATGGAAGCAGCAGCATGCACCTTCGAGTTTGAGAAGTACGAAAGAGCCGCAGAAGAGCGTGGTCTAGGAACAAAGGGATAGGAAATTACATTTGCTTCATGTGCCCTTGTTGCCGCCTAACAACAGGTAGCAGCATAAAGCAGATGCGGCTGAAGTTCTTCCGGGCGACAGCTAACATCAATCGAGCAAGCGGGCTTCCCACAGCTACGGTCCTCTGGCAGTCTGAAAGTTTTGCGCACAAGCTGCATGCAAAGCGCCTTCCTTTGCCTTTAGGCAGTGCTCGTGCATGACCAGCCTGGGGCGTGAATGGTCACTACCCCGCACACACGTTTCGTTGTGCCCGTTGCCAAGCGCTCTGGAAGCGCTGTTTATGACGCAAGCCGAACGCCTCTTGCGCTTCCATTCTCAGAGCTCCTGAGTTAAGCAATCTGCGACCCTTGGTGCAAATGCCAGAGGAAAACATTTCCACTGCGTCTGGCAGGGAGAAACTGTTCCTGGAGAACACCTTTGTCTGGAGTTTGCACCTGCACCTTACACACCCACGGATTTGCAGCACATTCAAATGCATGCCAAGCTCTTTCTTACACAAGTTGCAAGCTGCGTCAGAAGGATGTGATTTTTGTCATATGGAAGCAGCAGCATGCACCTTCGAGTTTGAGAAGTACGAAAGAGCCGCAGAAGAGCGTGGTCTAGGAACAAAGGGATAGGAAAGTACATTTGCTTCATGTGCCCTTGTTGCCGCCTAACAACAGGTAGCAGCATAAAGCAGATGCGGCTGAAGTTCTTCCGGGCGACAGCTAACATCAATCGAGCAAGCGGGCTTCCCACAGAGCTACGGTCCTCTGGCAGTCTGAAAGCTTTGCGCACAAGCCGCTTGCTAAGCGCCTTCCTTTACCTTTACGCAGTGCTCCTGCATGACCAGCCTGGGGCGTGAATGGTCACTACCCCGCACACACGTTTCGTTGTGCCCGTTGCCAAGCGCTCTGGAAGCGCTGTTTATGACGCAAGCTGAAGGCCTCTTGCGCTTCCATTCTCAGAGCTCCTGAGTTAAGCAATCTGCGACACTTGGTGCGAATGCCAGAGGAAAACATTTCCACTGCGTCTGGCAGGGAGAAACCGTTCCTGGAGAACACGTTTATCTGGAGCCTGCACTTGCACCTTACACACCCACGGATTTGCAGCACATTCAAATGCATGCCAAGCTCTTTCTTACACAAGTTGCAAGCTGCGTCAGAAGGATGCGCTTTTTGTCAGATGGAAGCAGCAGCATGCACCTTCGAGTTTGAGAAGTACGAAAGAGCCGCAGAAGAGCGTGGTCTAGGAACAAAGGGATAGGAAAGTACATTTGCTTCATGTGCCCTTGTTGCCGCCTAACAACAGGTAGCAGCATAAAGCAGATGCGGCTGAAGTTCTTCCGGGCGACAGCTAACATCAATCGAGCAAGCGGGCTTCCCACAGCTACGTTCCTCTGGCAGTCTGAAAGCTTTGCGCACAAGCCGCTTCCTAAGCGCCTTCCTTTACCTTTTGGCAGTGCTCGTGCATGACCAGCCTGGGGCGTGAATGGTCACTACCTTGCACACACGTTTCGTTGTGCCCGTTGCCAAGCGCTCTGGAAGCGCTGTTTATGACGCAAGCTGAAGGCCTCTTGCGCTTCCATTCTCAGAGCTCCTGAGTTAAGCAATCTGCGACACTTGGTGCGAATGCCAGAGGAAAACATTTCCACTGCGTCTGGCAGGGAGAAACTGTTCCTGGAGAACACGTTTATCTGGAGCTTGCACCTGCACCTTACACACCCACGGATTTGCAGCACATTCAAATGCATGCCAAGCTCTTTCTTACGCAAGTTGCAAGCTGCGTCAGAAGGATGCGCTTTTTGTCACATGGAAGCAGCAGCACGCACCTTCGAGTTTGAGAAGTACGAAAGAGCCGCAGAAGAGCGTGGTCTAGGAACAAAGGGATAGGAAAGTACATTTGCTTCATGTGCCCTTGTTGCCGCCTAACAACAGGTAGCAGCATAAAGCAGATGCGGCTGAAGTTCTTCCGGGCGATAGCTAACATCAATCGAGCAAGCGGGCTTCCCACAGCTACGTTCCTCTGGCAGTCTGAAAGTTTTGCGCACAAGCCGCTTGCTAAGCGCCTTCCTTTACCTTTTGGCAGTGCTCGTGCATGACCAGCCTGGGGCGTGAATGGTCACTACCCCGCACACACGTTTCGTTGTGCCCGTTGCCAAGTGCTCTGGAAGCGCTGTTTATGATGCAAGCTGAACGCCTCTTGCGCTTCCATTCTCAGAGCTCCTGAGTTAAGCAATCTGCGACACTTGGTGCGAATGCCAGAGGAAAACATTTCCACTGCGTCTGGCAGGGAGAAACTGTTCCTGGAGAACACGTTTATCTGGAGCTTGCACGTGCACCTTACACACCCACGGATTTGCAGCACATTCAAATGCATGCCAAGCTCTTTCTTACGCAAGTTGCAAGCTGCGTCAGAAGGATGCGCTTTTTGTCAGATGGAAGCAGCAGCACGCACCTTCGAGTTTGAGAAGTACGAAAGAGCCGCAGAAGAGCGTGGTCTAGGAACAAAGGGATAGGAAAGTACATTTGCTTCATGTGCCCTTGTTGCCGCCTAACAACAGGTAGCAGCATAAAGCAGATGCGGCTGAAGTTCTTCCGGGCGACAGCTAACATCAATCGAGCAAGCGGGCTTCCCACAGCTACGGTCCTCTGGCAGTCTGAAAGTTTTGCGCACAAGCTGCATGCAAAGCGCCTTCCTTTGCCTTTAGGCAGTGCTCGTGCATGACCAGCCTGGGGCGTGAATGGTCACTACCCCGCACACACGTTTTGTTGTGCCCGTTGCCAAGCGCTCTGGAAGCGCTGTTTATGACGCAAGCCGAACGCCTCTTGCGCTTCCATTCTCAGAGCTCCTGAGTTAAGCAATCTGCGACACTTGGTGCAAATGCCAGAGGAAAACATTTCCACTGCGTCTGGCAGGGAGAAACTGTTCCTGGAGAACACCTTTGTCTGGAGTTTGCACCTGCACCTTACACACCCACGGATTTGCAGCACATTCAAATGCATGCCAAGCTCTTTCTTACACAAGTTGCAAGCTGCGTCAGAAGGATGCGCTTTTTGTCAGATGGAAGCAGCAGCATGCACCTTCGAGTTTGAGAAGTACGAAAGAGCCGCAGAAGAGCGTGGTCTAGGAACAAAGGGATAGGAAATTACATTTGCTTCATGTGCCCTTGTTGCCGCCTAACAACAGGTAGCAGCATAAAGCAGATGCGGCTGAAGTTCTTCCGGGCGACAGCTAACATCAATCGAGCAAGCGGGCTTCCCACAGAGCTACGGTCCTCTGGCAGTCTGAAAGCTTTGCGCACAAGCCGCTTGCTAAGCGCCTTCCTTTACCTTTACGCAGTGCTCCTGCATGACCAGCCTGGGGCGTGAATGGTCACTACCCCGCACACACGTTTCGTTGTGCCCGTTGCCAAGCGCTCTGGAAGCGCTGTTTATGACGCAAGCTGAAGGCCTCTTGCGCTTCCATTCTCAGAGCTCCTGAGTTAAGCAATCTGCGACACTTGGTGCGAATGCCAGAGGAAAACATTTCCACTGCGTCTGGCAGGGAGAAACTGTTCCTGGAGAACACGTTTATCTGGAGCCTGCACTTGCACCTTACACACCCACGGATTTGCAGCACATTCAAATGCATGCCAAGCTCTTTCTTACACAAGTTGCAAGCTGCGTCAGAAGGATGCGCTTTTTGTCAGATGGAAGCAGCAGCATGCACCTTCGAGTTTGAGAAGTACGAAAGAGCCGCAGAAGAGCGTGGTCTAGGAACAAAGGGATAGGAAAGTACATTTGCTTCATGTGCCCTTGTTGCCGCCTAACAACAGGTAGCAGCATAAAGCAGATGCGGCTGAAGTTCTTCCGGGCGACAGCTAACATCAATCGAGCAAGCGGGCTTCCCACAGCTACGTTCCTCTGGCAGTCTGAAAGCTTTGCGCACAAGCCGCTTCCTAAGCGCCTTCCTTTACCTTTTGGCAGTGCTCGTGCATGACCAGCCTGGGGCGTGAATGGTCACTACCCCGCACACACGTTTTGTTGTGCCCGTTGCCAAGTGCTCTGGAAGCGCTGTTTATAACGCAAGCTGAACGCCTCTTGCGCTTCCATTCTCAGAGCTCCTGAGTTAAGCAATCTGCGACACTTGGTGCGAATGCCAGAGGAAAACATTTCCACTGCGTCTGGCAGGGAGAAACTGTTCCTGGAGAACACCTTTGTCTGGAGTTTGCACCTGCACCTTACACACCCACGGATTTGCAGCACATTCAAATGCATGCCAAGCTCTTTCTTACACAAGTTGCAAGCTGCGTCAGAAGGATGCGCTTTTTGTCAGATGGAAGCAGCAGCACGCACCTTCGAGTTTGAGAAGTACGAAAGAGCCGCAGAAGAGCGTGGTCTAGGAACAAAGGGATAGGAAAGTACATTTGCTTCATGTGCCCTTGTTGACGCCTATCAACAGGTAGCAGCATAATGCAGATGCGGCTGAAGTTCTTTTGGGCGACAGCTAACATCAATCGAGCAAGCGGGCTTCCCACAGAGCTACGGTCCTCTGGCAGTCTGAATGATTTCCGCACAAGCCGCATGCAAAGCGCCTTCCTTTACCTTTTGGCAGTGCTCGTGCATGACCAGCCTGGGGCGTGAATGGTCACTACCCCGCACACACGTTTCGTTGTGCCCGTTGCCAAGTGCTCTGGAAGCGCTGTTTATAACGCAAGCTGAACGCCTCTTGCGCTTCCATTCTCAGAGCTCCTGAGTTAAGCAATCTGCGACCCTTGGTGCGAATGCCAGAGGAAAACATTTCCACTGCGTCTGGCAGGGAGAAACTGTTCCTGGAGAACACGTTTATCTGGAGCTTGCACCTGCACCTTACACACCCACGGATTTGCAGCACATTCAAATGCATGCCAAGCTCTTTCTTACGCAAGTTGCAAGCTGCGTCAGAAGGATGCGCTTTTTGTCAGATGGAAGCAGCAGCATGCACCTTCGAGTTTGAGAAGTACGAAAGAGCCGCAGAAGAGCGTGGTCTAGGAACAAAGGGATAGGAAATTACATTTGCTTCATGTGCCCTTGTTGCCGCCTAACAACAGGTAGCAGCATAAAGCAGATGCGGCTGAAGTTCTTCCGGGCGACAGCTAACATCAATCGAGCAAGCGGGCTTCCCACAGCTACGGTCCTCTGGCAGTCTGAAAGCTTTGCGCACAAGCCGCATGCAAAGCGCCTTCCTTTACCTTTAGGCAGTGCTCGTGCATGACCAGCCTGGGGCGTGAATGGTCACTACCCCGCACACACGTTTCGTTGTGCCCGTTGCCAAGCGCTCTGGAAGCGCTGTTTATGACGCAAGCTGAACGCCTCTTGCGCTTCCATTCTCAGAGCTCCTGAGTTAAGCAATCTGCGACACTTGGTGCGAATGCCAGAGGAAAACATTTCCACTGCGTCTGGCAGGGAGAAACTGTTCCTGGAGAACACGTTTATCTGGAGCTTGCACCTGCACCTTACACACCCACGGATTTGCAGCACATTCAAATGCATGCCAAGCTCTTTCTTACGCAAGTTGCAAGCTGCGTCAGAAGGATGCGCTTTTTGTCAGATGGAAGCAGCAGCACGCACCTTCGAGTTTGAGAAGTACGAAAGAGCCGCAGAAGAGCGTGGTCTAGGAACAAAGGGATAGGAAAGTACATTTGCTTCATGTGCCCTTGTTGCCGCCTAACAACAGGTAGCAGCATAAAGCAGATGCGGCTGAAGTTCTTCCGGGCGACAGCTAACATCAATCGAGCAAGCGGACTTCCCACAGCTACGGTCCTCTGGCAGTCTGAAAGCTTTGCGCACAAGCCGCATGCAAAGAGCCTTCCTTTACCTTTAGGCAGTGCTCGTGTATGACCAGCCTGGGGCGTGAATGGTCACTACCCCGCACACACGTTTCGTTGTGCCCGTTGCCAAGCGCTCTGGAAGCGCTGTTTATGACGCAAGCTGAACGCCTCTTGCGCTTCCATTCTCAGAGCTCCTGAGTTAAGCAATCTGCGACACTTGTGCAAATGCCAGAGGAAAACATTTCCACTGCGTCTGGCAGGGAGAAACTGTTCCTGGAGAACACGTTTATCTGGAGCTTGCACCTGCACCTTACACACCCACGGATTTGCAGCACATTCAAATGCATGCCAAGCTCTTTCTTACGCAAGTTGCAAGCTGCGTCAGAAGGATGCGCTTTTTGTCAGATGGAAGCAGCAGCACGCACCTTCGAGTTTGAGAAGTACGAAAGAGCCGCAGAAGAGTGTGGTCTAGGAACAAAGGGATAGGAAAGTACATTTGCTTCATGTGCCCTTGTTGCCGCCTATCAACAGGTAGCAGCATAATGCAGATGCGGCTGAAGTTCTTCCGGGCGACAGCTAACATCAGTCGAGCAAGCGGGCTTCCCACAGAGCTACGGTCCTCTGGCAGTCTGAATGTTTTCCGCACAAGCCGCATGCAAAGCGCCTTCCTTTACCTTTTGGCAGTGCTTGTGCATTACCAGCCTGGGGCGTGAATGGTCACTACCCCGCACACACGTTTCGTTGTGCCCGTTGCCAAGCGCTCTGGAAGCGCTGTTTATAACGCAAGCTGAACGCCTCTTGCGCTTCCATTCTCAGAGCTCCTGAGTTAAGCAATCTGCGACCCTTGGTGCGAATGCCAGAGGAAAACATTTCCACTGCGTCTGGCAGGGAGAAACTGTTCCTGGAGAACACGTTTATCTGGAGCTTGCACGTGCACCTTACACACCCACGGATTTGCAGCACATTCAAATGCATGCCAAGCTCTTTCTTACGCAAGTTGCAAGCTGCGTCAGAAGGATGCGCTTTTTGTCAGATGGAAGCAGCAGCACGCACCTTCGAGTTTGAGAAGTACGAAAGAGCCGCAGAAGAGCGTGGTCTAGGAACAAAGGGATAGGAAAGTACATTTGCTTCATGTGCCCTTGTTGCCGCCTAACAACAGGTAGCAGCATAAAGCAGATGCGGCTGAAGTTCTTCCGGGCGACAGCTAACATCAATCGAGCAAGCGGGCTTCCCACAGCTACGTTCCTCTGGCAGTCTGAAAGCTTTGCGCACAAGCCGCTTCCTAAGCGCCTTCCTTTACCTTTTGGCAGTGCTCGTGCATGACCAGCCTGGGGCGTGAATGGTCACTACCCCGCACACACGTTTCGTTGTGCCCGTTGCCAAGTGCTCTGGAAGCGCTGTTTATAACGCAAGCTGAACGCCTCTTGCGCTTCCATTCTCAGAGCTCCTGAGTTAAGCAATCTGCGACACTTGGTGCGAATGCCAGAGGAAAACATTTCCACTGCGTCTGGCAGGGAGAAACTGTTCCTGGAGAACACGTTTATCTGGAGCTTGCACCTGCACCTTACACACCCACGGATTTGCAGCACATTCAAATGCATGCCAAGCTCTTTCTTACGCAAGTTGCAAGCTGCGTCAGAAGGATGCGCTTTTTGTCACATGGAAGCAGCAGCACGCACCTTCGAGTTTGAGAAGTACGAAAGAGCCGCAGAAGAGCGTGGTCTAGGAACAAAGGGATAGGAAAGTACATTTGCTTCATGTGCCCTTGTTGCCGCCTAACAACAGGTAGCAGCATAAAGCAGATGCGGCTGAAGTTCTTCCGGGCGATAGCTAACATCAATCGAGCAAGCGGGCTTCCCACAGCTACGTTCCTCTGGCAGTCTGAAAGTTTTGCGCACAAGCCGCTTGCTAAGCGCCTTCCTTTACCTTTTGGCAGTGCTCGTGCATGACCAGCCTGGGGCGTGAATGGTCACTACCCCGCACACACGTTTCGTTGTGCCCGTTGCCAAGTGCTCTGGAAGCGCTGTTTATGATGCAAGCTGAAGGCCTCTTGCGCTTCCATTCTCAGAGCTCCTGAGTTAAGCAATCTGCGACACTTGGTGCGAATGCCAGAGGAAAACATTTCGACTGCGTCTGGCAGGGAGAAACTGTTCCTGGAGAACACGTTTATCTGGAGCTTGCACGTGCACCTTACACACCCACGGATTTGCAGCACATTCAAATGCATGCCAAGCTCTTTCTTACGCAAGTTGCAAGCTGCGTCAGAAGGATGCGCTTTTTGTCAGATGGAAGCAGCAGCATGCACCTTCGAGTTTGAGAAGTACGAAAGAGCCGCAGAAGAGCGTGGTCTAGGAACAAAGGGATAGGAAATTACATTTGCTTCATGTGCCCTTGTTGCCGCCTAACAACAGGTAGCAGCATAAAGCAGATGCGGCTGAAGTTCTTTCGGGCGACAGCTAACATCAATCGAGCAAGCGGGCTTCCCACAGCTACGGTCCTCTGGCAGTCTGAAAGTTTTGCGCACAAGCTGCATGCAAAGCGCCTTCCTTTGCCTTTAGGCAGTGCTCGTGCATGACCAGCCTGGGGCGTGAATGGTCACTACCCCGCACACACGTTTCGTTGTGCCCGTTGCCAAGCGCTCTGGAAGCGCTGTTTATGACGCAAGCCGAACGCCTCTTGCGCTTCCATTCTCAGAGCTCCTGAGTTAAGCAATCTGCGACCCTTGGTGCAAATGCCAGAGGAAAACATTTCCACTGCGTCTGGCAGGGAGAAACTGTTCCTGGAGAACACCTTTGTCTGGAGTTTGCACCTGCACCTTACACACCCACGGATTTGCAGCACATTCAAATGCATGCCAAGCTCTTTCTTACACAAGTTGCAAGCTGCGTCAGAAGGATGTGCTTTTTGTCAGATGGAAGCAGCAGCATGCACCTTCGAGTTTGAGAAGTACGAAAGAGCCGCAGAAGAGCGTGGTCTAGGAACAAAGGGATAGGAAAGTACATTTGCTTCATGTGCCCTTGTTGCCGCCTAACAACAGGTAGCAGCATAAAGCAGATGCGGCTGAAGTTCTTCCGGGCGACAGCTAACATCAATCGAGCAAGCGGGCTTCCCACAGAGCTACGGTCCTCTGGCAGTCTGAAAGCTTTGCGCACAAGCCGCTTGCTAAGCGCCTTCCTTTACCTTTACGCAGTGCTCCTGCATGACCAGCCTGGGGCGTGAATGGTCACTACCCCGCACACACGTTTCGTTGTGCCCGTTGCCAAGCGCTCTGGAAGCGCTGTTTATGACGCAAGCTGAAGGCCTCTTGCGCTTCCATTCTCAGAGCTCCTGAGTTAAGCAATCTGCGACACTTGGTGCGAATGCCAGAGAAAAACATTTCCACTGCGTCTGGCAGGGAGAAACCGTTCCTGGAGAACACGTTTATCTGGAGCCTGCACTTGCACCTTACACACCCACGGATTTGCAGCACATTCAAATGCATGCCAAGCTCTTTCTTACACAAGTTGCAAGCTGCGTCAGAAGGATGCGCTTTTTGTCAGATGGAAGCAGCAGCATGCACCTTCGAGTTTGAGAAGTACGAAAGAGCCGCAGAAGAGCGTGGTCTAGGAACAAAGGGATAGGAAAGTACATTTGCTTCATGTGCCCTTGTTGCCGCCTAACAACAGGTAGCAGCATAAAGCAGATGCGGCTGAAGTTCTTCCGGGCGACAGCTAACATCAATCGAGCAAGCGGGCTTCCCACAGCTACGTTCCTCTGGCAGTCTGAAAGCTTTGCGCACAAGCCGCTTCCTAAGCGCCTTCCTTTACCTTTTGGCAGTGCTCGTGCATGACCAGCCTGGGGCGTGAATGGTCACTACCTTGCACACACGTTTCGTTGTGCCCGTTGCCAAGCGCTCTGGAAGCGCTGTTTATGACGCAAGCTGAAGGCCTCTTGCGCTTCCATTCTCAGAGCTCCTGAGTTAAGCAATCTGCGACACTTGGTGCGAATGCCAGAGGAAAACATTTCCACTGCGTCTGGCAGGGAGAAACTGTTCCTGGAGAACACGTTTATCTGGAGCTTGCACCTGCACCTTACACACCCACGGATTTGCAGCACATTCAAATGCATGCCAAGCTCTTTCTTACGCAAGTTGCAAGCTGCGTCAGAAGGATGCGCTTTTTGTCACATGGAAGCAGCAGCACGCACCTTCGAGTTTGAGAAGTACGAAAGAGCCGCAGAAGAGCGTGGTCTAGGAACAAAGGGATAGGAAAGTACATTTGCTTCATGTGCCCTTGTTGCCGCCTAACAACAGGTAGCAGCATAAAGCAGATGCGGCTGAAGTTCTTCCGGGCGATAGCTAACATCAATCGAGCAAGCGGGCTTCCCACAGCTACGTTCCTCTGGCAGTCTGAAAGTTTTGCGCACAAGCCGCTTGCTAAGCGCCTTCCTTTACCTTTTGGCAGTGCTCGTGCATGACCAGCCTGGGGCGTGAATGGTCACTACCCCGCACACACGTTTCGTTGTGCCCGTTGCCAAGTGCTCTGGAAGCGCTGTTTATGATGCAAGCTGAACGCCTCTTGCGCTTCCATTCTCAGAGCTCCTGAGTTAAGCAATCTGCGACACTTGGTGCGAATGCCAGAGGAAAACATTTCCACTGCGTCTGGCAGGGAGAAACTGTTCCTGGAGAACACGTTTATCTGGAGCTTGCACGTGCACCTTACACACCCACGGATTTGCAGCACATTCAAATGCATGCCAAGCTCTTTCTTACGCAAGTTGCAAGCTGCGTCAGAAGGATGCGCTTTTTGTCAGATGGAAGCAGCAGCATGCACCTTCGAGTTTGAGAAGTACGAAAGAGCCGCAGAAGAGCGTGGTCTAGGAACAAAGGGATAGGAAAGTACATTTGCTTCATGTGCCCTTGTTGCCGCCTAACAACAGGTAGCAGCATAAAGCAGATGCGGCTGAAGTTCTTCCGGGCGACAGCTAACATCAATCGAGCAAGCGGGCTTCCCACAGCTACGGTCCTCTGGCAGTCTGAAAGTTTTGCGCACAAGCTGCATGCAAAGCGCCTTCCTTTGCCTTTAGGCAGTGCTCGTGCATGACCAGCCTGGGGCGTGAATGGTCACTACCCCGCACACACGTTTTGTTGTGCCCGTTGCCAAGCGCTCTGGAAGCGCTGTTTATGACGCAAGCCGAACGCCTCTTGCGCTTCCATTCTCAGAGCTCCTGAGTTAAGCAATCTGCGACACTTGGTGCAAATGCCAGAGGAAAACATTTCCACTGCGTCTGGCAGGGAGAAACTGTTCCTGGAGAACACCTTTGTCTGGAGTTTGCACCTGCACCTTACACACCCACGGATTTGCAGCACATTCAAATGCATGCCAAGCTCTTTCTTACACAAGTTGCAAGCTGCGTCAGAAGGATGCGCTTTTTGTCACATGGAAGCAGCAGCACGCACCTTCGAGTTTGAGAAGTACGAAAGAGCCGCAGAAGAGCGTGGTCTAGGAACAAAGGGATAGGAAAGTACATTTGCTTCATGTGCCCTTGTTGCCGCCTAACAACAGGTAGCAGCATAAAGCAGATGCGGCTGAAGTTCTTCCGGGCGACAGCTAACATCAATCGAGCAAGCGGGCTTCCCACAGCTACGTTCCTCTGGCAGTCTGAAAGCTTTGCGCACAAGCCGCTTCCTAAGCGCCTTCCTTTACCTTTTGGCAGTGCTCGTGCATGACCAGCCTGGGGCGTGAATGGTCACTACCCCGCACACACGTTTTGTTGTGCCCGTTGCCAAGTGCTCTGGAAGCGCTGTTTATAACGCAAGCTGAACGCCTCTTGCGCTTCCATTCTCAGAGCTCCTGAGTTAAGCAATCTGCGACACTTGGTGCGAATGCCAGAGGAAAACATTTCCACTGCGTCTGGCAGGGAGAAACTGTTCCTGGAGAACACCTTTGTCTGGAGTTTGCACCTGCACCTTACACACCCACGGATTTGCAGCACATTCAAATGCATGCCAAGCTCTTTCTTACACAAGTTGCAAGCTGCGTCAGAAGGATGCGCTTTTTGTCAGATGGAAGCAGCAGCACGCACCTTCGAGTTTGAGAAGTACGAAAGAGCCGCAGAAGAGCGTGGTCTAGGAACAAAGGGATAGGAAAGTACATTTGCTTCATGTGCCCTTGTTGACGCCTATCAACAGGTAGCAGCATAATGCAGATGCGGCTGAAGTTCTTTTGGGCGACAGCTAACATCAATCGAGCAAGCGGGCTTCCCACAGAGCTACGGTCCTCTGGCAGTCTGAATGATTTCCGCACAAGCCGCATGCAAAGCGCCTTCCTTTACCTTTTGGCAGTGCTCGTGCATGACCAGCCTGGGGCGTGAATGGTCACTACCCCGCACACACGTTTCGTTGTGCCCGTTGCCAAGTGCTCTGGAAGCGCTGTTTATAACGCAAGCTGAACGCCTCTTGCGCTTCCATTCTCAGAGCTCCTGAGTTAAGCAATCTGCGACCCTTGGTGCGAATGCCAGAGGAAAACATTTCCACTGCGTCTGGCAGGGAGAAACTGTTCCTGGAGAACACGTTTATCTGGAGCTTGCACCTGCACCTTACACACCCACGGATTTGCAGCACATTCAAATGCATGCCAAGCTCTTTCTTACGCAAGTTGCAAGCTGCGTCAGAAGGATGCGCTTTTTGTCAGATGGAAGCAGCAGCATGCACCTTCGAGTTTGAGAAGTACGAAAGAGCCGCAGAAGAGCGTGGTCTAGGAACAAAGGGATAGGAAATTACATTTGCTTCATGTGCCATTGTTGCCGCCTAACAACAGGTAGCAGCATAAAGCAGATGCGGCTGAAGTTCTTCCGGGCGACAGCTAACATCAATCGAGCAAGCGGGCTTCCCACAGCTACGGTCCTCTGGCAGTCTGAAAGCTTTGCGCACAAGCCGCATGCAAAGCGCCTTCCTTTACCTTTAGGCAGTGCTCGTGCATGACCAGCCTGGGGCGTGAATGGTCACTACCCCGCACACACGTTTCGTTGTGCCCGTTGCCAAGCGCTCTGGAAGCGCTGTTTATGACGCAAGCTGAACGCCTCTTGCGCTTCCATTCTCAGAGCTCCTGAGTTAAGCAATCTGCGACACTTGGTGCGAATGCCAGAGGAAAACATTTCCACTGCGTCTGGCAGGGAGAAACTGTTCCTGGAGAACACGTTTATCTGGAGCTTGCACCTGCACCTTACACACCCACGGATTTGCAGCACATTCAAATGCATGCCAAGCTCTTTCTTACGCAAGTTGCAAGCTGCGTCAGAAGGATGCGCTTTTTGTCACATGGAAGCAGCAGCACGCACCTTCGAGTTTGAGAAGTACGAAAGAGCCGCAGAAGAGCGTGGTCTAGGAACAAAGGGATAGGAAAGTACATTTGCTTCATGTGCCCTTGTTGCCGCCTAACAACAGGTAGCAGCATAAAGCAGATGCGGCTGAAGTTCTTCCGGGCGACAGCTAACATCAATCGAGCAAGCGGACTTCCCACAGCTACGGTCCTCTGGCAGTCTGAAAGCTTTGCGCACAAGCCGCATGCAAAGAGCCTTCCTTTACCTTTAGGCAGTGCTCGTGTATGACCAGCCTGGGGCGTGAATGGTCACTACCCCGCACACACGTTTCGTTGTGCCCGTTGCCAAGCGCTCTGGAAGCGCTGTTTATGACGCAAGCTGAACGCCTCTTGCGCTTCCATTCTCAGAGCTCCTGAGTTAAGCAATCTGCGACACTTGTGCAAATGCCAGAGGAAAACATTTCCACTGCGTCTGGCAGGGAGAAACTGTTCCTGGAGAACACGTTTATCTGGAGCTTGCACCTGCACCTTACACACCCACGGATTTGCAGCACATTCAAATGCATGCCAAGCTCTTTCTTACGCAAGTTGCAAGCTGCGTCAGAAGGATGCGCTTTTTGTCAGATGGAAGCAGCAGCACGCACCTTCGAGTTTGAGAAGTACGAAAGAGCCGCAGAAGAGTGTGGTCTAGGAACAAAGGGATAGGAAATTACATTTGCTTCATGTGCCCTTGTTGCCGCCTATCAACAGGTAGCAGCATAATGCAGATGCGGCTGAAGTTCTTCCGGGCGACAGCTAACATCAATCGAGCAAGCGGGCTTCCCACAGAGCTACGGTCCTCTGGCAGTCTGAATGTTTTCCGCACAAGCCGCATGCAAAGCGCCTTCCTTTACCTTTTGGCAGTGCTTGTGCATTACCAGCCTGGGGCGTGAATGGTCACTACCCCGCACACACGTTTCGTTGTGCCCGTTGCCAAGCGCTCTGGAAGCGCTGTTTATAACGCAAGCTGAACGCCTCTTGCGCTTCCATTCTCAGAGCTCCTGAGTTAAGCAATCTGCGACCCTTGGTGCGAATGCCAGAGGAAAACATTTCCACTGCGTCTGGCAGGGAGAAACTGTTCCTGGAGAGCACGTTTATCTGGAGCTTGCACGTGCACCTTACACACCCACGGATTTGCAGCACATTCAAATGCATGCCAAGCTCTTTCTTACGCAAGTTGCAAGCTGCGTCAGAAGGATGCGCTTTTTGTCAGATGGAAGCAGCAGCACGCACCTTCGAGTTTGAGAAGTACGAAAGAGCCGCAGAAGAGCGTGGTCTAGGAACAAAGGGATAGGAAAGTACATTTGCTTCATGTGCCCTTGTTGCCGCCTAACAACAGGTAGCAGCATAAAGCAGATGCGGCTGAAGTTCTTCCGGGCGACAGCTAACATCAATCGAGCAAGCGGGCTTCCCACAGCTACGTTCCTCTGGCAGTCTGAAAGCTTTGCGCACAAGCCGCTTCCTAAGCGCCTTCCTTTACCTTTTGGCAGTGCTCGTGCATGACCAGCCTGGGGCGTGAATGGTCACTACCCCGCACACACGTTTCGTTGTGCCCGTTGCCAAGTGCTCTGGAAGCGCTGTTTATAACGCAAGCTGAACGCCTCTTGCGCTTCCATTCTCAGAGCTCCTGAGTTAAGCAATCTGCGACACTTGGTGCGAATGCCAGAGGAAAACATTTCCACTGCGTCTGGCAGGGAGAAACTGTTCCTGGAGAACACGTTTATCTGGAGCTTGCACCTGCACCTTACACACCCACGGATTTGCAGCACATTCAAATGCATGCCAAGCTCTTTCTTACACAAGTTGCAAGCTGCGTCAGAAGGATGCGCTTTTTGTCAGATGGAAGCAGCAGCACGCACCTTCGAGTTTGAGAAGTACGAAAGAGCCGCAGAAGAGCGTGGTCTAGGAACAAAGGGATAGGAAAGTACATGTGCTTCATGTGCCCTTGTTGACGCCTATCAACAGGTAGCAGCATAATGCAGATGCGGCTGAAGTTCTTTTGGGCGACAGCTAACATCAATCGAGCAAGCGGGCTTCCCACAGAGCTACGGTCCTCTGGCAGTCTGAATGTTTTCCGCACAAGCCGCATGCAAAGCGCCTTCCTTTACCTTTTGGCAGTGCTCGTGCATGACCAGCCTGGGGCGTGAATGGTCACTACCCCGCACACACGTTTCGTTGTGCCCGTTGCCAAGTGCTCTGGAAGCGCTGTTTATAACGCAAGCTGAACGCCTCTTGCGCTTCCATTCTCAGAGCTCCTGAGTTAAGCAATCTGCGACCCTTGGTGCGAATGCCAGAGGAAAACATTTCCACTGCGTCTGGCAGGGAGAAACTGTTCCTGGAGAACACGTTTATCTGGAGCTTGCACCTGCACCTTACACACCCACGGATTTGCAGCACATTCAAATGCATGCCAAGCTCTTTCTTACGCAAGTTGCAAGCTGCGTCAGAAGGATGCGCTTTTTGTCAGATGGAAGCAGCAGCATGCACCTTCGAGTTTGAGAAGTACGAAAGAGCCGCAGAAGAGCGTGGTCTAGGAACAAAGGGATAGGAAAGTACATTTGCTTCATGTGCCCTTGTTGCCGCCTAACAACAGGTAGCAGCATAAAGCAGATGCGGCTGAAGTTCTTCCGGGCGACAGCTAACATCAATCGAGCAAGCGGGCTTCCCACAGCTACGGTCCTCTGGCAGTCTGAAAGTTTTGCGCACAAGCTGCATGCAAAGCGCCTTCCTTTGCCTTTAGGCAGTGCTCGTGCATGACCAGCCTGGGGCGTGAATGGTCACTACCCCGCACACACGTTTCGTTGTGCCCGTTGCCAAGCGCTCTGGAAGCGCTGTTTATGACGCAAGCCGAACGCCTCTTGCGCTTCCATTCTCAGAGCTCCTGAGTTAAGCAATCTGCGACACTTGGTGCAAATGCCAGAGGAAAACATTTCCACTGCGTCTGGCAGGGAGAAACTGTTCCTGGAGAACACCTTTGTCTGGAGTTTGCACCTGCACCTTACACACCCACGGATTTGCAGCACATTCAAATGCATGCCAAGCTCTTTCTTACACAAGTTGCAAGCTGCGTCAGAAGGATGTGCTTTTTGTCAGATGGAAGCAGCAGCATGCACCTTCGAGTTTGAGAAGTACGAAAGAGCCGCAGAAGAGCGTGGTCTAGGAACAAAGGGATAGGAAAGTACATTTGCTTCATGTGCCCTTGTTGCCGCCTAACAACAGGTAGCAGCATAAAGCAGATGCGGCTGAAGTTCTTCCGGGCGACAGCTAACATCAATCGAGCAAGCGGGCTTCCCACAGAGCTACGGTCCTCTGGCAGTCTGAAAGCTTTGCGCACAAGCCGCTTGCTAAGCGCCTTCCTTTACCTTTACGCAGTGCTCCTGCATGACCAGCCTGGGGCGTGAATGGTCACTACCCCGCACACACGTTTCGTTGTGCCCGTTGCCAAGCGCTCTGGAAGCGCTGTTTATGACGCAAGCTGAAGGCCTCTTGCGCTTCCATTCTCAGAGCTCCTGAGTTAAGCAATCTGAGACACTTGGTGCGAATGCCAGAGGAAAACATTTCCACTGCGTCTGGCAGGGAGAAACCGTTCCTGGAGAACACGTTTATCTGGAGCCTGCACTTGCACCTTACACACCCACGGATTTGCAGCACATTCAAATGCATGCCAAGTTCTTTCTTACACAAGTTGCAAGCTGCGTCAGAAGGATGCGCTTTTTGTCAGATGGAAGCAGCAGCATGCACCTTCGAGTTTGAGAAGTACGAAAGAGCCGCAGAAGAGCGTGGTCTAGGAACAAAGGGATAGGAAAGTACATTTGCTTCATGTGCCCTTGTTGCCGCCTAACAACAGGTAGCAGCATAAAGCAGATGCGGCTGAAGTTCTTCCGGGCGACAGCTAACATCAATCGAGCAAGCGGGCTTCCCACAGCTACGTTCCTCTGGCAGTCTGAAAGCTTTGCGCACAAGCCGCTTCCTAAGCGCCTTCCTTTACCTTTTGGCAGTGCTCGTGCATGACCAGCCTGGGGCGTGAATGGTCACTACCTTGCACACACGTTTCGTTGTGCCCGTTGCCAAGCGCTCTGGAAGCGCTGTTTATGACGCAAGCTGAACGCCTCTTGCGCTTCCATTCTCAGAGCTCCTGAGTTAAGCAATCTGCGACACTTGGTGCGAATGCCAGAGGAAAACATTTCCACTGCGTCTGGCAGGGAGAAACTGTTCCTGGAGAACACGTTTATCTGGAGCTTGCACGTGCACCTTACACACCCACGGATTTGCAGCACATTCAAATGCATGCCAAGCTCTTTCTTACGCAAGTTGCAAGCTGCGTCAGAAGGATGCGCTTTTTGTCAGATGGAAGCAGCAGCATGCACCTTCGAGTTTGAGAAGTACGAAAGAGCCGCAGAAGAGCGTGGTCTAGGAACAAAGGGATAGGAAAGTACATTTGCTTCATGTGCCCTTGTTGCCGCCTAACAACAGGTAGCAGCATAAAGCAGATGCGGCTGAAGTTCTTCCGGGCGACAGCTAACATCAATCGAGCAAGCGGGCTTCCCACAGCTACGGTCCTCTGGCAGTCTGAAAGTTTTGCGCACAAGCTGCATGCAAAGCGCCTTCCTTTGCCTTTAGGCAGTGCTCGTGCATGACCAGCCTGGGGCGTGAATGGTCACTACCCCGCACACACGTTTCGTTGTGCCCGTTGCCAAGCGCTCTGGAAGCGCTGTTTATGACGCAAGCCGAACGCCTCTTGCGCTTCCATTCTCAGAGCTCCTGAGTTAAGCAATCTGCGACACTTGGTGCAAATGCCAGAGGAAAACATTTCCACTGCGTCTGGCAGGGAGAAACTGTTCCTGGAGAACACCTTTGTCTGGAGTTTGCACCTGCACCTTACACACCCACGGATTTGCAGCACATTCAAATGCATGCCAAGCTCTTTCTTACGCAAGTTGCAAGCTGCGTCAGAAGGATGCGCTTTTTGTCAGATGGAAGCAGCAGCATGCACCTTCGAGTTTGAGAAGTACGAAAGAGCCGCAGAAGAGCGTGGTCTAGGAACAAAGGGATAGGAAAGTACATTTGCTTCATGTGCCCTTGTTGACGCCTAACAACAGGTAGCAGCATAAAGCAGATGCGGCTGAAGTTCTTCCGGGCGACAGCTAACATCAATCGAGCAAGCGGGCTTCCCACAGAGCTACGGTCCTCTGGCAGTCTGAAAGCTTTGCGCACAAGCCGCTTGCTAAGCGCCTTCCTTTACCTTTACGCAGTGCTCCTGCATGACCAGCCTGGGGCGTGAATGGTCACTACCCCGCACACACGTTTCGTTGTGCCCGTTGCCAAGCGCTCTGGAAGCGCTGTTTATGACGCAAGCTGAAGGCCTCTTGCGCTTCCATTCTCAGAGCTCCTGAGTTAAGCAATCTGCGACACTTGGTGCGAATGCCAGAGGAAAACATTTCCACTGCGTCTGGCAGGGAGAAACTGTTCCTGGAGAACACGTTTATCTGGAGCCTGCACTTGCACCTTACACACCCACGGATTTGCAGCACATTCAAATGCATGCCAAGCTCTTTCTTACACAAGTTGCAAGCTGCGTCAGAAGGATGCGCTTTTTGTCAGATGGAAGCAGCAGCATGCACCTTCGAGTTTGAGAAGTACGAAAGAGCCGCAGAAGAGCGTGGTCTAGGAACAAAGGGATAGGAAAGTACATTTGCTTCATGTGCCCTTGTTGCCGCCTAACAACAGGTAGCAGCATAAAGCAGATGCGGCTGAAGTTCTTCCGGGCGACAGCTAACATCAATCGAGCAAGCGGGCTTCCCACAGCTACGTTCCTCTGGCAGTCTGAAAGCTTTGCGCACAAGCCGCTTCCTAAGCGCCTTCCTTTACCTTTTGGCAGTGCTCGTGCATGACCAGCCTGGGGCGTGAATGGTCACTACCCCGCACACACGTTTCGTTGTGCCCGTTGCCAAGTGCTCTGGAAGCGCTGTTTATAACGCAAGCTGAATGCCTCTTGCGCTTCCATTCTCAGAGCTCCTGAGTTAAGCAATCTGCGACACTTGGTGCGAATGCCAGAGGAAAACATTTCCACTGCGTCTGGCAGGGAGAAACTGTTCCTGGAGAACACCTTTGTCTGGAGTTTGCACCTGCACCTTACACACCCACGGATTTGCAGCACATTCAAATGCATGCCAAGCTCTTTCTTACACAAGTTGCAAGCTGCGTCAGAAGGATGCGCTTTTTGTCAGATGGAAGCAGCAGCACGCACCTTCGAGTTTGAGAAGTACGAAAGAGCCGCAGAAGAGCGTGGTCTAGGAACAAAGGGATAGGAAAGTACATTTGCTTCATGTGCCCTTGTTGACGCCTATCAACAGGTAGCAGCATAATGCAGATGCGGCTGAAGTTCTTTTGGGCGACAGCTAACATCAATCGAGCAAGCGGGCTTCCCACAGAGCTACGGTCCTCTGGCAGTCTGAATGATTTCCGCACAAGCCGCATGCAAAGCGCCTTCCTTTACCTTTTGGCAGTGCTCGTGCATGACCAGCCTGGGGCGTGAATGGTCACTACCCCGCACACACGTTTCGTTGTGCCCGTTGCCAAGTGCTCTGGAAGCGCTGTTTATAACGCAAGCTGAACGCCTCTTGCGCTTCCATTCTCAGAGCTCCTGAGTTAAGCAATCTGCGACCCTTGGTGCGAATGCCAGAGGAAAACATTTCCACTGCGTCTGGCAGGGAGAAACTGTTCCTGGAGAACACGTTTATCTGGAGCTTGCACCTGCACCTTACACACCCACGGATTTGCAGCACATTCAAATGCATGCCAAGCTCTTTCTTACGCAAGTTGCAAGCTGCGTCAGAAGGATGCGCTTTTTGTCAGATGGAAGCAGCAGCATGCACCTTCGAGTTTGAGAAGTACGAAAGAGCCGCAGAAGAGCGTGGTCTAGGAACAAAGGGATAGGAAATTACATTTGCTTCATGTGCCATTGTTGCCGCCTAACAACAGGTAGCAGCATAAAGCAGATGCGGCTGAAGTTCTTCCGGGCGACAGCTAACATCAATCGAGCAAGCGGGCTTCCCACAGCTACGTTCCTCTGGCAGTCTGAAAGCTTTGCGCACAAGCCGCATGCAAAGCGCCTTCCTTTACCTTTAGGCAGTGCTCGTGCATGACCAGCCTGGGGCGTGAATGGTCACTACCCCGCACACAAGTTTCGTTGTGCCCGTTGCCAAGCGCTCTGGAAGCGCTGTTTATGACGCAAGCTGAACGCCTCTTGCGCTTCCATTCTCAGAGCTCCTGAGTTAAGCAATCTGCGACACTTGGTGCGAATGCCAGAGGAAAACATTTCCACTGCGTCTGGCAGGGAGAAACTGTTCCTGGAGAACACGTTTATCTGGAGCTTGCACCTGCACCTTACACACCCACGGATTTGCAGCACATTCAAATGCATGCCAAGCTCTTTCTTACGCAAGTTGCAAGCTGCGTCAGAAGGATGCGCTTTTTGTCACATGGAAGCAGCAGCACGCACCTTCGAGTTTGAGAAGTACGAAAGAGCCGCAGAAGAGCGTGGTCTAGGAACAAAGGGATAGGAAAGTACATTTGCTTCATGTGCCCTTGTTGCCGCCTAACAACAGGTAGCAGCATAAAGCAGATGCGGCTGAAGTTCTTGCGGGCAACAGCTAACATCAATCGAGCAAGCGGACTTCCCACAGCTACGGTCCTCTGGCAGTCTGAAAGCTTTGCGCACAAGCCGCATGCAAAGCGCCTTCCTTTACCTTTAGGCAGTGCTCGTGTATGACCAGCCTGGGGCGTGAATGGTCACTACCCCGCACACACGTTTCGTTGTGCCCGTTGCCAAGCGCTCTGGAAGCGCTGTTTATGACGCAAGCTGAACGCCTCTTGCGCTTCCATTCTCAGAGCTCCTGAGTTAAGCAATCTGCGACACTTGTGCAAATGCCAGAGGAAAACATTTCCACTGCGTCTGGCAGGGAGAAACTGTTCCTGGAGAACACGTTTATCTGGAGCTTGCACGTGCACCTTACACACCCACGGATTTGCAGCACATTCAAATGCATGCCAAGCTCTTTCTTACGCAAGTTGCAAGCTGCGTCAGAAGGATGCGCTTTTTGTCAGATGGAAGCAGCAGCACGCACCTTCGAGTTTGAGAAGTACGAAAGAGCCGCAGAAGAGTGTGGTCTAGGAACAAAGGGATAGGAAAGTACATTTGCTTCATGTGCCCTTGTTGCCGCCTATCAACAGGTAGCAGCATAATGCAGATGCGGCTGAAGTTCTTCCGGGCGACAGCTAACATCAATCGAGCAAGCGGGCTTCCCACAGAGCTACGGTCCTCTGGCAGTCTGAAAGCTTTGCGCACAAGCCGCTTGCTAAGCGCCTTCCTTTACCTTTAGGCAGTGCTCGTGCATGACCAGCCTGGGGCGTGAATGGTCACTACCCCGCACACACGTTTCGTTGTGCCCGTTGCCAAGCGCTCTGGAAGCGCTGTTTATGACGCAAGCTGAAGGCCTCTTGCGCTTCCATTCTCAGAGCTCCTGAGTTAAGCAATCTGCGACACTTGGTGCGAATGCCAGAGGAAAACATTTCCACTGCGTCTGGCAGGGAGAAACTGTTCCTGGAGAACACGTTTATCTGGAGCCTGCACTTGCACCTTACACACCCACGGATTTGCAGCACATTCAAATGCATGCCAAGCTCTTTCTTACACAAGTTGCAAGCTGCGTCAGAAGGATGCGCTTTTTGTCAGATGGAAGCAGCAGCATGCACCTTCGAGTTTGAGAAGTACGAAAGAGCCGCAGAAGAGCGTGGTCTAGGAACAAAGGGATAGGAAAGTACATTTGCTTCATGTGCCCTTGTTGCCGCCTAACAACAGGTAGCAGCATAAAGCAGATGCGGCTGAAGTTCTTCCGGGCGACAGCTAACATCAATCGAGCAAGCGGGCTTCCCACAGCTACGTTCCTCTGGCAGTCTGAAAGCTTTGCGCACAAGCCGCTTCCTAAGCGCCTTCCTTTACCTTTTGGCAGTGCTCGTGCATGACCAGCCTGGGGCGTGAATGGTCACTACCCCGCACACACGTTTCGTTGTGCCCGTTGCCAAGCGCTCTGGAAGCGCTGTTTATGACGCAAGCTGAACGCCTCTTGCGCTTCCATTCTCAGAGCTCCTGAGTTAAGCAATCTGCGACACTTGGTGCGAATGCCAGAGGAAAACATTTCCACTGCGTCTGGCAGGGAGAAACTGTTCCTGGAGAACACGTTTATCTGGAGCTTGCACCTGCACCTTACACACCCACGGATTTGCAGCACATTCAAATGCATGCCAAGCTCTTTCTTACGCAAGTTGCAAGCTGCGTCAGAAGGATGCGCTTTTTGTCACATGGAAGCGGCAGCACGCACCTTCGAGTTTGAGAAGTACGAAAGAGCCGCAGAAGAGCGTGGTCTAGGAACAAAGGGATAGGAAAGTACATTTGCTTCATGTGCCCTTGTTGCCGCCTAACAACAGGTAGCAGCATAAAGCAGATGCGGCTGAAGTTCTTCCGGGCGACAGCTAACATCAATCGAGCAAGCGGACTTCCCACAGCTACGGTCCTCTGGCAGTCTGAAAGCTTTGCGCACAAGCCGCATGCAAAGCGCCTTCCTTTACCTTTAGGCAGTGCTCGTGTATGACCAGCCTGGGGCGTGAATGGTCACTACCCCGCACACACGTTTCGTTGTGCCCGTTGCCAAGCGCTCTGGAAGCGCTGTTTATGACGCAAGCTGAACGCCTCTTGCGCTTCCATTCTCAGAGCTCCTGAGTTAAGCAATCTGCGACACTTGTGCAAATGCCAGAGGAAAACATTTCCACTGCGTCTGGCAGGGAGAAACTGTTCCTGGAGAACACGTTTATCTGGAGCTTGCACCTGCACCTTACACACCCACGGATTTGCAGCACATTCAAATGCATGCCAAGCTCTTTCTTACGCAAGTTGCAAGCTGCGTCAGAAGGATGCGCTTTATGTCAGATGGAAGCAGCAGCACGCACCTTCGAGTTTGAGAAGTACGAAAGAGCCGCAGAAGAGTGTGGTCTAGGAACAAAGGGATAGGAAAGTACATTTGCTTCATGTGCCCTTGTTGCCGCCTATCAACAGGTAGCAGCATAATGCAGATGCGGCTGAAGTTCTTCCGGGCGACAGCTAACATCAATCGAGCAAGCGGGCTTCCCACAGAGCTACGGTCCTCTGGCAGTCTGAATGTTTTCCGCACAAGCCGCATGCAAAGCGCCTTCCTTTACCTTTTGGCAGTGCTTGTGCATTACCAGCCTGGGGCGTGAATGGTCACTACCCCGCACACACGTTTCGTTGTGCCCGTTGCCAAGCGCTCTGGAAGCGCTGTTTATAACGCAAGCTGAACGCCTCTTGCGCTTCCATTCTCAGAGCTCCTGAGTTAAGCAATCTGCGACCCTTGGTGCGAATGCCAGAGGAAAACATTTCCACTGCGTCTGGCAGGGAGAAACTGTTCCTGGAGAACACGTTTATCTGGAGCTTGCACGTGCACCTTACACACCCACGGATTTGCAGCACATTCAAATGCATGCCAAGCTCTTTCTTACGCAAGTTGCAAGCTGCGTCAGAAGGATGCGCTTTTTGTCACATGGAAGCAGCAGCACGCACCTTCGAGTTTGAGAAGTACGAAAGAGCCGCAGAAGAGCGTGGTCTAGGAACAAAGGGATAGGAAAGTACATTTGCTTCATGTGCCCTTGTTGCCGCCTAACAACAGGTAGCAGCATAAAGCAGATGCGGCTGAAGTTCTTCCGGGCGACAGCTAACATCAATCGAGCAAGCGGGCTTCCCACAGCTACGTTCCTCTGGCAGTCTGAAAGCTTTGCGCACAAGCCGCTTCCTAAGCGCCTTCCTTTACCTTTTGGCAGTGCTCGTGCATGACCAGCCTGGGGCGTGAATGGTCACTACCCCGCACACACGTTTCGTTGTGCCCGTTGCCAAGTGCTCTGGAAGCGCTGTTTATGACGCAAGCTGAACGCCTCTTGCGCTTCCATTCTCAGAGCTCCTGAGTTAAGCAATCTGCGACACTTGGTGCGAATGCCAGAGGAAAACATTTCCACTGCGTCTGGCAGGGAGAAACTGTTCCTGGAGAACACCTTTGTCTGGAGTTTGCACCTGCACCTTACACACCCACGGATTTGCAGCACATTCAAATGCATGCCAAGCTCTTTCTTACACAAGTTGCAAGCTGCGTCAGAAGGATGCGCTTTTTGTCAGATGGAAGCAGCAGCACGCACCTTCGAGTTTGAGAAGTACGAAAGAGCCGCAGAAGAGCGTGGTCTAGGAACAAAGGGATAGGAAAGTACATTTGCTTCATGTGCCCTTGTTGACGCCTATCAACAGGTAGCAGCATAATGCAGATGCGGCTGAAGTTCTTTTGGGCGACAGCTAACATCAATCGAGCAAGCGGGCTTCCCACAGAGCTACGGTCCTCTGGCAGTCTGAATGTTTTCCGCACAAGCCGCATGCAAAGCGCCTTCCTTTACCTTTTGGCAGTGCTCGTGCATGACCAGCCTGGGGCGTGAATGGTCACTACCCCGCACACACGTTTCGTTGTGCCCGTTGCCAAGTGCTCTGGAAGCGCTGTTTATAACGCAAGCTGAACGCCTCTTGCGCTTCCATTCTCAGAGCTCCTGAGTTAAGCAATCTGCGACCCTTGGTGCGAATGCCAGAGGAAAACATTTCCACTGCGTCTGGCAGGGAGAAACTGTTCCTGGAGAACACGTTTATCTGGAGCTTGCACCTGCACCTTACACACCCACGGATTTGCAGCACATTCAAATGCATGCCAAGCTCTTTCTTACGCAAGTTGCAAGCTGCGTCAGAAGGATGCGCTTTTTGTCAGATGGAAGCAGCAGCATGCACCTTCGAGTTTGAGAAGTACGAAAGAGCCGCAGAAGAGCGTGGTCTAGGAACAAAGGGATAGGAAATTACATTTGCTTCATGTGCCATTGTTGACGCCTAACAACAGGTAGCAGCATAAAGCAGATGCGGCTGAAGTTCTTCCGGGCGACAGCTAACATCAATCGAGCAAGCGGGCTTCCCACAGCTACGGTCCTCTGGCAGTCTGAAAGCTTTGCGCACAAGCCGCATGCAAAGCGCCTTCCTTTACCTTTAGGCAGTGCTCGTGCATGACCAGCCTGGGGCGTGAATGGTCACTACCCCGCACACACGTTTCGTTGTGCCCGTTGCCAAGCGCTCTGGAAGCGCTGTTTATGACGCAAGCTGAACGCCTCTTGCGCTTCCATTCTCAGAGCTCCTGAGTTAAGCAATCTGCGACACTTGGTGCGAATGCCAGAGGAAAACATTTCCACTGCGTCTGGCAGGGAGAAACTGTTCCTGGAGAACACGTTTATCTGGAGCTTGCACCTGCACCTTACACACCCACGGATTTGCAGCACATTCAAATGCATGCCAAGCTCTTTCTTACGCAAGTTGCAAGCTGCGTCAGAAGGATGCGCTTTTTGTCAGATGGAAGCAGCAGCACGCACCTTCAAGTTTGAGAAGTACGAAAGAGCCGCAGAAGAGCGTGGTCTAGGAACAAAGGGATAGGAAAGTACATTTGCTTCATGTGCCCTTGTTGCCGCCTATCAACAGGTAGCAGCATAATGCAGATGCGGCTGAAGTTCTTCCGGGCGACAGCTAACATCAATCGAGCAAGCGGGCTTCCCACAGAGCTACGGTCCTCTGGCAGTCTGAATGTTTTCCGCACAAGCCGCATGCAAAGCGCCTTCCTTTACCTTTTGGCAGTGCTTGTGCATTACCAGGCTGGGGCGTGAATGGTCACTACCCCGCACACACGTTTCGTTGTGCCCGTTGCCAAGCGCTCTGGAAGCGCTGTTTATAACGCAAGCTGAACGCCTCTTGCGCTTCCATTCTCAGAGCTCCTGAGTTAAGCAATCTGCGACCCTTGGTGCGAATGCCAGAGGAAAACATTTCCACTGCGTCTGGCAGGGAGAAACTGTTCCTGGAGAGCACGTTTATCTGGAGCTTGCACGTGCACCTTACACACCCACGGATTTGCAGCACATTCAAATGCATGCCAAGCTCTTTCTTACGCAAGTTGCAAGCTGCGTCAGAAGGATGCGCTTTTTGTCAGATGGAAGCAGCAGCATGCACCTTCGAGTTTGAGAAGTACGAAAGAGCCGCAGAAGAGCGTGGTCTAGGAACAAAGGGATAGGAAAGTACATTTGCTTCATGTGCCCTTGTTGCCGCCTAACAACAGGTAGCAGCATAAAGCAGATGCGGCTGAAGTTCTTCCGGGCGACAGCTAACATCAATCGAGCAAGCGGGCTTCCCACAGCTACGTTCCTCTGGCAGTCTGAAAGCCTTGTGCACAAGCCGCTTGCTAAGCGCCTTCCTTTACCTTTTGGCAGTGCTCGTGCATGACCAGCCTGGGGCGTGAATGGTCACTACCCCGCACACACGTTTCGTTGTGCCCGTTGCCAAGCGCTCTGGAAGCGCTGTTTATGACGCAAGCTGAACGCCTCTTGCGCTTCCATTCTCAGAGCTCCTGAGTTAAGCAATCTGCGACCCTTGGTGCGAATGCCAGAGGAAAACATTTCCTCTGCGTCTGGCAGGGAGAAACTGTTCCTGGAGAACACCTTTATCTGGAGCTTGCACCTGCACCTTACACACCCACGGATTTGCAGCACATTCAAATGCATGCCAAGCTCTTTCTTAGGCAAGTTGCAAGCTGCGTCAGAAGGATGCGCTTTTTGTCAGATGGAAGCAGCAGCACGCACCTTCGAGTTTGAGAAGTACGAAAGAGCCGCAGAAGAGCGTGGTCTAGGAACAAAGGGATAGGAAAGTACATTTGCTTCATGTGCCCTTGTTGCCGCCTAACAACAGGTAGCAGCATAAAGCAGATGCGGCTGAAGTTCTTCCGGGCGATAGCTAACACCAATCGAGCAAGCGGGCTTCCCACAGCTACGTTCCTCTGGCAGTCTGAAAGTTTTGCGCACAAGCCGCTTGCTAAGCGCCTTCCTTTACCTTTTGGCAGTGCTCGTGCATGACCAGCCTGGGGCGTGAATGGTCACTACCCCGCACACACGTTTCGTTGTGCCCGTTGCCAAGTGCTCTGGAAGCGCTGTTTATGATGCAAGCTGAACGCCTCTTGCGCTTCCATTCTCAGAGCTCCTGAGTTAAGCAATCTGCGACACTTGGTGCGAATGCCAGAGGAAAACATTTCCACTGCGTCTGGCAGGGAGAAACTGTTCCTGGAGAACACGTTTATCTGGAGCTTGCACGTGCACCTTACACACCCACGGATTTGCAGCACATTCAAATGCATGCCAAGCTCTTTCTTACGCAAGTTGCAAGCTGCGTCAGAAGGATGCGCTTTTTGTCACATGGAAGCAGCAGCACGCACCTTCGAGTTTGAGAAGTACGAAAGAGCCGCAGAAGAGCGTGGTCTAGGAACAAAGGGATAGGAAAGTACATTTGCTTCATGTGCCCTTGTTGCCGCCTAACAACAGGTAGCAGCATAATGCAGATGCGGCTGAAGTTCTTCCGGGCGACAGCTAACATCAATCGAGCAAGCGGGCTTCCCACAGAGCTACGGTCCTCTGGCAGTCTGAATGTTTTCCGCACAAGCCGCATGCAAAGCGCCTTCCTTTACCTTTTGGCAGTGCTTGTGCATTACCAGCCTGGGGCGTGAATGGTCACTACCCCGCACACACGTTTCGTTGTGCCCGTTGCCAAGCGCTCTGGAAGCGCTGTTTATAACGCAAGCTGAACGCCTCTTGCGCTTCCATTCTCAGAGCTCCTGAGTTAAGCAATCTGCGACCCTTGGTGCGAATGCCAGAGGAAAACATTTCCACTGCGTCTGGCAGGGAGAAACTGTTCCTGGAGAACACGTTTATCTGGAGCTTGCACCTGCACCTTACACACCCACGGATTTGCAGCACATTCAAATGCATGCCAAGCTCTTTCTTACGCAAGTTGCAAGCTGCGTCAGAAGGATGCGCTTTTTGTCACATGGAAGCAGCAGCACGCACCTTCGAGTTTGAGAAGTACGAAAGAGCCGCAGAAGAGCGTGGTCTAGGAACAAAGGGATAGGAAAGTACATTTGCTTCATGTGCCCTTGTTGCCGCCTAACAACAGGTAGCAGCATAAAGCAGATGCGGCTGAAGTTCTTCCGGGCGACAGCTAACATCAATCGAGCAAGCGGGCTTCCCACAGCTACGTTCCTCTGGCAGTCTGAAAGCTTTGCGCACAAGCCGCTTCCTAAGCGCCTTCCTTTACCTTTTGGCAGTGCTCGTGCATGACCAGCCTGGGGCGTGAATGGTCACTACCCCGCACACACGTTTCGTTGTGCCCGTTGCCAAGTGCTCTGGAAGCGCTGTTTATAACGCAAGCTGAACGCCTCTTGCGCTTCCATTCTCAGAGCTCCTGAGTTAAGCAATCTGCGACACTTGGTGCGAATGCCAGAGGAAAACATTTCCACTGCGTCTGGCAGGGAGAAACTGTTCCTGGAGAACACCTTTGTCTGGAGTTTGCACCTGCACCTTACACACCCACGGATTTGCAGCACATTCAAATGCATGCCAAGCTCTTTCTTACACAAGTTGCAAGCTGCGTCAGAAGGATGCGCTTTTTGTCAGATGGAAGCAGCAGCATGCACCTTCGAGTTTGAGAAGTACGAAAGAGCCGCAGAAGAGCGTGGTCTAGGAACAAAGGGATAGGAAAGTACATTTGCTTCATGTGCCCTTGTTGACGCCTATCAACAGGTAGCAGCATAATGCAGATGCGGCTGAAGTTCTTTTGGGCGACAACTAACATCAATCGAGCAAGCGGGCTTCCCACAGAGCTACGGTCCTCTGGCAGTCTGAATGTTTTCCGCACAAGCCGCATGCAAAGCGCCTTCCTTTACCTTTTGGCAGTGCTCGTGCATGACCAGCCTGGGGCGTGAATGGTCACTACCCCGCACACACGTTTCGTTGTGCCCGTTGCCAAGTGCTCTGGAAGCGCTGTTTATAACGCAAGCTGAACGCCTCTTGCGCTTCCATTCTCAGAGCTCCTGAGTTAAGCAATCTGCGACCCTTGGTGCGAATGCCAGAGGAAAACATTTCCACTGCATCTGGCAGGGAGAAACTGTTCCTGGAGAACACGTTTATCTGGAGCTTGCACCTGCACCTTACACACCCACGGATTTGCAGCACATTCAAATGCATGCCAAGCTCTTTCTTACGCAAGTTGCAAGCTGCGTCAGAAGGATGCGCTTTTTGTCAGATGGAAGCAGCAGCATGCACCTTCGAGTTTGAGAAGTACGAAAGAGCCGCAGAAGAGCGTGGTCTAGGAACAAAGGGATAGGAAATTACATTTGCTTCATGTGCCATTGTTGCCGCCTAACAACAGGTAGCAGCATAAAGCAGATGCGGCTGAAGTTCTTCCGGGCGACAGCTAACATCAATCGAGCAAGCGGGCTTCCCACAGCTACGGTCCTCTGGCAGTCTGAAAGCTTTGCGCACAAGCCGCATGCAAAGCGCCTTCCTTTACCTTTAGGCAGTGCTCGTGCATGACCAGCCTGGGGCGTGAATGGTCACTACCCCGCACACACGTTTCGTTGTGCCCGTTGCCAAGCGCTCTGGAAGCGCTGTTTATGACGCAAGCTGAACGCCTCTTGCGCTTCCATTCTCAGAGCTCCTGAGTTAAGCAATCTGCGACACTTGGTGCGAATGCCAGAGGAAAACATTTCCACTGCGTCTGGCAGGGAGAAACTGTTCCTGGAGAACACGTTTATCTGGAGCTTGCACCTGCACCTTACACACCCACGGATTTGCAGCACATTCAAATGCATGCCAAGCTCTTTCTTACGCAAGTTGCAAGCTGCGTCAGAAGGATGCGCTTTTTGTCAGATGGAAGCAGCAGCACGCACCTTCGAGTTTGAGAAGTACGAAAGAGCCGCAGAAGAGCGTGGTCTAGGAACAAAGGGATAGGAAAGTACATTTGCTTCATGTGCCCTTGTTGCCGCCTAACAACAGGTAGCAGCATAAAGCAGATGCGGCTGAAGTTCTTCCGGGCGACAGCTAACATCAATCGAGCAAGCGGACTTCCCACAGCTACGGTCCTCTGGCAGTCTGAAAGCTTTGCGCACAAGCCGCATGCAAAGCGCCTTCCTTTACCTTTAGGCAGTGCTCGTGTATGACCAGCCTGGGGCGTGAATGGTCACTACCCCGCACACACGTTTCGTTGTGCCCGTTGCCAAGCGCTCTGGAAGCGCTGTTTATGACGCAAGCTGAACGCCTCTTGCGCTTCCATTCTCAGAGCTCCTGAGTTAAGCAATCTGCGACACTTGTGCAAATGCCAGAGGAAAACATTTCCACTGCGTCTGGCAGGGAGAAACTGTTCCTGGAGAACACGTTTATCTGGAGCTTGCACCTGCACCTTACACACCCACGGATTTGCAGCACATTCAAATGCATGCCAAGCTCTTTCTTACGCAAGTTGCAAGCTGCGTCAGAAGGATGCGCTTTTTGTCAGATGGAAGCAGCAGCACGCACCTTCAAGTTTGAGAAGTACGAAAGAGCCGCAGAAGAGCGTGGTCTAGGAACAAAGGGATAGGAAAGTACATTTGCTTCATGTGCCCTTGTTGCCGCCTATCAACAGGTAGCAGCATAATGCAGATGCGGCTGAAGTTCTTCCGGGCGACAGCTAACATCAATCGAGCAAGCGGGCTTCCCACAGAGCTACGGTCCTCTGGCAGTCTGAATGTTTTCCGCACAAGCCGCATGCAAAGCGCCTTCCTTTACCTTTTGGCAGTGCTTGTGCATTACCAGCCTGGGGCGTGAATGGTCACTACCCCGCACACACGTTTCGTTGTGCCCGTTGCCAAGCGCTCTGGAAGCGCTGTTTATAACGCAAGCTGAACGCCTCTTGCGCTTCCATTCTCAGAGCTCCTGAGTTAAGCAATCTGCGACCCTTGGTGCGAATGCCAGAGGAAAACATTTCCACTGCGTCTGGCAGGGAGAAACTGTTCCTGGAGAACACGTTTATCTGGAGCTTGCACGTGCACCTTACACACCCACGGATTTGCAGCACATTCAAATGCATGCCAAGCTCTTTCTTACGCAAGTTGCAAGCTGCGTCAGAAGGATGCGCTTTTTGTCAGATGGAAGCAGCAGCACGCACCTTCGAGTTTGAGAAGTACGAAAGAGCCGCAGAAGAGCGTGGTCTAGGAACAAAGGGATAGGAAAGTACATTTGCTTCATGTGCCCTTGTTGCCGCCTAACAACAGGTAGCAGCATAAAGCAGATGCGGCTGAAGTTCTTCCGGGCGACAGCTAACATCAATCGAGCAAGCGGGCTTCCCACAGCTACGTTCCTCTGGCAGTCTGAAAGCCTTGTGCACAAGCCGCTTGCTAAGCGCCTTCCTTTACCTTTTGGCAGTGCTCGTGCATGACCAGCCTGGGGCGTGAATGGTCACTACCCCGCACACACGTTTCGTTGTGCCCGTTGCCAAGCGCTCTGGAAGCGCTGTTTATGACGCAAGCTGAACGCCTCTTGCGCTTCCATTCTCAGAGCTCCTGAGTTAAGCAATCTGCGACCCTTGGTGCGAATGCCAGAGGAAAACATTTCCTCTGCGTCTGGCAGGGAGAAACTGTTCCTGGAGAACACCTTTATCTGGAGCTTGCACCTGCACCTTACACACCCACGGATTTGCAGCACATTCAAATGCATGCCAAGCTCTTTCTTAGGCAAGTTGCAAGCTGCGTCAGAAGGATGCGCTTTTTGTCAGATGGAAGCAGCAGCACGCACCTTCGAGTTTGAGAAGTACGAAAGAGCCGCAGAAGAGCGTGGTCTAGGAACAAAGGGATAGGAAAGTACATTTGCTTCATGTGCCCTTGTTGCCGCCTAACAACAGGTAGCAGCATAAAGCAGATGCGGCTGAAGTTCTTCCGGGCGATAGCTAACACCAATCGAGCAAGCGGGCTTCCCACAGCTACGTTCCTCTGGCAGTCTGAAAGTTTTGCGCACAAGCCGCTTGCTAAGCGCCTTCCTTTACCTTTTGGCAGTGCTCGTGCATGACCAGCCTGGGGCGTGAATGGTCACTACCCCGCACACACGTTTCGTTGTGCCCGTTGCCAAGTGCTCTGGAAGCGCTGTTTATGATGCAAGCTGAACGCCTCTTGCGCTTCCATTCTCAGAGCTCCTGAGTTAAGCAATCTGCGACACTTGGTGCGAATGCCAGAGGAAAACATTTCCACTGCGTCTGGCAGGGAGAAACTGTTCCTGGAGAACACGTTTATCTGGAGCTTGCACGTGCACCTTACACACCCACGGATTTGCAGCACATTCAAATGCATGCCAAGCTCTTTCTTACGCAAGTTGCAAGCTGCGTCAGAAGGATGCGCTTTTTGTCACATGGAAGCAGCAGCACGCACCTTCGAGTTTGAGAAGTACGAAAGAGCCGCAGAAGAGCGTGGTCTAGGAACAAAGGGATAGGAAAGTACATTTGCTTCATGTGCCCTTGTTGCCGCCTAACAACAGGTAGCAGCATAATGCAGATGCGGCTGAAGTTCTTCCGGGCGACAGCTAACATCAATCGAGCAAGCGGGCTTCCCACAGAGCTACGGTCCTCTGGCAGTCTGAATGTTTTCCGCACAAGCCGCATGCAAAGCGCCTTCCTTTACCTTTTGGCAGTGCTTGTGCATGACCAGCCTGGGGCGTGAATGGTCACTACCCCGCACACACGTTTCGTTGTGCCCGTTGCCAAGCGCTCTGGAAGCGCTGTTTATAACGCAAGCTGAACGCCTCTTGCGCTTCCATTCTCAGAGCTCCTGAGTTAAGCAATCTGCGACCCTTGGTGCGAATGCCAGAGGAAAACATTTCCACTGCGTCTGGCAGGGAGAAACTGTTCCTGGAGAACACGTTTATCTGGAGCTTGCACCTGCACCTTACACACCCACGGATTTGCAGCACATTCAAATGCATGCCAAGCTCTTTCTTACGCAAGTTGCAAGCTGCGTCAGAAGGATGCGCTTTTTGTCAGATGGAAGCAGCAGCACGCACCTTCGAGTTTGAGAAGTACGAAAGAGCCGCAGAAGAGCGTGGTCTAGGAACAAAGGGATAGGAAAGTACATTTGCTTCATGTGCCCTTGTTGCCGCCTAACAACAGGTAGCAGCATAAAGCAGATGCGGCTGAAGTTCTTCCGGGCGACAGCTAACATCAATCGAGCAAGCGGGCTTCCCACAGCTACGTTCCTCTGGCAGTCTGAAAGCTTTGCGCACAAGCCGCTTCCTAAGCGCCTTCCTTTACCTTTTGGCAGTGCTCGTGCATGACCAGCCTGGGGCGTGAATGGTCACTACCCCGCACACACGTTTCGTTGTGCCCGTTGCCAAGTGCTCTGGAAGCGCTGTTTATAACGCAAGCTGAACGCCTCTTGCGCTTCCATTCTCAGAGCTCCTGAGTTAAGCAATCTGCGACACTTGGTGCGAATGCCAGAGGAAAACATTTCCACTGCGTCTGGCAGGGAGAAACTGTTCCTGGAGAACAACTTTGTCTGGAGTTTGCACCTGCACCTTACACACCCACGGATTTGCAGCACATTCAAATGCATGCCAAGCTCTTTCTTACACAAGTTGCAAGCTGCGTCAGAAGGATGCGCTTTTTGTCAGATGGAAGCAGCAGCACGCACCTTCGAGTTTGAGAAGTACGAAAGAGCCGCAGAAGAGCGTGGTCTAGGAACAAAGGGATAGGAAAGTACATTTGCTTCATGTGCCCTTGTTGACGCCTATCAACAGGTAGCAGCATAATGCAGATGCGGCTGAAGTTCTTTTGGGCGACAGCTAACATCAATCGAGCAAGCGGGCTTCCCACAGAGCTACGGTCCTCTGGCAGTCTGAATGTTTTCCGCACAAGCCGCATGCAAAGCGCCTTCCTTTACCTTTTGGCAGTGCTTGTGCATTACCAGCCTGGGGCGTGAATGGTCAATACCCCGCACACACGTTTCGTTGTGCCCGTTGCCAAGTGCTCTGGAAGCGCTGTTTATAACGCAAGCTGAACGCCTCTTGCGCTTCCATTCTCAGAGCTCCTGAGTTAAGCAATCTGCGACACTTGGTGCGAATGCCAGAGGAAAACATTTCCACTGCGTCTGGCAGGGAGAAACTGTTCCTGGAGAACACGTTTATCTGGAGCTTGCACCTGCACCTTACACACCCACGGATTTGCAGCACATTCAAATGCATGCCAAGCTCTTTCTTACGCAAGTTGCAAGCTGCGTCAGAAGGATGCGCTTTTTGTCAGATGGAAGCAGCAGCACGCACCTTCGAGTTTGAGAAGTACGAAAGAGCCGCAGAAGAGCGTGGTCTAGGAACAAAGGGATAGGAAAGTACATTTGCTTCATGTGCCCTTGTTGCCGCCTAACAACAGGTAGCAGCATAAAGCAGATGCGGCTGAAGTTCTTCCGGGCGACAGCTAACATCAATCGAGCAAGCGGACTTCCCACAGCTACGGTCCTCTGGCAGTCTGAAAGCTTTGCGCACAAGCCGCATGCAAAGCGCCTTCCTTTACCTTTAGGCAGTGCTCGTGTATGACCAGCCTGGGGCGTGAATGGTCACTACCCCGCACACACGTTTCGTTGTGCCCGTTGCCAAGCGCTCTGGAAGCGCTGTTTATGACGCAAGCTGAACGCCTCTTGCGCTTCCATTCTCAGAGCTCCTGAGTTAAGCAATCTGCGACACTTGTGCAAATGCCAGAGGAAAACATTTCCACTGCGTCTGGCAGGGAGAAACTGTTCCTGGAGAACACGTTTATCTGGAGCTTGCACCTGCACCTTACACACCCACGGATTTGCAGCACATTCAAATGCATGCCAAGCTCTTTCTTACGCAAGTTGCAAGCTGCGTCAGAAGGATGCGCTTTTTGTCAGATGGAAGCAGCAGCACGCACCTTCAAGTTTGAGAAGTACGAAAGAGCCGCAGAAGAGCGTGGTCTAGGAACAAAGGGATAGGAAAGTACATTTGCTTCATGTGCCCTTGTTGCCGCCTATCAACAGGTAGCAGCATAATGCAGATGCGGCTGAAGTTCTTCCGGGCGACAGCTAACATCAATCGAGCAAGCGGGCTTCCCACAGAGCTACGGTCCTCTGGCAGTCTGAATGTTTTCCGCACAAGCCGCATGCAAAGCGCCTTCCTTTACCTTTTGGCAGTGCTTGTGCATTACCAGCCTGGGGCGTGAATGGTCACTACCCCGCACACACGTTTCGTTGTGCCCGTTGCCAAGCGCTCTGGAAGCGCTGTTTATAACGCAAGCTGAACGCCTCTTGCGCTTCCATTCTCAGAGCTCCTGAGTTAAGCAATCTGCGACCCTTGGTGCGAATGCCAGAGGAAAACATTTCCACTGCGTCTGGCAGGGAGAAACTGTTCCTGGAGAACACGTTTATCTGGAGCTTGCACGTGCACCTTACACACCCACGGATTTGCAGCACATTCAAATGCATGCCAAGCTCTTTCTTACGCAAGTTGCAAGCTGCGTCAGAAGGATGCGCTTTTTGTCAGATGGAAGCAGCAGCACGCACCTTCGAGTTTGAGAAGTACGAAAGAGCCGCAGAAGAGCGTGGTCTAGGAACAAAGGGATAGGAAAGTACATTTGCTTCATGTGCCCTTGTTGCCGCCTAACAACAGGTAGCAGCATAAAGCAGATGCGGCTGAAGTTCTTCCGGGCGACAGCTAACATCAATCGAGCAAGCGGGCTTCCCACAGCTACGTTCCTCTGGCAGTCTGAAAGCCTTGTGCACAAGCCGCTTGCTAAGCGCCTTCCTTTACCTTTTGGCAGTGCTCGTGCATGACCAGCCTGGGGCGTGAATGGTCACTACCCCGCACACACGTTTCGTTGTGCCCGTTGCCAAGCGCTCTGGAAGCGCTGTTTATGACGCAAGCTGAACGCCTCTTGCGCTTCCATTCTCAGAGCTCCTGAGTTAAGCAATCTGCGACCCTTGGTGCGAATGCCAGAGGAAAACATTTCCTCTGCGTCTGGCAGGGAGAAACTGTTCCTGGAGAACACCTTTATCTGGAGCTTGCACCTGCACCTTACACACCCACGGATTTGCAGCACATTCAAATGCATGCCAAGCTCTTTCTTAGGCAAGTTGCAAGCTGCGTCAGAAGGATGCGCTTTTTGTCAGATGGAAGCAGCAGCACGCACCTTCGAGTTTGAGAAGTACGAAAGAGCCGCAGAAGAGCGTGGTCTAGGAACAAAGGGATAGGAAAGTACATTTGCTTCATGTGCCCTTGTTGCCGCCTAACAACAGGTAGCAGCATAAAGCAGATGCGGCTGAAGTTCTTCCGGGCGATAGCTAACACCAATCGAGCAAGCGGGCTTCCCACAGCTACGTTCCTCTGGCAGTCTGAAAGTTTTGCGCACAAGCCGCTTGCTAAGCGCCTTCCTTTACCTTTTGGCAGTGCTCGTGCATGACCAGCCTGGGGCGTGAATGGTCACTACCCCGCACACACGTTTCGTTGTGCCCGTTGCCAAGTGCTCTGGAAGCGCTGTTTATGATGCAAGCTGAACGCCTCTTGCGCTTCCATTCTCAGAGCTCCTGAGTTAAGCAATCTGCGACACTTGGTGCGAATGCCAGAGGAAAACATTTCCACGGCGTCTGGCAGGGAGAAACTGTTCCTGGAGAACACGTTTATCTGGAGCTTGCACGTGCACCTTACACACCCACGGATTTGCAGCACATTCAAATGCATGCCAAGCTCTTTCTTACGCAAGTTGCAAGCTGCGTCAGAAGGATGCGCTTTTTGTCAGATGGAAGCAGCAGCATGCACCTTCGAGTTTGAGAAGTACGAAAGAGCCGCAGAAGAGCGTGGTCTAGGAACAAAGGGATAGGAAAGTACATTTGCTTCATGTGCCCTTGTTGCCGCCTAACAACAGGTAGCAGCATAAAGCAGATGCGGCTGAAGTTCTTCCGGGCGACAGCTAACATCAATCGAGCAAGCGGGCTTCCCACAGCTACGGTCCTCTGGCAGTCTGAAAGTTTTGCGCACAAGCTGCATGCAAAGCGCCTTCCTTTGCCTTTAGGCAGTGCTCGTGCATGACCAGCCTGGGGCGTGAATGGTCACTACCCCGCACACACGTTTCGTTGTGCCCGTTGCCAAGCGCTCTGGAAGCGCTGTTTATGACGCAAGCCGAACGCCTCTTGCGCTTCCATTCTCAGAGCTCCTGAGTTAAGCAATCTGCGACACTTGGTGCAAATGCCAGAGGAAAACATTTCCACTGCGTCTGGCAGGGAGAAACTGTTCCTGGAGAACACCTTTGTCTGGAGTTTGCACCTGCACCTTACACACCCACGGATTTGCAGCACATTCAAATGCATGCCAAGCTCTTTCTTACACAAGTTGCAAGCTGCGTCAGAAGGATGCGCTTTTTGTCAGATGGAAGCAGCAGCATGCACCTTCGAGTTTGAGAAGTACGAAAGAGCCGCAGAAGAGCGTGGTCTAGGAACAAAGGGATAGGAAAGTACATTTGCTTCATGTGCCCTTGTTGCCGCCTAACAACAGGTAGCAGCATAAAGCAGATGCGGCTGAAGTTCTTCCGGGCGACAGCTAACATCAATCGAGCAAGCGGGCTTCCCACAGAGCTACGGTCCTCTGGCAGTCTGAAAGCTTTGCGCACAAGCCGCTTGCTAAGCGCCTTCCTTTACCTTTACGCAGTGCTCCTGCATGACCAGCCTGGGGCGTGAATGGTCACTACCCCGCACACACGTTTCGTTGTGCCCGTTGCCAAGCGCTCTGGAAGCGCTGTTTATGACGCAAGCTGAAGGCCTCTTGCGCTTCCATTCTCAGAGCTCCTGAGTTAAGCAATCTGCGACCCTTGGTGCGAATGCCAGAGGAAAACATTTCCACTGCGTCTGGCAGGGAGAAACCGTTCCTGGAGAACACGTTTATCTGGAGCCTGCACTTGCACCTTACACACCCACGGATTTGCAGCACATTCAAATGCATGCCAAGCTCTTTCTTACACAAGTTGCAAGCTGCGTCAGAAGGATGCGCTTTTTGTCAGATGGAAGCAGCAGCATGCACCTTCGAGTTTGAGAAGTACGAAAGAGCCGCAGAAGAGCGTGGTCTAGGAACAAAGGGATAGGAAAGTACATTTGCTTCATGTGCCCTTGTTGCCGCCTAACAACAGGTAGCAGCATAAAGCAGATGCGGCTGAAGTTCTTCCGGGCGACAGCTAACATCAATCGAGCAAGCGGGCTTCCCACAGCTACGTTCCTCTGGCAGTCTGAAAGCTTTGCGCACAATCCGCTTCCTAAGCGCCTTCCTTTACCTTTTGGCAGTGCTCGTGCATGACCAGCCTGGGGCGTGAATGGTCACTACCTTGCACACACGTTTCGTTGTGCCCGTTGCCAAGCGCTCTGGAAGCGCTGTTTATGACGCAAGCTGACGGCCTCTTGCGCTTCCATTCTCAGAGCTCCTGAGTTAAGCAATCTGCGACACTTGGTGCGAATGCCAGAGGAAAACATTTCCACTGCGTCTGGCAGGGAGAAACTGTTCCTGGAGAACACGTTTATCTGGAGCTTGCACCTGCACCTTACACACCCACGGATTTGCAGCACATTCAAATGCATGCCAAGCTCTTTCTTACGCAAGTTGCAAGCTGCGTCAGAAGGATGCGCTTTTTGTCAGATGGAAGCAGCAGCATGCACCTTCGAGTTTGAGAAGTACGAAAGAGCCGCAGAAGAGCGTGGTCTAGGAACAAAGGGATAGGAAAGTACATTTGCTTCATGTGCCCTTGTTGCCGCCTAACAACAGGTAGCAGCATAAAGCAGATGCGGCTGAAGTTCTTCCGGGCGACAGCTAACATCAATCGAGCAAGCGGGCTTCCCACAGCTACGGTCCTCTGGCAGTCTGAAAGTTTTGCGCACAAGCTGCATGCAAAGCGCCTTCCTTTGCCTTTAGGCAGTGCTCGTGCATGACCAGCCTGGGGCGTGAATGGTCACTCCCCCGCACACACGTTTTGTTGTGCCCGTTGCCAAGCGCTCTGGAAGCGCTGTTTATGACGCAAGCCGAACGCCTCTTGCGCTTCCATTCTCAGAGCTCCTGAGTTAAGCAATCTGCGACACTTGGTGCAAATGCCAGAGGAAAACATTTCCACTGCGTCTGGCAGGGAGAAACTGTTCCTGGAGAACACCTTTGTCTGGAGTTTGCACCTGCACCTTACACACCCACGGATTTGCAGCACATTCAAATGCATGCCAAGCTCTTTCTTACACAAGTTGCAAGCTGCGTCAGAAGGATGCGCTTTTTGTCAGATGGAAGCAGCAGCATGCACCTTCGAGTTTGAGAAGTACGAAAGAGCCGCAGAAGAGCGTGGTCTAGGAACAAAGGGATAGGAAAGTACATTTGCTTCATGTGCCCTTGTTGCCGCCTAACAACAGGTAGCAGCATAAAGCAGATGCGGCTGAAGTTCTTCCGGGCGACAGCTAACATCAATCGAGCAAGCGGGCTTCCCACAGAGCTACGGTCCTCTGGCAGTCTGAAAGCTTTGCGCACAAGCCGCTTGCTAAGCGCCTTCCTTTACCTTTACGCAGTGCTCCTGCATGACCAGCCTGGGGCGTGAATGGTCACTACCCCGCACACACGTTTCGTTGTGCCCGTTGCCAAGCGCTCTGGAAGCGCTGTTTATGACGCAAGCTGAAGGCCTCTTGCGCTTCCATTCTCAGAGCTCCTGAGTTAAGCAATCTGCGACACTTGGTGCGAATGCCAGAGGAAAACATTTCCACTGCGTCTGGCAGGGAGGAACTGTTCCTGGAGAACACGTTTATCTGGAGCCTGCACTTGCACCTTACACACCCACGGATTTGCAGCACATTCAAATGCATGCCAAGCTCTTTCTTACACAAGTTGCAAGCTGCGTCAGAAGGATGCGCTTTTTGTCAGATGGAAGCAGCAGCATGCACCTTCGAGTTTGAGAAGTACGAAAGAGCCGCAGAAGAGCGTGGTCTAGGAACAAAGGGATAGGAAAGTACATTTGCTTCATGTGCCCTTGTTGCCGCCTAACAACAGGTAGCAGCATAAAGCAGATGCGGCTGAAGTTCTTCCGGGCGACAGCTAACATCAATCGAGCAAGCGGGCTTCCCACAGCTACGTTCCTCTGGCAGTCTGAAAGCTTTGCGCACAAGCCGCTTCCTAAGCGCCTTCCTTTACCTTTTGGCAGTGCTCGTGCATGACCAGCCTGGGGCGTGAATGGTCACTACCCCGCACACACGTTTCGTTGTGCCCGTTGCCAAGTGCTCTGGAAGCGCTGTTTATAACGCAAGCTGAACGCCTCTTGCGCTTCCATTCTCAGAGCTCCTGAGTTAAGCAATCTGCGACACTTGGTGCGAATGCCAGAGGAAAACATTTCCACTGCGTCTGGCAGGGAGAAACTGTTCCTGGAGAACACCTTTGTCTGGAGTTTGCACCTGCACCTTACACACCCACGGATTTGCAGCACATTCAAATGCATGCCAAGCTCTTTCTTACACAAGTTGCAAGCTGCGTCAGAAGGATGCGCTTTTTGTCAGATGGAAGCAGCAGCACGCACCTTCGAGTTTGAGAAGTATGAAAGAGCCGCAGAAGAGCGTGGTCTAGGAACAAAGGGATAGGAAAGTACATTTGCTTCATGTGCCCTTGTTGACGCCTATCAACAGGGAGCAGCATAATGCAGATGCGGCTGAAGTTCTTTTGGGCGACAGCTAACATCAATCGAGCAAGCGGGCTTCCCACAGAGCTACGGTCCTCTGGCAGTCTGAATGTTTTCCGCACAAGCCGCATGCAAAGCGCCTTCCTTTACCTTTTGGCAGTGCTCGTGCATGACCAGCCTGGGGCGTGAATGGTCACTACCCCGCACACACGTTTCGTTGTGCCCGTTGCCAAGTGCTCTGGAAGCGCTGTTTATAACGCAAGCTGAACGCCTCTTGCGCTTCCATTCTCAGAGCTCCTGAGTTAAGCAATCTGCGACCCTTGGTGCGAATGCCAGAGGAAAACATTTCCACTGCGTCTGGCAGGGAGAAACTGTTCCTGGAGAACACGTTTATCTGGAGCTTGCACCTGCACCTTACACACCCACGGATTTGCAGCACATTCAAATGCATGCCAAGCTCTTTCTTACGCAAGTTGCAAGCTGCGTCAGAAGGATGCGCTTTTTGTCAGATGGAAGCAGCAGCATGCACCTTCGAGTTTGAGAAGTACGAAAGAGCCGCAGAAGAGCGTGGTCTAGGAACAAAGGGATAGGAAATTACATTTGCTTCATGTGCCATTGTTGCCGCCTAACAACAGGTAGCAGCATAAAGCAGATGCGGCTGAAGTTCTTCCGGGCGACAGCTAACATCAATCGAGCAAGCGGGCTTCCCACAGCTACGGTCCTCTGGCAGTCTGAAAGCTTTGCGCACAAGCCGCATGCAAAGCGCCTTCCTTTACCTTTAGGCAGTGCTCGTGCATGACCAGCCTGGGGCGTGAATGGTCACTACCCCGCACACACGTTTCGTTGTGCCCGTTGCCAAGCGCTCTGGAAGCGCTGTTTATGACGCAAGCTGAACGCCTCTTGCGCTTCCATTCTCAGAGCTCCTGAGTTAAGCAATCTGCGACACTTGGTGCGAATGCCAGAGGAAAACATTTCCACTGCGTCTGGCAGGGAGAAACTGTTCCTGGAGAACACGTTTATCTGGAGCTTGCACCTGCACCTTGCACACCCACGGATTTGCAGCACATTCAAATGCATGCCAAGCTCTTTCTTACGCAAGTTGCAAGCTGCGTCAGAAGGATGCGCTTTTTGTCAGATGGAAGCAGCAGCACGCACCTTCGAGTTTGAGAAGTACGAAAGAGCCGCAGAAGAGCGTGGTCTAGGAACAAAGGGATAGGAAAGTACATTTGCTTCATGTGCCCTTGTTGCCGCCTAACAACAGGTAGCAGCATAAAGCAGATGCGGCTGAAGTTCTTCCGGGCGACAGCTAACATCAATCGAGCAAGCGGACTTCCCACAGCTACGGTCCTCTGGCAGTCTGAAAGCTTTGCGCACAAGCCGCATGCAAAGCGCCTTCCTTTACCTTTAGGCAGTGCTCGTGTATGACCAGCCTGGGGCGTGAATGGTCACTACCCCACACACACGTTTCGTTGTGCCCGTTGCCAAGCGCTCTGGAAGCGCTGTTTATGACGCAAGCTGAACGCCTCTTGCGCTTCCATTCTCAGAGCTCCTGAGTTAAGCAATCTGCGACACTTGTGCAAATGCCAGAGGAAAACATTTCCACTGCGTCTGGCAGGGAGAAACTGTTCCTGGAGAACACGTTTATCTGGAGCTTGCACCTGCACCTTACACACCCACGGATTTGCAGCACATTCAAATGCATGCCAAGCTCTTTCTTACACAAGTTGCAAGCTGCGTCAGAAGGATGCGCTTTTTGTCAGATGGAAGCAGCAGCACGCACCTTCGAGTTTGAGAAGTACGAAAGAGCCGCAGAAGAGCGTGGTCTAGGAACAAAGGGATAGGAAAGTACATTTGCTTCATGTGCCCTTGTTGCCGCCTAACAACAGGTAGCAGCATAAAGCAGATGCGGCTGAAGTTCTTCCGGGCGACAGCTAACATCAATCGAGCAAGCGGACTTCCCACAGCTACGGTCCTCTGGCAGTCTGAAAGCTTTGCGCACAAGCCGCATGCAAAGCGCCTTCCTTTACCTTTAGGCAGTGCTCGTGTATGACCAGCCTGGGGCGTGAATGGTCACTACCCCACACACACGTTTCGTTGTGCCCGTTGCCAAGCGCTCTGGAAGCGCTGTTTATGACGCAAGCTGAACGCCTCTTGCGCTTCCATTCTCAGAGCTCCTGAGTTAAGCAATCTGCGACACTTGTGCAAATGCCAGAGGAAAACATTTCCACTGCGTCTGGCAGGGAGAAACTGTTCCTGGAGAACACGTTTATCTGGAGCTTGCACCTGCACCTTACACACCCACGGATTTGCAGCACATTCAAATGCATGCCAAGCTCTTTCTTACACAAGTTGCAAGCTGCGTCAGAAGGATGCGCTTTTTGTCAGATGGAAGCAGCAGCACGCACCTTCGAGTTTGAGAAGTACGAAAGAGCCGCAGAAGAGCGTGGTCTAGGAACAAAGGGATAGGAAAGTACATTTGCTTCATGTGCCCTTGTTGCCGCCTATCAACAGGTAGCAGCATAATGCAGATGCGGCTGAAGTTCTTCCGGGCGACAGCTAACATCAATCGAGCAAGCGGGCTTCCCACAGAGCTACGGTCCTCTCGCAGTCTGAATGTTTTCCGCACAAGCCGCATGCAAAGCGCCTTCCTTTACCTTTTGGCAGTGCTCGTGCATGACCAGCCTGGGGCGTGAATGGTCACTACCCCGCACACACGTTTCGTTGTGCCCGTTGCCAAGTGCTCTGGAAGCGCTGTTTATAACGCAAGCTGAACGCCTCTTGCGCTTCCATTCTCAGAGCTCCTGAGTTAAGCAATCTGCGACCCTTGGTGCGAATGCCAGAGGAAAACATTTCCACTGCGTCTGGCAGGGAGAAACTGTTCCTGGAGAACACGTTTATCTGGAGCTTGCACCTGCACCTTACACACCCACGGATTTGCAGCACATTCAAATGCATGCCAAGCTCTTTCTTACGCAAGTTGCAAGCTGCGTCAGAAGGATGCGCTTTTTGTCAGATGGAAGCAGCAGCACGCACCTTCGAGTTTGAGAAGTACGAAAGAGCCGCAGAAGAGCGTGGTCTAGGAACAAAGGGATAGGAAAGTACCTTTGCTTCATGTGCCCTTGTTGCCGCCTAACAACAGGTAGCAGCATAAAGCAGATGCGGCTGAAGTTCTTCCGGGCGATAGCTAACATCAATCGAGCAAGCGGGCTTCCCACAGCTACGTTCCTCTGGCAGTCTGAAAGTTTTGCGCACAAGCCGCTTGCTAAGCGCCTTCCTTTACCTTTTGGCAGTGCTCGTGCATGACCAGCCTGGGGCGTGAATGGTCACTACCCCGCACACACGTTTCGTTGTGCCTGTTGCCAAGTGCTCTGGAAGCGCTGTTTATGACGCAAGCTGAACGACTCTTGCGCTTCCATTCTCAGAGCTCCTGAGTTAAGCAATCTGCGACACTTGGTGCGAATGCCAGAGGAAAACATTTCCACTGCGTCTGGCAGGGAGAAACTGTTCCTGGAGAACACGTTTATCTGGAGCTTGCACCTGCACCTTACACACCCACGGATTTGCAGCACATTCAAATGCATGCCAAGCTCTTTCTTACGCAAGTTGCAAGCTGCGTCAGAAGGATGCGCTTTTTGTCAGATGGAAGCAGCAGCACGCACCTTCGAGTTTGAGAAGTACGAAAGAGCCGCAGAAGAGCGTGGTCTAGGAACAAAGGGATAGGAAAGTACATTTGCTTCATGTGCCCTTGTTGCCGCCTAACAACAGGTAGCAGAATAAAGCAGATGCGGCTGAAGTTCTTCCGGGCGACAGCTAACATCAATCGAGCAAGCGGGCTTCCCACAGATCTACGGTCCTCTGGCAGTCTGAATGTTTTCCGCACAAGCCGCATGCAAAGCGCCTTCCTTTACCTTTTGGCAGTGCTCGTGCATGACCAGCCTGGGGTGTGAATGGTCACTACCCCGCACACACGTTTCGTTGTGCCCGTTGCCAAGTGCTCTGGAAGCGCTGTCTATAACGCAAGCTGAACGCCTCTTGCGCTTCCATTCTCAGAGCTCCTGAGTTAAGCAATCTGCGACACTTGGTGCGAATGCCAGAGGAAAACATTTCCACTGCGTCTGGCAGGGAGAAACTGTTCCTGGAGAACACGTTTATCTGGAGCTTGCACCTGCACCTTACACACCCACGGATTTGCAGCACATTCAAATGCATGCCAAGCTCTTTCTTACGCAAGTTGCAAGCTGCGTCAGAAGGATGCGCTTTTTGTCAGATGGAAGCAGCAGCATGCACCTTCGAGTTTGAGAAGTACGAAAGAGCCGCAGAAGAGCGTGGTCTAGGAACAAAGGGATAGGAAATTACATTTGCTTCATGTGCCATTGTTGCCGCCTAACAACAGGTAGCAGCATAAAGCAGATGCGGCTGAAGTTCTTCCGGGCGACAGCTAACATCAATCGAGCAAGCGGACTTCCCACAGCTACGGTCCTCTGGCAGTCTGAAAGCTTTGCGCACAAGCCGCATGCAAAGCGCCTTCCTTTACCTTTAGGCAGTGCTCGTGTATGACCAGCCTGGGGCGTGAATGGTCACTACCCCACACACACGTTTCGTTGTGCCCGTTGCCAAGCGCTCTGGAAGCGCTGTTTATGACGCAAGCTGAACGCCTCTTGCGCTTCCATTCTCAGAGCTCCTGAGTTAAGCAATCTGCGACACTTGTGCAAATGCCAGAGGAAAACATTTCCACTGCGTCTGGCAGGGAGAAACTGTTCCTGGAGAACACGTTTATCTGGAGCTTGCACCTGCACCTTACACACCCACGGATTTGCAGCACATTCAAATGCATGCCAAGCTCTTTCTTACACAAGTTGCAAGCTGCGTCAGAAGGATGCGCTTTTTGTCAGATGGAAGCAGCAGCACGCACCTTCGAGTTTGAGAAGTACGAAAGAGCCGCAGAAGAGCGTGGTCTAGGAACAAAGGGATAGGAAAGTACATTTGCTTCATGTGCCCTTGTTGCCGCCTAACAACAGGTAGCAGCATAAAGCAGATGCGGCTGAAGTTCTTCCGGGCGACAGCTAACATCAATCGAGCAAGCGGACTTCCCACAGCTACGGTCCTCTGGCAGTCTGAAAGCTTTGCGCACAAGCCGCATGCAAAGCGCCTTCCTTTACCTTTAGGCAGTGCTCGTGTATGACCAGCCTGGGGCGTGAATGGTCACTACCCCACACACACGTTTCGTTGTGCCCGTTGCCAAGCGCTCTGGAAGCGCTGTTTATGACGCAAGCTGAACGCCTCTTGCGCTTCCATTCTCAGAGCTCCTGAGTTAAGCAATCTGCGACACTTGTGCAAATGCCAGAGGAAAACATTTCCACTGCGTCTGGCAGGGAGAAACTGTTCCTGGAGAACACGTTTATCTGGAGCTTGCACCTGCACCTTACACACCCACGGATTTGCAGCACATTCAAATGCATGCCAAGCTCTTTCTTACACAAGTTGCAAGCTGCGTCAGAAGGATGCGCTTTTTGTCAGATGGAAGCAGCAGCACGCACCTTCGAGTTTGAGAAGTACGAAAGAGCCGCAGAAGAGCGTGGTCTAGGAACAAAGGGATAGGAAAGTACATTTGCTTCATGTGCCCTTGTTGCCGCCTATCAACAGGTAGCAGCATAATGCAGATGCGGCTGAAGTTCTTCCGGGCGACAGCTAACATCAATCGAGCAAGCGGGCTTCCCACAGAGCTACGGTCCTCTGGCAGTCTGAATGTTTTCCGCACAAGCCGCATGCAAAGCGCCTTCCTTTACCTTTTGGCAGTGCTCGTGCATGACCAGCCTGGGGCGTGAATGGTCACTACCCCGCACACACGTTTCGTTGTGCCCGTTGCCAAGTGCTCTGGAAGCGCTGTTTATAACGCAAGCTGAACGCCTCTTGCGCTTCCATTCTCAGAGCTCCTGAGTTAAGCAATCTGCGACCCTTGGTGCGAATGCCAGAGGAAAACATTTCCACTGCGTCTGGCAGGGAGAAACTGTTCCTGGAGAACACGTTTATCTGGAGCTTGCACCTGCACCTTACACACCCACGGATTTGCAGCACATTCAAATGCATGCCAAGCTCTTTCTTACGCAAGTTGCAAGCTGCGTCAGAAGGATGCGCTTTTTGTCAGATGGAAGCAGCAGCACGCACCTTCGAGTTTGAGAAGTACGAAAGAGCCGCAGAAGAGCGTGGTCTAGGAACAAAGGGATAGGAAAGTACCTTTGCTTCATGTGCCCTTGTTGCCGCCTAACAACAGGTAGCAGCATAAAGCAGATGCGGCTGAAGTTCTTCCGGGCGATAGCTAACATCAATCGAGCAAGCGGGCTTCCCACAGCTACGTTCCTCTGGCAGTCTGAAAGTTTTGCGCACAAGCCGCTTGCTAAGCGCCTTCCTTTACCTTTTGGCAGTGCTCGTGCATGACCAGCCTGGGGCGTGAATGGTCACTACCCCGCACACACGTTTCGTTGTGCCTGTTGCCAAGTGCTCTGGAAGCGCTGTTTATGACGCAAGCTGAACGACTCTTGCGCTTCCATTCTCAGAGCTCCTGAGTTAAGCAATCTGCGACACTTGGTGCGAATGCCAGAGGAAAACATTTCCACTGCGTCTGGCAGGGAGAAACTGTTCCTGGAGAACACGTTTATCTGGAGCTTGCACCTGCACCTTACACACCCACGGATTTGCAGCACATTCAAATGCATGCCAAGCTCTTTCTTACGCAAGTTGCAAGCTGCGTCAGAAGGATGCGCTTTTTGTCAGATGGAAGCAGCAGCACGCACCTTCGAGTTTGAGAAGTACGAAAGAGCCGCAGAAGAGCGTGGTCTAGGAACAAAGGGATAGGAAAGTACATTTGCTTCATGTGCCCTTGTTGCCGCCTAACAACAGGTAGCAGAATAAAGCAGATGCGGCTGAAGTTCTTCCGGGCGACAGCTAACATCAATCGAGCAAGCGGGCTTCCCACAGATCTACGGTCCTCTGGCAGTCTGAATGTTTTCCGCACAAGCCGCATGCAAAGCGCCTTCCTTTACCTTTTGGCAGTGCTCGTGCATGACCAGCCTGGGGTGTGAATGGTCACTACCCCGCACACACGTTTCGTTGTGCCCGTTGCCAAGTGCTCTGGAAGCGCTGTCTATAACGCAAGCTGAACGCCTCTTGCGCTTCCATTCTCAGAGCTCCTGAGTTAAGCAATCTGCGACACTTGGTGCGAATGCCAGAGGAAAACATTTCCACTGCGTCTGGCAGGGAGAAACTGTTCCTGGAGAACACGTTTATCTGGAGCTTGCACCTGCACCTTACACACCCACGGATTTGCAGCACATTCAAATGCATGCCAAGCTCTTTCTTACGCAAGTTGCAAGCTGCGTCAGAAGGATGCGCTTTTTGTCAGATGGAAGCAGCAGCATGCACCTTCGAGTTTGAGAAGTACGAAAGAGCCGCAGAAGAGCGTGGTCTAGGAACAAAGGGATAGGAAATTACATTTGCTTCATGTGCCATTGTTGCCGCCTAACAACAGGTAGCAGCATAAAGCAGATGCGGCTGAAGTTCTTCCGGGCGACAGCTAACATCAATCGAGCAAGCGGGCTTCCCACAGCTACGGTCCTCTGGCAGTCTGAAAGCTTTGCGCACAAGCCGCATGCAAAGCGCCTTCCTTTACCTTTAGGCAGTGCTCGTGCATGACCAGCCTGGGGCGTGAATGGTCACTACCCCGCACACACGTTTCGTTGTGCCCGTTGCCAAGTGCTCTGGAAGCGCTGTTTATGACGCAAGCTGAACGCCTCTTGCGCTTCCATTCTCAGAGCTCCTGAGTTAAGCAATCTGCGACCCTTGGTGCGAATGCCAGAGGAAAACATTTCCACTGCGTCTGGCAGGGAGAAACTGTTCCTGGAGAACACGTTTATCTGGAGCTTGCACCTGCACCTTACACACCCACGGATTTGCAGCACATTCAAATGCATGCCAAGCTCTTTCTTACGCAAGTTGCAAGCTGCGTCAGAAGGATGCGCTTTTTGTCAGATGGAAGCAGCAGCACGCACCTTCGAGTTTGAGAAGTACGAAAGAGCCGCAGAAGAGCGTGGTCTAGGAACAAAGGGATAGGAAAGTACATTTGCTTCATGTGCCCTTGTTGCCGCCTATCAACAGGTAGCAGCATAATGCAGATGCGGCTGAAGTTCTTCCGGGCGACAGCTAACATCAATCGAGCAAGCGGGCTTCCCACAGAGCTACGGTCCTCTGGCAGTCTGAAAGCTTTGCGCACAAGCCGCTTCCTAAGCGCCTTCCTTTACCTTTTGGCAGTGCTCGTGCATGACCAGCCTCGGGCGTGAATGGTCACTACCCCGCACACACGTTTCGTTGTGCCCGTTGCCAAGCGCTCTGGAAGCGCTGTTTATGACGCAAGCTGAACGCCTCTTGCGCTTCCATTCTCAGAGCTCCTGAGTTAAGCAATCTGCGACACTTGGTGCGAATGCCAGAAGAAAACATTTCCACTGCGTCTGGCAGGGAGAAACTGTTCCTGGAGAACACGTTTATCTGGAGCTTACACCTGCACCTTACACACCCACGGATTTGCAGCACATTCAAATGCATGCCAAGCTCTTTCTTACGCAAGTTGCAAGCTGCGTCAGAAGGATGCGCTTTTTGTCAGATGGAAGCAGCAGCACGCACCTTTGAGTTTGAGAAGTACGAAAGAGCCGCAGAAGAGCGTGGTCTAGGAACAAAGGGATAGGAAAGGACATTTGCTTTATGTGCCCTTGTTGACGCCTATCAACAGGTAGCAGCATAATGCAGATGCGGCTGAAGTTCTTCCGGGCGACAGCTAACATCAATCGAGCAAGCGGGCTTCCCACAGAGCTACGGTCCTCTGGCAGTCTGAATGTTTTCCGCACAAGCCGCTTCCTAAGCGGCTTCCTTTACCTTTTGGCAGTGCTTGTGCATTACCAGCCTGGGGCATGAATGGTCAATACCCCGCACACACGTTTCGTTGTGCCCGTTGCCAAGTGCTCTGGAAGCGCTGTCTATAACGCAAGCTGAACGCCTCTTGCGCTTCCATTCTCAGAGCTCCTGAGTTAAGCAATCTGCGACCCTTGGTGCGAATGCCAGAGGAAAACATTTCCACTGCGTCTGGAAGGGAGAAACTGTTCCTGGAGAACACGTTTATCTGGAGCCTGCACTTGCACCTTACACACCCACGGATTTGCAGCACATTCAAATGCATGCCAAGCTCTTTCTTACGCAAGTTGCAAGCTGCGTCAGAAGGATGCGCTTTTTGTCAGATGGAAGCAGCAGCACGCACCTTTGAGTTTGAGAAGTACGAAAGAGCCGCAGAAGAGCGTGGTCTAGGAACAAAGGGATAGGAAAGTACATTTGCTTCATGTGCCCTTGTTGCCGCCTAACAACAGGTAGCAGCATAAAGCAGATGCGGCTGAAGTTCTTCCGGGCGACAGCTAACATCAATCGAGCAAGCGGTCTTCCCACAGCTACGTTCCTCTGGCAGTCTGAAAGCTTTGCGCACAAGCCGCTTGCTAAGCACCTTCCTTTACCTTTTGGCAGTGCTCCTGCATGACCAGCCTGGGGCGTGAATGGTCACTACCTTGCACACACGTTTCGTTGTGCCCATTGCCAAGCGCTCTGGAAGCGCTGTTTATGACGCAAGCTGAAGGCCTCTTGCGCTTCCATTCTCAGAGCTCCTGAGTTAAGCAATCTGCGACACTTGGTGCGAATGCCAGAGGAAAACATTTCCACTGCGTCTGGCAGGGAGAAACTGTTCCTGGAGAACACGTTTATCTGGAGCTTGCACCTGCACCTTACACACCCACGGATTTGCAGCACATTCAAATGCATGCCAAGCTCTTTCTTACGCAAGTTGCAAGCTGCGTCAGAAGGATGCGCTTTTTGTCAGATGGAAGCAGCAGCATGCACCTTCGAGTTTGAGAAGTACGAAAGAGCCGCAGAAGAGCGTGGTCTAGGAACAAAGGGATAGGAAAGTACATTTGCTTCATGTGCCCTTGTTGCCGCCTAACAACAGGTAGCAGCATAAAGCAGATGCGGCTGAAGTTCTTCCGGGCGACAGCTAACATCAATCGAGCAAGCGGGCTTCCCACAGCTACGTTCCTCTGGCAGTCTGAAAGCTTTGCGCACAAGCCGCTTGCTAAGCGCCTTCCTTTACCTTTTGGCAGTGCTCGTGCATGACCAGCCTCGGGCGTGAATGGTCACTACCCCGCACACACGTTTCGTTCTGCCCGTTGCCAAGCGCTCTGGAAGCGCTGTTTATGACGCAAGCTGAACGCCTCTTGCGCTTCCATTCTCAGAGCTCCTGAGTTAAGCAATCTGCGACACTTGGTGCGAATGCCAGAGGAAAACATTTCCACTGCGTCTGGCAGGGAGAAACTGTTCCTGGAGAACACCTTTGTCTGGAGCTTGCACCTGCATCTTACACACCCACGGATTTGCAGCACATTCAAATGCATGCCAAGCTCTTTCTTACGCAAGTTGCAAGCTGCGTCAGAAGGATGCGCTTTTTCTCAGATGGAAGCAGCAGCACGCACCTTCGAGTTTGAGAAGTACTAAAGAGCCGCAGAAGAGCGTGGTCTAGGAACAAAGGGATAGGAAAGTACATTTGCTTCATGTGCCCTTGTTGCCGCCTAACAACAGGTAGCAGCATAAAGCAGATGCGGCTGAAGTTCTTCCGGGCGACAGCTAACATCAATCGAGCAAGCGGGCTTCCCACAGCTACGTTCCTCTGGAAGTCTGAAAGCCTTGCGCACAAGCCGCTTGCTAAGCGCCTTCCTTTGCCTTTAGGCAGTGCTCGTGCATGACCAGCCTGGGTCGTGAATGGTCACTACCCCGCACACACGTTTCGTTGTGCCCGTTGCCAAGTGCTCTGGAAGCGCTGTTTATGATGCAAGCTGAACGCCTCTTGCGCTTCCATTCTCAGAGCTCCTGAGTTAAGCAATCTGCGACACTTGGTGCAAATGCCAGAGGAAAACATTTCCACTGCGTCTGGCAGGGAGAAACTGTTCCTGGAGAACACCTTTGTCTGGAGCTTGCACCTGCACCTTATACACCCACGGATTTGCAGCACATTCAAATGCATGCCAAGCTCTTTCTTACGCAAGTTGCAAGCTGCGTCAGAAGGATGCGCTTTTTGTCAGATGGAAGCAGCAGCACGCACCTTCGAGTTTGAGAAGTACGAAAGAGCCGCAGAAGAGCGTGGTCTAGGGACAAAGGGATAGGAAAGTACATTTGCTTCATGTGCCCTTGTTGCCGCCTAACAACAGGTAGCAGCATAAAGCAGATGCGGCTGAAGTTCTTCCGGGCGACAGCTAACATCAATCGAGCAAGCGGGCTTCCCACAGAGCTACGGTCCTCTGGCAGTCTGAAAGCTTTGCGCACAAGCCGCTTGCTAAGCGCCTTCCTTTACCTTTTGGCAGTGCTCCTGCATGACCAGCCTGGGGCGTGAATGGTCACTACCCCACACACACGTTTCGTTGTGCCCGTTGCCAAGCGCTCTGGAAGCGCTGTTTATGACGCAAGCTGAACGCCTCTTGCGCTTCCATTCTCAGAGCTCCTGAGTTAAGCAATCTGCGACACTTGGTGCAAATGCCAGAGGAAAACATTTCCACTGCGTCTGGCAGGGAGAAACTGTTCCTGGAGAACACGTTTATCTGGAGCTTACACCTGCACCTTACACACCCACGGATTTGCAGCACATTCAAATGCATGCCAAGCTCTTTCTTACGCAAGTTTCAAGCTGCGTCAGAAGGATGCGCTTTTTGTCAGATGGAAGCAGCAGCATGCACCTTCGAGTTTGAGAAGTACGAAAGAGCCGCAGAAGAGCGTGGTCTAGGAACAAAGGGATAGGAAAGTACATTTGCTTCATGTGCCCTTGTTGCCGCCTAACAACAGGTAGCAGCATAAAGCAGATGCGGCTGAAGTTCTTCCGGGCGACAGCTAACATCAATCGAGCAAGCGGGCTTCCCACAGCTACGTTCCTCTGGCAGTCTGAAAGCTTTGCGCACAAGCCGCTTGCTAAGCGCCTTCCTTTACCTTTTGGCAGTGCTCGTGCATGACCAGCCTGGGGCGTGAATGGTCACTACCCCGCACACACGTTTCGTTGTGCCCGTTGCCAAGTGCTCTGGAAGCGCTGTTTATGATGCAAGCTGAACGCCTCTTGCGCTTCCATTCTCAGAGCTCCTGAGTTAAGCAATCTGCGACACTTGGTGCGAATGCCAGAGGAAAACATTTCCACTGCGTCTGGCAGGGAGAAACTGTTCCTGGAGAACACGTTTATCTGGAGCTTGCACCTGCACCTTACACACCCACGGATTTGCAGCACATTCAAATGCATGCCAAGCTCTTTCTTAGGCAAGTTGCAAGCTGCGTCAGAAGGATGCGCTTTTTGTCAGATGGAAGCAGCAGCACGCACCTTCGAGTTTGAGAAGTACGAAAGAGCCGCAGAAGAGCGTGGTCTAGGAACAAAGGGATAGGAAAGTACATTTGCTTCATGTGCCCTTGTTGCCGCCTAACAACAGGTAGCAGCATAAAGCAGATGCGGCTGAAGTTCTTCCGGGCGACAGCTAACATCAATCGAGCAAGCGGGCTTCCCACAGCTACGGTCCTCTGGCAGTCTGAAAGTTTTGCGCACAAGCCGCATGCAAAGCGCCTTCCTTTGCCTTTAGGCAGTGCTCCTGCATGACCAGCCTGGGGCGTGAATGGTCACTACCCCGCACACACGTTTCGTTGTGCCCGTTGCCAAGCGCTCTGGAAGCGCTGTTTATGACGCAAGCTGAACGCCTCTTGCGCTTCCATTCTCAGAGCTCCTGAGTTAAGCAATCTGCGACACTTGACGCGAATGCCAGAGGAAAGCATTTCCACTGCGTCTGGCAGGGAGAAACTGTTCCTGGAGAACACCTTTGTCTGGAGCTTGCACCTGCACCTTACACACCCACGGATTTGCAGCACATTCAAATGCATGCCAAGCTCTTTCTTACGCAAGTTGCAAGCTGCGTCAGAAGGATGCGCTTTTTGTCAGATGGAAGCAGCAGCACGCACCTTCGAGTTTGAGAAGTACGAAAGAGCCGCAGAAGAGCGTGGTCTAGGGACAAAGGGATAGGAAAGTACATTTGCTTCATGTGCCCTTGTTGCCGCCTAACAACAGGTAGCAGCATAAAGCAGATGCGGCTGAAGTTCTTCCGGGCGACAGCTAACATCAATCGAGCAAGCGGGCTTCCCACAGCTACGGTCCTCTGGCAGTCTGAAAGCTTTGCGCACAAGCCGCATGCAAAGCGCCTTCCTTTACCTTTAGGCAGTGCTCCTGCATGACCAGCCTGGGGCGTGAATGGTCACTACCCCGCACACACGTTTCGTTGTGCCCGTTGCCAAGCGCTCTGGAAGCGCTGTTTATGACGCAAGCTGAACGCCTCTTGCGCTTCCATTCTCAGAGCTCCTGAGTTAAGCAATCTGCGACCCTTGGTGCGAATGCCAGAGGAAAACATTTCCACTTCGTCTGGCAGGGAGAAACTGTTCCTGGAGAACACCTTTGTCTGGAGCTTGCACCTGCATCTTACACACCCACGGATTTGCAGCACATTCAAATGCATGCCAAGCTCTTTCTTACGCAAGTTGCAAGCTGCGTCAGAAGGATGCGCTTTTTGTCAGATGGAAGCAGCAGCACGCACCTTCGAGTTTGAGAAGTACGAAAGAGCCGCAGAAGAGCGTGGTCTAGGAACAAAGGGATAGGAAAGTACATTTGCTTCATGTGCCCTTGTTGCCGCCTAACAACAGGTAGCAGCATAAAGCAGATGCGGCTGAAGTTCTTCCGGGCGACAGCTAACATCAATCGAGCAAGCGGGCTTCCCACAGCTACGGTCCTCTGGCAGTCTGAAAGTTTTGCGCACAAGCCGCATGCAAAGCGCCTTCCTTTGCCTTTAGGCAGTGCTCGTGCATGACCAGCCTCGGGCGTGAATGGTCACTACCCCGCACACACGTTTCGTTGTGCCCGTTGCCAAGCGCTCTGGAAGCGCTGTTTATGACGCAAGCTGAACGCCTCTTGCGCTTCCATTCTCAGAGCTCCTGAGTTAAGCAATCTGCGACACTTGACGCGAATGCCAGAGGAAAACATTTCCACTGCGTCTGGCAGGGAGAAACTGTTCCTGGAGAACACCTTTGTCTGGAGCTTGCACCTGCACCTTACACACCCACGGATTTGCAGCACATTCAAATGCATGCCAAGCTCTTTCTTACGCAAGTTGCAAGCTGCGTCAGAAGGATGCGCTTTTTGTCAGATGGAAGCAGCAGCACGCACCTTCGAGTTTGAGAAGTACGAAAGAGCCGCAGAAGAGCGTGGTCTAGGGACAAAGGGATAGGAAAGTACATTTGCTTCATGTGCCCTTGTTGCCGCCTAACAACAGGTAGCAGCATAAAGCAGATGCGGCTGAAGTTCTTCCGGGCGACAGCTAACATCAATCGAGCAAGCGGGCTTCCCACAGCTACGGTCCTCTGGCAGTCTGAAAGCTTTGCGCACAAGCCGCATGCAAAGCGCCTTCCTTTACCTTTAGGCAGTGCTCGTGCATGACCAGCCTGGGGCGTGAATGGTCACTACCCCGCACACACGTTTCGTTGTGCCCGTTGCCAAGCGCTCTGGAAGCGCTGTTTATGACGCAAGCTGAACGCCTCTTGCGCTTCCATTCTCAGAGCTCCTGAGTTAAGCAATCTGCGACCCTTGGTGCGAATGCCAGAGGAAAACATTTCCACTGCGTCTGGCAGGGAGAAACTGTTCTTGGAGAACACCTTTGTCTGGAGCTTGCACCTGCATCTTACACACCCATGGATTTGCAGCACATTCAAATGCATGCCAAGCTCTTTCTTACGCAAGTTGCAAGCTGCGTCAGAAGGATGCGCTTTTTGTCAGATGGAAGCGGCAGCACGCACCTTCGAGTTTGAGAAGTACGAAAGAGCCGCAGAAGAGCGTGGTCTAGGAACAAAGGGATAGGAAAGTACATTTGCTTCATGTGCCCTTGTTGCCGCGTAACAACAGGTAGCAGCATAAAGCAGATACGACAGAAGTTCTTCCGGGCAACAGCTAACATCAATCGAGCAAGCGGGCTTCCCACAGCTACGTTCCTCTGGCAGTCTGAAAGTTTTGCGCACAAGCCGCTTGCTAAGCGCCTTCCTTTACCTTTTGGCAGTGCTCCTGCATGACCAGCCTGGGGCGTGAATGGTCACTACCCCGCACACACGTTTCGTTGTGCCCGTTGCCAAGCGCTCTGGAAGCACTGTTTATGACGCAAGCTGAAGACCTCTTGCGCTTCCATTCTCAGAGCTCCTGAGTTAAGCAATCTGCGACACTTGGTGCGAATGCCAGAGGAAAACATTTCCACTGCGTCTGGCAGGGAGAAACTGTTCCTGGAGAACACGTTTATCTGGAGCTTGCACCTGCACCTTACACACCCACGGATTTGCAGCACATTCAAATGCATGCCAAGCTCTTTCTTACGCAAGTTGCAAGCTGCGTCAGAAGGATGCGCTTTTTGTCAGATGGAAGCAGCAGCACGCACCTTCGAGTTTGAGAAGTACGAAAGAGCCACAGAAGAGCGTGGTCTAGGAACAAAGGGATAGGAAAGTACATTTGCTTCATGTGCCCTTGTTGCCGCCGAACAACAGGTAGCAGCATAAAGCAGATGCGGCTGAATTTCTTCCGGGCGACAGCTAACATCAATCGAGCAAGCGGGCTTCCCACAGCTACGTTCCTCTGGCAGTCTGAAAGCTTTGCGCACAAGCCGCTTGCTAAGCGCCTTCCTTTACCTTTTGGCAGTGCTCGTGCATGACCAGCCTGGGGCGTGAATGGTCACTACCCCGCACACACGTTTCGTTGTGCCCGTTGCCAAGCGCTCTGGAAGCGCTGTTTATGACGCAAGCTGAACGCCTCTTGCGCTTCCATTCTCAGAGCTCCTGAGTTAAGCAATCTGCGACCCTTGGTGCGAATGCCAGAGGAAAACATTTCCACTGCATCTGGCAGGGAGAAACTGTTCCTGGAGAACACGTTTATCGGGAGCTTGCACCTGCACCTTACACACCCACGGATTTGCAGCACATTCAAATGCATGCCAAGCTCTTTCTTACGCAAGTTGCAAGCTGCGTCAGAAGGATGCGCTTTTTGTCAGATGGAAGCAGCAGCACGCACCTTCGAGTTTGAGAAGTACGAAAGAGCCGCAGAAGAGCGTGGTCTAGGAACAAAGGGATAGGAAAGTACATTTGCTTCATGTGCCCTTGTTGCCGCCTAACAACAGGTAGCAGCATAAAGCAGATGCGACTGAAGTTCTTCCGGGCGACAGCTAACATCAATCGAGCAAGCGGGCTTCCCACAGAGCTACGGTCCTCTGGCAGTCTGAAAGCTTTGCGCACAAGCCGCATGCAAAGCGCCTTCCTTTACCTTTAGGCAGTGCTCGTGCATGACCAGCCTGGGGCGTGAATGGTCACTACCCCGCACACACGTTTCGTTGTGCCCGTTGCCAAGCGCTCTGGAAGCGCTGTTTATGATGCAAGCTGAACGCCTCTTGCGCTTCCATTCTCAGAGCTCCTGAGTTAAGCAATCTGCGACACTTGGTGCGAATGCCAGAGGAAAACATTTCCACTGCGTCTGGCAGGGAGAAACTGTTCCTGGAGAACACGTTTATCTGGAGCTTGCACCTGCACCTTACACACCCATGGATTTGCAGCACATTCAAATGCATGCCAAGCTCTTTCTTACGCAAGTTGCAAGCTGCGTCAGAAGGATGCGCTTTTTGTCAGATGGAAGCGGCAGCACGCACCTTCGAGTTTGAGAAGTACGAAAGAGCCGCAGAAGAGCGTGGTCTAGGAACAAAGGGATAGGAAAGTACATTTGCTTCATGTGCCCTTGTTGCCGCCTAACAACAGGTAGCAGCATAAAGCAGATGCGACTGAAGTTCTTCCGGGCAACAGCTAACATCAATCGAGCAAGCGGGCTTCCCACAGCTACGTTCCTCTGGCAGTCTGAAAGTTTTGCGCACAAGCCGCTTGCTAAGCGCCTTCCTTTACCTTTTGGCAGTGCTCCTGCATGACCAGCCTAAGGCGTGAATGGTCACTACCCCGCACACACGTTTCGTTGTGCCCGTTGCCAAGCGCTCTGGAAGCACTGTTTATGACGCAAGCTGAAGACCTCTTGCGCTTCCATTCTCAGAGCTCCTGAGTTAAGCAATCTGCGACACTTGGTGCGAATGCCAGAGGAAAACATTTCCACTGCGTCTGGCAGGGAGAAACTGTTCCTGGAGAACACGTTTATCTGGAGCTTGCACCTGCACCTTACACACCCACGGATTTGCAGCACATTCAAATGCATGCCAAGCTCTTTCTTACGCAAGTTGCAAGCTGCGTCAGAAGGATGCGCTTTTTGTCAGATGGAAGCAGCAGCACGCACCTTCGAGTTTGAGAAGTACGAAAGAGCCGCAGAAGAGCGTGGTCTAGGAACAAAGAGATAGGAAAGTACATTTGCTTCATGTGCCCTTGTTGCCGCCGAACAACAGGTAGCAGCATAAAGCAGATGCGACTGAACTTCTTCCGGGCGACAGCTAATATCAATCGAGGAAGCGGGCTTCCCACAGCTACGTTCCTCTGGCAGTCTGAAAGCTTTGCGCACAAGCCGCTTGCTAAGCGCCTTCCTTTACCTTTTGGCAGTGCTCGTGCATGACCAGCCTGGGGCGTGAATGGTCACTACCCCGCACACACGTTTCGTTGTGCCCGTTGCCAAGCGCTCTGGAAGCGCTGTTTATGATGCAAGCTGAACGCCTCTTGCGCTTCCATTCTCAGAGCTCCTGAGTTAAGCAATCTGCGACACTTGGTGCGAATGCCAGAGGAAAACATTTCCACTGCGTCTGGCAGGGAGAAACTGTTCCTGGAGAACACGTTTATCTGGAGCTTGCACCTGCACCTTACACACCCACGGATTTGCAGCACATTCAAATGCATGCCAAGCTCTTTCTTACGCAAGTTGCAAGCTGCGTCAGAAGGATGCGCTTTTTGTCAGATGGAAGCAGCAGCACGCACCTTCGAGTTTGAGAAGTACGAAAGAGCCGCAGAAGAGCGTGGTCTAGGAACAAAGGGATAGGAAAGTACATTTGCTTCATGTGCCCTTGTTGCCGCCTAACAACAGGTAGCAGCATAAAGCAGATGCGACTGAAGTTCTTCCGGGCGACAGCTAACATCAATCGAGCAAGCGGGCTTCCCACAGCTACGGTCCTCTGGCAGTCTGAAAGTTTTGCGCACAAGCCGCTTTCTAAGCGCCTTCCTTTACCTTTTGGCAGTGCTCGTGCATGACCAGCCTGGGGCGTGAATGGTCACTACCCCGCACACACGTTTCGTTGTGCCCGTTGCCAAGCGCTCTGGAAGCACTGTTTATGACGCAAGCTGAAGACCTCTTGCGCTTCCATTCTCAGAGCTCCTGAGTTAAGCAATCTGCGACACTTGGTGCGAATGCCAGAGGAAAACATTTCCACTGCGTCTGGCAGGGAGAAACTGTTCCTGGAGAACACGTTTATCTGGAGCTTGCACCTGCACCTTACACACCCACGGATTTGCAGCACATTCAAATGCATGCCAAGCTCTTTCTTACGCAAGTTGCAAGCTGCGTCAGAAGGATGCGCTTTTTGTCAGATGGAAGCAGCAGCACGCACCTTCGAGTTTGAGAAGTACGAAAGAGCCGCAGAAGAGCGTAGTCTAGGAACAAAGGGATAGGAAAGTACATTTGCTTCATGTGCCCTTGTTGCCGCCGAACAACAGGTAGCAGCATAAAGCAGATGCGACTGAAGTTCTTCCGGGCAACAGCTAACATCAATCGAGCAAGCGGGCTTCCCACAGCTACGTTCCTCTGGCAGTCTGAAAGTTTTGCGCACAAGCCGCTTGCTAAGCGCCTTCCTTTACCTTTTGGCAGTGCTCCTGCATGACCAGCCTGGGGCGTGAATGGTCACTACCCCGCACACACGTTTCGTTGTGCCCGTTGCCAAGCGCTCTGGAAGCGCTGTTTATGACGCAAGCTGAACGCCTCTTGCGCTTCCATTCTCAGAGCTCCTGAGTTAAGCAATCTGCGACACTTGGTGCGAATGCCAGAGGAAAACATTTCCACTGCGTCTGGCAGGGAGAAACTGTTCCTGGAGAACACGTTTATCTGGAGCTTGCACCTGCACCTTACACACCCACGGATTTGCAGCACATTCAAATGCATGCCAAGCTCTTTCTTACGCAAGTTGCAAGCTGCGTCAGAAGGATGCGCTTTTTGTCAGATGGAAGCAGCAGCACGCACCTTCGAGTTTGAGAAGTACGAAAGAGCCGCAGAAGAGCGTGGTCTAGGAACAAAGGGATAGGAAAGTACATTTGCTTCATGTGCCCTTGTTGCCGCCTAACAACAGGTAGCAGCATAAAGCAGATGCGGCTGAAGTTCTTCCGGGCGACAGCTAACATCAAACGAGCAAGCGGGCTTCCCACAGCTACGGTCCTCTGGCAGTCTGAAAGTTTTGCTCACAAGCCGCATGCAAAGCGCCTTCCTTTACCTTTAGGCAGTGCTCGTGCATGACCAGCCTGGGGCGTGAATGGTCACTACCCCGCACACACGTTTCGTTGTGCCCGTTGCCAAGCGCTCTGGAAGCGCTGTTTATGACGCAAGCTGAACGCCTCTTGCGCTTCCATTCTCAGAGCTCCTGAGTTAAGCAATCTGCGACACTTGGTGCGAATGCCAGAGGAAAACATTTCCACTGCGTCTGGCAGGGAGAAACTGTTCCTGGAGAACACGTTTATCTGGAGCTTGCACCTGCACCTTACACACCCATGGATTTGCAGCACATTCAAATGCATGCCAAGCTCTTATTTACGCAAGTTGCAAGCTGCGTCAGAAGGATGCGCTTTTTGTCAGATGGAAGCGGCAGCACGCACCTTCGAGTTTGAGAAGTACGAAAGAGCCGCAGAAGAGCGTGGTCTAGGAACAAAGGGATAGGAAAGTACATTTGCTTCATGTGCTTTTGTTGCCGCCTAACAACAGGTAACAGCATAAAGCAGATACGACAGAAGTTCTTCCGGGCAACAGCTAACATCAATCGAGCAAGCGGGCTTCCCACAGCTACGTTCCTCTGGCAGTCTGAAAGTTTTGCGCACAAGCCGCTTGCTAAGCGCCTTCCTTTACCTTTTGGCAGTGCTCGTGCATGACCAGCCTGGGGCGTGAATGGTCACTACCCCGCACACACGTTTCGTTGTGCCCGTTGCCAAGCGCTCTGGAAGCACTGTTTATGAGGCAAGCTGAAGACCTCTTGCGCTTCCATTCTCAGAGCTCCTGAGTTAAGCAATCTGCGACACTTGGTGCGAATGCCAGAGGAAAACATTTCCACTGCGTCTGGCAGGGAGAAACTGTTCCTGGAGAACACGTTTATCTGGAGCTTGCACCTGCACCTTACACACCCACGGATTTGCAGCACATTCAAATGCATGCCAAGCTCTTTCTTACGCAAGTTGCAAGCTGCGTCAGAAGGATGCGCTTTTTGTCAGATGGAAGCAGCAGCACGCACCTTCGAGTTTGAGAAGTACGAAAGAGCCGCAGAAGAGCGTGGTCTAGGAACAAAGGGATAGGAAAGTACATTTGCTTCATGTGCCCTTGTTGCCGCCGAACAACAGGTAGCAGCATAAAGCAGATGCGACTGAAGTTCTTCCGGGCGACAGCTAATATCAATCGAGGAAGCGGGCTTCCCACAGCTACGTTCCTCTGGCAGTCTGAAAGCTTTGCGCACAAGCCGCTTGCTGAGCGCCTTCCTTTACCTTTAGGCAGTGCTTGTGCATGACCAGCCTGGGGCGTGAATGGTCACTACCCCGCACACACGTTTCGTTGTGCCCGTTGCCAAGCGCTCTGGAAGCGCTGTTTATGATGCAAGCTGAACGCCTCTTGCGCTTCCATTCTCAGAGCTCCTGAGTTAAGCAATCTGCGACCCTTGGTGCGAATGCCAGAGGAAAACATTTCCACTGCGTCTGGCAGGGAGAAACTGTTCCTGGAGAACACGTTTATCTGGAGCTTGCACCTGCACCTTACACACCCACGGATTTACAGCACATTCAAAGGCATGCCAAGCTCTTTCTTACGCAAGTTGCAAGCTGCGTCAGAAGGATGCGCTTTTTGTCAGATGGAAGCAGCAGCACGCACCTTCGAGTTTGAGAAGTACGAAAGAGCCGCAGAAGAGCGTGGTCTAGGAACAAAGGGATAGGAAAGTACATTTGCTTCATGTGCCCTTGTTGCCGCCGAACAACAGGTAGCAGCATAAAGCAGATGCGACTGAACTTCTTCCGGGCGACAGCTAATATCAATCGAGGAAGCGGGCTTCCCACAGCTACGTTCCTCTGGCAGTCTGAAAGCTTTGCGCACAAGCCGCTTGCTAAGCGCCTTCCTTTACCTTTTGGCAGTGCTCCTGCATGACCAGCCTGGGGCGTGAATGGTCACTACCCCGCACACACGTTTCGTTGTGCCCGTTGCCAAGCGCTCTGGAAGCTCAGTTTATGACGCAAGCTGAAGACCTCTTGCGCTTCCATTCTCAGAGCTCCTGAGTTAAGCAATCTGCGACACTTGGTGCGAATGCCAGAGGAAAACATTTCCACTGCGTCTGGCAGGGAGAAACTGTTCCTGGAGAACACGTTTATCTGGAGCTTGCACCTGCACCTTACACACCCACGGATTTGCAGCACATTCAAATGCATGCCAAGCTCTTTCTTACGCAAGTTGCAAGCTGCGTCAGAAGGATGCGCTTTTTGTCAGATGGAGCAGCAACACGCACCTTCGAGTTTGAGAAGTACGAAAGAGCCGCAGAAGAGCGTGGTCTAGGAACAAAGGGATAGGAAAGTACATTTGCTTCATGTGCCCTTGTTGCCGCCTAACAACAGGTAGCAGCATAAAGCAGATGCGACTGAAGTTCTTCCGGGCGACAGCTAACATCAATCGAGCAAGCGGGCTTCCCACAGCTACGTTCCTCTGGCAGTCTGAAAGCTTTGCGCACAAGCCGCTTGCTAAGCGCCTTCCTTTACCTTTTGGCAGTGCTCCTGCATGACCAGCTTGGGGCGTGAATGGTCACTACCCCGCACACACGTTTCGTTGTGCCCGTTGCCAAGCGCTCTGGAAGCGCTGTTTATGACGCAAGCTGAACGCCTCTTGCGCTTCCATTCTCAGAGCTCCTGAGTTAAGCAATCTGCGACACTTGGTGCGAATGCCAGAGGAAAACATTTCCACTGCGTCTGGCAGGGAGAAACTGTTCCTGTAGAACACGTTTATCTGGTGCTTGCACCTGCCCCTTACACACCCATGGATTTGCAGCACATTCAAATGCATGCCAAGCTCTTTCTTACGCAAGTTGCAAGCTGCGTCAGAAGGATGCGCTTTTTGTCAGATGGAAGCGGCAGCACGCACCTTCGAGTTTGAGAAGTACGAAAGAGCCGCAGAAGAGCGTGGTCTAGGAACAAAGGGATAGGAAAGTACATTTGCTTCATGTGCCCTTGTTGCCGCGTAACAACAGGTAGCAGCATAAAGCAGATACGACAGAAGTTCTTCCGGGCAACAGCTAACATCAATCGAGCAAGCGGGCTTCCCACAGCTACGTTCCTCTGGCAGTCTGAAAGTTTTGCGCACAAGCCGCTTGCTAAGCGCCTTCCTTTACCTTTTGGCAGTGCTCCTGCATGACCAGCCTGGGGCGTGAATGGTCACTACCCCGCACACACGTTTCGTTGTGCCCGTTGCCAAGTGCTCTGGAAGCACTGTTTATGAGGCAAGCTGAAGACCTCTTGCGCTTCCATTCTCAGAGCTCCTGAGTTAAGCAATCTGCGACACTTGGTGCGAATGCCAGAGGAAAACATTTCCACTGCGTCTGGCAGGGAGAAACTGTTCCTGGAGAACACGTTTATCTGGAGCTTGCACCTGCACCTTACACACCCACGGATTTGCAGCACATTCAAATGCATGCCAAGCTCTTTCTTACGCAAGTTGCAAGCTGCGTCAGAAGGATGCGCTTTTTGTCAGATGGAAGCAGCAACACGCACCTTCGAGTTTGAGAAGTACGAAAGAGCCGCAGAAGAGCGTGGTCTAGGAACAAAGGGATAGGAAAGTACATTTGCTTCATGTGCCCTTGTTGCCGCCTAACAACAGGTAGCAGCATAAAGCAGATGCGACTGAAGTTCTTCCGGGCGACAGCTAACATCAATCGAGCAAGCGGGCTTCCCACAGCTACGGTCCTCTGGCAGTCTGAAAGCTTTGCGCACAAGCCGCTTGCTAAGCGCCTTCCTTTACCTTTTGGCAGTGCTCCTGCATGACCAGCTTGGGGCGTGAATGGTCACTACCCCGCACACACGTTTCGTTGTGCCCGTTGCCAAGCGCTCTGGAAGCGCTGTTTATGACGCAAGCTGAACGCCTCTTGCGCTTCCATTCTCAGAGCTCCTGAGTTAAGCAATCTGCGACACTTGGTGCGAATGCCAGAGGAAAACATTTCCACTGCGTCTGGCAGGGAGAAACTGTTCCTGGAGAACACGTTTATCTGGAGCTTGCACCTGCACCTTACACACCCATGGATTTGCAGCACATTCAAATGCATGCCAAGCTCTTTCTTACGCAAGTTGCAAGCTGCGTCAGAAGGATGCGCTTTTTGTCAGATGGAAGCGGCAGCACGCACCTTCGAGTTTGAGAAGTACGAAAGAGCCGCAGAAGAGCGTGGTCTAGGAACAAAGGGATAGGAAAGTACATTTGCTTCATGTGCCCTTGTTGCCGCGTAACAACAGGTAGCAGCATAAAGCAGATACGACAGAAGTTCTTCCGGGCAACAGCTAACATCAATCGAGCAAGCGGGCTTCCCACAGCTACGTTCCTCTGGCAGTCTGAAAGTTTTGCGCACAAGCCGCTTGCTAAGCGCCTTCCTTTACCTTTTGGCAGTGCTCCTGCATGACCAGCCTGGGGCGTGAATGGTCACTACCCCGCACACACGTTTCGTTGTGCCCGTTGCCAAGCGCTCTGGAAGCACTGTTTATGACGCAAGCTGAACGCCTCTTGCGCTTCCATTCTCAGAGCTCCTGAGTTAAGCAATCTGCGACACTTGGTGCGAATGCCAGAGGGAAACATTTCCACTGCGTCTGGCAGGGAGAAACTGTTCCTGGAGAACACGTTTATCTGGAGCTTGCACCTGCACCTTACACACCCATGGATTTGCAGCACATTCAAATGCATGCCAAGCTCTTTCTTACGCAAGTTGCAAGCTGTGTCAGAAGGATGCGCTTTTTGTCAGATGGAAGCGGCAGCACGCACCTTCGAGTTTGAGAAGTACGAAAGAGCCGCAGAAGAGCGTGGTCTAGGAACAAAGGGATAGGAAAGTACATTTGCTTCATGTGCCCTTGTTGCCGCCTAACAACAGGTAGCAGCATAAAGCAGATGCGACTGAAGTTCTTCCGGGCGACAGCTAACATCAATCGAGCAAGCGGGCTTCCCACAGCTACGGTCCTCTGGCAGTCTGAAAGTTTTGCGCACAAGCCGCTTGCTAAGCGCCTTCCTTTACCTTTTGGCAGTGCTCCTGCATGACCAGCCTAAGGCGTGAATGGTCACTACCCCGCACACACGTTTCGTTGTGCCCGTTGCCAAGCGCTCTGGAAGCGCTGTTTATGACGCAAGCTGAACGCCTCTTGCGCTTCCATTCTCAGAGCTCCTGAGTTAAGCAATCTGCGACACTTGGTGCGAATGCCAGAGGAAAACATTTCCACTGCGTCTGGCAGGGAGAAACTGTTCCTGGAGATCACGTTTATCTGGAGCTTGCACCTGCACCTTACACACCCATGGATTTGCAGCACATTCAAATGCATGCCAAGCTCTTTCTTACGCAAGTTGCAAGCTGCGTCAGAAGGATGCGCTTTTTGTCAGATGGAAGCGGCAGCACGCACCTTCGAGTTTGAGAAGTACGAAAGAGCCGCAGAAGAGCGTGGTCTAGGAACAAAGGGATAGGAAAGTACATTTGCTTCATGTGCCCTTGTTGCCGCGTAACAACAGGTAGCAGCATAAAGCAGATACGACAGAAGTTCTTCCGGGCAACAGCTAAAATCAATCGAGCAAGCGGGCTTCCCACAGCTACGTTCCTCTGGCAGTCTGAAAGTTTTGCGCACAAGCCGCTTGCTAAGCGCCTTCCTTTACCTTTTGGCAGTGCTCGTGCATGACCAGCCTGGGGCGTGAATGGTCACTACCCCGCACACACGTTTCGTTGTGCCCGTTGCCAAGCGCTCTGGAAGCGCTGTTTATGATGCAAGCTGAACGCCTCTTGCGCTTCCATTCTCAGAGCTCCTGAGTTAAGCAATCTGCGACACTTGGTGCGAATGCCAGAGGAAAACATTTCCACTGCGTCTGTCAGGGAGAAACTGTTCCTGGAGAACACGTTTATCTGGAGCTTGCACCTGCACCTTACACACCCACGGATTTGCAGCACATTCAAATGCATGCCAAGCTCTTTCTTACGCAAGTTGCAAGCTGCGTCAGAAGGATGCGCTTTTTGTCAGATGGAAGCAGCAGCACGCACCTTCGAGTTTGAGAAGTACGAAAGAGCCGCAGAAGAGCGTGGTCTAGGAACAAAGGGATAGGAAAGTACATTTGCTTCATGTGCCCTTGTTGCCGCCTAACAACAGGTAGCAGCATAAAGCAGATGCGACTGAAGTTCTTCCGGGCGACAGCTAACATCAATCGAGCAAGCGGGCTTCCCACAGCTACGGTCCTCTGGCAGTCTGAAAGTTTTGCGCACAAGCCGCTTGCTAAGCGCCTTCCTTTACCTTTTGGCAGTGCTCCTGCATGACCAGCCTGGGGCGTGAATGGTCACTACCCCGCACACACGTTTCGTTGTGCCCGTTGCCAAGCGCTCTGGAAGCGCTGTTTATGAGGCAAGCTGAAGACCTCTTGCGCTTCCATTCTCAGAGCTCCTGAGTTAAGCAATCTGCGACACTTGGTGCGAATGCCAGAGGAAAACATTTCCACTGCGTCTGGCAGGGAGAAACTGTTCCTGGAGAACACGTTTATCTGGAGCTTGCACCTGCCCCTTACACACCCATGGATTTGCAGCACATTCAAATGCATGCCAAGCTCTTTCTTACGCAAGTTGCAAGCTGCGTCAGAAGGATGCGCTTTTTGTCAGATGGAAGCGGCAGCACGCACCTTCGAGTTTGAGAAGTACGAAAGAGCCACAGAAGAGCGTGGTCTAGGAACAAAGGGATAGGAAAGTACATTTGCTTCATGTGCCCTTGTTGCCGCCTAACAACAGGTAGCAGCATAAAGCAGATACGACAGAAGTTCTTCCGGGCAACAGCTAACATCAATCGAGCAAGCGGTCTTCCCACAGCTACGTTCCTCTGGCAGTCTGAAAGTTTTGCGCACAAGCCGCTTGCTAAGCGCCTTCCTTTACCTTTTGGCAGTGCTCCTGCATGACCAGCCTGGGGCGTGAATGGTCACTACCCCGCACACACGTTTCGTTCTGCCCGTTGCCAAGCGCTCTGGAAGCACTGTTTATGAGGCAAGCTGAAGACCTCTTGCGCTTCCATTCTCAGAGCTCCTGAGTTAAGCAATCTGCGACACTTGGTGCGAATGCCAGAGGAAAACATTTCCACTGCGTCTGGCAGGGAGAAACTGTTCCTGGAGAACACGTTTATCTGGAGCTTGCACCTGCACCTTACACACCCACGGATTTGCAGCACATTCAAATGCATGCCAAGCTCTTTCTTACGCAAGTTGCAAGCTGCGTCAGAAGGATGCGCTTTTTGTCAGATGGAAGCAGCAACACGCACCTTCGAGTTTGAGAAGTACGAAAGAGACGCAGAAGAGCGTGGTCTAGGAACAAAGGGATAGGAAAGTACATTTGCTTCATGTGCCCTTGTTGCCGCCTAACAACAGGTAGCAGCATAAAGCAGATGCGACTGAAGTTCTTCCGGGCGACAGCTAACATCAATCGAGCAAGCGGGCTTCCCACAGCTACGGTCCTCTGGCAGTCTGAAAGCTTTGCGCACAAGCCGCTTGCTAAGCGCCTTCCTTTACCTTTTGGCAGTGCTCCTGCATGACCAGCTTGGGGCGTGAATGGTCACTACCCCGCACACACGTTTCGTTGTGCCCGTTGCCAAGCGCTCTGGAAGCGCTGTTTATGACGCAAGCTGAACGCCTCTTGCGCTTCCATTCTCAGAGCTCCTGAGTTAAGCAATCTGCGACACTTGGTGCGAATGCCAGAGGAAAACATTTCCACTGCGTCTGGCAGGGAGAAACTGTTCCTGGAGAACACGTTTATCTGGAGCTTGCACCTGCACCTTACACACCCATGGATTTGCAGCACATTCAAATGCATGCCAAGCTCTTTCTTACGCAAGTTGCAAGCTGCGTCAGAAGGATGCGCTTTTTGTCAGATGGAAGCGGCAGCACGCACCTTCGAGTTTGAAAAGTACGAAAGAGCCGCAGAAGAGCGTGGTCTAGGAACAAAGGGATAGGAAAGTACATTTGCTTCATGTGCCCTTGTTGCCGCGTAACAACAGGTAGCAGCATAAAGCAGATACGACAGAAGTTCTTCCGGGCAACAGCTAACATCAATCGAGCAAGCGGGCTTCCCACAGCTACGTTCCTCTGGCAGTCTGAAAGTTTTGCGCACAAGCCGCTTGCTAAGCGCCTTCCTTTACCTTTTGGCAGTGCTCCTGCATGACCAGCCTGGGGCGTGAATGGTCACTACCCCGCACACACGTTTCGTTGTGCCCGTTGCCAAGCGCTCTGGAAGCACTGTTTATGACGCAAGCTGAACGCCTCTTGCGCTTCCATTCTCAGAGCTCCTGAGTTAAGCAATCTGCGACACTTGGTGCGAATGCCAGAGGAAAACATTTCCACTGCGTCTGGCAGGGAGAAACTGTTCCTGGAGAACACGTTTATCTGGAGCTTGCACCTGCACCTTACACACCCATGGATTTGCAGCACATTCAAATGCATGCCAAGCTCTTTCTTACGCAAGTTGCAAGCTGCGTCAGAAGGATGCGCTTTTTGTCAGATGGAAGCGGCAGCACGCACCTTTGAGTTTGAGAAGTACGAAAGAGCCGCAGAAGAGCGTGGTCTAGGAACAAAGGGATAGGAAAGTACATTTGCTTCATGTGCCCTTGTTGCCGCCGAACAACAGGTAGCAGCATAAAGCAGATACGACAGAAGTTCTTCCGGGCAACAGCTAACATCAATCGAGCAAGCGGGCTTCCCACAGCTACGTTCCTCTGGCAGTCTGAAAGTTTTGCGCACAAGCCGCTTGCTAAGCGCCTTCCTTTACCTTTTGGCAGTGCTCCTGCATGACCAGCCTGGGGCGTGAATGGTCACTACCCCGCACACACGTTTCGTTGTGCCCGTTGCCAAGCGCTCTGGAAGCGCTGTTTATGACGCAAGCTGAACGCCTCTTGCGCTTCCATTCTCAGAGCTCCTGAGTTAAGCAATCTGCGACACTTGGTGCGAATGCCAGAGGAAAACATTTCCACTGCGTCTGGCAGGGAGAAACTGTTCCTGGAGAACACGTTTATCTGGAGCTTGCACCTGCACCTTACACACCCACGGATTTGCAGCACATTCAAATGCATGCCAAGCTCTTTCTTACGCAAGTTGCAAGCTGTGTCAGAAGGATGCGCTTTTTGTCAGATGGAAGCAGCAGCACGCACCTTCGAGTTTGAGAAGTACGAAAGAGCCGCAGAAGAGCGTGGTCTAGGAACAAAGGGATAGGAAAGTACATTTGCTTCATGTGCCCTTGTTGCCGCCTAACAACAGGTAGCAGCATAAAGCAGATACGACAGAAGTTCTTCCGGGCAACAGCTAAAATCAATCGAGCAAGCGGGCTTCCCACAGCTACGTTCCTCTGGCAGTCTGAAAGTTTTGCGCACAAGCCGCTTGCTAAGCGCCTTCCTTTACCTTTTGGCAGTGCTCGTGCATGACCAGCCTGGGGCGTGAATGGTCACTACCCCGCACACACGTTTCGTTGTGCCCATTGCCAAGCGCTCTGGAAGCGCTGTTTATGACGCAAGCTGAAGGCCTCTTGCGCTTCCATTCTCAGAGCTCCTGAGTTAAGCAATCTGCGACACTTGGTGCGAATGCCAGAGGAAAACATTTCCACTGCGTCTGGCAGGGAGAAACTGTTCCTGGAGAACACGTTTATCTGGAGCTTGCACCTGCACCTTACACACCCACGGATTTGCAGCACATTCAAATGCATGCCAAGCTCTTTCTTACGCAAGTTGCAAGCTGCGTCAGAAGGATGCGCTTTTTGTCAGATGGAAGCAGCAGCACGCACCTTCGAGTTTGAGAAGTACGAAAGAGCCGCAGAAGAGCGTGGTCTAGGAACAAAGGGATAGGAAAGTACATTTGCTTCATGTGCCCTTGTTGCCGCCTAACAACAGGTAGCAGCATAAAGCAGATGCGACTGAAGTTCTTCCGGGCGACAGCTAACATCAATCGAGCAAGCGGGCTTCCCACAGCTACGGTCCTCTGGCAGTCTGAAAGTTTTGCGCACAAGCCGCTTGCTAAGCGCCTTCCTTTACCTTTTGGCAGTGCTCCTGCATGACCAGCCTGGGGCGTGAATGGTCACTACCCCGCACACACGTTTCGTTGTGCCCGTTGCCAAGCGCTCTGGAAGCGCTGTTTATGACGCAAGCTGAACACCTCTTGCGCTTCCATTCTCAGAGCTCCTGAGTTAAGCAATCTGCGACACTTGGTGCGAATGCCAGAGGAAAACATTTCCACTGCGTCTGGCAGGGAGAAACTGTTCCTGGAGAACACGTTTATCTGGAGCTTGCACCTGCACCTTACACACCCATGGATTTGCAGCACATTCAAATGCATGCCAAGCTCTTTCTTACGCAAGTTGCAAGCTGCGTCAGAAGGATGCGCTTTTTGTCAGATGGAAGCAGCAACACGCACCTTCGAGTTTGAGAAGTACGAAAGAGCCGCAGAAGAGCGTGGTCTAGGAACAAAGGGATAGGAAAGTACATTTGCTTCATGTGCCCTTGTTGCCGCCTAACAACAGGTAGCAGCATAAAGCAGATACGACAGAAGTTCTTCCGGGCAACAGCTAAAATCAATCGAGCAAGCGGGCTTCCCACAGCTACGTTCCTCTGGCAGTCTGAAAGTTTTGCGCACAAGCCGCTTGCTAAGCGCCTTCCTTTACCTTTTGGCAGTGCTCGTGCATGACCAGCCTGGGGCGTGAATGGTCACTACCCCGCACACACGTTTCGTTGTGCCCGTTGCCAAGCGCTCTGGAAGCGCTGTTTATGATGCAAGCTGAACGCCTCTTGCGCTTCCATTCTCAGAGCTCCTGAGTTAAGCAATCTGCGACACTTGGTGCGAATGCCAGAGGAAAACATTTCCACTGCGTCTGTCAGGGAGAAACTGTTCCTGGAGAACACGTTTATCTGGAGCTTGCACCTGCACCTTACACACCCACGGATTTGCAGCACATTCAAATGCATGCCAAGCTCTTTCTTACGCAAGTTGCAAGCTGCGTCAGAAGGATGCGCTTTTTGTCAGATGGAAGCAGCAGCACGCACCTTCGAGTTTGAGAAGTACGAAAGAGCCGCAGAAGAGCGTGGTCTAGGAACAAAGGGATAGGAAAGTACATTTGCTTCATGTGCCCTTGTTGCCGCCTAACAACAGGTAGCAGCATAAAGCAGATGCGACTGAAGTTCTTCCGGGCGACAGCTAACATCAATCGAGCAAGCGGGCTTCCCACAGCTACGGTCCTCTGGCAGTCTGAAAGTTTTGCGCACAAGCCGCTTGCTAAGCGCCTTCCTTTACCTTTTGGCAGTGCTCCTGCATGACCAGCCTGGGGCGTGAATGGTCACTACCCCGCACACACGTTTCGTTGTGCCCGTTGCCAAGCGCTCTGGAAGCGCTGTTTATGAGGCAAGCTGAAGACCTCTTGCGCTTCCATTCTCAGAGCTCCTGAGTTAAGCAATCTGCGACACTTGGTGCGAATGCCAGAGGAAAACATTTCCACTGCGTCTGGCAGGGAGAAACTGTTCCTGGAGAACACGTTTATCTGGAGCTTGCACCTGCCCCTTACACACCCATGGATTTGCAGCACATTCAAATGCATGCCAAGCTCTTTCTTACGCAAGTTGCAAGCTGCGTCAGAAGGATGCGCTTTTTGTCAGATGGAAGCGGCAGCACGCACCTTCGAGTTTGAGAAGTACGAAAGAGCCACAGAAGAGCGTGGTCTAGGAACAAAGGGATAGGAAAGTACATTTGCTTCATGTGCCCTTGTTGCCGCCTAACAACAGGTAGCAGCATAAAGCAGATACGACAGAAGTTCTTCCGGGCAACAGCTAACATCAATCGAGCAAGCGGTCTTCCCACAGCTACGTTCCTCTGGCAGTCTGAAAGTTTTGCGCACAAGCCGCTTGCTAAGCGCCTTCCTTTACCTTTTGGCAGTGCTCCTGCATGACCAGCCTGGGGCGTGAATGGTCACTACCCCGCACACACGTTTCGTTCTGCCCGTTGCCAAGCGCTCTGGAAGCACTGTTTATGAGGCAAGCTGAAGACCTCTTGCGCTTCCATTCTCAGAGCTCCTGAGTTAAGCAATCTGCGACACTTGGTGCGAATGCCAGAGGAAAACATTTCCACTGCGTCTGGCAGGGAGAAACTGTTCCTGGAGAACACGTTTATCTGGAGCTTGCACCTGCACCTTACACACCCACGGATTTGCAGCACATTCAAATGCATGCCAAGCTCTTTCTTACGCAAGTTGCAAGCTGCGTCAGAAGGATGCGCTTTTTGTCAGATGGAAGCAGCAACACGCACCTTCGAGTTTGAGAAGTACGAAAGAGACGCAGAAGAGCGTGGTCTAGGAACAAAGGGATAGGAAAGTACATTTGCTTCATGTGCCCTTGTTGCCGCCTAACAACAGGTAGCAGCATAAAGCAGATGCGACTGAAGTTCTTCCGGGCGACAGCTAACATCAATCGAGCAAGCGGGCTTCCCACAGCTACGGTCCTCTGGCAGTCTGAAAGCTTTGCGCACAAGCCGCTTGCTAAGCGCCTTCCTTTACCTTTTGGCAGTGCTCCTGCATGACCAGCTTGGGGCGTGAATGGTCACTACCCCGCACACACGTTTCGTTGTGCCCGTTGCCAAGCGCTCTGGAAGCGCTGTTTATGACGCAAGCTGAACGCCTCTTGCGCTTCCATTCTCAGAGCTCCTGAGTTAAGCAATCTGCGACACTTGGTGCGAATGCCAGAGGAAAACATTTCCACTGCGTCTGGCAGGGAGAAACTGTTCCTGGAGAACACGTTTATCTGGAGCTTGCACCTGCACCTTACACACCCATGGATTTGCAGCACATTCAAATGCATGCCAAGCTCTTTCTTACGCAAGTTGCAAGCTGCGTCAGAAGGATGCGCTTTTTGTCAGATGGAAGCGGCAGCACGCACCTTCGAGTTTGAAAAGTACGAAAGAGCCGCAGAAGAGCGTGGTCTAGGAACAAAGGGATAGGAAAGTACATTTGCTTCATGTGCCCTTGTTGCCGCGTAACAACAGGTAGCAGCATAAAGCAGATACGACAGAAGTTCTTCCGGGCAACAGCTAACATCAATCGAGCAAGCGGGCTTCCCACAGCTACGTTCCTCTGGCAGTCTGAAAGTTTTGCGCACAAGCCGCTTGCTAAGCGCCTTCCTTTACCTTTTGGCAGTGCTCCTGCATGACCAGCCTGGGGCGTGAATGGTCACTACCCCGCACACACGTTTCGTTGTGCCCGTTGCCAAGCGCTCTGGAAGCACTGTTTATGACGCAAGCTGAACGCCTCTTGCGCTTCCATTCTCAGAGCTCCTGAGTTAAGCAATCTGCGACACTTGGTGCGAATGCCAGAGGAAAACATTTCCACTGCGTCTGGCAGGGAGAAACTGTTCCTGGAGAACACGTTTATCTGGAGCTTGCACCTGCACCTTACACACCCATGGATTTGCAGCACATTCAAATGCATGCCAAGCTCTTTCTTACGCAAGTTGCAAGCTGCGTCAGAAGGATGCGCTTTTTGTCAGATGGAAGCGGCAGCACGCACCTTTGAGTTTGAGAAGTACGAAAGAGCCGCAGAAGAGCGTGGTCTAGGAACAAAGGGATAGGAAAGTACATTTGCTTCATGTGCCCTTGTTGCCGCCGAACAACAGGTAGCAGCATAAAGCAGATACGACAGAAGTTCTTCCGGGCAACAGCTAACATCAATCGAGCAAGCGGGCTTCCCACAGATACGTTCCTCTGGCAGTCTGAAAGTTTTGCGCACAAGCCGCTTGCTAAGCGCCTTCCTTTACCTTTTGGCAGTGCTCCTGCATGACCAGCCTGGGGCGTGAATGGTCACTACCCCGCACACACGTTTCGTTGTGCCCGTTGCCAAGCGCTCTGGAAGCGCTGTTTATGATGCAAGCTGAACGCCTCTTGCGCTTCCATTCTCAGAGCTCCTGAGTTAAGCAATCTGCGACACTTGGTGCGAATGCCAGAGGAAAACATTTCCACTGCGTCTGGCAGGGAGAAACTGTTCCTGGAGAACACGTTTATCTGGAGCTTGCACCTGCACCTTACACACCCACGGATTTGCAGCACATTCAAATGCATGCCAAGCTCTTTCTTACGCAAGTTGCAAGCTGTGTCAGAAGGATGCGCTTTTTGTCAGATGGAAGCAGCAGCACGCACCTTCGAGTTTGAGAAGTACGAAAGAGCCGCAGAAGAGCGTGGTCTAGGAACAAAGGGATAGGAAAGTACATTTGCTTCATGTGCCCTTGTTGCCGCCTAACAACAGGTAGCAGCATAAAGCAGATACGACAGAAGTTCTTCCGGGCAACAGCTAAAATCAATCGAGCAAGCGGGCTTCCCACAGCTACGTTCCTCTGGCAGTCTGAAAGTTTTGCGCACAAGCCGCTTGCTAAGCGCCTTCCTTTACCTTTTGGCAGTGCTCGTGCATGACCAGCCTGGGGCGTGAATGGTCACTACCCCGCACACACGTTTCGTTGTGCCCATTGCCAAGCGCTCTGGAAGCGCTGTTTATGACGCAAGCTGAAGGCCTCTTGCGCTTCCATTCTCAGAGCTCCTGAGTTAAGCAATCTGCGACACTTGGTGCGAATGCCAGAGGAAAACATTTCCACTGCGTCTGGCAGGGAGAAACTGTTCCTGGAGAACACGTTTATCTGGAGCTTGCACCTGCACCTTACACACCCACGGATTTGCAGCACATTCAAATGCATGCCAAGCTCTTTCTTACGCAAGTTGCAAGCTGCGTCAGAAGGATGCGCTTTTTGTCAGATGGAAGCAGCAGCACGCACCTTCGAGTTTGAGAAGTACGAAAGAGCCGCAGAAGAGCGTGGTCTAGGAACAAAGGGATAGGAAAGTACATTTGCTTCATGTGCCCTTGTTGCCGCCTAACAACAGGTAGCAGCATAAAGCAGATGCGACTGAAGTTCTTCCGGGCGACAGCTAACATCAATCGAGCAAGCGGGCTTCCCACAGCTACGGTCCTCTGGCAGTCTGAAAGTTTTGCGCACAAGCCGCTTGCTAAGCGCCTTCCTTTACCTTTTGGCAGTGCTCCTGCATGACCAGCCTGGGGCGTGAATGGTCACTACCCCGCACACACGTTTCGTTGTGCCCGTTGCCAAGCGCTCTGGAAGCGCTGTTTATGACGCAAGCTGAACACCTCTTGCGCTTCCATTCTCAGAGCTCCTGAGTTAAGCAATCTGCGACACTTGGTGCGAATGCCAGAGGAAAACATTTCCACTGCGTCTGGCAGGGAGAAACTGTTCCTGGAGAACACGTTTATCTGGAGCTTGCACCTGCACCTTACACACCCATGGATTTGCAGCACATTCAAATGCATGCCAAGCTCTTTCTTACGCAAGTTGCAAGCTGCGTCAGAAGGATGCGCTTTTTGTCAGATGGAAGCAGCAACACGCACCTTCGAGTTTGAGAAGTACGAAAGAGCCGCAGAAGAGCGTGGTCTAGGAACAAAGGGATAGGAAAGTACATTTGCTTCATGTGCCCTTGTTGCCGCCTAACAACAGGTAGCAGCATAAAGCAGATGCGACTGAAGTTCTTCCGGGCGACAGCTAACATCAATCGAGCAAGCGGGCTTCCCACAGCTACGGTCCTCTGGCAGTCTGAAAGCTTTGCGCACAAGCCGCTTGCTAAGCGCCTTCCTTTACCTTTTGGCAGTGCTCCTGCATGACCAGCTTGGGACGTGAATGGTCACTACCCCGCACACACGTTTCGTTGTGCCCGTTGCCAAGCGCTCTGGAAGCGCTGTTTATGACGCAAGCTGAACGCCTCTTGCGCTTCCATTCTCAGAGCTCCTGAGTTAAGCAATCTGCGACACTTGGTGCGAATGCCAGAGGAAAACATTTCCACTGCGTCTGGCAGGGAGAAACTGTTCCTGGAGAACACGTTTATCTGGAGCTTGCACCTGCACCTTACACACCCATGGATTTGCAGCACATTCAAATGCATGCCAAGCTCTTTCTTACGCAAGTTGCAAGCTGCGTCAGAAGGATGCGCTTTTTGTCAGATGGAAGCGGCAGCACGCACCTTCGAGTTTGAGAAGTACGAAAGAGCCGCAGAAGAGCGTGGTCTAGGAACAAAGGGATAGGAAAGTACATTTGCTTCATGTGCCCTTGTTGCCGCGTAACAACAGGTAGCAGCATAAAGCAGATACGACAGAAGTTCTTCCGGGCAACAGCTAACATCAATCGAGCAAGCGGGCTTCCCACAGCTACGTTCCTCTGGCAGTCTGAAAGTTTTGCGCACAAGCCGCTTGCTAAGCGCCTTCCTTTACCTTTTGGCAGTGCTCCTGCATGACCAGCCTGGGGCGTGAATGGTCACTACCCCGCACACACGTTTCGTTGTGCCCGTTGCCAAGCGCTCTGGAAGCACTGTTTATGACGCAAGCTGAACGCCTCTTGCGCTTCCATTCTCAGAGCTCCTGAGTTAAGCAATCTGCGACACTTGGTGCGAATGCCAGAGGAAAACATTTCCACTGCGTCTGGCAGGGAGAAACTGTTCCTGGAGAACACGTTTATCTGGAGCTTGCACCTGCACCTTACACACCCATGGATTTGCAGCACATTCAAATGCATGCCAAGCTCTTTCTTACGCAAGTTGCAAGCTGCGTCAGAAGGATGCGCTTTTTGTCAGATGGAAGCGGCAGCACGCACCTTTGAGTTTGAGAAGTACGAAAGAGCCGCAGAAGAGCGTGGTCTAGGAACAAAGGGATAGGAAAGTACATTTGCTTCATGTGCCCTTGTTGCCGCCTAACAACAGGTAGCAGCATAAAGCAGATACGACAGAAGTTCTTCCGGGCAACAGCTAACATCAATCGAGCAAGCGGGCTTCCCACAGCTACGTTCCTCTGGCAGTCTGAAAGTTTTGCGCACAAGCCGCTTGCTAAGCGCCTTCCTTTACCTTTTGGCAGTGCTCCTGCATGACCAGCCTGGGGCGTGAATGGTCACTACCCCGCACACACGTTTCGTTGTGCCCGTTGCCAAGCGCTCTGGAAGCGCTGTTTATGACGCAAGCTGAACGCCTCTTGCGCTTCCATTCTCAGAGCTCCTGAGTTAAGCAATCTGCGACACTTGGTGCGAATGCCAGAGGAAAACATTTCCACTGCGTCTGGCAGGGAGAAACTGTTCCTGGAGAACACGTTTATCTGGAGCTTGCACCTGCACCTTACACACCCACGGATTTGCAGCACATTCAAATGCATGCCAAGCTCTTTCTTACGCAAGTTGCAAGCTGTGTCAGAAGGATGCGCTTTTTGTCAGATGGAAGCAGCAGCACGCACCTTCGAGTTTGAGAAGTACGAAAGAGCCGCAGAAGAGCGTGGTCTAGGAACAAAGGGATAGGAAAGTACATTTGCTTCATGTGCCCTTGTTGCCGCCTAACAACAGGTAGCAGCATAAAGCAGATGCGACTGAAGTTCTTCCGGGCGACAGCTAACATCAATCGAGCAAGCGGGCTTCCCACAGCTACGGTCCTCTGGCAGTCTGAAAGTTTTGCGCACAAGCCGCTTGCTAAGCGCCTTCCTTTACCTTTTGGCAGTGCTCCTGCATGACCAGCCTAAGGCGTGAATGGTCACTACCCCGCACACACGTTTCGTTGTGCCCGTTGCCAAGCGCTCTGGAAGCGCTGTTTATGACGCAAGCTGAACGCCTCTTGCGCTTCCATTCTCAGAGCTCCTGAGTTAAGCAATCTGCGACCCTTGGTGCGAATGCCAGAGGAAAACATTTCCACTGCGTCTGGCAGGGAGAAACTGTTCCTGGAGAACACGTTTATCTGGAGCTTGCACCTGCACCTTACACACCCACGGATTTGCAGCACATTCAAATGCATGCCAAGCTCTTTCTTACGCAAGTTGCAAGCTGCGTCAGAAGGATGCGCTTTTTGTCAGATGGAAGCAGCAGCACGCACCTTCGAGTTTGAGGAGTACGAAAGAGCCGCAGAAGAGCGTGGTCTAGGAACAAAGGGATAGGAAAGTACATTTGCTTCATGTGCCATTGTTGCCGCGTAACAACAGGTAGCAGCATAAAGCAGATGCGACTGAAGTTCTTCCGGGCGACAGCTAATATCAATCGAGCAAGCGGGCTTCCCACAGCTACGGTCCTCTGGCAGTCTGAAAGTTTTGCGCACAAGCCGCTTGCTAAGCGCCTTCCTTTACCTTTTGGCAGTGCTCCTGCATGACCAGCCTGGGGCGTGAATGGTCACTACCCCGCACACACGTTTCGTTGTGCCCGTTGCCAAGCGCTCTGGAAGCACTGTTTATGACGCAAGCTGAAGACCTCTTGCGCTTCCATTCTCAGAGCTCCTGAGTTAAGCAATCTGCGACACTTGGTGCGAATGCCAGAGGAAAACATTTCCACTGCGTCTGGCAGGGAGAAACTGTTCCTGGAGAACACGTTTATCTGGAGCTTGCACCTGCACCTTACACACCCATGGATTTGCAGCACATTCAAATGCATGCCAAGCTCTTTCTTACGCAAGTTGCAAGCTGCGTCAGAAGGATGCGCTTTTTGTCAGATGGAAGCAGCAGCACGCACCTTCGAGTTTGAGAAGTACGAAAGAGCCGCAGAAGAGCGTGGTCTAGGAACAAAGGGATAGGAAATTACATTTGCTTCATGTGCCCTTGTTGCTGCCTAACAACAGGTAGCAGCATAAAGCAGATGCGGCTGAAGTTCTTCCGGGCGACAGCTAACATCAAACGAGCAAGCGGGCTTCCCACAGAGCTACGGTCCTCTGGCAGTCTGAAAGTTTTGCTCACAAGCCGCATGCAAAGCGCCTTCCTTTACCTTTTGGCAGTACTCCTGCATGACCAGCCTGGGGCGTGAATGGTCACTACCCCGCACACACGTTTCGTTGTGCCCGTTGCCAAGCGCTCTGGAAGCACTGTTTATGACGCAAGCTGAACGCCTCTTGCGCTTCCATTCTCAGAGCTCCTGAGTTAAGCAATCTGCGACACTTGGTGCGAATGCCAGAGGAAAACATTTCCACTGCGTCTGGCAGGGAGAAACTGTTCCTGGAGAACACGTTTATCTGGAGCTTGCACCTGCACCTTACACACCCATGGATTTGCAGCACATTCAAATGCATGCCAAGCTCTTTCTTACGCAAGTTGCAAGCTGCGTCAGAAGGATGCGCTTTTTGTCAGATGGAAGCGGCAGCACGCACCTTCGAGTTTGAGAAGTACGAAAGAGCCGCAGAAGAGCGTGGTCTAGGAACAAAGGGATAGGAAAGTACATTTGCTTCATGTGCCCTTGTTGCCGCCTAACAACAGGTAGCAGCATAAAGCAGATACGACAGAAGTTCTTCCGGGCAACAGCTAACATCAATCGAGCAAGCGGGCTTCCCACAGCTACGTTCCTCTGGCAGTCTGAAAGTTTTGCGCACAAGCCGCTTGCTAAGCGCCTTCCTTTACCTTTTGGCAGTGCTCCTGCATGACCAGCCTGGGGCGTGAATGGTCACTACCCCGCACACACGTTTCGTTGTGCCCGTTGCCAAGCGCTCTGGAAGCACTGTTTATGACGCAAGCTGAAGACCTCTTGCGCTTCCATTCTCAGAGCTCCTGAGTTAAGCAATCTGCGACACTTGGTGCGAATGCCAGAGGAAAACATTTCCACTGCGTCTGGCAGGGAGAAACTGTTCCTGGAGAACACGTTTATCTGGAGTTTGCACCTGCACCTTACACACCCACGGATTTGCAGCACATTCAAATGCATGCCAAGCTCTTTCTTACGCAAGTTGCAAGCTGCGTCAGAAGGATGCGCTTTTTGTCAGATGGAAGCAGCAGCACGCACCTTCGAGTTAGGCAGGAACTAAAGAGCCACAGAAGAGCGTGGTCTAGGAACAAAGGGATAGGAAAGTACATTTGCTTCATGTGCCCTTGTTGCCGCCTAACAACAGGTAGCAGCATAAAGCAGATGCGACTGAAGTTCTTCCGGGCGACAGCTAACATCAATCGAGCAAGCGGGCTTCCCACAGCTACGGTCCTCTGGCAGTCTGAAAGCTTTGCGCACAAGGCGCATGCAAAGCGCCTTCCTTTACCTTTAGGCAGTGCTCGTGCATGACCAGCCTGGGGCGTGAATGGTCACTACCCCGCACACACGTTTCGTTGTGCCCATTGCCAAGCGCTCTGGAAGCACTGTTTATGAGGCAAGCTGAAGACCTCTTGCGCTTCCATTCTCAGAGCTCCTGAGTTAAGCAATCTGCGACACTTGGTGCGAATGCCAGAGGGAAACATTTCCACTGCGTCTGGCAGGGAGAAACTGTTCCTGGAGAACACGTTTATCTGGAGCTTGCACCTGCACCTTACACACCCACGGATTTGCAGCACATTCAAATGCATGCCAAGCTCTTTCTTACGCAAGTTGCAAGCTGCGTCAGAAGGATGCGCTTTTTGTCAGATGGAAGCAGCAACACGCACCTTCGAGTTTGAGAAGTACGAAAGAGCCGCAGAAGAGCGCGGTCTAGGAACAAAGGGATAGGAAAGTACATTTGCTTCATGTGCCCTTGTTGCCGCCTAACAACAGGTAGCAGCATAAAGCAGATGCGACTGAACTTCTTCCGGGCGACAGCTAACATCAATCGAGCAAGCGGGCTTCCCACAGCTACGGTCCTCTGGCAGTCTGAAAGCTTTGCGCACAAGCCGCTTGCTAAGCGCCTTCCTTTACCTTTTGGCAGTGCTCCTGCATGACCAGCTTGGGGCGTGAATGGTCACTACCCCGCACACACGTTTCGTTGTGCCCGTTGCCAAGCGCTCTGGAAGCGCTGTTTATGACGCAAGCTGAACGCCTCTTGCGCTTCCATTCTCAGAGCTCCTGAGTTAAGCAATCTGCGACACTTGGTGCGAATGCCAGAGGAAAACATTTCCACTGCGTCTGGCAGGGAGAAACTGTTCCTGGAGAACACGTTTATCTGGAGCTTGCACCTGCACCTTACACACCCATGGATTTGCAGCACATTCAAATGCATGCCAAGCTCTTTCTTACGCAAGTTGCAAGCTGCGTCAGAAGGATGCGCTTTTTGTCAGATGGAAGCGGCAGCACGCACCTTCGAGTTTGAGAAGTACGAAAGAGCCGCAGAAGAGCGTGGTCTAGGAACAAAGGGATAGGAAAGTACATTTGCTTCATGTGCCCTTGTTGCCGCGTAACAACAGGTAGCAGCATAAAGCAGATACGACAGAAGTTCTTCCGGGCAACAGCTAACATCAATCGAGCAAGCGGGCTTCCCACAGCTACGTTCCTCTGGCAGTCTGAAAGTTTTGCGCACAAGCCGCTTGCTAAGCGCCTTCCTTTACCTTTTGGCAGTGCTCCTGCATGACCAGCCTGGGGCGTGAATGGTCACTACCCCGCACACACGTTTCGTTGTGCCCGTTGCCAAGCGCTCTGGAAGCACTGTTTATGACGCAAGCTGAACGCCTCTTGCGCTTCCATTCTCAGAGCTCCTGAGTTAAGCAATCTGCGACACTTGGTGCGAATGCCAGAGGAAAACATTTCCACTGCGTCTGGCAGGGAGAAACTGTTCCTGGAGAACACGTTTATCTGGAGCTTGCACCTGCACCTTACACACCCATGGATTTGCAGCACATTCAAATGCATGCCAAGCTCTTTCTTACGCAAGTTGCAAGCTGCGTCAGAAGGATGCGCTTTTTGTCAGATGGAAGCGGCAGCACGCACCTTTGAGTTTGAGAAGTAGGAAGGAGCCGCAGAAGAGCGTGGTCTAGGAACAAAGGGATAGGAAAGTACATTTGCTTCATGTGCCCTTGTTGCCGCCTAACAACAGGTAGCAGCATAAAGCAGATACGACAGAAGTTCTTCCGGGCAACAGCTAACATCAATCGAGCAAGCGGGCTTCCCACAGCTACGTTCCTCTGGCAGTCTGAAAGTTTTGTGCACAAGCCGCTTGCTAAGCGCCTTCCTTTACCTTTTGGCAGTGCTCGTGCATGACCAGCCTGGGGCGTGAATGGTCACTACCCCGCACACACGTTTCGTTGTGCCCGTTGCCAAGCGCTCTGGAAGCGCTGTTTATGACGCAAGCTGAACGCCTCTTGCGCTTCCATTCTCAGAGCTCCTGAGTTAAGCAATCTGCGACACTTGGTGCGAATGCCAGAGGAAAACATTTCCACTGCGTCTGGCAGGGAGAAACTGTTCCTGGAGAACACGTTTATCTGGAGCTTGCACCTGCACCTTACACACCCACGGATTTGCAGCACATTCAAATGCATGCCAAGCTCTTTCTTATGCAAGTTGCAAGCTGTGTCAGAAGGATGCGCTTTTTGTCAGATGGAAGCAGCAGCACGCACCTTCGAGTTTGAGAAGTACGAAAGAGCCGCAGAAGAGCGTGGTCTAGGAACAAAGGGATAGGAAAGTACATTTGCTTCATGTGCCCTTGTTGCCGCCTAACAACAGGTAGCAGCATAAAGCAGATGCGACTGAAGTTCTTCCGGGCGACAGCTAACATCAATCGAGCAAGCGGGCTTCCCACAGCTACGGTCCTCTGGCAGTCTGAAAGTTTTGCGCACAAGCCGCTTGCTAAGCGCCTTCCTTTACCTTTTGGCAGTGCTCCTGCATGACCAGCCTAAGGCGTGAATGGTCACTACCCCGCACACACGTTTCGTTGTGCCCGTTGCCAAGCGCTCTGGAAGCGCTGTTTATGACGCAAGCTGAAGACCTCTTGCGCTTCCATTCTCAGAGCTTCTGAGTTAAGCAATCTGCGACACTTGGTGCGAATGCCAGAGGAAAACATTTCCACTGCGTCTGGCAGGGAGAAACTGTTCCTGGAGAACACGTTTATCTGGAGCTTGCACCTGCACCTTACACACCCACGGATTTGCAGCACATTCAAATGCATGCCAAGCTCTTTCTTACGCAAGTTGCAAGCTGTGTCAGAAGGATGCGCTTTTTGTCAGATGGAAGCAGCAGCACGCACCTTCGAGTTTGAGAAGTACGAAAGAGCCGCAGAAGAGCGTGGTCTAGGAACAAAGGGATAGGAAAGTACATTTGCTTCATGTGCCCTTGTTGCCGCCGAACAACAGGTAGCAGCATAAAGCAGATGCGACTGAACTTCTTCCGGGCGACAGCTAATATCAATCGAGGAAGCGGGCTTCCCACAGCTACGTTCCTCTGGCAGTCTGAAAGCTTTGCGCACAAGCCGCTTGCTAAGCGCCTTCCTTTACCTTTTGGCAGTGCTTTTGCATTACCAGCCTGGGGCGTGAATCGTCACTACCCCGCACACACGTTTCGTTGTGCCCGTTGCCAAGCGCTCTGGAAGCGCTGTTTATGACGCAAGCTGAACGCCTCTTGCGCTTCCATTCTCAGAGCTCCTGAGTTAAGCAATCTGCGACACTTGGTGCGAATGCCAGAGGAAAACATTTCCACTGCGTCTGGCAGGGAGAAACTGTTCCTGGAGAACACGTTTATCTGGAGCTTGCACCTGCACCTTACACACCCATGGATTTGCAGCACATTCAAATGCATGCCAAGCTCTTTCTTACGCAAGTTGCAAGCTGCGTCAGAAGGATGCGCTTTTTGTCAGATGGAAGCGGCAGCACGCACCTTCGAGTTTGAAAAGTACGAAAGAGCCGCAGAAGAGCGTGGTCTAGGAACAAAGGGATAGGAAAGTACATTTGCTTCATGTGCCCTTGTTGCCGCGTAACAACAGGTAGCAGCATAAAGCAGATACGACAGAAGTTCTTCCGGGCAACAGCTAACATCAATCGAGCAAGCGGGCTTCCCACAGCTACGTTCCTCTGGCAGTCTGAAAGTTTTGCGCACAAGCCGCTTGCTAAGCGCCTTCCTTTACCTTTTGGCAGTGCTCCTGCATGACCAGCCTGGGGCGTGAATGGTCACTACCCCGCACACACGTTTCGTTGTGCCCGTTGCCAAGCGCTCTGGAAGCACTGTTTATGACGCAAGCTGAACGCCTCTTGCGCTTCCATTCTCAGAGCTCCTGAGTTAAGCAATCTGCGACACTTGGTGCGAATGCCAGAGGAAAACATTTCCACTGCGTCTGGCAGGGAGAAACTGTTCCTGGAGAACACGTTTATCTGGAGCTTGCACCTGCACCTTACACACCCATGGATTTGCAGCACATTCAAATGCATGCCAAGCTCTTTCTTACGCAAGTTGCAAGCTGCGTCAGAAGGATGCGCTTTTTGTCAGATGGAAGCGGCAGCACGCACCTTTGAGTTTGAGAAGTACGAAAGAGCCGCAGAAGAGCGTGGTCTAGGAACAAAGGGATAGGAAAGTACATTTGCTTCATGTGCCCTTGTTGCCGCCGAACAACAGGTAGCAGCATAAAGCAGATACGACAGAAGTTCTTCCGGGCAACAGCTAACATCAATCGAGCAAGCGGGCTTCCCACAGCTACGTTCCTCTGGCAGTCTGAAAGTTTTGCGCACAAGCCGCTTGCTAAGCGCCTTCCTTTACCTTTTGGCAGTGCTCCTGCATGACCAGCCTGGGGCGTGAATGGTCACTACCCCGCACACACGTTTCGTTGTGCCCGTTGCCAAGCGCTCTGGAAGCGCTGTTTATGACGCAAGCTGAACGCCTCTTGCGCTTCCATTCTCAGAGCTCCTGAGTTAAGCAATCTGCGACACTTGGTGCGAATGCCAGAGGAAAACATTTCCACTGCGTCTGGCAGGGAGAAACTGTTCCTGGAGAACACGTTTATCTGGAGCTTGCACCTGCACCTTACACACCCACGGATTTGCAGCACATTCAAATGCATGCCAAGCTCTTTCTTACGCAAGTTGCAAGCTGTGTCAGAAGGATGCGCTTTTTGTCAGATGGAAGCAGCAGCACGCACCTTCGAGTTTGAGAAGTACGAAAGAGCCGCAGAAGAGCGTGGTCTAGGAACAAAGGGATAGGAAAGTACATTTGCTTCATGTGCCCTTGTTGCCGCCTAACAACAGGTAGCAGCATAAAGCAGATACGACAGAAGTTCTTCCGGGCAACAGCTAAAATCAATCGAGCAAGCGGGCTTCCCACAGCTACGTTCCTCTGGCAGTCTGAAAGTTTTGCGCACAAGCCGCTTGCTAAGCGCCTTCCTTTACCTTTTGGCAGTGCTCGTGCATGACCAGCCTGGGGCGTGAATGGTCACTACCCCGCACACACGTTTCGTTGTGCCCATTGCCAAGCGCTCTGGAAGCGCTGTTTATGACGCAAGCTGAAGGCCTCTTGCGCTTCCATTCTCAGAGCTCCTGAGTTAAGCAATCTGCGACACTTGGTGCGAATGCCAGAGGAAAACATTTCCACTGCGTCTGGCAGGGAGAAACTGTTCCTGGAGAACACGTTTATCTGGAGCTTGCACCTGCACCTTACACACCCACGGATTTGCAGCACATTCAAATGCATGCCAAGCTCTTTCTTACGCAAGTTGCAAGCTGCGTCAGAAGGATGCGCTTTTTGTCAGATGGAAGCAGCAGCACGCACCTTCGAGTTTGAGAAGTACGAAAGAGCCGCAGAAGAGCGTGGTCTAGGAACAAAGGGATAGGAAAGTACATTTGCTTCATGTGCCCTTGTTGCCGCCTAACAACAGGTAGCAGCATAAAGCAGATGCGACTGAAGTTCTTCCGGGCGACAGCTAACATCAATCGAGCAAGCGGGCTTCCCACAGCTACGGTCCTCTGGCAGTCTGAAAGTTTTGCGCACAAGCCGCTTGCTAAGCGCCTTCCTTTACCTTTTGGCAGTGCTCGTGCATGACCAGCCTGGGGCGTGAATGGTCACTACCCCGCACACACGTTTCGTTGTGCCCGTTGCCAAGCGCTCTGGAAGCGCTGTTTATGACGCAAGCTGAACACCTCTTGCGCTTCCATTCTCAGAGCTCCTGAGTTAAGCAATCTGCGACACTTGGTGCGAATGCCAGAGGAAAACATTTCCACTGCGTCTGGCAGGGAGAAACTGTTCCTGGAGAACACGTTTATCTGGAGCTTGCACCTGCACCTTACACACCCATGGATTTGCAGCACATTCAAATGCATGCCAAGCTCTTTCTTACGCAAGTTGCAAGCTGCGTCAGAAGGATGCGCTTTTTGTCAGATGGAAGCAGCAACACGCACCTTCGAGTTTGAGAAGTACGAAAGAGCCGCAGAAGAGCGTGGTCTAGGAACAAAGGGATAGGAAAGTACATTTGCTTCATGTGCCCTTGTTGCCGCCTAACAACAGGTAGCAGCATAAAGCAGATACGACAGAAGTTCTTCCGGGCAACAGCTAAAATCAATCGAGCAAGCGGGCTTCCCACAGCTACGTTCCTCTGGCAGTCTGAAAGTTTTGCGCACAAGCCGCTTGCTAAGCGCCTTCCTTTACCTTTTGGCAGTGCTCGTGCATGACCAGCCTGGGGCGTGAATGGTCACTACCCCGCACACACGTTTCGTTGTGCCCGTTGCCAAGCGCTCTGGAAGCGCTGTTTATGATGCAAGCTGAACGCCTCTTGCGCTTCCATTCTCAGAGCTCCTGAGTTAAGCAATCTGCGACACTTGGTGCGAATGCCAGAGGAAAACATTTCCACTGCGTCTGTCAGGGAGAAACTGTTCCTGGAGAACACGTTTATCTGGAGCTTGCACCTGCACCTTACACACCCACGGATTTGCAGCACATTCAAATGCATGCCAAGCTCTTTCTTACGCAAGTTGCAAGCTGCGTCAGAAGGATGCGCTTTTTGTCAGATGGAAGCAGCAGCACGCACCTTCGAGTTTGAGAAGTACGAAAGAGCCGCAGAAGAGCGTGGTCTAGGAACAAAGGGATAGGAAAGTACATTTGCTTCATGTGCCCTTGTTGCCGCCTAACAACAGGTAGCAGCATAAAGCAGATGCGACTGAAGTTCTTCCGGGCGACAGCTAACATCAATCGAGCAAGCGGGCTTCCCACAGCTACGGTCCTCTGGCAGTCTGAAAGTTTTGCGCACAAGCCGCTTGCTAAGCGCCTTCCTTTACCTTTTGGCAGTGCTCCTGCATGACCAGCCTGGGGCGTGAATGGTCACTACCCCGCACACACGTTTCGTTCTGCCCGTTGCCAAGCGCTCTGGAAGCACTGTTTATGAGGCAAGCTGAAGACCTCTTGCGCTTCCATTCTCAGAGCTCCTGAGTTAAGCAATCTGCGACACTTGGTGCGAATGCCAGAGGAAAACATTTCCACTGCGTCTGGCAGGGAGAAACTGTTCCTGGAGAACACGTTTATCTGGAGCTTGCACCTGCACCTTACACACCCACGGATTTGCAGCACATTCAAATGCATGCCAAGCTCTTTCTTACGCAAGTTGCAAGCTGCGTCAGAAGGATGCGCTTTTTGTCAGATGGAAGCAGCAACACGCACCTTCGAGTTTGAGAAGTACGAAAGAGACGCAGAAGAGCGTGGTCTAGGAACAAAGGGATAGGAAAGTACATTTGCTTCATGTGCCCTTGTTGCCGCCTAACAACAGGTAGCAGCATAAAGCAGATGCGACTGAAGTTCTTCCGGGCGACAGCTAACATCAATCGAGCAAGCGGGCTTCCCACAGCTACGGTCCTCTGGCAGTCTGAAAGCTTTGCGCACAAGCCGCTTGCTAAGCGCCTTCCTTTACCTTTTGGCAGTGCTCCTGCATGACCAGCTTGGGGCGTGAATGGTCACTACCCCGCACACACGTTTCGTTGTGCCCGTTGCCAAGCGCTCTGGAAGCGCTGTTTATGACGCAAGCTGAACGCCTCTTGCGCTTCCATTCTCAGAGCTCCTGAGTTAAGCAATCTGCGACACTTGGTGCGAATGCCAGAGGAAAACATTTCCACTGCGTCTGGCAGGGAGAAACTGTTCCTGGAGAACACGTTTATCTGGAGCTTGCACCTGCACCTTACACACCCATGGATTTGCAGCACATTCAAATGCATGCCAAGCTCTTTCTTACGCAAGTTGCAAGCTGCGTCAGAAGGATGCGCTTTTTGTCAGATGGAAGCGGCAGCACGCACCTTCGAGTTTGAAAAGTACGAAAGAGCCGCAGAAGAGCGTGGTCTAGGAACAAAGGGATAGGAAAGTACATTTGCTTCATGTGCCCTTGTTGCCGCGTAACAACAGGTAGCAGCATAAAGCAGATACGACAGAAGTTCTTCCGGGCAACAGCTAACATCAATCGAGCAAGCGGGCTTCCCACAGCTACGTTCCTCTGGCAGTCTGAAAGTTTTGCGCACAAGCCGCTTGCTAAGCGCCTTCCTTTACCTTTTGGCAGTGCTCCTGCATGACCAGCCTGGGGCGTGAATGGTCACTACCCCGCACACACGTTTCGTTGTGCCCGTTGCCAAGCGCTCTGGAAGCACTGTTTATGACGCAAGCTGAACGCCTCTTGCGCTTCCATTCTCAGAGCTCCTGAGTTAAGCAATCTGCGACACTTGGTGCGAATGCCAGAGGAAAACATTTCCACTGCGTCTGGCAGGGAGAAACTGTTCCTGGAGAACACGTTTATCTGGAGCTTGCACCTGCACCTTACACACCCATGGATTTGCAGCACATTCAAATGCATGCCAAGCTCTTTCTTACGCAAGTTGCAAGCTGCGTCAGAAGGATGCGCTTTTTGTCAGATGGAAGCGGCAGCACGCACCTTTGAGTTTGAGAAGTACGAAAGAGCCGCAGAAGAGCGTGGTCTAGGAACAAAGGGATAGGAAAGTACATTTGCTTCATGTGCCCTTGTTGCCGCCGAACAACAGGTAGCAGCATAAAGCAGATACGACAGAAGTTCTTCCGGGCAACAGCTAACATCAATCGAGCAAGCGGGCTTCCCACAGATACGTTCCTCTGGCAGTCTGAAAGTTTTGCGCACAAGCCGCTTGCTAAGCGCCTTCCTTTACCTTTTGGCAGTGCTCCTGCATGACCAGCCTGGGGCGTGAATGGTCACTACCCCGCACACACGTTTCGTTGTGCCCGTTGCCAAGCGCTCTGGAAGCGCTGTTTATGATGCAAGCTGAACGCCTCTTGCGCTTCCATTCTCAGAGCTCCTGAGTTAAGCAATCTGCGACACTTGGTGCGAATGCCAGAGGAAAACATTTCCACTGCGTCTGGCAGGGAGAAACTGTTCCTGGAGAACACGTTTATCTGGAGCTTGCACCTGCACCTTACACACCCACGGATTTGCAGCACATTCAAATGCATGCCAAGCTCTTTCTTACGCAAGTTGCAAGCTGTGTCAGAAGGATGCGCTTTTTGTCAGATGGAAGCAGCAGCACGCACCTTCGAGTTTGAGAAGTACGAAAGAGCCGCAGAAGAGCGTGGTCTAGGAACAAAGGGATAGGAAAGTACATTTGCTTCATGTGCCCTTGTTGCCGCCTAACAACAGGTAGCAGCATAAAGCAGATACGACAGAAGTTCTTCCGGGCAACAGCTAAAATCAATCGAGCAAGCGGGCTTCCCACAGCTACGTTCCTCTGGCAGTCTGAAAGTTTTGCGCACAAGCCGCTTGCTAAGCGCCTTCCTTTACCTTTTGGCAGTGCTCGTGCATGACCAGCCTGGGGCGTGAATGGTCACTACCCCGCACACACGTTTCGTTGTGCCCATTGCCAAGCGCTCTGGAAGCGCTGTTTATGACGCAAGCTGAAGGCCTCTTGCGCTTCCATTCTCAGAGCTCCTGAGTTAAGCAATCTGCGACACTTGGTGCGAATGCCAGAGGAAAACATTTCCACTGCGTCTGGCAGGGAGAAACTGTTCCTGGAGAACACGTTTATCTGGAGCTTGCACCTGCACCTTACACACCCACGGATTTGCAGCACATTCAAATGCATGCCAAGCTCTTTCTTACGCAAGTTGCAAGCTGCGTCAGAAGGATGCGCTTTTTGTCAGATGGAAGCAGCAGCACGCACCTTCGAGTTTGAGAAGTACGAAAGAGCCGCAGAAGAGCGTGGTCTAGGAACAAAGGGATAGGAAAGTACATTTGCTTCATGTGCCCTTGTTGCCGCCTAACAACAGGTAGCAGCATAAAGCAGATGCGACTGAAGTTCTTCCGGGCGACAGCTAACATCAATCGAGCAAGCGGGCTTCCCACAGCTACGGTCCTCTGGCAGTCTGAAAGTTTTGCGCACAAGCCGCTTGCTAAGCGCCTTCCTTTACCTTTTGGCAGTGCTCCTGCATGACCAGCCTGGGGCGTGAATGGTCACTACCCCGCACACACGTTTCGTTGTGCCCGTTGCCAAGCGCTCTGGAAGCGCTGTTTATGACGCAAGCTGAACACCTCTTGCGCTTCCATTCTCAGAGCTCCTGAGTTAAGCAATCTGCGACACTTGGTGCGAATGCCAGAGGAAAACATTTCCACTGCGTCTGGCAGGGAGAAACTGTTCCTGGAGAACACGTTTATCTGGAGCTTGCACCTGCACCTTACACACCCATGGATTTGCAGCACATTCAAATGCATGCCAAGCTCTTTCTTACGCAAGTTGCAAGCTGCGTCAGAAGGATGCGCTTTTTGTCAGATGGAAGCAGCAACACGCACCTTCGAGTTTGAGAAGTACGAAAGAGCCGCAGAAGAGCGTGGTCTAGGAACAAAGGGATAGGAAAGTACATTTGCTTCATGTGCCCTTGTTGCCGCCTAACAACAGGTAGCAGCATAAAGCAGATGCGACTGAAGTTCTTCCGGGCGACAGCTAACATCAATCGAGCAAGCGGGCTTCCCACAGCTACGGTCCTCTGGCAGTCTGAAAGCTTTGCGCACAAGCCGCTTGCTAAGCGCCTTCCTTTACCTTTTGGCAGTGCTCCTGCATGACCAGCTTGGGACGTGAATGGTCACTACCCCGCACACACGTTTCGTTGTGCCCGTTGCCAAGCGCTCTGGAAGCGCTGTTTATGACGCAAGCTGAACGCCTCTTGCGCTTCCATTCTCAGAGCTCCTGAGTTAAGCAATCTGCGACACTTGGTGCGAATGCCAGAGGAAAACATTTCCACTGCGTCTGGCAGGGAGAAACTGTTCCTGGAGAACACGTTTATCTGGAGCTTGCACCTGCACCTTACACACCCATGGATTTGCAGCACATTCAAATGCATGCCAAGCTCTTTCTTACGCAAGTTGCAAGCTGCGTCAGAAGGATGCGCTTTTTGTCAGATGGAAGCGGCAGCACGCACCTTCGAGTTTGAGAAGTACGAAAGAGCCGCAGAAGAGCGTGGTCTAGGAACAAAGGGATAGGAAAGTACATTTGCTTCATGTGCCCTTGTTGCCGCGTAACAACAGGTAGCAGCATAAAGCAGATACGACAGAAGTTCTTCCGGGCAACAGCTAACATCAATCGAGCAAGCGGGCTTCCCACAGCTACGTTCCTCTGGCAGTCTGAAAGTTTTGCGCACAAGCCGCTTGCTAAGCGCCTTCCTTTACCTTTTGGCAGTGCTCCTGCATGACCAGCCTGGGGCGTGAATGGTCACTACCCCGCACACACGTTTCGTTGTGCCCGTTGCCAAGCGCTCTGGAAGCACTGTTTATGACGCAAGCTGAACGCCTCTTGCGCTTCCATTCTCAGAGCTCCTGAGTTAAGCAATCTGCGACACTTGGTGCGAATGCCAGAGGAAAACATTTCCACTGCGTCTGGCAGGGAGAAACTGTTCCTGGAGAACACGTTTATCTGGAGCTTGCACCTGCACCTTACACACCCATGGATTTGCAGCACATTCAAATGCATGCCAAGCTCTTTCTTACGCAAGTTGCAAGCTGCGTCAGAAGGATGCGCTTTTTGTCAGATGGAAGCGGCAGCACGCACCTTTGAGTTTGAGAAGTACGAAAGAGCCGCAGAAGAGCGTGGTCTAGGAACAAAGGGATAGGAAAGTACATTTGCTTCATGTGCCCTTGTTGCCGCCTAACAACAGGTAGCAGCATAAAGCAGATACGACAGAAGTTCTTCCGGGCAACAGCTAACATCAATCGAGCAAGCGGGCTTCCCACAGCTACGTTCCTCTGGCAGTCTGAAAGTTTTGCGCACAAGCCGCTTGCTAAGCGCCTTCCTTTACCTTTTGGCAGTGCTCCTGCATGACCAGCCTGGGGCGTGAATGGTCACTACCCCGCACACACGTTTCGTTGTGCCCGTTGCCAAGCGCTCTGGAAGCGCTGTTTATGACGCAAGCTGAACGCCTCTTGCGCTTCCATTCTCAGAGCTCCTGAGTTAAGCAATCTGCGACACTTGGTGCGAATGCCAGAGGAAAACATTTCCACTGCGTCTGGCAGGGAGAAACTGTTCCTGGAGAACACGTTTATCTGGAGCTTGCACCTGCACCTTACACACCCACGGATTTGCAGCACATTCAAATGCATGCCAAGCTCTTTCTTACGCAAGTTGCAAGCTGTGTCAGAAGGATGCGCTTTTTGTCAGATGGAAGCAGCAGCACGCACCTTCGAGTTTGAGAAGTACGAAAGAGCCGCAGAAGAGCGTGGTCTAGGAACAAAGGGATAGGAAAGTACATTTGCTTCATGTGCCCTTGTTGCCGCCTAACAACAGGTAGCAGCATAAAGCAGATGCGACTGAAGTTCTTCCGGGCGACAGCTAACATCAATCGAGCAAGCGGGCTTCCCACAGCTACGGTCCTCTGGCAGTCTGAAAGTTTTGCGCACAAGCCGCTTGCTAAGCGCCTTCCTTTACCTTTTGGCAGTGCTCCTGCATGACCAGCCTAAGGCGTGAATGGTCACTACCCCGCACACACGTTTCGTTGTGCCCGTTGCCAAGCGCTCTGGAAGCGCTGTTTATGACGCAAGCTGAACGCCTCTTGCGCTTCCATTCTCAGAGCTCCTGAGTTAAGCAATCTGCGACCCTTGGTGCGAATGCCAGAGGAAAACATTTCCACTGCGTCTGGCAGGGAGAAACTGTTCCTGGAGAACACGTTTATCTGGAGCTTGCACCTGCACCTTACACACCCACGGATTTGCAGCACATTCAAATGCATGCCAAGCTCTTTCTTACGCAAGTTGCAAGCTGCGTCAGAAGGATGCGCTTTTTGTCAGATGGAAGCAGCAGCACGCACCTTCGAGTTTGAGGAGTACGAAAGAGCCGCAGAAGAGCGTGGTCTAGGAACAAAGGGATAGGAAAGTACATTTGCTTCATGTGCCATTGTTGCCGCGTAACAACAGGTAGCAGCATAAAGCAGATGCGACTGAAGTTCTTCCGGGCGACAGCTAATATCAATCGAGCAAGCGGGCTTCCCACAGCTACGGTCCTCTGGCAGTCTGAAAGTTTTGCGCACAAGCCGCTTGCTAAGCGCCTTCCTTTACCTTTTGGCAGTGCTCCTGCATGACCAGCCTGGGGCGTGAATGGTCACTACCCCGCACACACGTTTCGTTGTGCCCGTTGCCAAGCGCTCTGGAAGCACTGTTTATGACGCAAGCTGAAGACCTCTTGCGCTTCCATTCTCAGAGCTCCTGAGTTAAGCAATCTGCGACACTTGGTGCGAATGCCAGAGGAAAACATTTCCACTGCGTCTGGCAGGGAGAAACTGTTCCTGGAGAACACGTTTATCTGGAGCTTGCACCTGCACCTTACACACCCATGGATTTGCAGCACATTCAAATGCATGCCAAGCTCTTTCTTACGCAAGTTGCAAGCTGCGTCAGAAGGATGCGCTTTTTGTCAGATGGAAGCAGCAGCACGCACCTTCGAGTTTGAGAAGTACGAAAGAGCCGCAGAAGAGCGTGGTCTAGGAACAAAGGGATAGGAAATTACATTTGCTTCATGTGCCCTTGTTGCTGCCTAACAACAGGTAGCAGCATAAAGCAGATGCGGCTGAAGTTCTTCCGGGCGACAGCTAACATCAAACGAGCAAGCGGGCTTCCCACAGAGCTACGGTCCTCTGGCAGTCTGAAAGTTTTGCTCACAAGCCGCATGCAAAGCGCCTTCCTTTACCTTTTGGCAGTACTCCTGCATGACCAGCCTGGGGCGTGAATGGTCACTACCCCGCACACACGTTTCGTTGTGCCCGTTGCCAAGCGCTCTGGAAGCACTGTTTATGACGCAAGCTGAACGCCTCTTGCGCTTCCATTCTCAGAGCTCCTGAGTTAAGCAATCTGCGACACTTGGTGCGAATGCCAGAGGAAAACATTTCCACTGCGTCTGGCAGGGAGAAACTGTTCCTGGAGAACACGTTTATCTGGAGCTTGCACCTGCACCTTACACACCCATGGATTTGCAGCACATTCAAATGCATGCCAAGCTCTTTCTTACGCAAGTTGCAAGCTGCGTCAGAAGGATGCGCTTTTTGTCAGATGGAAGCGGCAGCACGCACCTTCGAGTTTGAGAAGTACGAAAGAGCCGCAGAAGAGCGTGGTCTAGGAACAAAGGGATAGGAAAGTACATTTGCTTCATGTGCCCTTGTTGCCGCCTAACAACAGGTAGCAGCATAAAGCAGATACGACAGAAGTTCTTCCGGGCAACAGCTAACATCAATCGAGCAAGCGGGCTTCCCACAGCTACGTTCCTCTGGCAGTCTGAAAGTTTTGCGCACAAGCCGCTTGCTAAGCGCCTTCCTTTACCTTTTGGCAGTGCTCCTGCATGACCAGCCTGGGGCGTGAATGGTCACTACCCCGCACACACGTTTCGTTGTGCCCGTTGCCAAGCGCTCTGGAAGCACTGTTTATGACGCAAGCTGAAGACCTCTTGCGCTTCCATTCTCAGAGCTCCTGAGTTAAGCAATCTGCGACACTTGGTGCGAATGCCAGAGGAAAACATTTCCACTGCGTCTGGCAGGGAGAAACTGTTCCTGGAGAACACGTTTATCTGGAGTTTGCACCTGCACCTTACACACCCACGGATTTGCAGCACATTCAAATGCATGCCAAGCTCTTTCTTACGCAAGTTGCAAGCTGCGTCAGAAGGATGCGCTTTTTGTCAGATGGAAGCAGCAGCACGCACCTTCGAGTTAGGCAGGAACTAAAGAGCCACAGAAGAGCGTGGTCTAGGAACAAAGGGATAGGAAAGTACATTTGCTTCATGTGCCCTTGTTGCCGCCTAACAACAGGTAGCAGCATAAAGCAGATGCGACTGAAGTTCTTCCGGGCGACAGCTAACATCAATCGAGCAAGCGGGCTTCCCACAGCTACGGTCCTCTGGCAGTCTGAAAGCTTTGCGCACAAGGCGCATGCAAAGCGCCTTCCTTTACCTTTAGGCAGTGCTCGTGCATGACCAGCCTGGGGCGTGAATGGTCACTACCCCGCACACACGTTTCGTTGTGCCCATTGCCAAGCGCTCTGGAAGCACTGTTTATGAGGCAAGCTGAAGACCTCTTGCGCTTCCATTCTCAGAGCTCCTGAGTTAAGCAATCTGCGACACTTGGTGCGAATGCCAGAGGGAAACATTTCCACTGCGTCTGGCAGGGAGAAACTGTTCCTGGAGAACACGTTTATCTGGAGCTTGCACCTGCACCTTACACACCCACGGATTTGCAGCACATTCAAATGCATGCCAAGCTCTTTCTTACGCAAGTTGCAAGCTGCGTCAGAAGGATGCGCTTTTTGTCAGATGGAAGCAGCAACACGCACCTTCGAGTTTGAGAAGTACGAAAGAGCCGCAGAAGAGCGCGGTCTAGGAACAAAGGGATAGGAAAGTACATTTGCTTCATGTGCCCTTGTTGCCGCCTAACAACAGGTAGCAGCATAAAGCAGATGCGACTGAACTTCTTCCGGGCGACAGCTAACATCAATCGAGCAAGCGGGCTTCCCACAGCTACGGTCCTCTGGCAGTCTGAAAGCTTTGCGCACAAGCCGCTTGCTAAGCGCCTTCCTTTACCTTTTGGCAGTGCTCCTGCATGACCAGCTTGGGGCGTGAATGGTCACTACCCCGCACACACGTTTCGTTGTGCCCGTTGCCAAGCGCTCTGGAAGCGCTGTTTATGACGCAAGCTGAACGCCTCTTGCGCTTCCATTCTCAGAGCTCCTGAGTTAAGCAATCTGCGACACTTGGTGCGAATGCCAGAGGAAAACATTTCCACTGCGTCTGGCAGGGAGAAACTGTTCCTGGAGAACACGTTTATCTGGAGCTTGCACCTGCACCTTACACACCCATGGATTTGCAGCACATTCAAATGCATGCCAAGCTCTTTCTTACGCAAGTTGCAAGCTGCGTCAGAAGGATGCGCTTTTTGTCAGATGGAAGCGGCAGCACGCACCTTCGAGTTTGAGAAGTACGAAAGAGCCGCAGAAGAGCGTGGTCTAGGAACAAAGGGATAGGAAAGTACATTTGCTTCATGTGCCCTTGTTGCCGCGTAACAACAGGTAGCAGCATAAAGCAGATACGACAGAAGTTCTTCCGGGCAACAGCTAACATCAATCGAGCAAGCGGGCTTCCCACAGCTACGTTCCTCTGGCAGTCTGAAAGTTTTGCGCACAAGCCGCTTGCTAAGCGCCTTCCTTTACCTTTTGGCAGTGCTCCTGCATGACCAGCCTGGGGCGTGAATGGTCACTACCCCGCACACACGTTTCGTTGTGCCCGTTGCCAAGCGCTCTGGAAGCACTGTTTATGACGCAAGCTGAACGCCTCTTGCGCTTCCATTCTCAGAGCTCCTGAGTTAAGCAATCTGCGACACTTGGTGCGAATGCCAGAGGAAAACATTTCCACTGCGTCTGGCAGGGAGAAACTGTTCCTGGAGAACACGTTTATCTGGAGCTTGCACCTGCACCTTACACACCCATGGATTTGCAGCACATTCAAATGCATGCCAAGCTCTTTCTTACGCAAGTTGCAAGCTGCGTCAGAAGGATGCGCTTTTTGTCAGATGGAAGCGGCAGCACGCACCTTTGAGTTTGAGAAGTAGGAAGGAGCCGCAGAAGAGCGTGGTCTAGGAACAAAGGGATAGGAAAGTACATTTGCTTCATGTGCCCTTGTTGCCGCCTAACAACAGGTAGCAGCATAAAGCAGATACGACAGAAGTTCTTCCGGGCAACAGCTAACATCAATCGAGCAAGCGGGCTTCCCACAGCTACGTTCCTCTGGCAGTCTGAAAGTTTTGTGCACAAGCCGCTTGCTAAGCGCCTTCCTTTACCTTTTGGCAGTGCTCGTGCATGACCAGCCTGGGGCGTGAATGGTCACTACCCCGCACACACGTTTCGTTGTGCCCGTTGCCAAGCGCTCTGGAAGCGCTGTTTATGACGCAAGCTGAACGCCTCTTGCGCTTCCATTCTCAGAGCTCCTGAGTTAAGCAATCTGCGACACTTGGTGCGAATGCCAGAGGAAAACATTTCCACTGCGTCTGGCAGGGAGAAACTGTTCCTGGAGAACACGTTTATCTGGAGCTTGCACCTGCACCTTACACACCCACGGATTTGCAGCACATTCAAATGCATGCCAAGCTCTTTCTTATGCAAGTTGCAAGCTGTGTCAGAAGGATGCGCTTTTTGTCAGATGGAAGCAGCAGCACGCACCTTCGAGTTTGAGAAGTACGAAAGAGCCGCAGAAGAGCGTGGTCTAGGAACAAAGGGATAGGAAAGTACATTTGCTTCATGTGCCCTTGTTGCCGCCTAACAACAGGTAGCAGCATAAAGCAGATGCGACTGAAGTTCTTCCGGGCGACAGCTAACATCAATCGAGCAAGCGGGCTTCCCACAGCTACGGTCCTCTGGCAGTCTGAAAGTTTTGCGCACAAGCCGCTTGCTAAGCGCCTTCCTTTACCTTTTGGCAGTGCTCCTGCATGACCAGCCTAAGGCGTGAATGGTCACTACCCCGCACACACGTTTCGTTGTGCCCGTTGCCAAGCGCTCTGGAAGCGCTGTTTATGACGCAAGCTGAAGACCTCTTGCGCTTCCATTCTCAGAGCTTCTGAGTTAAGCAATCTGCGACCCTTGGTGCGAATGCCAGAGGAAAACATTTCCACTGCGTCTGGCAGGGAGAAACTGTTCCTGGAGAACACGTTTATCTGGAGCTTGCACCTGCACCTTACACACCCACGGATTTGCAGCACATTCAAATGCATGCCAAGCTCTTTCTTACGCAAGTTGCAAGCTGTGTCAGAAGGATGCGCTTTTTGTCAGATGGAAGCAGCAGCACGCACCTTCGAGTTTGAGAAGTACGAAAGAGCCGCAGAAGAGCGTGGTCTAGGAACAAAGGGATAGGAAAGTACATTTGCTTCATGTGCCCTTGTTGCCGCCGAACAACAGGTAGCAGCATAAAGCAGATGCGACTGAACTTCTTCCGGGCGACAGCTAATATCAATCGAGGAAGCGGGCTTCCCACAGCTACGTTCCTCTGGCAGTCTGAAAGCTTTGCGCACAAGCCGCTTGCTAAGCGCCTTCCTTTACCTTTTGGCAGTGCTTTTGCATTACCAGCCTGGGGCGTGAATCGTCACTACCCCGCACACACGTTTCGTTGTGCCCGTTGCCAAGCGCTCTGGAAGCGCTGTTTATGACGCAAGCTGAACGCCTCTTGCGCTTCCATTCTCAGAGCTCCTGAGTTAAGCAATCTGCGACACTTGGTGCGAATGCCAGAGGAAAACATTTCCACTGCGTCTGGCAGGGAGAAACTGTTCCTGGAGAACACGTTTATCTGGAGCTTGCACCTGCACCTTACACACCCATGGATTTGCAGCACATTCAAATGCATGCCAAGCTCTTTCTTACGCAAGTTGCAAGCTGCGTCAGAAGGATGCGCTTTTTGTCAGATGGAAGCGGCAGCACGCACCTTTGAGTTTGAGAAGTACGAAAGAGCCGCAGAAGAGCGTGGTCTAGGAACAAAGGGATAGGAAAGTACATTTGCTTCATGTGCCCTTGTTGCCGCCTAACAACAGGTAGCAGCATAAAGCAGATACGACAGAAGTTCTTCCGGGCAACAGCTAACATCAATCGAGCAAGCGGGCTTCCCACAGCTACGTTCCTCTGGCAGTCTGAAAGTTTTGCGCACAAGCCGCTTGCTAAGCGCCTTCCTTTACCTTTAGGCAGTACTCCTGCATGACCAGCCTGGGGCGTGAATGGTCACTACCCCGCACACACGTTTCGTTGTGCCCGTTGCCAAGCGCTCTGGAAGCACTGTTTATGACGCAAGCTGAACGCCTCTTGCGCTTCCATTCTCAGAGCTCCTGAGTTAAGCAATCTGCGACACTTGGTGCGAATGCCAGAGGAAAACATTTCCACTGCGTCTGGCAGGGAGAAACTGTTCCTGGAGAACACGTTTATCTGGAGCTTGCACCTGCACCTTACACACCCATGGATTTGCAGCACATTCAAATGCATGCCAAGCTCTTTCTTACGCAAGTTGCAAGCTGCGTCAGAAGGATGCGCTTTTTGTCAGATGGAAGCAGCAGCACGCACCTTCGAGTTTGAGAAGTACGAAAGAGCCGCAGAAGAGCGTGGTCTAGGAACAAAGGGATAGGAAAGTACATTTGCTTCATGTGCCCTTGTTGCCGCCTAACAACAGGTAGCAGCATAAAGCAGATACGACAGAAGTTCTTCCGGGCAACAGCTAACATCAATCGAGCAAGCGGGCTTCCCACAGCTACGTTCCTCTGGCAGTCTGAAAGTTTTGCGCACAAGCCGCTTGCTAAGCGCCTTCCTTTACCTTTTGGCAGTGCTCCTGCATGACCAGCCTGGGGCGTGAATGGTCACTACCCCGCACACACTTTTCGTTGTGCCCGTTGCCAAGCGCTCTGGAAGCACTGTTTATGACGCAAGCTGAAGACCTCTTGCGCTTCCATTCTCAGAGCTCCTGAGTTAAGCAATCTGCGACACTTGGTGCGAATGCCAGAGGAAAACATTTCCACTGCGTCTGGCAGGGAGAAACTGTTCCTGCAGAACACGTTTATCTGGAGCTTGCACCTGCACCTTACACACCCACGGATTTGCAGCACATTCAAATGCATGCCAAGCTCTTTCTTACGCAAGTTGCAAGCTGCGTCAGAAGGATGCGCTTTTTGTCAGATGGAAGCAGCAGCACGCACCTTCGAGTTTGAGAAGTACGAAAGAGCCGCAGAAGAGCGTGGTCTAGGAACAAAGGGATAGGAAAGTACATTTGCTTCATGTGCCCTTATTGCCGCCTAACAACAGGTAGCAGCATAAAGCAGATGCGACTGAAGTTCTTCCGGGCGACAGCTAACATCAATCGAGCAAGCGGGCTTCCCACAGCTACGGTCCTCTGGCAGTCTGCAAGTTTTGCTCACAAGCCGCATGCAAAGTGCCTTCCTTTACCTTTTGGCACTGCTCGTGCATGACCAGCCTGGGGCGTGAATGGTCACTACCCCGCACACACGTTTCGTTGTGCCCGTTGCCAAGCGCTCTGGAATCGCTGTTTATGACGCAAGCTGAACGCCTCTTGCGCTTCCATTCTCAGAGCTCCTGAGTTAAGCAATCTGCGACACTTGGTGCGAATGCCAGAGGAAAACATTTCCACTGCGTCTGGCAGGGAGAAACTGTTCCTGGAGAACACGTTTATCTGGAGCTTGCACCTGCACGTTACACACCCACGGATTTGCAGCACATTCAAATGCATGCCAAGCTCTTTCTTACACAAGTTGCAAGCTGCGTCAGAAGGATGCGCTTTTTGTCAGATGGAAGCAGCAGCACGCACCTTCGAGTTAGGCAGGAACTAAAGAGCCACAGAAGAGCGTGGTCTAGGAACAAAGGGATAGGAAAGTACATTTGCTTCATGTGCCCTTGTTGCCGCCTAACAACAGGTAGCAGCATAAAGCAGATGCGACTGAAGTTCTTCCGGGCGACAGCTAACATCAATCGAGCAAGCGGGCTTCCCACAGCTACGGTCCTCTGGCAGTCTGAAAGCTTTGCGCACAAGCTGCTTGCTAAGCGCCTTCCTTTACCTTTAGGCAGTGCTCGTGCATGACCAGCCTGGGGCGTGAATGGTCACTACCCCGCACACACGTTTCGTTGTGCCCATTGCCAAGCGCTCTGGAAGCGCTGTTTATGATGCAAGCTGAACGCCTCTTGCGCTTCCATTCTCAGAGCTCCTGAGTTAAGCAATCTGCGACACTTGGTGCGAATGCCAGAGGAAAACATTTCCACTGCGTCTGGCAGGGAGAAACTGTTCCTGGAGAACACGTTTATCTGGAGCTTGCACCTGCACCTTACACACCCACGGATTTGCAGCACATTCAAATGCATGCCAAGCTCTTTCTTACGCAAGTTGCAAGCTGCGTCAGAAGGATGCGCTTTTTGTCAGATGGAAGCAGCAGCACGCACCTTCGAGTTTGAGAAGTACGAAAGAGCCGCAGAAGAGCGTGGTCTAGGAACAAAGGGATAGGAAAGTACATTTGCTTCATGTGCCCTTGTTGCCGCCGAACAACAGGTAGCAGCATAAAGCAGATGCGACTGAACTTCTTCCGGGCGACAGCTAACATCAATCGAGCAAGCGGGCTTCCCACAGCTACGTTCCTCTGGCAGTCTGAAAGTTTTGCGCACAAGCCGCATGCAAAGCGCGTTCCTTTACCTTTAGGCAGTGCTCGTGCATGACCAGCCTGGGGCGTGAATGGTCACTACCCCGCACACACGTTTCGTTGTGCCCGTTGCCAAGCGCTCTGGAAGCACTGTTTATGATGCAAGCTGAACGCCTCTTCCGCTTCCATTCTCAGAGCTCCTGAGTTAAGCAATCTGCGACACTTGGTGCGAATGCCAGAGGAAAACATTTCCACTGTGTCTGGCAGGGAGAAACTGTTCCTGGAGAACACGTTTATCTGGAGCTTGCACCTGCACCTTACACACCCACGGATTTGCAGCACATTCAAATGCATGCCAAGCTCTTTCTTACGCAAGTTGCAAGATGCGTCAGAAGGATGCGCTTTTTGTCAGATGGAAGCAGCAGCACGCACCTTCGAGTTTGAGAAGTACGAAAGAGCCGCAGAAGAGCGTGGTCTAGGAACAAAGGGATAGGAAAGTACATTTGCTTCATGTGCCCTTGTTGCCGCCGAACAACAGGTAGCAGCATAAAGCAGATGCGACTGAACTTCTTCCGGGCGACAGCTAACATCAATCGAGCAAGCGGGCTTCCCACAGCTACGTTCCTCTGGCAGTCTGAAAGCTTTGCGCACAAGCTGCTTGCTAAGCGCCTTCCTTTACCTTTTGGCAGTGCTCGTGCATGACCAGCCTGGGGCGTGAATGGTCACTACCCCGCACACAAGTTTCGTTGTGCCCGTTGCCAAGCGCTCTGGAAGTGCAGTTTATGATGCAAGCTGAACGCCTCTTGCGCTTCCATTCTCAGAGCTCCTGAGTTAAGCAATCTGTGACACTTGGTGCGAATGCGAGAGGAAAACATTTCCACTGCGTCTGGCAGGGAGAAACTGTTCCTGGAGAACACGTTTATCTGGAGCTTGCACCTGCACCTTACACACCCACGGATTTGCAGCACATTCAAATGCATGCCAAGCTCTTTCTTACGCAAGTTGCAAGCTGCGTCAGAAGGATGCGCTTTTTGTCAGATGGAAGCGGCAGCACGCACCTTCGAGTTTGAGAAGTACGAAAGAGCTGCAGAAGAGCGTGGACTAGGAACAAAGGGATAGGAAAGTACATTTGCTTCATGTGCCCTTGTTGCCGCCTAACAACAGGTAGCAGCATAAAGCAGATGCGACTGAAGTTCTTCCGGGCGACAGCTAACATCAATCGAGCAAGCGGGCTTCCCACAGCTACGGTCCTCTGGCAGTCTGAAAGCTTTGCGCACAAGCCGTATGCAAAGCGCCTTCCTTTACCTTTAGGCAGTGCTCCTGCATGACCAGCCTGGGGCGTGAATGGTCACTACCCCGCACACACGTTTCGTTGTGCCCATTGCCAAGCGCTCTGGAAGCGCTGTTTATGATGCAAGCTGAACGCCTCTTGCGCTTCCATTCTCAGAGCTCCTGAGTTAAGCAATCTGCGACACTTGGTGCGAATGCCAGAGGAAAACATTTCCACTGCGTCTGGCAGGGAGAAACTGTTCCTGGAGAACACGTTTATCTGGAGCTTGCACCTGCACCTTACACACCCACGGATTTGCAGCACATTCAAATGCATGCCAAGCTCTTTCTTACGCAAGTTGCAAGCTGCGTCAGAAGGATGCGCTTTTTGTCAGATGGAAGCGGCAGCACGCACCTTCGAGTTTGAGAAGTACGAAAGAGCCGCAGAAGAGCGTGGTCTAGGAACAAAGGGATAGGAAAGTACATTTGCTTCATGTGCCCTTGTTGCCGCCTAACAACAGGTAGCAGCATAAAGCAGATACGACAGAAGTTCTTCCGGGCAACAGCTAACATCAATCGAGCAAGCGGGCTTCCCACAGCTACGTTCCTCTGGCAGTCTGAAAGTTTTGCGCACAAGCCGCTTGCTAAGCGCCTTCCTTTACCTTTTGGCAGTGCTCGTGCATGACCAGCCTGGGGCGTGAATGGTCACTACCCCGCACACACGTTTCGTTGTGCCCGTTGCCAAGCGCTCTGGAAGCGCTGTTTATGACGCAAGCTGAACGCCTCTTGCGCTTCCATTCTCAGAGCTCCTGAGTTAAGCAATCTGCGACCCTTGGTGCGAATGCCAGAGGAAAACATTTCCACTGCGTCTGGCAGGGAGAAACTGTTCCTGGAGAACACGTTTATCTGGAGCTTGCACCTGCACCTTACACACCCACGGATTTGCAGCACATTCAAATGCATGCCAAGCTCTTTCTTACGCAAGTTGCAAGCTGCGTCAGAAGGATGCGCTTTTTGTCAGATGGAAGCAGCAGCACGCACCTTCGAGTTTGGCATGAACTAAAGAGCCACAGAAGAGCGTGGTCTAGGAACAAAGGGATAGGAAAGTACATTTGCTTCATGTGCCCTTGTTGCCGCCTAACAACAGGTAGCAGCATAAAGCAGATGCGACTGAACTTCTTCCGGGCGACAGCTAACATCAATCGAGCAAGCGGGCTTCCCACAGCTACGTTCCTCTGGCAGTCTGAAAGCTTTGCGCACAAGCTGCTTGCTAAGCGCCTTCCTTTACCTTTTGGCAGTGCTCCTGCATGACCAGCCTGGGGCGTGAATGGTCACTACCCCGCACACAAGTTTCGTTGTGCCCGTTGCCAAGCGCTCTGGAAGTGCAGTTTATGATGCAAGCTGAACGCCTCTTGCGCTTCCATTCTCAGAGCTCCTGAGTTAAGCAATCTGCGACACTTGGTGCGAATGCCAGAGGAAAACATTTCCACTGCGTCTGGCAGGGAGAAACTGTTCCTGGAGAACACGTTTATCTGGAGCTTGCACCTGCACCTTACACACCCACGGATTTGCAGCACATTCAAATGCATGCCAAGCTCTTTCTTACGCAAGTTGCAAGCTGAGACAGAAGGATGCGCTTTTTGTCAGATGGAAGCGGCAGCACGCACCTTCGAGTTTGAGAAGTACGAAAGAGCTGCAGAAGAGCGTGGACTAGGAACAAAGGGATAGGAAAGTACATTTGCTTCATGTGCCCTTGTTGCCGCCTAACAACAGGTAGCAGCATAAAGCAGATGCGGCTGAAGTTCTTCCGGGCGACAGCTAACATCAATCGAGCAAGCGGGCTTCCCACAGCTACGTTCCTCTGGCAGTCTGAAAGTTTTGCGCACAAGCCGCATGCAAAGCGCGTTCCTTTACCTTTAGGCAGTGCTCGTGCATGACCAGCCTGGGGCGTGAATGGTCACTACCCCGCACACACGTTTCGTTGTGCCCGTTGCCAAGCGCTCTGGAAGCACTGTTTATGATGCAAGCTGAACGCCTCTTGCGCTTCCATTCTCAGAGCTCCTGAGTTAAGCAATCTGCGACACTTGGTGCGAATGCCAGAGGAAAACATTTCCACTGTGTCTGGCAGGGAGAAACTGTTCCTGGAGAACACGTTTATCTGGAGCTTGCACCTGCACCTTACACACCCACGGATTTGCAGCACATTCAAATGCATGCCAAGCTCTTTCTTACGCAAGTTGCAAGCTGCGTCAGAAGGATGCGCTTTTTGTCAGATGGAAGCAGCAGCATGCACCTTCGAGTTTGAGAAGTACGAAAGAGCCGCAGAAGAGCGTGGTCTAGGAACAAAGGGATAGGAAAGTACATTTGCTTCATGTGCCCTTGTTGCCACCGAACAACAGGTAGCAGCATAAAGCAGATGCGACTGAACTTCTTCCGGGCGACAGCTAACATCAATCGAGCAAGCGGGCTTCCCACAGCTACGTTCCTCTGGCAGTCTGAAAGCTTTGCGCACAAGCCGCTTGCTAAGCGCCTTCCTTTACCTTTTGGCAGTGCTCGTGCATGACCAGCCTCGGGCGTGAATCGTCACTACCCCGCACACACGTTTCGTTGTGCCCGTTGCCAAGCGCTCTGGAAGCGCTGTTTATGACGCAAGCTGAACGCCTCTTGCGCTTCCATTCTCAGAGCTCCTGAGTTAAGCAATCTGCGACACTTGGTGCGAATGCCAGAGGAAAACATTTCCACTGCGTCTGGCAGGGAGAAACTGTTCCTGGAGAACACGTTTATCTGGAGCTTGCACCTGCACCTTACACACCCATGGATTTGCAGCACATTCAAATGCATGCCAAGCTCTTTCTTACGCAAGTTGCAAGCTGCGTCAGAAGGATGCGCTTTTTGTCAGATGGAAGCAGCAGCACGCACCTTTGAGTTTGAGAAGTACGAAAGAGCCGCAGAAGAGCGTGGTCTAGGAACAAAGGGATAGGAAAGTACATTTGCTTCATGTGCCCTTGTTGCCGCCTAACAACAGGTAGCAGCATAAAGCAGATACGACAGAAGTTCTTCCGGGCAACAGCTAAAATCAATCGAGCAAGCGGGCTTCCCACAGCTGCGTTCCTCTGGCAGTCTGAAAGTTTTGCGCACAAGCCGCTTGCTAAGCGCCTTCCTTTACCTTTTGGCAGTGCTCCTGCATGACCAGCCTGGGGCGTGAATGGTCACTACCCCGCACACACGTTTCGTTGTGCCCGTTGCCAAGCGCTCTGGAAGCACTGTTTATGAGGCAAGCTGAAGACCTCTTGCGGTTCCATTCTCAGAGCTCCTGAGTTAAGCAATCTGCGACACTTGGTGCGAATGCCAGAGGAAAACATTTCCACTGCGTCTGGCAGGGAGAAACTGTTCCTGGAGAACACGTTTATCTGGAGCTTGCACCTGCACCTTACACACCCACGGATTTGCAGCACATTCAAATGCATGCCAAGCTCTTTCTTACGCAAGTTGCAAGCTGCGTCAGAAGGATGCGCTTTCTGTCAGATGGAAGCAGCAGCACGCACCTTCGAGTTTGAGAAGTACGAAAGAGCCGCAGAAGAGCGTGGTCTAGGAACAAAGGGATAGGAAAGTACATTTGCTTCATGTGCCCTTGTTGCCGCCTAACAACAGGTAGCAGCATAAAGCAGATGCGACTGAAGTTCTTCCGGGCGACAGCTAACATCAATCGAGCAAGCGGGCTTCCCACAGCTACGGTCCTCTGGCAGTCTGAAAGCTTTGCGCACAAGCCGCTTGCTAAGCGCCTTCCTTTACCTTTTGGCAGTGCTCCTGCATGACCAGCCTGGGGCGTGAATGGTCACTACCCCGCACACACGTTTCGTTGTGCCCGTTGCCAAGCGCTCTGGAAGCACTGTTTATGACGCAAGCTGAACGCCTCTTGCGCTTCCATTCTCAGAGCTCCTGAGTTAAGCAATCTGCGACACTTGGTGCGAATGCCAGAGGAAAACATTTCCACTGCGTCTGGCAGGGAGAAACTGTTCCTGGAGAACACGTTTATCTGGAGCTTGCACCTGCACCTTGCACACCCATGGATTTGCAGCACATTCAAATGCATGCCAAGCTCTTTCTTACGCAAGTTGCAAGCTGCGTCAGAAGGATGCGCTTTTTGTCAGATGGAAGCAGCAGCACGCACCTTCGAGTTTGGCAGGAACTAAAGAGCCACAGAAGAGCGTGGTCTAGGAACAAAGGGATAGGAAAGTACATTTGCTTCATGTGCCCTTGTTGCCGCCTAACAACAGGTAGCAGCATAAAGCAGATGCGACTGAAGTTCTTCCGGGCGACAGCTAACATCAATCGAGCAAGCGGGCTTCCCACAGCTACGTTCCTCTGGCAGTCTGAAAGTTTTGCGCACAAGCCGCTTGCTAAGCGCCTTCCTTTACCTTTTGGCAGTGCTCCTGCATGACCAGCCTGGGGCGTGAATGGTCACTACCCCGCACACACGTTTCGTTGTGCCCGTTGCCAAGCGCTCTGGAAGCACTGTTTATGAGGCAAGCTGAAGACCTCTTGCGCTTCCATTCTCAGAGCTCCTGAGTTAAGCAATCTGCGACACTTGGTGCGAATGCCAGAGGAAAACATTTCCACTGCGTCTGGCAGGGAGAAACTGTTCCTGGAGAACACGTTTATCTGGAGCTTGCACCTGCACCTTACACACCCACGGATTTGCAGCACATTCAAATGCATGCCAAGCTCTTTCTTACGCAAGTTGCAAGCTGCGTCAGAAGGATGCGCTTTTTGTCAGATGGAAGCAGCAGCACGCACCTTCGAGTTTGAGAAGTACGAAAGAGCCGCAGAAGAGCGTGGTCTAGGAACAAAGGGATAGGAAAGTACATTTGCTTCATGTGCCCTTGTTGCCGCCTAACAACAGGTAGCAGCATAAAGCAGATGCGGCTGAAGTTCTTCCGGGCGACAGCTAACATCAATCGAGCAAGCGGGCTTCCCACAGAGCTACGGTCCTCTGGCAGTCTGAAAGCTTTGCGCACAAGCCGCTTGCTGAGCGCCTTCCTTTACCTTTTGGCAGTGCTCCTGCATGACCAGCCTGGGGCGTGAATGGTCACTACCCCGCACACACGTTTCGTTGTGCCCGTTGCCAAGCGCTCTGGAAGCGCTGTTTATGATGCAAGCTGAACGCCTCTTGCGCTTCCATTCTCAGAGCTCCTGAGTTAAGCAATCTGCGACACTTGGTGCGAATGCCAGAGGAAAACATTTCCACTGCGTCTGGCAGGGAGAAACTGTTCCTGGAGAACACGTTTATCTGGAGCTTGCACCTGCACCTTACACACCCACGGATTTGCAGCACATTCAAATGCATGCCAAGCTCTTTCTTACGCAAGTTGCAAGCTGCGTCAGAAGGATGCGCTTTTTGTCAGATGGAAGCAGCAGCACGCACCTTCGAGTTTGAGAAGTACGAAAGAGCCGCAGAAGAGCGTGGTCTAGGAACAAAGGGATAGGAAAGTACATTTGCTTCATGTGCCCTTGTTGCCGCCTAACAACAGGTAGCAGCATAAAGCAGATACGACAGAAGTTCTTCCGGGCAACAGCTAACATCAATCGAGCAAGCGGGCTTCCCACAGCTACGTTCCTCTGGCAGTCTGAAAGTTTTGCGCACAAGCCGCTTGCTAAGCGCCTTCCTTTACCTTTTGGCAGTGCTCCTGCATGACCAGCCTGGGGCGTGAATGGTCACTACCCCGCACACACGTTTCGTTGTGCCCGTTGCCAAGCGCTCTGGAAGCACTGTTTATGACGCAAGCTGAACGCCTCTTGCGCTTCCATTCTCAGAGCTCCTGAGTTAAGCAATCTGCGACACTTGGTGCGAATGCCAGAGGAAAACATTTCCACTGCGTCTGGCAGGGAGAAACTGTTCCTGGAGAACACGTTTATCTGGAGCTTGCACCTGCACCTTACACACCCATGGATTTGCAGCACATTCAAATGCATGCCAAGCTCTTTCTTACGCAAGTTGCAAGCTGCGTCAGAAGGATGCGCTTTTTGTCAGATGGAAGCGGCAGCACGCACCTTCGAGTTTGAGAAGTACGAAAGAGCCGCAGAAGAGCGTGGTCTAGGAACAAAGGGATAGGAAAGTACATTTGCTTCATGTGCCCTTGTTGCCGCCTAACAACAGGTAGCAGCATAAAGCAGATACGACAGAAGTTCTTCCGGGCAACAGCTAAAATCAATCGAGCAAGCGGGCTTCCCACAGCTGCGTTCCTCTGGCAGTCTGAAAGTTTTGCGCACAAGCCGCTTGCTAAGCGCCTTCCTTTACCTTTTGGCAGTGCTCGTGCATGACCAGCCTGGGGCGTGAATGGTCACTACCCCGCACACACGTTTCCTTGTGCCCGTTGCCAAGCGCTCTGGAAGCACTGTTTATGACGCAAGCTCAAGACCTCTTGCGGTTCCATTCTCAGAGCTCCTGAGTTAAGCAATCTGCGACACTTGGTGCGAATGCCAGAGGAAAACATTTCCACTGCGTCTGGCAGGGAGAAACTGTTCCTGGAGAACACGTTTATCTGGAGCTTGCACCTGCACCTTACACACCCACGGATTTGCAGCACATTCAAATGCATGCCAAGCTCTTTCTTACGCAAGTTGCAAGCTGCGTCAGAAGGATGCGCTTTCTGTCAGATGGAAGCAGCAGCACGCACCTTCGAGTTTGAGAAGTACGAAAGAGCCGCAGAAGAGCGTGGTCTAGGAACAAAGGGATAGGAAAGTACATTTGCTTCATGTGCCCTTGTTGCCGCCTAACAACAGGTAGCAGCATAAAGCAGATGCGGCTGAAGTTCTTCCGGGCGACAGCTAACATCAATCGAGCAAGCGGGCTTCCCACAGCTACGGTCCTCTGGCAGTCTGAAAGCTTTGCGCACAAGCCGCTTGCTAAGCGCCTTCCTTTACCTTTTGGCAGTGCTCGTGCATGACCAGCCTGGGGCGTGAATCGTCACTACCCCGCACACACGTTTCGTTGTGCCCGTTGCCAAGCGCTCTGGAAGCACTGTTTATGAGGCAAGCTGAAGACCTCTTGCGCTTCCATTCTCAGAGCTCCTGAGTTAAGCAATCTGCGACACTTGGTGCGAATGCCAGAGGAAAACATTTCCACTGCGTCTGGCAGGGAGAAACTGTTCCTGGAGAACACGTTTATCTGGAGCTTGCACCTGCACCTTACACACCCACGGATTTGCAGCACATTCAAATGCATGCCAAGCTCTTTCTTACGCAAGTTGCAAGCTGCGTCAGAAGGATGCGCTTTTTGTCAGATGGAAGCAGCAGCACGCACCTTCGAGTTTGAGAAGTACGAAAGAGCCGCAGAAGAGCGTGGTCTAGGAACAAAGGGATAGGAAAGTACATTTGCTTCATGTGCCCTTGTTGCCGCCGAACAACAGGTAGCAGCATAAAGCAGATGCGACTGAACTTCTTCCGGGCGACAGCTAACATCAATCGAGCAAGCGGGCTTCCCACAGCTACGTTCCTCTGGCAGTCTGAAAGTTTTGCGCACAAGCCGCATGCAAAGCGCGTTCCTTTACCTTTAGGCAGTGCTCGTGCATGACCAGCCTGGGGCGTGAATGGTCACTACCCCGCACACACGTTTCGTTGTGCCCGTTGCCAAGCGCTCTGGAAGCGCTGTTTATGATGCAAGCTGAACGCCTCTTCCGCTTCCATTCTCAGAGCTCCTGAGTTAAGCAATCTGCGACACTTGGTGCGAATGCCAGAGGAAAACATTTCCACTGTGTCTGGCAGGGAGAAACTGTTCCTGGAGAACACGTTTATCTGGAGCTTGCACCTGCACCTTACACACCCACGGATTTGCAGCACATTCAAATGCATGCCAAGCTCTTTCTTACGCAAGTTGCAAGATGCGTCAGAAGGATGCGCTTTTTGTCAGATGGAAGCAGCAGCACGCACCTTCGAGTTTGAGAAGTACGAAAGAGCCGCAGAAGAGCGTGGTCTAGGAACAAAGGGATAGGAAAGTACATTTGCTTCATGTGCCCTTGTTGCCGCCGAACAACAGGTAGCAGCATAAAGCAGATGCGACTGAACTTCTTCCGGGCGACAGCTAACATCAATCGAGCAAGCGGGCTTCCCACAGCTACGTTCCTCTGGCAGTCTGAAAGCTTTGCGCACAAGCTGCTTGCTAAGCGCCTTCCTTTACCTTTTGGCAGTGCTCGTGCATGACCAGCCTGGGGCGTGAATGGTCACTACCCCGCACACAAGTTTCGTTGTGCCCGTTGCCAAGCGCTCTGGAAGTGCAGTTTATGATGCAAGCTGAACGCCTCTTGCGCTTCCATTCTCAGAGCTCCTGAGTTAAGCAATCTGTGACACTTGGTGCGAATGCGAGAGGAAAACATTTCCACTGCGTCTGGCAGGGAGAAACTGTTCCTGGAGAACACGTTTATCTGGAGCTTGCACCTGCACCTTACACACCCACGGATTTGCAGCACATTCAAATGCATGCCAAGCTCTTTCTTACGCAAGTTGCAAGCTGCGTCAGAAGGATGCGCTTTTTGTCAGATGGAAGCGGCAGCACGCACCTTCGAGTTTGAGAAGTACGAAAGAGCTGCAGAAGAGCGTGGACTAGGAACAAAGGGATAGGAAAGTACATTTGCTTCATGTGCCCTTGTTGCCGCCTAACAACAGGTAGCAGCATAAAGCAGATGCGACTGAAGTTCTTCCGGGCGACAGCTAACATCAATCGAGCAAGCGGGCTTCCCACAGCTACGGTCCTCTGGCAGTCTGAAAGCTTTGCGCACAAGCCGTATGCAAAGCGCCTTCCTTTACCTTTAGGCAGTGCTCCTGCATGACCAGCCTGGGGCGTGAATGGTCACTACCCCGCACACACGTTTCGTTGTGCCCATTGCCAAGCGCTCTGGAAGCGCTGTTTATGATGCAAGCTGAACGCCTCTTGCGCTTCCATTCTCAGAGCTCCTGAGTTAAGCAATCTGCGACACTTGGTGCGAATGCCAGAGGAAAACATTTCCACTGCGTCTGGCAGGGAGAAACTGTTCCTGGAGAACACGTTTATCTGGAGCTTGCACCTGCACCTTACACACCCACGGATTTGCAGCACATTCAAATGCATGCCAAGCTCTTTCTTACGCAAGTTGCAAGCTGCGTCAGAAGGATGCGCTTTTTGTCAGATGGAAGCGGCAGCACGCACCTTCGAGTTTGAGAAGTACGAAAGAGCCGCAGAAGAGCGTGGTCTAGGAACAAAGGGATAGGAAAGTACATTTGCTTCATGTGCCCTTGTTGCCGCCTAACAACAGGTAGCAGCATAAAGCAGATACGACAGAAGTTCTTCCGGGCAACAGCTAACATCAATCGAGCAAGCGGGCTTCCCACAGCTACGTTCCTCTGGCAGTCTGAAAGTTTTGCGCACAAGCCGCTTGCTAAGCGCCTTCCTTTACCTTTTGGCAGTGCTCGTGCATGACCAGCCTGGGGCGTGAATGGTCACTACCCCGCACACACGTTTCGTTGTGCCCGTTGCCAAGCGCTCTGGAAGCGCTGTTTATGACGCAAGCTGAACGCCTCTTGCGCTTCCATTCTCAGAGCTCCTGAGTTAAGCAATCTGCGACCCTTGGTGCGAATGCCAGAGGAAAACATTTCCACTGCGTCTGGCAGGGAGAAACTGTTCCTGGAGAACACGTTTATCTGGAGCTTGCACCTGCACCTTACACACCCACGGATTTGCAGCACATTCAAATGCATGCCAAGCTCTTTCTTACGCAAGTTGCAAGCTGCGTCAGAAGGATGCGCTTTTTGTCAGATGGAAGCAGCAGCACGCACCTTCGAGTTTGGCATGAACTAAAGAGCCACAGAAGAGCGTGGTCTAGGAACAAAGGGATAGGAAAGTACATTTGCTTCATGTGCCCTTGTTGCCGCCTAACAACAGGTAGCAGCATAAAGCAGATGCGACTGAACTTCTTCCGGGCGACAGCTAACATCAATCGAGCAAGCGGGCTTCCCACAGCTACGTTCCTCTGGCAGTCTGAAAGCTTTGCGCACAAGCTGCTTGCTAAGCGCCTTCCTTTACCTTTTGGCAGTGCTCCTGCATGACCAGCCTGGGGCGTGAATGGTCACTACCCCGCACACAAGTTTCGTTGTGCCCGTTGCCAAGCGCTCTGGAAGTGCAGTTTATGATGCAAGCTGAACGCCTCTTGCGCTTCCATTCTCAGAGCTCCTGAGTTAAGCAATCTGCGACACTTGGTGCGAATGCCAGAGGAAAACATTTCCACTGCGTCTGGCAGGGAGAAACTGTTCCTGGAGAACACGTTTATCTGGAGCTTGCACCTGCACCTTACACACCCACGGATTTGCAGCACATTCAAATGCATGCCAAGCTCTTTCTTACGCAAGTTGCAAGCTGAGACAGAAGGATGCGCTTTTTGTCAGATGGAAGCGGCAGCACGCACCTTCGAGTTTGAGAAGTACGAAAGAGCTGCAGAAGAGCGTGGACTAGGAACAAAGGGATAGGAAAGTACATTTGCTTCATGTGCCCTTGTTGCCGCCTAACAACAGGTAGCAGCATAAAGCAGATGCGGCTGAAGTTCTTCCGGGCGACAGCTAACATCAATCGAGCAAGCGGGCTTCCCACAGCTACGTTCCTCTGGCAGTCTGAAAGTTTTGCGCACAAGCCGCATGCAAAGCGCGTTCCTTTACCTTTAGGCAGTGCTCGTGCATGACCAGCCTGGGGCGTGAATGGTCACTACCCCGCACACACGTTTCGTTGTGCCCGTTGCCAAGCGCTCTGGAAGCACTGTTTATGATGCAAGCTGAACGCCTCTTGCGCTTCCATTCTCAGAGCTCCTGAGTTAAGCAATCTGCGACACTTGGTGCGAATGCCAGAGGAAAACATTTCCACTGTGTCTGGCAGGGAGAAACTGTTCCTGGAGAACACGTTTATCTGGAGCTTGCACCTGCACCTTACACACCCACGGATTTGCAGCACATTCAAATGCATGCCAAGCTCTTTCTTACGCAAGTTGCAAGCTGCGTCAGAAGGATGCGCTTTTTGTCAGATGGAAGCAGCAGCATGCACCTTCGAGTTTGAGAAGTACGAAAGAGCCGCAGAAGAGCGTGGTCTAGGAACAAAGGGATAGGAAAGTACATTTGCTTCATGTGCCCTTGTTGCCACCGAACAACAGGTAGCAGCATAAAGCAGATGCGACTGAACTTCTTCCGGGCGACAGCTAACATCAATCGAGCAAGCGGGCTTCCCACAGCTACGTTCCTCTGGCAGTCTGAAAGCTTTGCGCACAAGCCGCTTGCTAAGCGCCTTCCTTTACCTTTTGGCAGTGCTCGTGCATGACCAGCCTCGGGCGTGAATCGTCACTACCCCGCACACACGTTTCGTTGTGCCCGTTGCCAAGCGCTCTGGAAGCGCTGTTTATGACGCAAGCTGAACGCCTCTTGCGCTTCCATTCTCAGAGCTCCTGAGTTAAGCAATCTGCGACACTTGGTGCGAATGCCAGAGGAAAACATTTCCACTGCGTCTGGCAGGGAGAAACTGTTCCTGGAGAACACGTTTATCTGGAGCTTGCACCTGCACCTTACACACCCATGGATTTGCAGCACATTCAAATGCATGCCAAGCTCTTTCTTACGCAAGTTGCAAGCTGCGTCAGAAGGATGCGCTTTTTGTCAGATGGAAGCAGCAGCACGCACCTTTGAGTTTGAGAAGTACGAAAGAGCCGCAGAAGAGCGTGGTCTAGGAACAAAGGGATAGGAAAGTACATTTGCTTCATGTGCCCTTGTTGCCGCCTAACAACAGGTAGCAGCATAAAGCAGATACGACAGAAGTTCTTCCGGGCAACAGCTAAAATCAATCGAGCAAGCGGGCTTCCCACAGCTGCGTTCCTCTGGCAGTCTGAAAGTTTTGCGCACAAGCCGCTTGCTAAGCGCCTTCCTTTACCTTTTGGCAGTGCTCCTGCATGACCAGCCTGGGGCGTGAATGGTCACTACCCCGCACACACGTTTCGTTGTGCCCGTTGCCAAGCGCTCTGGAAGCACTGTTTATGAGGCAAGCTGAAGACCTCTTGCGGTTCCATTCTCAGAGCTCCTGAGTTAAGCAATCTGCGACACTTGGTGCGAATGCCAGAGGAAAACATTTCCACTGCGTCTGGCAGGGAGAAACTGTTCCTGGAGAACACGTTTATCTGGAGCTTGCACCTGCACCTTACACACCCACGGATTTGCAGCACATTCAAATGCATGCCAAGCTCTTTCTTACGCAAGTTGCAAGCTGCGTCAGAAGGATGCGCTTTCTGTCAGATGGAAGCAGCAGCACGCACCTTCGAGTTTGAGAAGTACGAAAGAGCCGCAGAAGAGCGTGGTCTAGGAACAAAGGGATAGGAAAGTACATTTGCTTCATGTGCCCTTGTTGCCGCCTAACAACAGGTAGCAGCATAAAGCAGATGCGACTGAAGTTCTTCCGGGCGACAGCTAACATCAATCGAGCAAGCGGGCTTCCCACAGCTACGGTCCTCTGGCAGTCTGAAAGCTTTGCGCACAAGCCGCTTGCTAAGCGCCTTCCTTTACCTTTTGGCAGTGCTCCTGCATGACCAGCCTGGGGCGTGAATGGTCACTACCCCGCACACACGTTTCGTTGTGCCCGTTGCCAAGCGCTCTGGAAGCACTGTTTATGACGCAAGCTGAACGCCTCTTGCGCTTCCATTCTCAGAGCTCCTGAGTTAAGCAATCTGCGACACTTGGTGCGAATGCCAGAGGAAAACATTTCCACTGCGTCTGGCAGGGAGAAACTGTTCCTGGAGAACACGTTTATCTGGAGCTTGCACCTGCACCTTGCACACCCATGGATTTGCAGCACATTCAAATGCATGCCAAGCTCTTTCTTACGCAAGTTGCAAGCTGCGTCAGAAGGATGCGCTTTTTGTCAGATGGAAGCAGCAGCACGCACCTTCGAGTTTGGCAGGAACTAAAGAGCCACAGAAGAGCGTGGTCTAGGAACAAAGGGATAGGAAAGTACATTTGCTTCATGTGCCCTTGTTGCCGCCTAACAACAGGTAGCAGCATAAAGCAGATGCGACTGAAGTTCTTCCGGGCGACAGCTAACATCAATCGAGCAAGCGGGCTTCCCACAGCTACGTTCCTCTGGCAGTCTGAAAGTTTTGCGCACAAGCCGCTTGCTAAGCGCCTTCCTTTACCTTTTGGCAGTGCTCCTGCATGACCAGCCTGGGGCGTGAATGGTCACTACCCCGCACACACGTTTCGTTGTGCCCGTTGCCAAGCGCTCTGGAAGCACTGTTTATGAGGCAAGCTGAAGACCTCTTGCGCTTCCATTCTCAGAGCTCCTGAGTTAAGCAATCTGCGACACTTGGTGCGAATGCCAGAGGAAAACATTTCCACTGCGTCTGGCAGGGAGAAACTGTTCCTGGAGAACACGTTTATCTGGAGCTTGCACCTGCACCTTACACACCCACGGATTTGCAGCACATTCAAATGCATGCCAAGCTCTTTCTTACGCAAGTTGCAAGCTGCGTCAGAAGGATGCGCTTTTTGTCAGATGGAAGCAGCAGCACGCACCTTCGAGTTTGAGAAGTACGAAAGAGCCGCAGAAGAGCGTGGTCTAGGAACAAAGGGATAGGAAAGTACATTTGCTTCATGTGCCCTTGTTGCCGCCTAACAACAGGTAGCAGCATAAAGCAGATGCGGCTGAAGTTCTTCCGGGCGACAGCTAACATCAATCGAGCAAGCGGGCTTCCCACAGAGCTACGGTCCTCTGGCAGTCTGAAAGCTTTGCGCACAAGCCGCTTGCTGAGCGCCTTCCTTTACCTTTTGGCAGTGCTCCTGCATGACCAGCCTGGGGCGTGAATGGTCACTACCCCGCACACACGTTTCGTTGTGCCCGTTGCCAAGCGCTCTGGAAGCGCTGTTTATGATGCAAGCTGAACGCCTCTTGCGCTTCCATTCTCAGAGCTCCTGAGTTAAGCAATCTGCGACACTTGGTGCGAATGCCAGAGGAAAACATTTCCACTGCGTCTGGCAGGGAGAAACTGTTCCTGGAGAACACGTTTATCTGGAGCTTGCACCTGCACCTTACACACCCACGGATTTGCAGCACATTCAAATGCATGCCAAGCTCTTTCTTACGCAAGTTGCAAGCTGCGTCAGAAGGATGCGCTTTTTGTCAGATGGAAGCAGCAGCACGCACCTTCGAGTTTGAGAAGTACGAAAGAGCCGCAGAAGAGCGTGGTCTAGGAACAAAGGGATAGGAAAGTACATTTGCTTCATGTGCCCTTGTTGCCGCCTAACAACAGGTAGCAGCATAAAGCAGATACGACAGAAGTTCTTCCGGGCAACAGCTAACATCAATCGAGCAAGCGGGCTTCCCACAGCTACGTTCCTCTGGCAGTCTGAAAGTTTTGCGCACAAGCCGCTTGCTAAGCGCCTTCCTTTACCTTTTGGCAGTGCTCCTGCATGACCAGCCTGGGGCGTGAATGGTCACTACCCCGCACACACGTTTCGTTGTGCCCGTTGCCAAGCGCTCTGGAAGCACTGTTTATGACGCAAGCTGAACGCCTCTTGCGCTTCCATTCTCAGAGCTCCTGAGTTAAGCAATCTGCGACACTTGGTGCGAATGCCAGAGGAAAACATTTCCACTGCGTCTGGCAGGGAGAAACTGTTCCTGGAGAACACGTTTATCTGGAGCTTGCACCTGCACCTTACACACCCATGGATTTGCAGCACATTCAAATGCATGCCAAGCTCTTTCTTACGCAAGTTGCAAGCTGCGTCAGAAGGATGCGCTTTTTGTCAGATGGAAGCGGCAGCACGCACCTTCGAGTTTGAGAAGTACGAAAGAGCCGCAGAAGAGCGTGGTCTAGGAACAAAGGGATAGGAAAGTACATTTGCTTCATGTGCCCTTGTTGCCGCCTAACAACAGGTAGCAGCATAAAGCAGATACGACAGAAGTTCTTCCGGGCAACAGCTAAAATCAATCGAGCAAGCGGGCTTCCCACAGCTGCGTTCCTCTGGCAGTCTGAAAGTTTTGCGCACAAGCCGCTTGCTAAGCGCCTTCCTTTACCTTTTGGCAGTGCTCGTGCATGACCAGCCTGGGGCGTGAATGGTCACTACCCCGCACACACGTTTCCTTGTGCCCGTTGCCAAGCGCTCTGGAAGCACTGTTTATGACGCAAGCTGAAGACCTCTTGCGGTTCCATTCTCAGAGCTCCTGAGTTAAGCAATCTGCGACACTTGGTGCGAATGCCAGAGGAAAACATTTCCACTGCGTCTGGCAGGGAGAAACTGTTCCTGGAGAACACGTTTATCTGGAGCTTGCACCTGCACCTTACACACCCACGGATTTGCAGCACATTCAAATGCATGCCAAGCTCTTTCTTACGCAAGTTGCAAGCTGCGTCAGAAGGATGCGCTTTCTGTCAGATGGAAGCAGCAGCACGCACCTTCGAGTTTGAGAAGTACGAAAGAGCCGCAGAAGAGCGTGGTCTAGGAACAAAGGGATAGGAAAGTACATTTGCTTCATGTGCCCTTGTTGCCGCCTAACAACAGGTAGCAGCATAAAGCAGATGCGGCTGAAGTTCTTCCGGGCGACAGCTAACATCAATCGAGCAAGCGGGCTTCCCACAGCTACGGTCCTCTGGCAGTCTGAAAGCTTTGCGCACAAGCCGCTTGCTAAGCGCCTTCCTTTACCTTTTGGCAGTGCTCCTGCATGACCAGCCTGGGGCGTGAATGGTCACTACCCCGCACACACGTTTCGTTGTGCCCGTTGCCAAGCGCTCTGGAAGCACTGTTTATGACGCAAGCTGAACGCCTCTTGCGCTTCCATTCTCAGAGCTCCTGAGTTAAGCAATCTGCGACACTTGGTGCGAATGCCAGAGGAAAACATTTCCACTGCGTCTGGCAGGGAGAAACTGTTCCTGGAGAACACGTTTATCTGGAGCTTGCACCTGCACCTTACACACCCATGGATTTGCAGCACATTCAAATGCATGCCAAGCTCTTTCTTACGCAAGTTGCAAGCTGCGTCAGAAGGATGCGCTTTTTGTCAGATGGAAGCAGCAGCACGCACCTTCGAGTTTGAGAAGTACGAAAGAGCCGCAGAAGAGCGTGGTCTAGGAACAAAGGGATAGGAAAGTACATTTGCTTCATGTGCCCTTGTTGCCGCCTAACAACAGGTAGCAGCATAAAGCAGATACGACAGAAGTTCTTCCGGGCAACAGCTAAAATCAATCGAGCAAGCGGGCTTCCCACAGCTGCGTTCCTCTGGCAGTCTGAAAGTTTTGCGCACAAGCCGCTTGCTAAGCGCCTTCCTTTACCTTTTGGCAGTGCTCGTGCATGACCAGCCTGGGGCGTGAATGGTCACTACCCCGCACACACGTTTCGTTGTGCCCGTTGCCAAGCGCTCTGGAAGCACTGTTTATGAGGCAAGCTGAAGACCTCTTGCGCTTCCATTCTCAGAGCTCCTGAGTTAAGCAATCTGCGACACTTGGTGCGAATGCCAGAGGAAAACATTTCCACTGCGTCTGGCAGGGAGAAACTGTTCCTGGAGAACACGTTTATCTGGAGCTTGCACCTGCACCTTACACACCCACGGATTTGCAGCACATTCAAATGCATGCCAAGCTCTTTCTTACGCAAGTTGCAAGCTGCGTCAGAAGGATGCGCTTTCTGTCAGATGGAAGCAGCAGCACGCACCTTCGAGTTTGAGAAGTACGAAAGAGCCGCAGAAGAGCGTGGTCTAGGAACAAAGGGATAGGAAAGTACATTTGCTTCATGTGCCCTTGTTGCCGCCTAACAACAGGTAGCAGCATAAAGCAGATGCGACTGAAGTTCTTCCGGGCGACAGCTAACATCAATCGAGCAAGCGGGCTTCCCACAGCTACGGTCCTCTGGCAGTCTGAAAGCTTTGCGCACAAGCCGCTTCCTAAGCGCCTTCCTTTACCTTTTGGCAGTGCTCGTGCATGACCAGCCTGGGGCGTGAATCGTCACTACCCCGCACACACGTTTCGTTGTGCCCGTTGCCAAGCGCTCTGGAAGCGCTGTTTATGACGCAAGCTGAACGCCTCTTGCGCTTCCATTCTCAGAGCTCCTGAGTTAAGCAATCTGCGACACTTGGTGCGAATGCCAGAGGAAAACATTTCCACTGCGTCTGGCAGGGAGAAACTGTTCCTGGAGAACACGTTTATCTGGAGCTTGCACCTGCACCTTACACACCCACGGATTTGCAGCACATTCAAATGCATGCCAAGCTCTTTCTTACACAAGTTGCAAGCTGCGTCAGAAGGATGCGCTTTTTGTCAGATGGAAGCAGCAGCACGCACCTTCGAGTTTGGCAGGAACTAAAGAGCCACAGAAGAGCGTGGTCTAGGAACAAAGGGATAGGAAAGTACATTTGCTTCATGTGCCCTTGTTGCCGCCTAACAACAGGTAGCAGCATAAAGCAGATGCGACTGAAGTTCTTCCGGGCGACAGCTAACATCAATCGAGCAAGCGGGCTTCCCACAGCTACGGTCCTCTGGCAGTCTGAAAGCTTTGCGCACAAGCCGCATGCAAAGCGCCTTCCTTTACCTTTAGGCAGTGCTCGTGCATGACCAGCCTGGGGCGTGAATGGTCACTACCCCGCACACACGTTTCGTTGTGCCCATTGCCAAGCGCTCTGGAAGCGCTGTTTATGATGCAAGCTGAACGCCTCTTGCGCTTCCATTCTCAGAGCTCCTGAGTTAAGCAATCTGCGACACTTGGTGCGAATGCCAGAGGAAAACATTTCCACTGCGTCTGGCAGGGAGAAACTGTTCCTGGAGAACACGTTTATCTGGAGTTTGCACCTGCACCTTACACACCCACGGATTTGCAGCACATTCAAATGCATGCCAAGCTCTTTCTTACGCAAGTTGCAAGCTGCGTCAGAAGGATGCGCTTTTTGTCAGATGGAAGCGGCAGCACGCACCTTCGAGTTTGAGAAGTACGAAAGAGCTGCAGAAGAGCGTGGACTAGGAACAAAGGGATAGGAAAGTACATTTGCTTCATGTGCCCTTGTTGCCGCCTAACAACAGGTAGCAGCATAAAGCAGATGCGACTGAAGTTCTTCCGGGCGACAGCTAACATCAATCGAGCAAGCGGGCTTCCCACAGCTACGGTCCTCTGGCAGTCTGAAAGATTTGCGCACAAGCCGTATGCAAAGGGCCTTCCTTTACCTTTAGGCAGTGCTTGTGCATGACCAGCCTGGGGCGTGAATGGTCACTACCCCGCACACACGTTTCGTTGTGCCCATTGCCAAGCGCACTGGAAGCGCTGTTTATGATGCAAGCTGAACGCCTCTTGCGCTTCCATTCTCAGAGCTCCTGAGTTAAGCAATCTGCGACACTTGGTGCGAATGCCAGAGGAAAACATTTCCACTGCGTCTGGCAGGGAGAAACTGTTCCTGGAGAACACGTTTATCTGGAGCTTGCACCTGCACCTTACACACCCACGGATTTGCAGCACATTCAAATGCATGCCAAGCTCTTTCTTACGCAAGTTGCAAGCTGCGTCAGAAGGATGCGCTTTTTGTCAGATGGAAGCAGCAGCACGCACCTTCGAGTTTGAGAAGTACGAAAGAGCCGCAGAAGAGCGTGGTCTAGGAACAAAGGGATAGGAAAGTACATTTGCTTCATGTGCCCTTGTTGCCGCCTAACAACAGGTAGCAGCATAAAGCAGATGCGGCTGAAGTTCTTCCGGGCAACAGCTAACATCAATCGAGCAAGCGGGCTTCCCACAGCTACGTTCCTCTGGCAGTCTGAAAGTTTTGCGCACAAGCCGCATGCAAAGCGCGTTCCTTTACCTTTAGGCAGTGCTCGTGCATGACCAGCCTGGGGCGTGAATGGTCACTACCCCGCACACACGTTTCGTTGTGCCCGTTGCCAAGCGCTCTGGAAGCACTGTTTATGACGCAAGCTGAACGCCTCTTGCGCTTCCATTCTCAGAGCTCCTGAGTTAAGCAATCTGCGACACTTGGTGCGAATGCCAGAGGAAAACATTTCCACTGCGTCTGGCAGGGAGAAACTGTTCCTGGAGAACACGTTTATCTGGAGCTTGCACCTGCACCTTACACACCCACGGATTTGCAGCACATTCAAATGCATGCCAAGCTCTTTCTTACGCAAGTTGCAAGCTGCGTCAGAAGGATGCGCTTTCTGTCAGATGGAAGCAGCAGCACGCACCTTCGAGTTTGAGAAGTACGAAAGAGCCGCAGAAGAGCGTGGTCTAGGAACAAAGGGATAGGAAAGTACATTTGCTTCATGTGCCCTTGTTGCCGCCGAACAACAGGTAGCAGCATAAAGCAGATGCGGCTGAACTTCTTCCGGGCGACAGCTAATATCAATCGAGGAAGCGGGCTTCCCACAGCTACGTTCCTCTGGCAGTCTGAAAGCTTTGCGCACAAGCCGCTTGCTAAGCGCCTTCCTTTACCTTTTGGCAGTGCTCGTGCATGACCAGCCTGGGGCGTGAATGGTCACTACCCCGCACACACGTTTCGTTGTGCCCGTTGCCAAGCGCTCTGGAAGCGCTGTTTATGACGCAAGCTGAACGCCTCTTGCGCTTCCATTCTCAGAGCTCCTGAGTTAAGCAATCTGCGACCCTTGGTGCGAATGCCAGAGGAAAACATTTCCACTGCGTCTGGCAGGGAGAAACTGTTCCTGGAGAACACGTTTATCTGGAGCTTGCACCTGCACCTTACACACCCACGGATTTGCAGCACATTCAAATGCATGCCAAGCTCTTTCTTACGCAAGTTGCAAGCTGCGTCAGAAGGATGCGCTTTTTGTCAGATGGAAGCAGCAGCACGCACCTTCGAGTTTGAGGAGTACGAAAGAGCCGCAGAAGAGCGTGGTCTAGGAACAAAGGGATAGGAAAGTACATTTGCTTCATGTGCCCTTGTTGCCGCCTAACAACAGGTAGCAGCATAAAGCAGATGCGACTGAAGTTCTTCCGGGCGACAGCTAACATCAATCGAGCAAGCGGGCTTCCCACAGCTACGGTCCTCTGGCAGTCTGAAAGTTTTGCGCACAAGCCGCTTGCTAAGCGCCTTCCTTTACCTTTTGGCAGTGCTCGTGCATGACCAGCCTGGGGCGTGAATGGTCACTACCCCGCACACACGTTTCGTTGTGCCCGTTGCCAAGCACTCTGGAAGCACTGTTTATGACGCAAGCTGAAGACCTCTTGCGCTTCCATTCTCAGAGCTCCTGAGTTAAGCAATCTGCGACACTTGGTGCGAATGCCAGAGGAAAACATTTCCACTGCGTCTGGCAGGGAGAAACTGTTCCTGGAGAACACGTTTATCTGGAGCTTGCACCTGCACCTTACACACCCACGGATTTGCAGCACATTCAAATGCATGCCAAGCTCTTTCTTACGCAAGTTGCAAGCTGCGTCAGAAGGATGCGCTTTTTGTCAGATGGAAGCAGCAGCACGCACCTTCGAGTTTGAGAAGTACGAAAGAGCCGCAGAAGAGCGTGGTCTAGGAACAAAGGGATAGGAAAGTACATTTGCTTCATGTGCCCTTGTTGCCGCCTAACAACAGGTAGCAGCATAAAGCAGATGCGACTGAACTTCTTCCGGGCGACAGCTAATATCAATCGAGGAAGCGGGCTTCCCACAGCTACGGTCCTCTGGCAGTCTGAAAGCTTTGCGCACAAGCCGCTTGCTAAGCGCCTTCCTTTACCTTTTGGCAGTGCTCGTGCATGACCAGCCTGGGGCGTGAATGGTCACTACCCCGCACACACGTTTCGTTGTGCCCGTTGCCAAGCGCTCTGGAAGCACTGTTTATGACGCAAGCTGAAGACCTCTTGCGCTTCCATTCTCAGAGCTCCTGAGTTAAGCAATCTGCGACACTTGGTGCGAATGCCAGAGGAAAACATTTCCACTGCGTCTGGCAGGGAGAAACTGTTCCTGGAGAACACGTTTATCTGGAGCTTGCACCTGCACCTTACACACCCACGGATTTGCAGCACATTCAAATGCATGCCAAGCTCTTTCTTACGCAAGTTGCAAGCTGCGTCAGAAGGATGCGCTTTTTGTCAGATGGAAGCAGCAGCACGCACCTTCGAGTTTGAGAAGTACGAAAGAGCCGCAGAAGAGCGTGGTCTAGGAACAAAGGGATAGGAAAGTACATTTGCTTCATGTGCCCTTGTTGCCGCCTAACAACAGGTAGCAGCATAAAGCAGATGCGACTGAAGTTCTTCCGGGCGACAGCTAACATCAATCGAGCAAGCGGGCTTCCCACAGCTACGGTCCTCTGGCAGTCTGAAAGTTTGCTCACAAGCCGCATGCAAAGCGCCTTCCTTTACCTTTTGGCACTGCTCGTGCATGACCAGCCTGGGGCGTGAATGGTCACTACCCCGCACACACGTTTCGTTGTGCCCGTTGCCAAGCGCTCTGGAAGCGCTGTTTATGACGCAAGCTGAACGCCTCTTGCGCTTCCATTCTCAGAGCTCCTGAGTTAAGCAATCTGCGACACTTGGTGCGAATGCCAGAGGAAAACATTTCCACTGCGTCTGGCAGGGAGAAACTGTTCCTGGAGAACACGTTTATCTGGAGCTTGCACCTGCACCTTACACACCCACGGATTTGCAGCACATTCAAATGCATGCCAAGCTCTTTCTTACACAAGTTGCAAGCTGCGTCAGAAGGATGCGCTTTTTGTCAGATGGAAGGAGCAGCACGCACCTTCGAGTTTGGCAGGAACTAAAGAGCCACAGAAGAGCGTGGTCTAGGAACAAAGGGATAGGAAAGTACATTTGCTTCATGTGCCCTTGTTGCCGCCTAACAACAGGTAGCAGCATAAAGCAGATGCGACTGAAGTTCTTCCGGGCGACAGCTAACATCAATCGAGCAAGCGGGCTTCCCACAGCTACGGTCCTCTGGCAGTCTGAAAGCTTTGCGCACAAGCCGCATGCAAAGCGCCTTCCTTTACCTTTAGGCAGTGCTCGTGCATGACCAGCCTGGGGCGTGAATGGTCACTACCCCGCACACACGTTTCGTTGTGCCCATTGCCAAGCGCTCTGGAAGCGCTGTTTATGATGCAAGCTGAACGCCTCTTGCGCTTCCATTCTCAGAGCTCCTGAGTTAAGCAATCTGCGACTCTTGGTGCGAATGCCAGAGGAAAACATTTCCACTGCGTCTGGCAGGGAGAAACTGTTCCTGGAGAACACGTTTATCTGGAGTTTGCACCTGCACCTTACACACCCACGGATTTGCAGCACATTCAAATGCATGCCAAGCTCTTTCTTACGCAAGTTGCAAGCTGCGTCAGAAGGATGCGCTTTTTGTCAGATGGAAGCAGCAGCACGCACCTTCGAGTTTGAGAAGTACGAAAGAGCCGCAGAAGAGCGTGGTCTAGGAACAAAGGGATAGGAAAGTACATTTGCTTCATGTGCCCTTGTTGCCGCCGAACAACAGGTAGCAGCATAAAGCAGATGCGACTGAACTTCTTCCGGGCGACAGCTAACATCAATCGAGCAAGCGGGCTTCCCACAGCTACGTTCCTCTGGCAGTCTGAAAGCTTTGCGCACAAGCTGCTTGCTAAGCGCCTTCCTTTACCTTTTGGCAGTGCTCGTGCATGACCAGCCTGGGGCGTGAATGGTCACTACCCCGCACACAAGTTTCGTTGTGCCCGTTGCCAAGCGCTCTGGAAGTGCAGTTTATGATGCAAGCTGAACGCCTCTTGCGCTTCCATTCTCAGAGCTCCTGAGTTAAGCAATCTGCGACACTTGGTGCGAATGCGAGAGGAAAACATTTCCACTGCGTCTGGCAGGGAGAAACTGTTCCTGGAGAACACGTTTATCTGGAGCTTGCACCTGCACCTTACACACCCACGGATTTGCAGCACGTTCAAATGCATGCCAAGCTCTTTCTTACGCAAGTTACAAGCTGCGTCAGAAGGATGCGCTTTTTGTCAGATGGAAGCGGCAGCACGCACCTTCGAGTTTGAGAAGTACGAAAGAGCTGCAGAAGAGCGTGGACTAGGAACAAAGGGATAGGAAAGTACATTTGCTTCATGTGCCCTTGTTGCCGCCTAACAACAGGTAGCAGCATAAAGCAGATGCGACTGAAGTTCTTCCGGGCGACAGCTAACATCAATCGAGCAAGCGGGCTTCCCACAGCTACGGTCCTCTGGCAGTCTGAAAGATTTGCGCACAAGCCGTATGCAAATCGCCTTCCTTTACCTTTAGGCAGTGCTTGTGCATGACCAGCCTGGGGCGTGAATGGTCACTACCCCGCACACACGTTTCGTTGTGCCCATTGCCAAGCGCACTGGAAGCGCTGTTTATGATGCAAGCTGAACGCCTCTTGCGCTTCCATTCTCAGAGCTCCTGAGTTAAGCAATCTGCGACACTTGGTGCGAATGCCAGAGGAAAACATTTCCACTGCGTCTGGCAGGGAGAAACTGTTCCTGGAGAACACGTTTATCTGGAGCTTGCACCTGCACCTTACACACCCACGGATTTGCAGCACATTCAAATGCATGCCAAGCTCTTTCTTACGCAAGTTGCAAGCTGCGTCAGAAGGATGCGCTTTTTGTCAGATGGAAGCAGCAGCATGCACCTTCGAGTTTGAGAAGTACGAAAGAGCCGCAGAAGAGCGTGGTCTAGGAACAAAGGGATAGGAAAGTACATTTGCTTCATGTGCCCTTGTTGCCGCCGAACAACAGGTAGCAGCATAAAGCAGATGCGACTGAACTTCTTCCGGGCGACAGCTAACATCAATCGAGCAAGCGGGCTTCCCACAGCTACGTTCCTCTGGCAGTCTGAAAGCTTTGCGCACAAGCCGCTTGCTAAGCGCCTTCCTTTACCTTTTGGCAGTGCTCGTGCATGACCAGCCTCGGGCGTGAATCGTCACTACCCCGCACACACGTTTCGTTGTGCCCGTTGCCAAGCGCTCTGGAAGCGCTGATAATGAAGCAAGCTGAACGCCTCTTGCGCTTCCATTCTAAGAGCTCCTGAGTTAAGCAATCTGCGACACTTGGTGCGAATGCCAGAGGAAAACATTTCCACTGCGTCTGGCAGGGAGAAACTGTTCCTGGAGAACACGTTTATCTGGAGCTTGCACCTGCACCTTACACACCCATGGATTTGCAGCACATTCAAATGCATGCCAAGCTCTTTCTTACGCAAGTTGCAAGCTGCGTCAGAAGGATGCGCTTTTTGTCAGATGGAAGCAGCAGCACGCACCTTCGAGTTTGAGAAGTACGAAAGAGCCGCAGAAGAGCGTGGTCTAGGAACAAAGGGATAGGAAAGTACATTTGCTTCATGTGCCCTTGTTGCCGCCTAACAACAGGTAGCAGCATAAAGCAGATACGACAGAAGTTCTTCCGGGCAACAGCTAACATCAATCGAGCAAGCGGGCTTCCCACAGCTACGTTCCTCTGGCAGTCTGAAAGTTTTGCGCACAAGCCGCTTGCTAAGCGCCTTCCTTTACCTTTTGGCAGTGCTCCTGCATGACCAGCCTGGGGCGTGAATGGTCACTACCCCGCACACACGTTTCGTTGTGCCCGTTGCCAAGCGCTCTGGAAGCACTGTTTATGACGCAAGCTGAACGCCTCTTGCGCTTCCATTCTCAGAGCTCCTGAGTTAAGCAATCTGCGACACTTGGTGCGAATGCCAGAGGAAAACATTTCCACTGCGTCTGGCAGGGAGAAACTGTTCCTGGAGAACACGTTTATCTGGAGCTTGCACCTGCACCTTACACACCCATGGATTTGCAGCACATTCAAATGCATGCCAAGCACTTTCTTACGCAAGTTGCAAGCTGCGTCAGAAGGATGCGCTTTTTGTCAGATGGAAGCGGCAGCACGCACCTTCGAGTTTGAGAAGTACGAAAGAGCCGCAGAAGAGCGTGGTCTAGGAACAAAGGGATAGGAAAGTACATTTGCTTCATGTGCCCTTGTTGCCGCCTAACAACAGGTAGCAGCATAAAGCAGATGCGACTGAAGTTCTTCCGGGCGACAGCTAACATCAATCGAGCAAGCGGGCTTCCCACAGCTACGGTCCTCTGGCAGTCTGAAAGCTTTGCGCACAAGCCGCTTGCTAAGCGCCTTCCTTTACCTTTTGGCAGTGCTCCTGCATGACCAGCCTCGGGCGTGAATCGTCACTACCCCGCACACACGTTTCGTTGTGCCCGTTGCCAAGCGCTCTGGAAGCGCTGTTTATGACGCAAGCTGAACGCCTCTTGCGCTTCCATTCTCAGAGCTCCTGAGTTAAGCAATCTGCGACACTTGGTGCGAATGCCAGAGGAAAACATTTCCACTGCGTCTGGCAGGGAGAAACTGTTCCTGGAGAACACGTTTATCTGGAGCTTGCACCTGCACCTTACACACCCATGGATTTGCAGCACATTCAAATGCATGCCAAGCTCTTTCTTACGCAAGTTGCAAGCTGCGTCAGAAGGATGCGCTTTTTGTCAGATGGAAGCGGCAGCACGCACCTTCGAGTTTGAGAAGTACGAAAGAGCCGCAGAAGAGCGTGGTCTAGGAACAAAGGGATAGGAAAGTACATTTGCTTCATGTGCCCTTGTTGCCGCCTAACAACAGGTAGCAGCATAAAGCAGATACGACAGAAGTTCTTCCGGGCAACAGCTAACATCAATCGAGCAAGCGGGCTTCCCACAGCTACGTTCCTCTGGCAGTCTGAAAGTTTTGCGCACAAGCCGCTTGCTAAGCGCCTTCCTTTACCTTTTGGCAGTGCTCCTGCATGACCAGCCTGGGGCGTGAATGGTCACTACCCCGCACACACGTTTCGTTGTGCCCGTTGCCAAGCGCTCTGGAAGCACTGTTTATGACGCAAGCTGAACGCCTCTTGCGCTTCCATTCTCAGAGCTCCTGAGTTAAGCAATCTGCGACACTTGGTGCGAATGCCAGAGGAAAACATTTCCACTGCGTCTGGCAGGGAGAAACTGTTCCTGGAGAACACGTTTATCTGGAGCTTGCACCTGCACCTTACACACCCATGGATTTGCAGCACATTCAAATGCATGCCAAGCTCTTTCTTACGCAAGTTGCAAGCTGCGTCAGAAGGATGCGCTTTTTGTCAGATGGAAGCGGCAGCACGCACCTTCGAGTTTGAGAAGTACGAAAGAGCCGCAGAAGAGCGTGGTCTAGGAACAAAGGGATAGGAAAGTACATTTGCTTCATGTGCCCTTGTTGCCGCGTAACAACAGGTAGCAGCATAAAGCAGATGCGGCTGAAGTTCTTCCGGGCGACAGCTAACATCAATCGAGCAAGCGGGCTTCCCACAGCTACGTCCCTCTGGCAGTCTGAAAGTTTTGCGCACAAGCCGCATGCAAAGCGCGTTCCTTTACCTTTAGGCAGTGCTCGTGCATGACCAGCCTGGGGCGTGAATGGTCACTACCCCGCACACACGTTTCGTTGTGCCCGTTGCCAAGCGCTCTGGAAGCGCTGTTTATGATGCAAGCTGAACGCCTCTTGCGCTTCCATTCTCAGAGCTCCTGAGTTAAGCAATCTGCGACCCTTGGTGCGAATGCCAGAGGAAAACATTTCCACTCTGTCTGGCAGGGAGAAACTGTTCCTGGAGAACACGTTTATCTGGAGCTTGCACCTGCACCTTACACACCCACGGATTTGCAGCACATTCAAATGCATGCCAAGCTCTTTCTTACGCAAGTTGCAAGCTGCGTCAGAAGGATGCGCTTTTTGTCAGATGGAAGCAGCAGCATGCACCTTCGAGTTTGAGAAGTACGAAAGAGCCGCAGAAGAGCGTGGTCTAGGAACAAAGGGATAGGAAAGTACATTTGCTTCATGTGCCCTTGTTGCCGCCTAACAACAGGTAGCAGCATAAAGCAGATGCGACTGAACTTCTTCCGGGCGACAGCTAACATCAATCGAGCAAGCGGGCTTCCCACAGCTACGTTCCTCTGGCAGTCTGAAAGCTTTGCGCACAAGCCGCTTGCTAAGCGCCTTCCTTTACCTTTTGGCAGTGCTCGTGCATGACCAGCCTCGGGCGTGAATCGTCACTACCCCGCACACACGTTTCGTTGTGCCCGTTGCCAAGCGCTCTGGAAGCGCTGTTTATGACGCAAGCTGAACGCCTCTTGCGCTTCCATTCTCAGAGCTCCTGAGTTAAGCAATCTGCGACACTTGGTGCGAATGCCAGAGGAAAACATTTCCACTGCGTCTGGCAGGGAGAAACTGTTCCTGGAGAACACGTTTATCTGGAGCTTGCACCTGCACCTTACACACCCATGGATTTGCAGCACATTCAAATGCATGCCAAGCTCTTTCTTACGCAAGTTGCAAGCTGCGTCAGAAGGATGCGCTTTTTGTCAGATGGAAGCAGCAGCACGCACCTTCGAGTTTGAGAAGTACGAAAGAGCCGCAGAAGAGCGTGGTCTAGGAACAAAGGGATAGGAAAGTACATTTGCTTCATGTGCCCTTGTTGCCGCCGAACAACAGGTAGCAGCATAAAGCAGATGCGACTGAACTTCTTCCGGGCGACAGCTAATATCAATCGAGGAAGCGGGCTTCCCACAGCTACGTTCCTCTGGCAGTCTGAAAGCTTTGCGCACAAGCCGCTTGCTAAGCGCCTTCCTTTACCTTTTGGCAGTGCTCGTGCATGACCAGCCTGAGGCGTGAATGGTCACTACCCCGCACACACGTTTCGTTGTGCCCGTTGCCAAGCGCTCTGGAAGCGCTGTTTATGACGCAAGCTGAACGCCTCTTGCGCTTCCATTCTCAGAGGTCCTGAGTTAAGCAATCTGCGACCCTTGGTGCGAATGCCAGAGGAAAACATTTCCACTGCGTCTGGCAGGGAGAAACTGTTCCTGGAGAACACGTTTATCTGGAGCTTGCACCTGCACCTTACACACCCACGGATTTGCAGCACATTCAAATGCATGCCAAGCTCTTTCTTACACAAGTTGCAAGCTGCGTCAGAAGGATGCGCTTTTTGTCAGATGGAAGCAGCAGCACGCACCTTCGAGTTTGAGGAGTACGAAAGAGCCGCAGAAGAGCGTGGTCTAGGAACAAAGGGATAGGAAAGTACATTTGCTTCATGTGCCCTTGTTGCCGCCTAACAACAGGTAGCAGCATAAAGCAGATGCGGCTGAAGTTCTTCCGGGTGACAGCTAATATCAATCGAGCAAGCGGGCTTCCCACAGCTACGGTCCTCTGGCAGTCTGAAAGTTTTGCGCACAAGCCGCTTGCTAAGCGCCTTCCTTTACCTTTTGGCAGTGCTCCTGCATGACCAGCCTGGGGCGTGAATGGTCACTACCCCGCACACACGTTTCGTTGTGCCCGTTGCCAAGCACTCTGGAAGCACTGTTTATGACGCAAGCTGAAGACCTCTTGCGCTTCCATTCTCAGAGCTCCTGAGTTAAGCAATCTGCGACACTTGGTGCGAATGCCAGAGGAAAACATTTCCACTGCGTCTGGCAGGGAGAAACTGTTCCTGGAGAACACGTTTATCTGGAGCTTGCACCTGCACCTTACACACCCACGGATTTGCAGCACATTCAAATGCATGCCAAGCTCTTTCTTACGCAAGTTGCAAGCTGCGTCAGAAGGATGCGCTTTTTGTCAGATGGAAGCAGCAGCACGCACCTTCGAGTTTGAGAAGTACGAAAGAGCCGCAGAAGAGCGTGGTCTAGGAAAAAAGGGATAGGAAATTACATTTGCTTCATGTGCCCTTGTTGCCGCCTAACAACAGGTAGCAGCATAAAGCAGATGCGGCTGAAGTTCTTCCGGGCGACAGCTAACATCAAACGAGCAAGCGGGCTTCCCACAGAGCTACGGTCCTCTGGCAGTCTGAAAGTTTTGCGCACAAGCCGCTTGCTAAGCGCCTTCCTTTACCTTTTGGCAGTGCTCCTGCATGACCAGCCTGGGGCGTGAATGGTCACTACCCCGCACACACGTTTCGTTGTGCCCGTTGCCAAGCGCTCTGGAAGCACTGTTTATGACGCAAGCTGAACGCCTCTTGCGCTTCCATTCTCAGAGCTCCTGAGTTAAGCAATCTGCGACACTTGGTGCGAATGCCAGAGGAAAACATTTCCACTGCGTCTGGCAGGGAGAAACTGTTCCTGGAGAACACGTTTATCTGGAGCTTGCACCTGCACCTTACACACCCACGGATTTGCAGCACATTCAAATGCATGCCAAGCTCTTTCTTACGCAAGTTGCAAGCTGCGTCAGAAGGATGCGCTTTTTGTCAGATGGAAGCAGCAGCACGCACCTTCGAGTTTGAGAAGTACGAAAGAGCCGCAGAAGAGCGTGGTCTAGGAACAAAGGGATAGGAAAGTACATTTGCTTCATGTGCCCTTGTTGCCGCCTAACAACAGGTAGCAGCATAAAGCAGATGCGACTGAACTTCTTCCGGGCGACAGCTAATATCAATCGAGGAAGCGGGCTTCCCACAGCTACGGTCCTCTGGCAGTCTGAAAGCTTTGCGCACAAGCCGCTTGCTAAGCGCCTTCCTTTACCTTTAGGCAGTGCTCGTGCATGACCAGCCTGGGGCGTGAATGGTCACTACCCCGCACACACGTTTCGTTGTGCCCGTTGCCAAGCGCTCTGGAAGCACTGTTTATGACGCAAGCTGAACGCCTCTTGCGCTTCCATTCTCAGAGCTCCTGAGTTAAGCAATCTGCGACACTTGGTGCGAATGCCAGAGGAAAACATTTCCACTGCGTCTGGCAGGGAGAAACTGTTCCTGGAGAACACGTTTATCTGGAGCTTGCACCTGCACCTTACACACCCACGGATTTGCAGCACATTCAAATGCATGCCAAGCTCTTTCTTACGCAAGTTGCAAGCTGCGTCAGAAGGATGCGCTTTTTGTCAGATGGAAGCAGCAGCACGCACCTTCGAGTTTGAGAAGTACGAAAGAGCCGCAGAAGAGCGTGGTCTAGGAACAAAGGGATAGGAAAGTACATTTGCTTCATGTGCCCTTGTTGCCGCCTAACAACAGGTAGCAGCATAAAGCAGATGCGACTGAAGTTCTTCCGGGCGACAGCTAACATCAATCGAGCAAGCGGGCTTCCCACAGCTACGGTCCTCTGGCAGTCTGAAAGCTTTGCGCACAAGCCGCATGCAAAGCGCCTTCCTTTACCTTTAGGCAGTGCTCGTGCATGACCAGCCTGGGGCGTGAATGGTCACTACCCCGCACACACGTTTCGTTGTGCCCATTGCCAAGCGCTCTGGAAGCGCTGTTTATGATGCAAGCTGAACGCCTCTTGCGCTTCCATTCTCAGAGCTCCTGAGTTAAGCAATCTGCGACACTTGGTGCGAATGCCAGAGGAAAACATTTCCACTGCGTCTGGCAGGGAGAAACTGTTCCTGCAGAACACGTTTATCTGGAGCTTGCACCTGCACCTTACACACCCACGGATTTGCAGCACATTCAAATGCATGCCAAGCTCTTTCTTACACAAGTTGCAAGCTGCGTCAGAAGGATGCGCTTTTTGTCAGATGGAAGCAGCAGCACGCACCTTCGAGTTTGAGAAGTACGAAAGAGCCGCAGAAGAGCGTGGTCTAGGAACAAAGGGATAGGAAAGTACATTTGCTTCATGTGCCCTTGTTGCCGCCTAACAACAGGTAGCAGCATAAAGCAGATGCGACTGAACTTCTTCCGGGCGACAGCTAATATCAATCGAGGAAGCGGGCTTCCCACAGCTACGGTCCTCTGGCAGTCTGAAAGCTTTGCGCACAAGCCGCTTGCTAAGCGCCTTCCTTTACCTTTAGGCAGTGCTCGTGCATGACCAGCCTGGGGCGTGAATGGTCACTACCCCGCACACACGTTTCGTTGTGCCCGTTGCCAAGCGCTCTGGAAGCACTGTTTATGACGCAAGCTGAAGACCTCTTGCGCTTCCATTCTCAGAGCTCCTGAGTTAAGCAATCTGCGACACTTGGTGCGAATGCCAGAGGAAAACATTTCCACTGCGTCTGGCAGGGAGAAACTGTTCCTGGAGAACACGTTTATCTGGAGCTTGCACCTGCACCTTACACACCCACGGATTTGCAGCACATTCAAATGCATGCCAAGCTCTTTCTTACGCAAGTTGCAAGCTGCGTCAGAAGGATGCGCTTTTTGTCAGATGGAAGCAGCAGCACGCACCTTCGAGTTTGAGAAGTACGAAAGAGCCGCAGAAGAGCGTGGTCTAGGAACAAAGGGATAGGAAAGTACATTTGCTTCATGTGCCCTTGTTGCCGCCTAACAACAGGTAGCAGCATAAAGCAGATGCGACTGAAGTTCTTCCGGGCGACAGCTAACATCAATCGAGCAAGCGGGCTTCCCACAGCTACGTTCCTCTGGCAGTCTGAAAGTTTGCTCACAAGCCGCATGCAAAGCGCCTTCCTTTACCTTTTGACACTGCTCGTGCATGACCAGCCTGGGGCGTGAATGGTCACTACCCCGCACACACGTTTCGTTGTGCCCGTTGCCAAGCGCTCTGGAAGCGCTGTTTATGACGCAAGCTGAACGCCTCTTGCGCTTCCATTCTCAGAGCTCCTGAGTTAAGCAATCTGCGACACTTGGTGCGAATGCCAGAGGAAAACATTTCCACTGCGTCTGGCAGGGAGAAACTGTTCCTGGAGAACACGTTTATCTGGAGCTTGCACCTGCACCTTACACACCCACGGATTTGCAGCACATTCAAATGCATGCCAAGCTCTTTCTTACACAAGTTGCAAGCTGCGTCAGAAGGATGCGCTTTTTGTCAGATGGAAGCAGCAGCACGCACCTTCGAGTTTGGCAGGAACTAAAGAGCCACAGAAGAGCGTGGTCTAGGAACAAAGGGATAGGAAAGTACATTTGCTTCATGTGCCCTTGTTGCCGCCTAACAACAGGTAGCAGCATAAAGCAGATGCGACTGAAGTTCTTCCGGGCGACAGCTAACATCAATCGAGCAAGCGGGCTTCCCACAGCTACGGTCCTCTGGCAGTCTGAAAGCTTTGCGCACAAGCCGCATGCAAAGCGCCTTCCTTTACCTTTAGGCAGTGCTCGTGCATGACCAGCCTGGGGCGTGAATGGTCACTACCCCGCACACACGTTTCGTTGTGCCCATTGCCAAGCGCTCTGGAAGCGCTGTTTATGATGCAAGCTGAACGCCTCTTGCGCTTCCATTCTCAGAGCTCCTGAGTTAAGCAATCTGCGACACTTGGTGCGAATGCCAGAGGAAAACATTTCCACTGCGTCTGGCAGGGAGAAACTGTTCCTGGAGAACACGTTTATCTGGAGTTTGCACCTGCACCTTACACACCCACGGATTTGCAGCACATTCAAATGCATGCCAAGCTCTTTCTTACGCAAGTTGCAAGCTGCGTCAGAAGGATGCGCTTTTTGTCAGATGGAAGCAGCAGCACGCACCTTCGAGTTTGAGAAGTACGAAAGAGCCGCAGAAGAGCGTGGTCTAGGAACAAAGGGATAGGAAAGTACATTTGCTTCATGTGCCCTTGTTGCCGCCGAACAACAGGTAGCAGCATAAAGCAGATGCGACTGAACTTCTTCCGGGCGACAGCTAACATCAATCGAGCAAGCGGGCTTCCCACAGCTACGGTCCTCTGGCAGTCTGAAAGCTTTGCGCACAAGCCGTATGCAAAGCGCCTTCCTTTACCTTTAGGCAGTGCTTGTGCATGACCAGCCTGGGGCGTGAATGGTCACTACCCCGCACACACGTTTCGTTGTGCCCATTGCCAAGCGCACTGGAAGCGCTGTTTATGATGCAAGCTGAACGCCTCTTGCGCTTCCATTCTCAGAGCTCCTGAGTTAAGCAATCTGCGACACTTGGTGCGAATGCCAGAGGAAAACATTTCCACTGCGTCTGGCAGGGAGAAACTGTTCCTGGAGAACACGTTTATCTGGAGCTTGCACCTGCACCTTACACACCCACGGATTTGCAGCACATTCAAATGCATGCCAAGCTCTTTCTTACGCAAGTTGCAAGCTGCGTCAGAAGGATGCGCTTTTTGTCAGATGGAAGCAGCAGCACGCACCTTCGAGTTTGAGAAGTACGAAAGAGCCGCAGAAGAGCGTGGTCTAGGAACAAAGGGATAGGAAAGTACATTTGCTTCATGTGCCCTTGTTGCCGCCTAACAACAGGTAGCAGCATAAAGCAGATACGACAGAAGTTCTTCCGGGCAACAGCTAACATCAATCGAGCAAGCGGGCTTCCCACAGCTACGTTCCTCTGGCAGTCTGAAAGTTTTGCGCACAAGCCGCTTGCTAAGCGCCTTCCTTTACCTTTTGGCAGTGCTCCTGCATGACCAGCCTGGGGCGTGAATGGTCACTACCCCGCACACACGTTTCGTTGTGCCCGTTGCCAAGCGCTCTGGAAGCACTGTTTATGAGGCAAGCTGAAGACCTCTTGCGCTTCCATTCTCAGAGCTCCTGAGTTAAGCAATCTGCGACACTTGGTGCGAATGCCAGAGGAAAACATTTCCACTGCGTCTGGCAGGGAGAAACTGTTCCTGGAGAACACGTTTATCTGGAGCTTGCACATGCACCTTACACACCCACGGATTTGCAGCACATTCAAATGCATGCCAAGCTCTTTCTTACGCAAGTTGCAAGCTGCGTCAGAAGGATGCGCTTTTTGTCAGATGGAAGCAGCAACACGCACCTTCGAGTTTGAGAAGTACGAAAGAGCCGCAAAAGAGCGTGGTCTAGGAACAAAGGGATAGGAAAGTACATTTGCTTCATGTGCCCTTGTTGCCGCCTAACAACAGGTAGCAGCATAAAGCAGATGCGACTGAAGTTCTTCCGGGCAACAGCTAACATCAATCGAGCAAGCGGGCTTCCCACAGCTACGGTCCTCTGGCAGTCTGAAAGCTTTGCGCACAAGCCGCTTGCTAAGCGCCTTCCTTTACCTTTTGGCAGTGCTCCTGCATGACCAGCCTCGGGCGTGAATCGTCACTACCCCGCACACACGTTTCGTTGTGCCCGTTGCCAAGCGCTCTGGAAGCGCTGTTTATGACGCAAGCTGAACGCCTCTTGCGCTTCCATTCTCAGAGCTCCTGAGTTAAGCAATCTGCGACACTTGGTGCGAATGGCAGAGGAAAACATTTCCACTGCGTCTGGCAGGGAGAAACTGTTCCTGGAGAACACGTTTATCTGGAGCTTGCACCTGCACCTTACACACCCATGGATTTGCAGCACATTCAAATGCATGCCAAGCTCTTTCTTACGCAAGTTGCAAGCTGCGTCAGAAGGATGCGCTTTTTGTCAGATGGAAGCGGCAGCACGCACCTTCGAGTTTGAGAAGTACGAAAGAGCCGCAGAAGAGCGTGGTCTAGGAACAAAGGGATAGGAAAGTACATTTGCTTCATGTGCCCTTGTTGCCGCCTAACAACAGGTAGCAGCATAAAGCAGATACGACAGAAGTTCTTCCGGGCAACAGCTAACATCAATCGAGCAAGCGGGCTTCCCACAGCTACGTTCCTCTGGCAGTCTGAAAGTTTTGCGCACAAGCCGCTTGCTAAGCGCCTTCCTTTACCTTTTGGCAGTGCTCCTGCATGACCAGCCTGGGGCGTGAATGGTCACTACCCCGCACACACGTTTCGTTGTGCCCGTTGCCAAGCGCTCTGGAAGCACTGTTTATGACGCAAGCTGAACGCCTCTTGCGCTTCCATTCTCAGAGCTCCTGAGTTAAGCAATCTGCGACACTTGGTGCGAATGCCAGAGGAAAACATTTCCACTGCGTCTGGCAGGGAGAAACTGTTCCTGGAGAACACGTTTATCTGGAGCTTGCACCTGCACCTTACACACCCACGGATTTGCAGCACATTCAAATGCATGCCAAGCTCTTTCTTACGCAAGTTGCAAGCTGCGTCAGAAGGATGCGCTTTTTGTCAGATGGAAGCAGCAGCACGCACCTTCGAGTTTGAGAAGTACGAAAGAGCCGCAGAAGAGCGTGGTCTAGGAACAAAGGGATAGGAAAGTACATTTGCTTCATGTGCCCTTGTTGCAGCCTAACAACAGGTAGCAGCATAAAGCAGATACGACAGAAGTTCTTCCGGGCAACAGCTAAAATCAATCGAGCAAGCGGGCTTCCCACAGCTGCGTTCCTCTGGCAGTCTGAAAGTTTTGCGCACAAGCCGCTTGCTAAGCGCCTTCCTTTACCTTTTGGCAGTGCTCCTGCATGACCAGCCTGGGGCGTGAATGGTCACTACCCCGCACACACGTTTCGTTGTGCCCGTTGCCAAGCGCTCTGGAAGCGCTGTTTATGAGGCAAGCTGAAGACCTCTTGCGCTTCCATTCTCAGAGCTCCTGAGTTAAGCAATCTGCGACACTTGGTGCGAATGCCAGAGGAAAACATTTCCACTGCGTCTGGCAGGGAGAAACTGTTCCTGGAGAACACGTTTATCTGGAGCTTGCACCTGCACCTTACACACCCACGGATTTGCAGCACATTCAAATGCATGCCAAGCTCTTTCTTACGCAAGTTGCAAGCTGCGTCAGAAGGATGCGCTTTTTGTCAGATGGAAGCAGCAACACGCACCTTCGAGTTTGAGAAGTACGAAAGAGCCGCAGAAGAGCGTGGTCTAGGAACAAAGGGATAGGAAAGTACATTTGCTTCATGTGCCCTTGTTGCCGCCTAACAACAGGTAGCAGCATAAAGCAGATGCGACTGAACTTCTTCCGGGCGACAGCTAACATCAATCGAGCAAGCGGGCTTCCCACAGCTACGGTCCTCTGGCAGTCTGAAAGCTTTGCGCACAAGCCGCTTGCTAAGCGCCTTCCTTTACCTTTTGGCAGTGCTCCTGCATGACCAGCCTCGGGCGTGAATCGTCACTACCCCGCACACACGTTTCGTTGTGCCCGTTGCCAAGCGCTCTGGAAGCGCTGTTTATGACGCAAGCTGAACGCCTCTTGCGCTTCCATTCTCAGAGCTCCTGAATTAAGCAATCTGCGACACTTGGTGCGAATGCCAGAGGAAAACATTTCCACTGCGTCTGGCAGGGAGAAACTGTTCCTGGAGAACACGTTTATCTGGAGCTTGCACCTGCACCTTACACACCCATGGATTTGCAGCACATTCAAATGCATGCCAAGCTCTTTCTTACGCAAGTTGCAAGCTGCGTCAGAAGGATGCGCTTTTTGTCAGATGGAAGCAGCAGCACGCACCTTCGAGTTTGAGAAGTACGAAAGAGCCGCAGAAGAGCGTGGTCTAGGAACAAAGGGATAGGAAAGTACATTTGCTTCATGTGCCCTTGTTGCCGCCGAACAACAGGTAGCAGCATAAAGCAGATGCGGCTGAAGTTCTTCCGGGCGACAGCTAACATCAATTGAGAAAGCGGGCTTCCCACAGCTACGGTCCTCTGGCAGTCTGAAAGTTTTGTGCACAAGCCGCATGCAAAGCGCCTTCCTTTACCTTTAGGCAGTGCTTGTGCATGACCAGCCTGGGGCGTGAATGGTCACTACCCCGCACACAGGTTTCGTTGTGCCCATTGCCAAGCGCTCTGTAAGCGCTGTTTATGATGCAAGCTGAACGCCTCTTGCGCTTCCATTCTCAGAGCTCCTGAGTTAAGCAATCTGCGACACTTGGTGCGAATGCCAGAGGAAAACATTTCCACTGCGTCTGGCAGGGAGAAACTGTTCCTGGAGAACACGTTTATCTGGAGCTTGCACCTGCACCTTACACACCCACGGATTTGCAGCACATTCAAATGCATGCCAAGCTCTTTCTTACGCAAGTTGCAAGCTGCGTCAGAAGGATGCGCTTTTTGTCAGATGGAAGCAGCAGCACGCACCTTCGAGTTTGAGAAGTACGAAAGAGCCGCAGAAGAGCGTGGTCTAGGAACAAAGGGATAGGAAAGTACATTTGCTTCATGTGCCCTTGTTGCCGCCTAACAACAGGTAGCAGCATAAAGCAGATGCGACTGAACTTCTTCCGGGCGACAGCTAACATCAATCGAGCAAGCGGGCTTCCCACAGCTACGTTCCTCTGGCAGTCTGAAAGTTTTGCGCACAAGCCGCTTGCTAAGCGCCTTCCTTTACCTTTTGGCAGTGCTCCTGCATGACCAGCCTGGGGCGTGAATGGTCACTACCCCGCACACACGTTTCGTTGTGCCCGTTGCCAAGCGCTCTGAAAGCACTGTTTATGACGCAAGCTGAAGGCCTCTTGCGCTTCCATTCTCAGAGCTCCTGAGTTAAGCAATCTGCGACACTTGGTGCGAATGCCAGAGGAAAACATTTCCACTGCGTCTGGCAGGGAGAAACTGTTCCTGGAGAACACGTTTATCTGGAGCTTGCACCTGCACCTTACACACCCATGGATTTGCAGCACATTCAAATGCATGCCAAGCTCTTTCTTACGCAAGTTGCAAGCTGCGTCAGAAGGATGCGCTTTTTGTCAGATGGAAGCAGCAGCACGCACCTTCGAGTTTGAGAAGTACGAAAGAGCCGCAGAAGAGCGTGGTCTAGGAACAAAGGGATAGGAAATTACATTTGCTTCATGTGCCCTTGTTGCCGCCTAACAACAGGTAGCAGCATAAAGCAGATGCGGCTGAAGTTCTTCCGGGCGACAGCTAACATCAATTGAGAAAGCGGGCTTCCCACAGCTACGGTCCTCTGGCAGTCTGAAAGTTTTGTGCACAAGCCGCATGCAAAGCGCCTTCCTTTACCTTTAGGCAGTGCTTGTGCATGACCAGCCTGGGGCGTGAATGGTCACTACCCCGCACACACGTTTCGTTGTGCCCATTGCCAAGCGCTCTGGAAGCGCTGTTTATGATGCAAGCTGAACGCCTCTTGCGCTTCCATTCTCAGAGCTCCTGAGTTAAGCAATATGCGACACTTGGTGCGAATGCCAGAGGAAAACATTTCCACTGCGTCTGGCAGGGAGAAACTGTTCCTGGAGAACACGATTATCTGGAGCTTGCACCTGCACCTTACACACCCACGGATTTGCAGCACATTCAAATGCATGCCAAGCTCTTTCTTACGCAAGTTGCAAGCTGCGTCAGAAGGATGCGCTTTTTGTCAGATGGAAGCAGCAGCACGCACCTTCGAGTTTGAGAAGTACGAAAGAGCCGCAGAAGAGCGTGGTCTAGGAACAAAGGGATAGGAAAGTACATTTGCTTCATGTGCCCTTGTTGCCGCCTAACAACAGGTAGCAGCATAAAGCAGATGCGACTGAACTTCTTCCGGGCGACAGCTAACATCAATCGAGCAAGCGGGCTTCCCACAGCTACGTTCCTCTGGCAGTCTGAAAGCTTTGCGCACAAGCTGCTTGCTAAGCGCCTTCCTTTACCTTTTGGCAGTGCTCGTGCATGACCAGCCTCGGGCGTGAATCGTCACTACCCCGCACACACGTTTCGTTGTGCCCGTTGCCAAGCGCTCTGGAAGCGCTGTTTATGACGCAAGCTGAACGCCTCTTGCGCTTCCATTCTCAGAGCTCCTGAGTTAAGCAATCTGCGACACTTGGTGCGAATGCCAGAGGAAAACATTTCCACTGCGTCTGGCAGGGAGAAACTGTTCCTGGAGAACACGTTTATCTGGAGCTTGCACCTGCACCTTACACACCCACGGATTTGCAGCACATTCAAATGCATGCCAAGCTCTTTCTTACGCAAGTTGCAAGCTGCGTCAGAAGGATGCGCTTTTTGTCAGATGGAAGCAGCAGCACGCACCTTCGAGTTTGAGAAGTACGAAAGAGCCGCAAAAGAGCGTGGTCTAGGAACAAAGGGATAGGAAAGTACATTTGCTTCATGTGCCCTTGTTGCCGCCTAACAACAGGTAGCAGCATAAAGCAGATGCGACTGAAGTTCTTCCGGGCGACAGCTAACATCAATCGAGCAAGCGGGCTTCCCACAGCTACGGTCCTCTGGCAGTCTGAAAGCTTTGCGCACAAGCCGCATGCAAAGCGCCTTCCTTTACCTTTTGGCAGTGCTCGTGCATGACCAGCCTGGGGCATGAATGGTCACTACCCCGCACACACGTTTCGTTGTGCCCATTGCCAAGCGCTCTGGAAGCGCTGTTTATGATGCAAGCTGAACGCCTCTTGCGCTTCCATTCTCAGAGCTCCTGAGTTAAGCAATCTGCGACACTTGGTGCGAATGCCAGAGGAAAACATTTCCACTGCGTCTGGCAGGGAGAAACTGTTCCTGGAGAACACGTTTATCTGGAGCTTGCACCTGCACCTTACACACCCACGGATTTGCAGCACATTCAAATGCATGCCAAGCTCTTTCTTACGCAAGTTGCAAGCTGCGTCAGAAGGATGCGCTTTTTGTCAGATGGAAGCAGCAGCACGCACCTTCGAGTTTGAGAAGTACGAAAGAGCCGCAGAAGAGCGTGGTCTAGGAACAAAGGGATAGGAAAGTACATTTGCTTCATGTGCCCTTGTTGCCGCCTAACAACAGGTAGCAGCATAAAGCAGATGCGGCTGAAGTTCTTCCGGGCGACAGCTAACATCAATCGAGCAAGCGGGCTTCCCACAGCTACGGTCCTCTGGCAGTCTGAAAGTTTTGCGCACAAGCCGCATGCAAAGCGCGTTCCTTTACCTTTAGGCAGTGCTCGTGCATGACCAGCCTGGGGCGTGAATGGTCACTACCCCGCACACACGTTTCGTTGTGCCCGTTGCCAAGCGCTCTGGAAGTGCAGTTTATGACACAAGCTGAACGCCTCTTGCGCTTCCATTCTCAGAGCTCCTGAGTTAAGCAATCAGCGACTCTTGGTGCGAATGCCAGAGGAAAACATTTCCACTGCGTCTGGCAGGGAGAAACTGTTCCTGGAGAACACGTTTATCTGGAGCTTGCACCTGCACCTTACACACCCACGGATTTGCAGCACATTCAAATGCATGCCAAGCTCTTTCTTACGCAAGTTGCAAGCTGCGTCAGAAGGATGCGCTTTTTGTCAGATGGAAGCAGCAGCACGCACCTTCGAGTTTGAGAAGTACGAAAGAGCCACAGAAGAGCGTGGTCTAGGAACAAAGGGATAGGAAAGAACATTTGCTTCATGTGCCCTTGTTGCCGCCGAACAACAGGTAGCAGCATAAAGCAGATGCGACTGAACTTCTTCCGGGCAACAGCTAACATCAATCGAGCAAGCGGGCTTCCCACAGCTACGTTCCTCTGGCAGTCTGAAAGTTTTGCGCACAAGCCGCTTGCTAAGCGCCTTCCTTTACCTTTTGGCAGTGCTCCTGCATGACCAGCCTGGGGCGTGAATGGTCACTACCCCGCACACACGTTTCGTTGTGCCCGTTGCCAAGCGCTCTGGAAGCACTGTTTATGACGCAAGCTGAAGGCCTCTTGCGCTTCCATTCTCAGAGCTCCTGAGTTAAGCAATCTGCGACACTTGGTGCGAATTCCAGAGGAAAACATTTCCACTGCGTCTGGCAGGGAGAAACTGTTCCTGGAGAACACGTTTATCTGGAGCTTGCACGTGCACCTTACACACCCACGGATTTGCAGCACATTCAAATGCATGCCAAGCTCTTTCTTACGCAAGTTGCAAGCTGCGTCAGAAGGATGCGCTTTTTGTCAGATGGAAGCAGCAGCACGCACCTTCGAGTTTGAGAAGTACGAAAGAGCCGCAAAAGAGCGTGGTCTAGGAACAAAGGGATAGGAAAGTACATTTGCTTCATGTGCCCTTGTTGCCGCCTAACAACAGGTAGCAGCATAAAGCAGATGCGACTGAAGTTCTTCCGGGCGACAGCTAACATCAATCGAGCAAGCGGGCTTCCCACAGCTACGGTCCTCTGGCAGTCTGAAAGCTTTGCGCACAAGCCGCATGCAAAGCGCCTTCCTTTACCTTTTGGCAGTGCTCCTGCATGACCAGCCTGGGGCATGAATGGTCACTACCCCGAACACACGTTTCGTTGTGCCCATTGCCAAGCGCTCTGGAAGCGCTGTTTATGATGCAAGCTGAACGCCTCTTGCGCTTCCATTCTCAGAGCTCCTGAGTTAAGCAATCTGCGACACTTGGTGCGAATGCCAGAGGAAAACATTTCCACTGCGTCTGGCAGGGAGAAACTGTTCCTGGAGAACACGTTTATCTGGAGCTTGCACCTGCACCTTACACACCCACGGATTTGCAGCACATTCAAATGCATGCCAAGCTCTTTCTTACGCAAGTTGCAAGCTGCGTCAGAAGGATGCGCTTTTTGTCAGATGGAAGCAGCAGCACGCACCTTCGAGTTTGAGAAGTACGAAAGAGCCGCAGAAGAGCGTGGTCTAGGAACAAAGGGATAGGAAAGTACATTTGCTTCATGTGCCCTTGTTGCCGCCTAACAACAGGTAGCAGCATAAAGCAGATGCGGCTGAAGTTCTTCCGGGCGACAGCTAACATCAATCGAGCAAGCGGGCTTCCCACAGCTACGGTCCTCTGGCAGTCTGAAAGTTTTGCGCACAAGCCGCATGCAAAGCGCGTTCCTTTACCTTTAGGCAGTGCTCGTGCATGACCAGCCTGGGGCGTGAATGGTCACTACCCCGCACACACGTTTCGTTGTGCCCGTTGCCAAGCGCTCTGGAAGTGCAGTTTATGACACAAGCTGAACGCCTCTTGCGCTTCCATTCTCAGAGCTCCTGAGTTAAGCAATCTGCGACACTTGGTGCGAATGCCAGAGGAAAACATTTCCACTGCGTCTGGCAGGGAGAAACTGTTCCTGGAGAACACGTTTATCTGGAGCTTGCACCTGCACCTTACACACCCACGGATTTGCAGCACATTCAAATGCATGCCAAGCTCTTTCTTACGCAAGTTGCAAGCTGCGTCAGAAGGATGCGCTTTTTGTCAGATGGAAGCGGCAGCACGCACCTTCGAGTTTGAGAAGTACGAAAGAGCCGCAAAAGAGCGTGGTCTAGGAACAAAGGGATAGGAAAGTACATTTGCTTCATGTGCCCTTGTTGCCGCCTAACAACAGGTAGCAGCATAAAGCAGATACGACAGAAGTTCTTCCGGGCAACAGCTAACATCAATCGAGCAAGCGGGCTTCCCACAGCTACGGTCCTCTGGCAGTCTGAAAGCTTTGCGCACAAGCCGCATGCAAAGCGCCTTCCTTTACCTTTTGGCAGTGCTCCTGCATGACCAGCCTGGGGCGTGAATGGTCACTACCCCGAACACACGTTTCGTTGTGCCCGTTGCCAAGCGCTCTGGAAGCGCTGTTTATGATGCAAGCTGAACGCCTCTTGCGCTTCCATTCTCAGAGCTCCTGAGTTAAGCAATCTGCGACACTTGGTGCGAATGCCAGAGGAAAACATTTCCACTGCGTCTGGCAGGGAGAAACTGTTCCTGGAGAACACGTTTATCTGGAGCTTGCACCTGCACCTTACACACCCACGGATTTGCAGCACATTCAAATGCATGCCAAGCTCTTTCTTACGCAAGTTGCAAGCTGCGTCAGAAGGATGCGCTTTTTGTCAGATGGAAGCAGCAGCACGCACCTTCGAGTTTGAGAAGTACGAAAGAGCCGCAGAAGAGCGTGGTCTAGGAACAAAGGGATAGGAAAGTACATTTGCTTCATGTGCCCTTGTTGCCGCCTAACAACAGGTAGCAGCATAAAGCAGATGCGGCTGAAGTTCTTCCGGGCGACAGCTAACATCAATCGAGCAAGCGGGCTTCCCACAGCTACGGTCCTCTGGCAGTCTGAAAGTTTTGCGCACAAGCCGCATGCAAAGCGCGTTCCTTTACCTTTAGGCAGTGCTCGTGCATGACCAGCCTGGGGCGTGAATGGTCACTACCCCGCACACACGTTTCGTTGTGCCCGTTGCCAAGCGCTCTGGAAGTGCAGTTTATGACACAAGCTGAACGCCTCTTGCGCTTCCATTCTCAGAGCTCCTGAGTTAAGCAATCTGCGACACTTGGTGCGAATGCCAGAGGAAAACATTTCCACTGCGTCTGGCAGGGAGAAACTGTTCCTGGAGAACACGTTTATCTGGAGCTTGCACCTGCACCTTACACACCCACGGATTTGCAGCACATTCAAATGCATGCCAAGCTCTTTCTTACGCAAGTTGCAAGCTGCGTCAGAAGGATGCGCTTTTTGTCAGATGGAAGCGGCAGCACGCACCTTCGAGTTTGAGAAGTACGAAAGAGCCGCAGAAGAGCGTGGTCTAGGAACAAAGGGATAGGAAATTACATTTGCTTCATGTGCCCTTGTTGCCGCCTAACAACAGGTAGCAGCATAAAGCAGATACGACAGAAGTTCTTCCGGGCAACAGCTAACATCAATCGAGCAAGCGGGCTTCCCACAGCTACGTTCCTCTGGCAGTCTGAAAGTTTTGCGCACAAGCCGCTTGCTAAGCGCCTTCCTTTACCTTTTGGCAGTGCTCCTGCATGACCAGCCTGGGGCGTGAATGGTCACTACCCCGCACACACGTTTCGTTGTGCCCGTTGCCAAGCGCTCTGGAAGCACTGTTTATGACGCAAGCTGAAGACCTCTTGCGCTTCCATTCTCAGAGCTCCTGAGTTAAGCAATCTGCGACACTTGGTGCGAATGCCAGAGGAAAACATTTCCACTGCGTCTGGCAGAGAGAAACTGTTCCTGGAGAACACGTTTATCTGGAGCTTGCACCTTACACACCCACGGATTTGCAGCACATTCAAATGCATGCCAAGCTCTTTCTTACGCAAGTTGCAAGCTGCGTCAGAAGGATGCGCTTTTTGTCAGATGGAAGCAGCAGCACGCACCTTCGAGTTTGAGAAGTACGAAAGAGCCGCAAAAGAGCGTGGTCTAGGAACAAAGGGATAGGAAAGTACATTTGCTTCATGTGCCCTTGTTGCCGCCTAACAACAGGTAGCAGCATAAAGCAGATGCGACTGAAGTTCTTCCGGGCGACAGCTGACATCAATCGAGAAAGCGGGCTTCCCACATCTACGGTCCTCTGGCAGTCTGAAAGCTTTGCGCACAAGCCGCATGCAAAGCGCCTTCCTTTACCTTTAGGCAGTGCTCGTGCATGACCAGCCTGGGGCGTGAATGGTCACTACCCCGCACACACGTTTCGTTGTGCCCATTGCCAAGCGCTCTGGAAGCGCTGTTTATGATGCAAGCTGAACGCCTCTTGCGCTTCCATTCTCAGAGCTCCTGAGTTAAGCAATCTGCGACACTTGGTGCGAATGCCAGAGGAAAACATTTCCACTGCGTCTGGCAGAGAGAAACTGTTCCTGGAGAACACGTTTATCTGGAGCTTGCACCTGCACCTTACACTCCCACGGATTTGCAGCACATTCAAATGCATGCCAAGCTCTTTCTTACGCAAGTTGCAAGCTGCGTCAGAAGGATGCGCTTTTTGTCAGATGGAAGCAGCAGCACGCACCTTCGAGTTTGAGAAGTACGAAAGAGCCGCAGAAGAGCGTGGTCTAGGAACAAAGGGATAGGAAAGTACATTTGCTTCATGTGCCCTTGTTGCCGCCTAACAACAGGTAGCAGCATAAAGCAGATGCGACTGAAGTTCTTCCGGGCGACAGCTAACATCAATCGAGCAAGCGGGCTTCCCACAGCTACGGTCCTCTGGCAGTCTGAAAGCTTTGCGCACAAGCCGCTTGCTAAGCGCCTTCCTTTACCTTTAGGCAGTGCTCGTGCATGACCAGCCTGGGGCGTGAATGGTCACTACCCCGCACACACGTTTCGTTGTGCCCGTTGCCAAGCGCTCTGGAAGCACTGTTTATGACGCAAGCTGAAGACCTCTTGCGCTTCCATTCTCAGAGCTCCTGAGTTAAGCAATCTGCGACACTTGGTGCGAATGCCAGAGGAAAACATTTCCACTGCGTCTGGCAGGGAGAAACTGTTCCTGGAGAACACGTTTATCTGGAGCTTGCACCTGCACCTTACACACCCACGGATTTGCAGCACATTCAAATGCATGCCAAGCTCTTTCTTACGCAAGTTGCAAGCTGCGTCAGAAGGATGCGCTTTTTGTCAGATGGAAGCAGCAGCACGCACCTTCGAGTTTGAGAAGTACGAAAGAGCCGCAGAAGAGCGTGGTCTAGGAACAAAGGGATAGGAAAGTACATTTGCTTCATGTGCCCTTGTTGCCGCCTAACAACAGGTAGCAGCATAAAGCAGATGCGGCTGAAGTTCTTCCGGGCGACAGCTAACATCAATCGAGCAAGCGGGCTTCCCACAGCTACGGTCCTCTGGCAGTCTGAAAGTTTTGCGCACAAGCCGCATGCAAAGCGCGTTCCTTTACCTTTAGGCAGTGCTCGTGCATGACCAGCCTGGGGCGTGAATGGTCACTACCCCGCACACACGTTTCGTTGTGCCCGTTGCCAAGCGCTCTGGAAGTGCAGTTTATGACACAAGCTGAACGCCTCTTGCGCTTCCATTCTCAGAGCTCCTGAGTTAAGCAATCTGCGACACTTGGTGCGAATGCCAGAGGAAAACATTTCCACTGCGTCTGGCAGGGAGAAACTGTTCCTGGAGAACACGTTTATCTGGAGCTTGCACCTGCACCTTACACACCCACGGATTTGCAGCACATTCAAATGCATGCCAAGCTCTTTCTTACGCAAGTTGCAAGCTGCGTCAGAAGGATGCGCTTTTTGTCAGATGGAAGCAGCAGCACGCACCTTCGAGTTTGAGAAGTACGAAAGAGCCGCAGAAGAGCGTGGTCTAGGAACAAAGGGATAGGAAAGTACATTTGCTTCATGTGCCCTTGTTGCCGCCTAACAACAGGTAGCAGCATAAAGCAGATACGACAGAAGTTCTTCCGGGCAACAGCTAACATCAATCGAGCAAGCGGGCTTCCCACAGCTACGTTCCTCTGGCAGTCTGAAAGTTTTGCGCACAAGCCGCTTGCTAAGCGCCTTCCTTTACCTTTTGGCAGTGCTCGTGCATGACCAGCCTGGGGCGTGAATGGTCACTACCCCGCACACACGTTTCGTTGTGCCCGTTGCCAAGCGCTCTAGAAGCACTGTTTATGACGCAAGCTGAAGACCTCTTGCGCTTCCATTCTCAGAGCTCCTGAGTTAAGCAATCTGCGACACTTGGTGCGAATGCCAGAGGAAAACATTTCCACTGCGTCTGGCAGGGAGAAACTGTTCCTGGAGAACACGTTTATCTGGAGCTTGCACCTGCACCTTACACACCCACGGATTTGCAGCACATTCAAATGCATGCCAAGCTCTTTCTTACGCAAGTTGCAAGCTGCGTCAGAAGGATGCGCTTTTTGTCAGATGGAAGCAGCAGCACGCACCTTCGAGTTTGAGAAGTACGAAAGAGCCGCAGAAGAGCGTGGTCTAGGAACAAAGGGATAGGAAAGTACATTTGCTTCATGTGCCCTTGTTGCCGCCTAACAACAGGTAGCAGCATAAAGCAGATGCGACTGAAGTTCTTCCGGGCGACAGCTGACATCAATCGAGCAAGCGGGCTTCCCACAGCTACGGTCCTCTGGCAGTCTGAAAGCTTTGCGCACAAGCCGCATGCAAAGCGCCTTCCTTTACCTTTAGGCAGTGCTCGTGCATGACCAGCCTGGGGCGTGAATGGTCACTACCCCGCACACACGTTTCGTTGTGCCCATTGCCAAGCGCTCTGGAAGCGCTGTTTATGATGCAAGCTGAACGCCTCTTGCGCTTCCATTCTCAGAGCTCCTGAGTTAAGCAATCTGCGACACTTGGTGCGAATGCCAGAGGAAAACATTTCCACTGCGTCTGGCAGGGAGAAACTGTTCCTGGAGAACACGTTTATCTGGAGCTTGCACCTGTACCTTACACACCCATGGATTTGCAGCACATTCAAATGCATGCCAAGCTCTTTCTTACACAAGTTGCAAGCTGCGTCAGAAGGATGCGCTTTTTGTCAGATGGAAGCAGCAGCACGCACCTTCGAATTTGGCAGGAACTAAAGAGCCGCAGAAGAGCGTGGTCTAGGAACAAAGGGATAGGAAAGTACATTTGCTTCATGTGCCCTTGTTGCCGCCTAACAACAGGTAGCAGCATAAAGCAGATGCGACTGAACTTCTTCCGGGCGACAGCTAACATCAATCGAGCAAGCGGGCTTCCCACAGCTACGTTCCTCTGGCAGTCTGAAAGCTTTGCGCACAAGCTGCTTGCTAAGCGCCTTCCTTTACCTTTAGGCAGTGCTCGTGCATGACCAGCCTGGGGCGTGAATGGTCACTACCCCGCACACACGTTTCGTTGTGCCCGTTGCCAAGCGCTCTGGAAGCGCTGTTTATGATGCAAGCTGAACGCCTCTTGCGCTTCCATTCTCAGAGCTCCTGAGTTAAGCAATCTGCGACACTTGGTGCGAATGCCAGAGGAAAACATTTCCACTGCGTCTGGCAGGGAGAAACTGTTCCTGGAGAACACGTTTATCTGGAGCTTGCACCTGCACCTTACACACCCACGGATTTGCAGCACATTCAAATGCATGCCAAGCTCTTTCTTACGCAAGTTGCAAGCTGCGTCAGAAGGATGCGCTTTTTGTCAGATGGAAGCAGCAGCACGCACCTTCGAGTTTGAGAAGTACGAAAGAGCCGCAAAAGAGCGTGGTCTAGGAACAAAGGGATAGGAAAGTACATTTGCTTCATGTGCCCTTGTTGCCGCCTAACAACAGGTAGCAGCATAAAGCAGATGCGACTGAAGTTCTTCCGGGCGACAGCTAACATCAATCGAGCAAGCGGGCTTCCCACAGCTACGGTCCTCTGGCAGTCTGAAAGCTTTGCGCACAAGCCGCATGCAAAGCGCCTTCCTTTACCTTTTGGCAGTGCTCGTGCATGACCAGCCTGGGGCATGAATGGTCACTACCCCGCACACACGTTTCGTTGTGCCTGTTGCCAAGCGCTCTGGAAGTGCAGTTTATGACACAAGCTGAACGCCTCTTGCGCTTCCATTCTCAGAGCTCCTGAGTTAAGCAATCTGCGACACTTGGTGCGAATGCCAGAGGAAAACATTTCCACTGCGTCTGGCAGGGAGAAACTGTTCCTGGAGAACACGTTTATCTGGAGCTTGCACCTGCACCTTACACACCCACGGATTTGCAGCACATTCAAATGCATGCCAAGCTCTTTCTTACGCAAGTTGCAAGCTGCGTCAGAAGGATGCGCTTTTTGTCAGATGGAAGCAGCAGCACGCACCTTCGAGTTTGAGAAGTACGAAAGAGCCGCAGAAGAGCGTGGTCTAGGAACAAAGGGATAGGAAATTACATTTGCTTCATGTGCCCTTGTTGCCGCCTAACAACAGGTAGCAGCATAAAGCAGATGCGGCTGAAGTTCTTCCGGGCGACAGCTAACATCAATCGAGCAAGCGGGCTTCCCACAGCTACGGTCCTCTGGCAGTCTGAAAGTTTTGCGCACAAGCCGCATGCAAAGCGCGTTCCTTTACCTTTAGGCAGTGCTCGTGCATGACCAGCCTGGGGCGTGAATGGTCACTACCCCGCACACACGTTTCGTTGTGCCCGTTGCCAAGCGCTCTGGAAGTGCAGTTTATGACACAAGCTGAACGCCTCTTGCGCTTCCATTCTCAGAGCTCCTGAGTTAAGCAATCTGCGACACTTGGTGCGAATGCCAGAGGAAAACATTTCCACTGCGTCTGGCAGGGAGAAACTGTTCCTGGAGAACACGTTTATCTGGAGCTTGCACCTGCACCTTACACACCCACGGATTTGCAGCACATTCAAATGCATGCCAAGCTCTTTCTTACGCAAGTTGCAAGCTGCGTCAGAAGGATGCGCTTTTTGTCAGATGGAAGCGGCAGCACGCACCTTCGAGTTTGAGAAGTACGAAAGAGCCGCAGAAGAGCGTGGTCTAGGAACAAAGGGATAGGAAATTACATTTGCTTCATGTGCCCTTGTTGCCGCCTAACAACAGGTAGCAGCATAAAGCAGATACGACAGAAGTTCTTCCGGGCAACAGCTAACATCAATCGAGCAAGCGGGCTTCCCACAGCTACGTTCCTCTGGCAGTCTGAAAGTTTTGCGCACAAGCCGCTTGCTAAGCGCCTTCCTTTACCTTTTGGCAGTGCTCCTGCATGACCAGCCTGGGGCGTGAATGGTCACTACCCCGCACACACGTTTCGTTGTGCCCGTTGCCAAGCGCTCTGGAAGCACTGTTTATGACGCAAGCTGAAGACCTCTTGCGCTTCCATTCTCAGAGCTCCTGAGTTAAGCAATCTGCGACACTTGGTGCGAATGCCAGAGGAAAACATTTCCACTGCGTCTGGCAGGGAGAAACTGTTCCTGGAGAACACGTTTATCTGGAGCTTGCACCTTACACACCCACGGATTTGCAGCACATTCAAATGCATGCCAAGCTCTTTCTTACGCAAGTTGCAAGCTGCGTCAGAAGGATGCACTTTTTGTCAGATGGAAGCAGCAGCACGCACCTTCGAGTTTGAGAAGTACGAAAGAGCCGCAAAAGAGCGTGGTCTAGGAACAAAGGGATAGGAAAGTACATTTGCTTCATGTGCCCTTGTTGCCGCCTAACAACAGGTAGCAGCATAAAGCAGATGCGACTGAAGTTCTTCCGGGCGACAGCTGACATCAATCGAGCAAGCGGGCTTCCCACAGCTACGGTCCTCTGGCAGTCTGAAAGCTTTGCGCACAAGCCGCATGCAAAGCGCCTTCCTTTACCTTTAGGCAGTGCTCGTGCATGACCAGCCTGGGGCGTGAATGGTCACTACCCCGCACACACGTTTCGTTGTGCCCATTGCCAAGCGCTCTGGAAGCGCTGTTTATGATGCAAGCTGAACGCCTCTTGCGCTTCCATTCTCAGAGCTCCTGAGTTAAGCAATCTGCGACACTTGGTGCGAATGCCAGAGGAAAACATTTCCACTGCGTCTGGCAGAGAGAAACTGTTCCTGGAGAACACGTTTATCTGGAGCTTGCACCTGCACCTTACACACCCATGGATTTGCAGCACATTCAAATGCATGCCAAGCTCTTTCTTACACAAGTTGCAAGCTGCGTCAGAAGGATGCGCTTTTTGTCAGATGGAAGCAGCAGCACGCACCTTCGAATTTGGCAGGAACTAAAGAGCCGCAGAAGAGCGTGGTCTAGGAACAAAGGGATAGGAAAGTACATTTGCTTCATGTGCCCTTGTTGCCGCCTAACAACAGGTAGCAGCATAAAGCAGATGCGACTGAACTTCTTCCGGGCGACAGCTAACATCAATCGAGCAAGCGGGCTTCCCACAGCTACGTTCCTCTGGCAGTCTGAAAGCTTTGCGCACAAGCTGCTTGCTAAGCGCCTTCCTTTACCTTTAGGCAGTGCTCGTGCATGACCAGCCTGGGGCGTGAATGGTCACTACCCCGCACACACGTTTCGTTGTGCCCGTTGCCAAGCGCTCTGGAAGCGCTGTTTATGATGCAAGCTGAACGCCTCTTGCGCTTCCATTCTCAGAGCTCCTGAGTTAAGCAATCTGCGACACTTGGTGCGAATGCCAGAGGAAAACATTTCCACTGCGTCTGGCAGGGAGAAACTGTTCCTGGAGAACACGTTTATCTGGAGCTTGCACCTGCACCTTACACACCCACGGATTTGCAGCACATTCAAATGCATGCCAAGCTCTTTCTTACGCAAGTTGCAAGCTGCGTCAGAAGGATGCGCTTTTTGTCAGATGGAAGCAGCAGCACGCACCTTCGAGTTTGAGAAGTACGAAAGAGCCGCAAAAGAGCGTGGTCTAGGAACAAAGGGATAGGAAAGTACATTTGCTTCATGTGCCCTTGTTGCCGCCTAACAACAGGTAGCAGCATAAAGCAGATGCGACTGAAGTTCTTCCGGGCGACAGCTAACATCAATCGAGCAAGCGGGCTTCCCACAGCTACGGTCCTCTGGCAGTCTGAAAGCTTTGCGCACAAGCCGCATGCAAAGCGCCTTCCTTTACCTTTTGGCAGTGCTCGTGCATGACCAGCCTGGGGCATGAATGGTCACTACCCCGCACACACGTTTCGTTGTGCCCGTTGCCAAGCGCTCTGGAAGTGCAGTTTATGACACAAGCTGAACGCCTCTTGCGCTTCCATTCTCAGAGCTCCTGAGTTAAGCAATCTGCGACACTTGGTGCGAATGCCAGAGGAAAACATTTCCACTGCGTCTGGCAGGGAGAAACTGTTCCTGGAGAACACGTTTATCTGGAGCTTGCACCTGCACCTTACACACCCACGGATTTGCAGCACATTCAAATGCATGCCAAGCTCTTTCTTACGCAAGTTGCAAGCTGCGTCAGAAGGATGCGCTTTTTGTCAGATGGAAGCAGCAGCACGCACCTTCGAGTTTGAGAAGTACGAAAGAGCCGCAGAAGAGCGTGGTCTAGGAACAAAGGGATAGGAAAGTACATTTGCTTCATGTGCCCTTGTTGCCGCCTAACAACAGGTAGCAGCATAAAGCAGATGCGACTGAAGTTCTTCCGGGCGACAGCTGACATCAATCGAGCAAGCGGGCTTCCCACAGCTACGGTCCTCTGGCAGTCTGAAAGCTTTGCGCACAAGCCGCATGCAAAGCGCCTTCCTTTACCTTTAGGCAGTGCTCGTGCATGACCAGCCTGGGGCGTGAATGGTCACTACCCCGCACACACGTTTCGTTGTGCCCATTGCCAAGCGCTCTGGAAGCGCTGTTTATGATGCAAGCTGAACGCCTCTTGCGCTTCCATTCTCAGAGCTCCTGAGTTAAGCAATCTGCGACACTTGGTGCGAATGCCAGAGGAAAACATTTCCACTGCGTCTGGCAGAGAGAAACTGTTCCTGGAGAACACGTTTATCTGGAGCTTGCACCTGCACCTTACACACCCACGGATTTGCAGCACATTCAAATGCATGCCAAGCTCTTTCTTACGCAAGTTGCAAGCTGCGTCAGAAGGATGCGCTTTTTGTCAGATGGAAGCAGCAGCACGCACCTTCGAGTTTGAGAAGTACGAAAGAGCCGCAAAAGAGCGTGGTCTAGGAACAAAGGGATAGGAAAGTACATTTGCTTCATGTGCCCTTGTTGCCGCCGAACAACAGGTAGCAGCATAAAGCAGATGCGACTGAACTTCTTCCGGGCGACAGCTAACATCAATCGAGCAAGCGGGCTTCCCACAGCTACGTTCCTCTGGCAGTCTGAAAGCTTTGCGCACAAGCTGCTTGCTAAGCGCCTTCCTTTACCTTTTGGCAGTGCTCGTGCATGACCAGCCTCGGGCGTGAATCGTCACTACCCCGCACACACGTTTCGTTGTGCCCGTTGCCAAGCGCTCTGGAAGCGCTGTTTATGACGCAAGCTGAACGCCTCTTGCGCTTCCATTCTCAGAGCTCCTGAGTTAAGCAATCTGCGACACTTGGTGCGAATGCCAGAGGAAAACATTTCCACTGCGTCTGGCAGGGAGAAACTGTTCCTGGAGAACACGTTTATCTGGAGCTTGCACCTGCACCTTACACACCCACGGATTTGCAGCACATTCAAATGCATGCCAAGCTCTTTCTTACGCAAGTTGCAAGCTGCGTCAGAAGGATGCGCTTTTTGTCAGATGGAAGCAGCAGCACGCACCTTCGAGTTTGAGAAGTACGAAAGAGCCGCAGAAGAGCGTGGTCTAGGAACAAAGGGATAGGAAAGTACATTTGCTTCATGTGCCCTTGTTGCCGCCTAACAACAGGTAGCAGCATAAAGCAGATGCGGCTGAAGTTCTTCCGGGCGACAGCTAACATCAATCGAGCAAGCGGGCTTCCCACAGCTACGGTCCTCTGGCAGTCTGAAAGTTTTGCGCACAAGCCGCATGCAAAGCGCCTTCCTTTACCTTTAGGCAGTGCTCGTGCATGACCAGCCTGGGGCGTGAATGGTCACTACCCCGCACACAAGTTTCGTTGTGCCCGTTGCCAAGCGCTCTGGAAGTGCAGTTTATGATGCAAGCTGAACGCCTCTTGCGCTTCCATTCTCAGAGCTCCTGAGTTAAGCAATCTGCGACACTTGGTGCGAATGCCAGAGGAAAACATTTCCACTGCGTCTGGCAGGGAGAAACTGTTCCTGGAGAACACGTTTATCTGGAGCTTGCACCTGCACCTTACACACCCACGGATTTGCAGCACATTCAAATGCATGCCAAGCTCTTTCTTACGCAAGTTGCAAGCTGCGTCAGAAGGATGCGCTTTTTGTCAGATGGAAGCAGCAGCACGCACCTTCGAGTTTGAGAAGTACGAAAGAGCCGCAGAAGAGCGTGGTCTAGGAACAAAGGGATAGGAAAGTACATTTGCTTCATGTGCCCTTGTTGCCGCCTAACAACAGGTAGCAGCATAAAGCAGATGCGGCTGAAGTTCTTCCGGGCGACAGCTAACATCAATCGAGCAAGCGGGCTTCCCACAGCTACGGTCCTCTGGCAGTCTGAAAGTTTTGCGCACAAGCCGCATGCAAAGCGCGTTCCTTTACCTTTAGGCAGTGCTCGTGCATGACCAGCCTGGGGCGTGAATGGTCACTACCCCGCACACACGTTTCGTTGTGCCCGTTGCCAAGCGCTCTGGAAGTGCAGTTTATGACACAAGCTGAACGCCTCTTGCGCTTCCATTCTCAGAGCTCCTGAGTTAAGCAATCTGCGACACTTGGTGCGAATGCCAGAGGAAAACATTTCCACTGCGTCTGGCAGGGAGAAACTGTTCCTGGAGAACACGTTTATCTGGAGCTTGCACCTGCACCTTACACACCCACGGATTTGCAGCACATTCAAATGCATGCCAAGCTCTTTCTTACGCAAGTTGCAAGCTGCGTCAGAAGGATGCGCTTTTTGTCAGATGGAAGCGGCAGCACGCACCTTCGAGTTTGAGAAGTACGAAAGAGCCGCAGAAGAGCGTGGTCTAGGAACAAAGGGATAGGAAATTACATTTGCTTCATGTGCCCTTGTTGCCGCCTAACAACAGGTAGCAGCATAAAGCAGATACGACAGAAGTTCTTCCGGGCAACAGCTAACATCAATCGAGCAAGCGGGCTTCCCACAGCTACGTTCCTCTGGCAGTCTGAAAGTTTTGCGCACAAGCCGCTTGCTAAGCGCCTTCCTTTACCTTTTGGCAGTGCTCCTGCATGACCAGCCTGGGGCGTGAATGGTCACTACCCCGCACACACGTTTCGTTGTGCCCGTTGCCAAGCGCTCTGGAAGCACTGTTTATGACGCAAGCTGAAGACCTCTTGCGCTTCCATTCTCAGAGCTCCTGAGTTAAGCAATCTGCGACACTTGGTGCGAATGCCAGAGGAAAACATTTCCACTGCGTCTGGCAGGGAGAAACTGTTCCTGGAGAACACGTTTATCTGGAGCTTGCACCTTACACACCCACGGATTTGCAGCACATTCAAATGCATGCCAAGCTCTTTCTTACGCAAGTTGCAAGCTGCGTCAGAAGGATGCACTTTTTGTCAGATGGAAGCAGCAGCACGCACCTTCGAGTTTGAGAAGTACGAAAGAGCCGCAAAAGAGCGTGGTCTAGGAACAAAGGGATAGGAAAGTACATTTGCTTCATGTGCCCTTGTTGCCGCCTAACAACAGGTAGCAGCATAAAGCAGATGCGACTGAAGTTCTTCCGGGCGACAGCTGACATCAATCGAGCAAGCGGGCTTCCCACAGCTACGGTCCTCTGGCAGTCTGAAAGCTTTGCGCACAAGCCGCATGCAAAGCGCCTTCCTTTACCTTTAGGCAGTGCTCGTGCATGACCAGCCTGGGGCGTGAATGGTCACTACCCTGCACACACGTTTCGTTGTGCCCATTGCCAAGCGCTCTGGAAGCGCTGTTTATGATGCAAGCTGAACGCCTCTTGCGCTTCCATTCTCAGAGCTCCTGAGTTAAGCAATCTGCGACACTTGGTGCGAATGCCAGAGGAAAACATTTCCACTGCGTCTGGCAGAGAGAAACTGTTCCTGGAGAACACGTTTATCTGGAGCTTGCACCTGCACCTTACACACCCATGGATTTGCAGCACATTCAAATGCATGCCAAGCTCTTTCTTACACAAGTTGCAAGCTGCGTCAGAAGGATGCGCTTTTTGTCAGATGGAAGCAGCAGCACGCACCTTCGAATTTGGCAGGAACTAAAGAGCCGCAGAAGAGCGTGGTCTAGGAACAAAGGGATAGGAAAGTACATTTGCTTCATGTGCCCTTGTTGCCGCCTAACAACAGGTAGCAGCATAAAGCAGATGCGACTGAACTTCTTCCGGGCGACAGCTAACATCAATCGAGCAAGCGGGCTTCCCACAGCTACGTTCCTCTGGCAGTCTGAAAGCTTTGCGCACAAGCTGCTTGCTAAGCGCCTTCCTTTACCTTTAGGCAGTGCTCGTGCATGACCAGCCTGGGGCGTGAATGGTCACTACCCCGCACACACGTTTCGTTGTGCCCGTTGCCAAGCGCTCTGGAAGCGCTGTTTATGATGCAAGCTGAACGCCTCTTGCGCTTCCATTCTCAGAGCTCCTGAGTTAAGCAATCTGCGACACTTGGTGCGAATGCCAGAGGAAAACATTTCCACTGCGTCTGGCAGGGAGAAACTGTTCCTGGAGAACACGTTTATCTGGAGCTTGCACCTGCACCTTACACACCCACGGATTTGCAGCACATTCAAATGCATGCCAAGCTCTTTCTTACGCAAGTTGCAAGCTGCGTCAGAAGGATGCGCTTTTTGTCAGATGGAAGCAGCAGCACGCACCTTCGAGTTTGAGAAGTACGAAAGAGCCGCAAAAGAGCGTGGTCTAGGAACAAAGGGATAGGAAAGTACATTTGCTTCATGTGCCCTTGTTGCCGCCTAACAACAGGTAGCAGCATAAAGCAGATGCGACTGAAGTTCTTCCGGGCGACAGCTAACATCAATCGAGCAAGCGGGCTTCCCACAGCTACGGTCCTCTGGCAGTCTGAAAGCTTTGCGCACAAGCCGCATGCAAAGCGCCTTCCTTTACCTTTTGGCAGTGCTCGTGCATGACCAGCCTGGGGCATGAATGGTCACTACCCCGCACACACGTTTCGTTGTGCCCGTTGCCAAGCGCTCTGGAAGTGCAGTTTATGACACAAGCTGAACGCCTCTTGCGCTTCCATTCTCAGAGCTCCTGAGTTAAGCAATCTGCGACACTTGGTGCGAATGCCAGAGGAAAACATTTCCACTGCGTCTGGCAGGGAGAAACTGTTCCTGGAGAACACGTTTATCTGGAGCTTGCACCTGCACCTTACACACCCACGGATTTGCAGCACATTCAAATGCATGCCAAGCTCTTTCTTACGCAAGTTGCAAGCTGCGTCAGAAGGATGCGCTTTTTGTCAGATGGAAGCAGCAGCACGCACCTTCGAGTTTGAGAAGTACGAAAGAGCCGCAGAAGAGCGTGGTCTAGGAACAAAGGGATAGGAAAGTACATTTGCTTCATGTGCCCTTGTTGCCGCCTAACAACAGGTAGCAGCATAAAGCAGATGCGACTGAAGTTCTTCCGGGCGACAGCTGACATCAATCGAGCAAGCGGGCTTCCCACAGCTACGGTCCTCTGGCAGTCTGAAAGCTTTGCGCACAAGCCGCATGCAAAGCGCCTTCCTTTACCTTTAGGCAGTGCTCGTGCATGACCAGCCTGGGGCGTGAATGGTCACTACCCCGCACACACGTTTCGTTGTGCCCATTGCCAAGCGCTCTGGAAGCGCTGTTTATGATGCAAGCTGAACGCCTCTTGCGCTTCCATTCTCAGAGCTCCTGAGTTAAGCAATCTGCGACACTTGGTGCGAATGCCAGAGGAAAACATTTCCACTGCGTCTGGCAGAGAGAAACTGTTCCTGGAGAACACGTTTATCTGGAGCTTGCACCTGCACCTTACACACCCACGGATTTGCAGCACATTCAAATGCATGCCAAGCTCTTTCTTACGCAAGTTGCAAGCTGCGTCAGAAGGATGCGCTTTTTGTCAGATGGAAGCAGCAGCACGCACCTTCGAGTTTGAGAAGTACGAAAGAGCCGCAAAAGAGCGTGGTCTAGGAACAAAGGGATAGGAAAGTACATTTGCTTCATGTGCCCTTGTTGCCGCCGAACAACAGGTAGCAGCATAAAGCAGATGCGACTGAACTTCTTCCGGGCGACAGCTAACATCAATCGAGCAAGCGGGCTTCCCACAGCTACGTTCCTCTGGCAGTCTGAAAGCTTTGCGCACAAGCTGCTTGCTAAGCGCCTTCCTTTACCTTTTGGCAGTGCTCGTGCATGACCAGCCTCGGGCGTGAATCGTCACTACCCCGCACACACGTTTCGTTGTGCCCGTTGCCAAGCGCTCTGGAAGCGCTGTTTATGACGCAAGCTGAACGCCTCTTGCGCTTCCATTCTCAGAGCTCCTGAGTTAAGCAATCTGCGACACTTGGTGCGAATGCCAGAGGAAAACATTTCCACTGCGTCTGGCAGGGAGAAACTGTTCCTGGAGAACACGTTTATCTGGAGCTTGCACCTGCACCTTACACACCCACGGATTTGCAGCACATTCAAATGCATGCCAAGCTCTTTCTTACGCAAGTTGCAAGCTGCGTCAGAAGGATGCGCTTTTTGTCAGATGGAAGCAGCAGCACGCACCTTCGAGTTTGAGAAGTACGAAAGAGCCGCAGAAGAGCGTGGTCTAGGAACAAAGGGATAGGAAAGTACATTTGCTTCATGTGCCCTTGTTGCCGCCTAACAACAGGTAGCAGCATAAAGCAGATGCGGCTGAAGTTCTTCCGGGCGACAGCTAACATCAATCGAGCAAGCGGGCTTCCCACAGCTACGGTCCTCTGGCAGTCTGAAAGTTTTGCGCACAAGCCGCATGCAAAGCGCCTTCCTTTACCTTTAGGCAGTGCTCGTGCATGACCAGCCTGGGGCGTGAATGGTCACTACCCCGCACACAAGTTTCGTTGTGCCCGTTGCCAAGCGCTCTGGAAGTGCAGTTTATGATGCAAGCTGAACGCCTCTTGCGCTTCCATTCTCAGAGCTCCTGAGTTAAGCAATCTGCGACACTTGGTGCGAATGCCAGAGGAAAACATTTCCACTGCGTCTGGCAGGGAGAAACTGTTCCTGGAGAACACGTTTATCTGGAGCTTGCACCTGCACCTTACACACCCACGGATTTGCAGCACATTCAAATGCATGCCAAGCTCTTTCTTACGCAAGTTGCAAGCTGCGTCAGAAGGATGCGCTTTTTGTCAGATGGAAGCAGCAGCACGCACCTTCGAGTTTGAGAAGTACGAAAGAGCCGCAGAAGAGCGTGGTCTAGGAACAAAGGGATAGGAAAGTACATTTGCTTCATGTGCCCTTGTTGCCGCCTAACAACAGGTAGCAGCATAAAGCAGATGCGGCTGAAGTTCTTCCGGGCGACAGCTAACATCAATCGAGCAAGCGGGCTTCCCACAGCTACGGTCCTCTGGCAGTCTGAAAGTTTTGCGCACAAGCCGCATGCAAAGCGCCTTCCTTTACCTTTAGGCAGTGCTCGTGCATGACCAGCCTGGGGCGTGAATGGTCACTACCCCGCACACAAGTTTCGTTGTGCCCATTGCCAAGCGCTCTGGAAGTGCAGTTTATGATGCAAGCTGAACGCCTCTTGCGCTTCCATTCTCAGAGCTCCTGAGTTAAGCAATCTGCGACACTTGGTGCGAATGCCAGAGGAAAACATTTCCACTGCGTCTGGCAGGGAGAAACTGTTCCTGGAGAACACGTTTATCTGGAGCTTGCACCTGCACCTTACACACCCACGGATTTGCAGCACATTCAAATGCATGCCAAGCTCTTTCTTACGCAAGTTGCAAGCTGCGTCAGAAGGATGCGCTTTTTGTCAGATGGAAGCAGCAGCACGCACCTTCGAGTTTGAGAAGTACGAAAGAGCCGCAGAAGAGCGTGGTCTAGGAACAAAGGGATAGGAAAGTACATTTGCTTCATGTGCCCTTGTTGCCGCCTAACAACAGGTAGCAGCATAAAGCAGATGCGGCTGAAGTTCTTCCGGGCGACAGCTAACATCAATCGAGCAAGCGGGCTTCCCACAGCTACGGTCCTCTGGCAGTCTGAAAGTTTTGCGCACAAGCCGCATGCAAAGCGCCTTCCTTTACCTTTAGGCAGTGCTCGTGCATGACCAGCCTGGGGCGTGAATGGTCACTACCCCGCACACAAGTTTCGTTGTGCCCGTTGCCAAGCGCTCTGGAAGTGCAGTTTATGATGCAAGCTGAAGACCTCTTGCGCTTCCATTCTCAGAGCTCCTGAGTTAAGCAATCTGCGACACTTGGTGCGAATGCCAGAGGAAAACATTTCCACTGCGTCTGGCAGGGAGAAACTGTTCCTGGAGAACACGTTTATCTGGAGCTTGCACCTGCACCTTACACACCCACGGATTTGCAGCACATTCAAATGCATGCCAAGCTCTTTCTTACGCAAGTTGCAAGCTGCGTCAGAAGGATGCGCTTTTTGTCAGATGGAAGCAGCAGCACGCACCTTCGAGTTTGAGAAGTACGAAAGAGCCGCAAAAGAGCGTGGTCTAGGAACAAAGGGATAGGAAAGTACATTTGCTTCATGTGCCCTTGTTGCCGCCTAACAACAGGTAGCAGCATAAAGCAGATGCGACTGAAGTTCTTCCGGGCGACAGCTGACATCAATCGAGCAAGCGGGCTTCCCACAGCTACGGTCCTCTGGCAGTCTGAAAGCTTTGCGCACAAGCCGCATGCAAAGCGCCTTCCTTTACCTTTAGGCAGTGCTCGTGCATGACCAGCCTGGGGCGTGAATGGTCACTACCCCGCACACACGTTTCGTTGTGCCCATTGCCAAGCGCTCTGGAAGCGCTGTTTATGATGCAAGCTGAACGCCTCTTGCGCTTCCATTCTCAGAGCTCCTGAGTTAAGCAATCTGCGACACTTGGTGCGAATGCCAGAGGAAAACATTTCCACTGCGTCTGGCAGAGAGAAACTGTTCCTGGAGAACACGTTTATCTGGAGCTTGCACGTGCACCTTACACACCCACGGATTTGCAGCACATTCAAATGCATGCCAAGCTCTTTCTTACGCAAGTTGCAAGCTGCGTCAGAAGGATGCGCTTTTTGTCAGATGGAAGCAGCAGCACGCACCTTCGAGTTTGAGAAGTACGAAAGAGCCGCAGAAGAGCGTGGTCTAGGAAGAAAGGGATAGGAAAGTACATTTGCTTCATGTGCCCTTGTTGCCGCCTAACAACAGGTAGCAGCATAAAGCAGATGCGACTGAAGTTCTTCCGGGCGACAGCTAACATCAATCGAGCAAGCGGGCTTCCCACAGCTACGGTCCTCTGGCAGTCTGAAAGCTTTGCGCACAAGCCGCTTGCTAAGCGCCTTCCTTTACCTTTAGGCAGTGCTCGTGCATGACCAGCCTGGGGCGTGAATGGTCACTACCCCGCACACACGTTTCGTTGTGCCCGTTGCCAAGCGCTCTGGAAGCACTGGTTATGACGCAAGCTGAAGACCTCTTGCGCTTCCATTCTCAGAGCTCCTGAGTTAAGCAATCTGCGACACTTGGTGCGAATGCCAGAGGAAAACATTTCCACTGCGTCTGGCAGGGAGAAACTGTTCCTGGAGAACACGTTTATCTGGAGCTTGCACCTGCACCTTACACACCCACGGATTTGCAGCACATTCAAATGCATGCCAAGCTCTTTCTTACGCAAGTTGCAAGCTGCGTCAGAAGGATGCGCTTTTTGTCAGATGGAAGCAGCAGCACGCACCTTCGAGTTTGAGAAGTACGAAAGAGCCGCAGAAGAGCGTGGTCTAGGAACAAAGGGATAGGAAAGTACATTTGCTTCATGTGCCCTTGTTGCCGCCTAACAACAGGTAGCAGCATAAAGCAGATGCGGCTGAAGTTCTTCCGGGCGACAGCTAACATCAATCGAGCAAGCGGGCTTCCCACAGCTACGGTCCTCTGGCAGTCTGAAAGTTTTGCGCACAAGCCGCATGCAAAGCGCGTTCCTTTACCTTTAGGCAGTGCTCGTGCATGACCAGCCTGGGGCGTGAATGGTCACTACCCCGCACACAAGTTTCGTTGTGCCCGTTGCCAAGCGCTCTGGAAGTGCAGTTTATGACACAAGCTGAACGCCTCTTGCGCTTCCATTCTCAGAGCTCCTGAGTTAAGCAATCTGCGACACTTGGTGCGAATGCCAGAGGAAAACATTTCCACTGCGTCTGGCAGGGAGAAACTGTTCCTGGAGAACACGTTTATCTGGAGCTTGCACCTGCACCTTACACACCCACGGATTTGCAGCACATTCAAATGCATGCCAAGCTCTTTCTTACGCAAGTTGCAAGCTGCGTCAGAAGGATGCGCTTTTTGTCAGATGGAAGCGGCAGCACGCACCTTCGAGTTTGAGAAGTACGAAAGAGCTGCAGAAGAGCGTGGTCTAGGAACAAAGGGATAGGAAATTACATTTGCTTCATGTGCCCTTGTTGCCGCCTAACAACAGGTAGCAGCATAAAGCAGATACGACAGAAGTTCTTCCGGGCAACAGCTAACATCAATCGAGCAAGCGGGCTTCCCACAGCTACGTTCCTCTGGCAGTCTGAAAGTTTTGCGCACAAGCCGCTTGCTAAGCGCCTTCCTTTACCTTTTGGCAGTGCTCCTGCATGACCAGCCTGGGGCGTGAATGGTCACTACCCCGCACACACGTTTCGTTGTGCCCGTTGCCAAGCGCTCTAGAAGCACTGTTTATGACGCAAGCTGAAGACCTCTTGCGCTTCCATTCTCAGAGCTCCTGAGTTAAGCAATCTGCGACACTTGGTGCGAATGCCAGAGGAAAACATTTCCACTGCGTCTGGCAGGGAGAAACTGTTCCTGGAGAACACGTTTATCTGGAGCTTGCACCTGCACCTTACACACCCACGGATTTGCAGCACATTCAAATGCATGCCAAGCTCTTTCTTACGCAAGTTGCAAGCTGCGTCAGAAGGATGCGCTTTTTGTCAGATGGAAGCAGCAGCACGCACCTTCGAGTTTGAGAAGTACGAAAGAGCCGCAGAAGAGCGTGGTCTAGGAACAAAGGGATAGGAAAGTACATTTGCTTCATGTGCCCTTGTTGCCGCCTAACAACAGGTAGCAGCATAAAGCAGATGCGACTGAAGTTCTTCCGGGCGACAGCTGACATCAATCGAGCAAGCGGGCTTCCCACAGCTACGGTCCTCTGGCAGTCTGAAAGCTTTGTGCACAAGCCGCATGCAAAGCGCCTTCCTTTACCTTTAGGCAGTGCTCGTGCATGACCAGCCTGGGGCGTGAATGGTCACTACCCCGCACACACGTTTCGTTGTGCCCATTGCCAAGCGCTCTGGAAGCGCTGTTTATGATGCAAGCTGAACGCCTCTTGCGCTTCCATTCTCAGAGCTCCTGAGTTAAGCAATCTGCGACACTTGGTGCGAATGCCAGAGGAAAACATTTCCACTGCGTCTGGCAGAGAGAAACTGTTCCTGGAGAACACGTTTATCTGGAGCTTGCACCTGCACCTTACACACCCATGGATTTGCAGCACATTCAAATGCATGCCAAGCTCTTTCTTACACAAGTTGCAAGCTGCGTCAGAAGGATGCGCTTTTTGTCAGATGGAAGCAGCAGCACGCACCTTCGAGTTTGGCAGGAACTAAAGAGCCACAGAAGAGCGTGGTCTAGGAACAAAGGGATAGGAAAGTACATTTGCTTCATGTGCCCTTGTTGCCGCCTAACAACAGGTAGCAGCATAAAGCAGATGCGACTGAACTTCTTCCGGGCGACAGCTAACATCAATCGAGCAAGCGGGCTTCCCACAGCTACGTTCCTCTGGCAGTCTGAAAGCTTTGCGCACAAGCTGCTTGCTAAGCGCCTTCCTTTACCTTTTGGCAGTGCTCGTGCATGACCAGCCTCGGGCGTGAATCGTCACTACCCCGCACACACGTTTCGTTGTGCCCGTTGCCAAGCGCTCTGGAAGCGCTGTTTATGACGCAAGCTGAACGCCTCTTGCGCTTCCATTCTCAGAGCTCCTGAGTTAAGCAATCTGCGACACTTGGTGCGAATGCCAGAGGAAAACATTTCCACTGCGTCTGGCAGGGAGAAACTGTTCCTGGAGAACACGTTTATCTGGAGCTTGCACCTGCACCTTACACACCCACGGATTTGCAGCACATTCAAATGCATGCCAAGCTCTTTCTTACGCAAGTTGCAAGCTGCGTCAGAAGGATGCGCTTTTTGTCAGATGGAAGCAGCAGCACGCACCTTCGAGTTTGAGAAGTACGAAAGAGCCGCAGAAGAGCGTGGTCTAGGAACAAAGGGATAGGAAAGTACATTTGCTTCATGTGCCCTTGTTGCCGCCTAACAACAGGTAGCAGCATAAAGCAGATGCGGCTGAAGTTCTTCCGGGCGACAGCTAACATCAATCGAGCAAGCGGGCTTCCCACAGCTACGGTCCTCTGGCAGTCTGAAAGTTTTGCGCACAAGCCGCATGCAAAGCGCCTTCCTTTACCTTTAGGCAGTGCTCGTGCATGACCAGCCTGGGGCGTGAATGGTCACTACCCCGCACACAAGTTTCGTTGTGCCCGTTGCCAAGCGCTCTGGAAGTGCAGTTTATGATGCAAGCTGAACGCCTCTTGCGCTTCCATTCTCAGAGCTCCTGAGTTAAGCAATCTGCGACACTTGGTGCGAATGCCAGAGGAAAACATTTCCACTGCGTCTGGCAGGGAGAAACTGTTCCTGGAGAACACGTTTATCTGGAGCTTGCACCTGCACCTTACACACCCACGGATTTGCAGCACATTCAAATGCATGCCAAGCTCTTTCTTACGCAAGTTGCAAGCTGCGTCAGAAGGATGCGCTTTTTGTCAGATGGAAGCAGCAGCACGCACCTTCGAGTTTGAGAAGTACGAAAGAGCCGCAGAAGAGCGTGGTCTAGGAACAAAGGGATAGGAAAGTACATTTGCTTCATGTGCCCTTGTTGCCGCCTAACAACAGGTAGCAGCATAAAGCAGATGCGGCTGAAGTTCTTCCGGGCGACAGCTAACATCAATCGAGCAAGCGGGCTTCCCACAGCTACGGTCCTCTGGCAGTCTGAAAGTTTTGCGCACAAGCCGCATGCAAAGCGCCTTCCTTTACCTTTAGGCAGTGCTCGTGCATGACCAGCCTGGGGCGTGAATGGTCACTACCCCGCACACAAGTTTCGTTGTGCCCGTTGCCAAGCGCTCTGGAAGTGCAGTTTATGACACAAGCTGAACGCCTCTTGCGCTTCCATTCTCAGAGCTCCTGAGTTAAGCAATCTGCGACACTTGGTGCGAATGCCAGAGGAAAACATTTCCACTGCGTCTGGCAGGGAGAAACTGTTCCTGGACAACACGTTTATCTGGAGCTTGCACCTGCACCTTACACACCCACGGATTTGCAGCACATTCAAATGCATGCCAAGCTCTTTCTTACGCAAGTTGCAAGCTGCGTCAGAAGGATGCGCTTTTTGTCAGATGGAAGCGGCAGCACGCACCTTCGAGTTTGAGAAGTACGAAAGAGCTGCAGAAGAGCGTGGTCTAGGAACAAAGGGATAGGAAATTACATTTGCTTCATGTGCCCTTGTTGCCGCCTAACAACAGGTAGCAGCATAAAGCAGATACGACAGAAGTTCTTCCGGGCGACAGCTAACATCAATCGAGCAAGCGGGCTTCCCACAGCTACGTTCCTCTGGCAGTCTGAAAGTTTTGCGCACAAGCCGCATGCAAAGCGCCTTCCTTTACCTTTAGGCAGTGCTCGTGCATGACCAGCCTGGGGCGTGAATGGTCACTACCCCGCACACACGTTTCGTTGTGCCCATTGCCAAGCGCTCTGGAAGCGCTGTTTATGATGCAAGCTGAACGCCTCTTGCGCTTCCATTCTCAGAGCTCCTGAGTTAAGCAATCTGCGACACTTGGTGCGAATGCCAGAGGAAAACATTTCCACTGCGTCTGGCAGAGAGAAACTGTTCCTGGAGAACACGTTTATCTGGAGCTTGCACCTGCACCTTACACACCCACGGATTTGCAGCACATTCAAATGCATGCCAAGCTCTTTCTTAGGCAAGTTGCAAGCTGCGTCAGAAGGATGCGCTTTTTGTCAGATGGAAGCAGCAGCACGCACCTTCGAGTTTGAGAAGTACGAAAGAGCCGCAGAAGAGCGTGGTCTAGGAACAAAGGGATAGGAAAGTACATTTGCTTCATGTGCCCTTGTTGCCGCCTAACAACAGGTAGCAGCATAAAGCAGATGCGACTGAAGTTCTTCCGGGCGACAGCTAACATCAATCGAGCAAGCGGGCTTCCCACAGCTACGGTCCTCTGGCAGTCTGAAAGCTTTGCGCACAAGCCGCTTGCTAAGCGCCTTCCTTTACCTTTAGGCAGTGCTCGTGCATGACCAGCCCGGGGCGTGAATGGTCACTACCCCGCACACACGTTTCGTTGTGCCCGTTGCCAAGCGCTCTGGAAGCACTGGTTATGACGCAAGCTGAAGACCTCTTGCGCTTCCATTCTCAGAGCTCCTGAGTTAAGCAATCTGCGACACTTGGTGCGAATGCCAGAGGAAATCATTTCCACTGCGTCTGGCAGGGAGAAACTGTTCCTGGAGAACACGTTTATCTGGAGCTTGCACCTGCACCTTACACACCCACGGATTTGCAGCACATTCAAATGCATGCCAAGCTCTTTCTTACGCAAGTTGCAAGCTGCGTCAGAAGGATGCGCTTTTTGTCAGATGGAAGCGGCAGCACGCACCTTCGAGTTTGAGAAGTACGAAAGAGCTGCAGAAGAGCGTGGTCTAGGAACAAAGGGATAGGAAATTACATTTGCTTCATGTGCCCTTGTTGCCGCCTAACAACAGGTAGCAGCATAAAGCAGATACGACAGAAGTTCTTCCGGGCAACAGCTAACATCAATCGAGCAAGCGGGCTTCCCACAGCTACGTTCCTCTGGCAGTCTGAAAGTTTTGCGCACAAGCCGCTTGCTAAGCGCCTTCCTTTACCTTTTGGCAGTGCTCCTGCATGACCAGCCTGGGGCGTGAATGGTCACTACCCCGCACACACGTTTCGTTGTGCCCGTTGCCAAGCGCTCTAGAAGCACTGTTTATGACGCAAGCTGAAGACCTCTTGCGCTTCCATTCTCAGAGCTCCTGAGTTAAGCAATCTGCGACACTTGGTGCGAATGCCAGAGGAAAACATTTCCACTGCGTCTGGCAGGGAGAAACTGTTCCTGGAGAACACGTTTATCTGGAGCTTGCACCTGCACCTTACACACCCACGGATTTGCAGCACATTCAAATGCATGCCAAGCTCTTTCTTACGCAAGTTGCAAGCTGCGTCAGAAGGATGCGCTTTTTGTCAGATGGAAGCAGCAGCACGCACCTTCGAGTTTGAGAAGTACGAAAGAGCCGCAGAAGAGCGTGGTCTAGGAACAAAGGGATAGGAAAGTACATTTGCTTCATGTGCCCTTGTTGCCGCCTAACAACAGGTAGCAGCATAAAGCAGATGCGACTGAAGTTCTTCCGGGCGACAGCTGACATCAATCGAGAAAGCGGGCTTCCCACAGCTACGGTCCTCTGGCAGTCTGAAAGCTTTGCGCACAAGCCGCATGCAAAGCGCCTTCCTTTACCTTTAGGCAGTGCTCGTGCATGACCAGCCTGGGGCGTGAATGGTCACTACCCCGCACACACGTTTCGTTGTGCCCATTGCCAAGCGCTCTGGAAGCGCTGTTTATGATGCAAGCTGAACGCCTCTTGCGCTTCCATTCTCAGAGCTCCTGAGTTAAGCAATCTGCGACACTTGGTGCGAATGCCAGAGGAAAACATTTCCACTGCGTCTGGCAGAGAGAAACTGTTCCTGGAGAACACGTTTATCTGGAGCTTGCACCTGCACCTTACACACCCATGGATTTGCAGCACATTCAAATGCATGCCAAGCTCTTTCTTACACAAGTTGCAAGCTGCGTCAGAAGGATGCGCTTTTTGTCAGATGGAAGCAGCAGCACGCACCTTCGAGTTTGGCAGGAACTAAAGAGCCACAGAAGAGCGTGGTCTAGGAACAAAGGGATAGGAAAGTACATTTGCTTCATGTGCCCTTGTTGCCGCCTAACAACAGGTAGCAGCATAAAGCAGATGCGACTGAACTTCTTCCGGGCGACAGCTAACATCAATCGAGCAAGCGGGCTTCCCACAGCTACGTTCCTCTGGCAGTCTGAAAGCTTTGCGCACAAGCTGCTTGCTAAGCGCCTTCCTTTACCTTTAGGCAGTGCTCGTGCATGACCAGCCTGGGGCGTGAATGGTCACTACCCCGCACACACGTTTCGTTGTGCCCGTTGCCAAGCGCTCTGGAAGCGCTGTTTATGATGCAAGCCGAACGCCTCTTGCGCTTCCATTCTCAGAGCTCCTGAGTTAAGCAATCTGCGACACTTGGTGCGAATGCCAGAGGAAAACATTTCCACTGCGTCTGGCAGGGAGAAACTGTTCCTGGAGAACACGTTTATCTGGAGCTTGCACCTGCACCTTACACACCCACGGATTTGCAGCACATTCAAATGCATGCCAAGCTCTTTCTTACGCAAGTTGCAAGCTGCGTCAGAAGGATGCGCTTTTTGTCAGATGGAAGCAGCAGCACGCACCTTCGAGTTTGAGAAGTACGAAAGAGCCGCAAAAGAGCGTGGTCTAGGAACAAAGGGATAGGAAAGTACATTTGCTTCATGTGCCCTTGTTGCCGCCTAACAACAGGTAGCAGCATAAAGCAGATGCGGCTGAAGTTCTTCCGGGCGACAGCTAACATCAATCGAGCAAGCGGGCTTCCCACAGCTACGGTCCTCTGGCAGTCTGAAAGTTTTGCGCACAAGCCGCATGCAAAGCGCCTTCCTTTACCTTTAGGCAGTGCTCGTGCATGACCAGCCTGGGGCGTGAATGGTCACTACCCCGCACACAAGTTTCGTTGTGCCCGTTGCCAAGCGCTCTGGAAGTGCAGTTTATGATGCAAGCTGAACGCCTCTTGCGCTTCCATTCTCAGAGCTCCTGAGTTAAGCAATCTGCGACACTTGGTGCGAATGCCAGAGGAAAACATTTCCACTGCGTCTGGCAGGGAGAAACTGTTCCTGGAGAACACGTTTATCTGGAGCTTGCACCTGCACCTTACACACCCACGGATTTGCAGCACATTCAAATGCATGCCAAGCTCTTTCTTACGCAAGTTGCAAGCTGCGTCAGAAGGATGCGCTTTTTGTCAGATGGAAGCAGCAGCACGCACCTTCGAGTTTGAGAAGTACGAAAGAGCCGCAGAAGAGCGTGGTCTAGGAACAAAGGGATAGGAAAGTACATTTGCTTCATGTGCCCTTGTTGCCGCCTAACAACAGGTAGCAGCATAAAGCAGATGCGACTGAAGTTCTTCCGGGCGACAGCTAACATCAATCGAGCAAGCGGGCTTCCCACAGCTACGGTCCTCTGGCAGTCTGAAAGCTTTGCGCACAAGCCGCTTGCTAAGCGCCTTCCTTTACCTTTAGGCAGTGCTCGTGCATGACCAGCCTGGGGCGTGAATGGTCACTATCCCGCACACAAGTTTCGTTGTGCCCGTTGCCAAGCGCTCTGGAAGTGCAGTTTATGATGCAAGCTGAACGCCTCTTGCGCTTCCATTCTCAGAGCTCCTGAGTTAAGCAATCTGCGACACTTGGTGCGAATGCCAGAGGAAAACATTTCCACTGCGTCTGGCAGGGAGAAACTGTTCCTGGAGAACACGTTTATCTGGAGCTTGCACCTGCACCTTACACACCCACGGATTTGCAGCACATTCAAATGCATGCCAAGCTCTTTCTTACGCAAGTTGCAAGCTGCGTCAGAAGGATGCGCTTTTTGTCAGATGGAAGCAGCAGCACGCACCTTCGAGTTTGAGAAGTACGAAAGAGCCGCAGAAGAGCATGGTCTAGGAACAAAGGGATAGGAAAGTACATTTGCTTCATGTGCCCTTGTTGCCGCCTAACAACAGGTAGCAGCATAAAGCAGATGCGACTGAAGTTCTTCCGGGCGACAGCTAACATCAATCGAGCAAGCGGGCTTCCCACAGCTACGGTCCTCTGGCAGTCTGAAAGCTTTGCTCACGAGCCGCATGCAAAGCGCCTTCCTTTACCTTTTGGCACTGCTCGTGCATGACCAGCCTGGGGCGTGAATGGTCACTACCCCGCACACACGTTTCGTTGTGCCCGTTGCCAAGCGCTCTGGAAGCGCTGTTTATGACGCAAGCTGAACGCCTCTTGCGCTTCCATTCTCAGAGCTCCTGAGTTAAGCAATCTGCGACACTTGGTGCGAATGCCAGAGGAAAACATTTCCACTGCGTCTGGCAGGGAGAAACTGTTCCTGGAGAACACGTTCATCTGGAGCTTGCACCTGCACCTTACACACCCACGGATTTGCAGCACATTCAAATGCATGCCAAGCTCTTTCTTACGCAAGTTGCAAGCTGCGTCAGAAGGATGCGCTTTTTGTCAGATGGAAGCGGCAGCACGCACCTTCGAGTTTGAGAAGTACGAAAGAGCTGCAGAAGAGCGTGGTCTAGGAACAAAGGGATAGGAAATTACATTTGCTTCATGTGCCCTTGTTGCCGCCTAACAACAGGTAGCAGCATAAAGCAGATGCGACTGAAGTTCTTCCGGGCAACAGCTAACATCAATCGAGCAAGCGCGCTTCCCACAGCTACGTTCCTCTGGCAGTCTGAAAGTTTTGCGCACAAGCCGCTTGCTAAGCGCCTTCCTTTACCTTTTGGCAGTGCTCCTGCATGACCAGCCTGGGGCGTGAATGGTCACTACCCCGCACACACGTTTCGTTGTGCCCGTTGCCAAGCGCTCTAGAAGCACTGTTTATGACGCAAGCTGAAGACCTCTTGCGCTTCCATTCTCAGAGCTCCTGAGTTAAGCAATCTGCGACACTTGGTGCGAATGCCAGAGGAAAACATTTCCACTGCGTCTGGCAGGGAGAAACTGTTCCTGGAGAACACGTTTATCTGGAGCTTGCACCTGCACCTTACACACCCACGGATTTGCAGCACATTCAAATGCATGCCAAGCTCTTTCTTACGCAAGTTGCAAGCTGCGTCAGAAGGATGCGCTTTTTGTCAGATGGAAGCAGCAGCACGCACCTTCGAGTTTGAGAAGTACGAAAGAGCCGCAAAAGAGCGTGGTCTAGGAACAAAGGGATAGGAAAGTACATTTGCTTCATGTGCCCTTGTTGCCGCCTAACAACAGGTAGCAGCATAAAGCAGATGCGACTGAACTTCTTCCGGGCGACAGCTGACATCAATCGAGCAAGCGGGCTTCCCACAGCTACGGTCCTCTGGCAGTCTGAAAGCTTTGCGCACAAGCCGCATGCAAAGCGCCTTCCTTTACCTTTAGGCAGTGCTCGTGCATGACCAGCCTGGGGCGTGAATGGTCACTACCCCGCACACACGTTTCGTTGTGCCCATTGCCAAGCGCTCTGGAAGCGCTGTTTATGATGCAAGCTGAACGCCTCTTGCGCTTCCATTCTCAGAGCTCCTGAGTTAAGCAATCTGCGACACTTGGTGCGAATGCCAGAGGAAAACATTTCCACTGCGTCTGGCAGAGAGAAACTGTTCCTGGAGAACACGTTTATCTGGAGCTTGCACCTGCACCTTACACACCCATGGATTTGCAGCACATTCAAATGCATGCCAAGCTCTTTCTTACGCAAGTTGCAAGCTGCGTCAGAAGGATGCGCTTTTTGTCAGATGGAAGCAGCAGCACGCACCTTCGAGTTTGAGAAGTACGAAAGAGCCGCAGAAGAGCGTGGTCTAGGAACAAAGGGATAGGAAAGTACATTTGCTTCATGTGCCCTTGTTGCCGCCTAACAACAGGTAGCAGCATAAAGCAGATGCGACTGAAGTTCTTCCGGGCGACAGCTAACATCAATCGAGCAAGCGGGCTTCCCACAGCTACGGTCCTCTGGCAGTCTGAAAGCTTTGCGCACAAGCCGCTTGCTAAGCGCCTTCCTTTACCTTTAGGCAGTGCTCGTGCATGACCAGCCTGGGGCGTGAATGGTCACTACCCCGCACACACGTTTCGTTGTGCCCGTTGCCAAGCGCTCTGGAAGCACTGGTTATGACGCAAGCTGAAGACCTCTTGCGCTTCCATTCTCAGAGCTCCTGAGTTAAGCAATCTGCGACACTTGGTGCGAATGCCAGAGGAAAACATTTCCACTGCGTCTGGCAGGGAGAAACTGTTCCTGGAGAACACGTTTATCTGGAGCTTGCACCTGCACCTTACACACCCACGGATTTGCAGCACATTCAAATGCATGCCAAGCTCTTTCTTACGCAAGTTGCAAGCTGCGTCAGAAGGATGCGCTTTTTGTCAGATGGAAGCAGCAGCACGCACCTTCGAGTTTGAGAAGTACGAAAGAGCCGCAGAAGAGCGTGGTCTAGGAACAAAGGGATAGGAAAGTACATTTGCTTCATGTGCCCTTGTTGCCGCCTAACAACAGGTAGCAGCATAAAGCAGATGCGGCTGAAGTTCTTCCGGGCGACAGCTAACATCAATCGAGCAAGCGGGCTTCCCACAGCTACGGTCCTCTGGCAGTCTGAAAGTTTTGCGCACAAGCCGCATGCAAAGCGCGTTCCTTTACCTTTAGGCAGTGCTCGTGCATGACCAGCCTGGGGCGTGAATGGTCACTACCCCGCACACAAGTTTCGTTGTGCCCGTTGCCAAGCGCTCTGGAAGTGCAGTTTATGACACAAGCTGAACGCCTCTTGCGCTTCCATTCTCAGAGCTCCTGAGTTAAGCAATCTGCGACACTTGGTGCGAATGCCAGAGGAAAACATTTCCACTGCGTCTGGCAGGGAGAAACTGTTCCTGGAGAACACGTTTATCTGGAGCTTGCACCTGCACCTTACACACCCACGGATTTGCAGCACATTCAAATGCATGCCAAGCTCTTTCTTACGCAAGTTGCAAGCTGCGTCAGAAGGATGCGCTTTTTGTCAGATGGAAGCGGCAGCACGCACCTTCGAGTTTGAGAAGTACGAAAGAGCTGCAGAAGAGCGTGGTCTAGGAACAAAGGGATAGGAAATTACATTTGCTTCATGTGCCCTTGTTGCCGCCTAACAACAGGTAGCAGCATAAAGCAGATACGACAGAAGTTCTTCCGGGCAACAGCTAACATCAATCGAGCAAGCGGGCTTCCCACAGCTACGTTCCTCTGGCAGTCTGAAAGTTTTGCGCACAAGCCGCTTGCTAAGCGCCTTCCTTTACCTTTTGGCAGTGCTCGTGCATGACCAGCCTGGGGCGTGAATGGTCACTACCCCGCACACACGTTTCGTTGTGCCCGTTGCCAAGCGCTCTAGAAGCACTGTTTATGACGCAAGCTGAAGACCTCTTGCGCTTCCATTCTCAGAGCTCCTGAGTTAAGCAATCTGCGACACTTGGTGCGAATGCCAGAGGAAAACATTTCCACTGCGTCTGGCAGGGAGAAACTGTTCCTGGAGAACACGTTTATCTGGAGCTTGCACCTGCACCTTACACACCCACGGATTTGCAGCACATTCAAATGCATGCCAAGCTCTTTCTTACGCAAGTTGCAAGCTGCGTCAGAAGGATGCGCTTTTTGTCAGATGGAAGCAGCAGCACGCACCTTCGAGTTTGAGAAGTACGAAAGAGCCGCAGAAGAGCGTGGTCTAGGAACAAAGGGATAGGAAAGTACATTTGCTTCATGTGCCCTTGTTGCCGCCTAACAACAGGTAGCAGCATAAAGCAGATGCGACTGAAGTTCTTCCGGGCGACAGCTGACATCAATCGAGCAAGCGGGCTTCCCACAGCTACGGTCCTCTGGCAGTCTGAAAGCTTTGCGCACAAGCCGCATGCAAAGCGCCTTCCTTTACCTTTAGGCAGTGCTCGTGCATGACCAGCCTGGGGCGTGAATGGTCACTACCCCGCACACACGTTTCGTTGTGCCCATTGCCAAGCGCTCTGGAAGCGCTGTTTATGATGCAAGCTGAACGCCTCTTGCGCTTCCATTCTCAGAGCTCCTGAGTTAAGCAATCTGCGACACTTGGTGCGAATGCCAGAGGAAAACATTTCCACTGCGTCTGGCAGAGAGAAACTGTTCCTGGAGAACACGTTTATCTGGAGCTTGCACCTGCACCTTACACACCCATGGATTTGCAGCACATTCAAATGCATGCCAAGCTCTTTCTTACGCAAGTTGCAAGCTGCGTCAGAAGGATGCGCTTTTTGTCAGATGGAAGCAGCAGCACGCACCTTCGAGTTTGAGAAGTACGAAAGAGCCGCAGAAGAGCGTGGTCTAGGAACAAAGGGATAGGAAAGTACATTTGCTTCATGTGCCCTTGTTGCCGCCTAACAACAGGTAGCAGCATAAAGCAGATGCGACTGAAGTTCTTCCGGGCGACAGCTAACATCAATCGAGCAAGCGGGCTTCCCACAGCTACGGTCCTCTGGCAGTCTGAAAGCTTTGCGCACAAGCCGCTTGCTAAGCGCCTTCCTTTACCTTTAGGCAGTGCTCGTGCATGACCAGCCTGGGGCGTGAATGGTCACTACCCCGCACACACGTTTCGTTGTGCCCGTTGCCAAGCGCTCTGGAAGCACTGGTTATGACGCAAGCCGAACGCCTCTTGCGCTTCCATTCTCAGAGCTCCTGAGTTAAGCAATCTGCGACACTTGGTGCGAATGCCAGAGGAAAACATTTCCACTGCGTCTGGCAGGGAGAAACTGTTCCTGGAGAACACGTTTATCTGGAGCTTGCACCTGCACCTTACACACCCACGGATTTGCAGCACATTCAAATGCATGCCAAGCTCTTTCTTACGCAAGTTGCAAGCTGCGTCAGAAGGATGCGCTTTTTGTCAGATGGAAGCAGCAGCACGCACCTTCGAGTTTGAGAAGTACGAAAGAGCCGCAGAAGAGCGTGGTCTAGGAACAAAGGGATAGGAAAGTACATTTGCTTCATGTGCCCTTGTTGCCGCCTAACAACAGGTAGCAGCATAAAGCAGATGCGGCTGAAGTTCTTCCGGGCGACAGCTAACATCAATCGAGCAAGCGGGCTTCCCACAGCTACGGTCCTCTGGCAGTCTGAAAGTTTTGCGCACAAGCCGCATGCAAAGCGCGTTCCTTTACCTTTAGGCAGTGCTCGTGCATGACCAGCCTGGGGCGTGAATGGTCACTACCCCGCACACAAGTTTCGTTGTGCCCGTTGCCAAGCGCTCTGGAAGTGCAGTTTATGACACAAGCTGAACGCCTCTTGCGCTTCCATTCTCAGAGCTCCTGAGTTAAGCAATCTGCGACACTTGGTGCGAATGCCAGAGGAAAACATTTCCACTGCGTCTGGCAGGGAGAAACTGTTCCTGGAGAACACGTTTATCTGGAGCTTGCACCTGCACCTTACACACCCACGGATTTGCAGCACATTCAAATGCATGCCAAGCTCTTTCTTACGCAAGTTGCAAGCTGCGTCAGAAGGATGCGCTTTTTGTCAGATGGAAGCGGCAGCACGCACCTTCGAGTTTGAGAAGTACGAAAGAGCTGCAGAAGAGCGTGGTCTAGGAACAAAGGGATAGGAAATTACATTTGCTTCATGTGCCCTTGTTGCCGCCTAACAACAGGTAGCAGCATAAAGCAGATACGACAGAAGTTCTTCCGGGCAACAGCTAACATCAATCGAGCAAGCGGGCTTCCCACAGCTACGTTCCTCTGGCAGTCTGAAAGTTTTGCGCACAAGCCGCTTGCTAAGCGCCTTCCTTTACCTTTTGGCAGTGCTCGTGCATGACCAGCCTGGGGCGTGAATGGTCACTACCCCGCACACACGTTTCGTTGTGCCCGTTGCCAAGCGCTCTAGAAGCACTGTTTATGACGCAAGCTGAAGACCTCTTGCGCTTCCATTCTCAGAGCTCCTGAGTTAAGCAATCTGCGACACTTGGTGCGAATGCCAGAGGAAAACATTTCCACTGCGTCTGGCAGGGAGAAACTGTTCCTGGAGAACACGTTTATCTGGAGCTTGCACCTGCACCTTACACACCCACGGATTTGCAGCACATTCAAATGCATGCCAAGCTCTTTCTTACGCAAGTTGCAAGCTGCGTCAGAAGGATGCGCTTTTTGTCAGATGGAAGCAGCAGCACGCACCTTCGAGTTTGAGAAGTACGAAAGAGCCGCAGAAGAGCGTGGTCTAGGAACAAAGGGATAGGAAAGTACATTTGCTTCATGTGCCCTTGTTGCCGCCTAACAACAGGTAGCAGCATAAAGCAGATGCGACTGAAGTTCTTCCGGGCGACAGCTGACATCAATCGAGCAAGCGGGCTTCCCACAGCTACGGTCCTCTGGCAGTCTGAAAGCTTTGCGCACAAGCCGCATGCAAAGCGCCTTCCTTTACCTTTAGGCAGTGCTCGTGCATGACCAGCCTGGGGCGTGAATGGTCACTACCCCGCACACACGTTTCGTTGTGCCCATTGCCAAGCGCTCTGGAAGCGCTGTTTATGATGCAAGCTGAACGCCTCTTGCGCTTCCATTCTCAGAGCTCCTGAGTTAAGCAATCTGCGACACTTGGTGCGAATGCCAGAGGAAAACATTTCCACTGCGTCTGGCAGAGAGAAACTGTTCCTGGAGAACACGTTTATCTGGAGCTTGCACCTGCACCTTACACACCCATGGATTTGCAGCACATTCAAATGCATGCCAAGCTCTTTCTTACACAAGTTGCAAGCTGCGTCAGAAGGATGCGCTTTTTGTCAGATGGAAGCAGCAGCACGCACCTTCGAGTTTGGCAGGAACTAAAGAGCCACAGAAGAGCGTGGTCTAGGAACAAAGGGATAGGAAAGTACATTTGCTTCATGTGCCCTTGTTGCCGCCTAACAACAGGTAGCAGCATAAAGCAGATGCAACTGAACTTCTTCCGGGCGACAGCTAACATCAATCGAGCAAGCGGGCTTCCCACAGCTACGGTCCTCTGGCAGTCTGAAAGCTTTGCGCACAAGCTGCTTGCTAAGCGCCTTCCTTTACCTTTAGGCAGTGCCCGTGCATGACCAGCCTGGGGCGTGAATGGTCACTACCCCGCACACACGTTTCGTTGTGCCCATTGCCAAGCGCTCTGGAAGCGCTGTTTATGATGCAAGCCGAACGCCTCTTGCGCTTCCATTCTCAGAGCTCCTGAGTTAAGCAATCTGCGACACTTGGTGCGAATGCCAGAGGAAAACATTTCCACTGCGTCTGGCAAGGAGAAACTGTTCCTGGAGAACACGTTTATCTGGAGCTTGCACCTGCACCTTACACACCCACGGATTTGCAGCACATTCAAATGCATGCCAAGCTCTTTCTTACGCAAGTTGCAAGCTGCGTCAGAAGGATGCGCTTTTTGTCAGATGGAAGCAGCAGCACGCACCTTCGAGTTTGAGAAGTACGAAAGAGCCGCAAAAGAGCGTGGTCTAGGAACAAAGGGATAGGAAAGTACATTTGCTTCATGTGCCCTTGTTGCCGCCGAACAACAGGTAGCAGCATAAAGCAGATGCGACTGAACTTCTTCCGGGCGACAGCTAACATCAATCGAGCAAGCGGGCTTCCCACAGCTACGTTCCTCTGGCAGTCTGAAAGCTTTGCGCACAAGCTGCTTGCTAAGCGCCTTCCTTTACCTTTTGGCAGTGCTCGTGCATGACCAGCCTCGGGCGTGAATCGTCACTACCCCGCACACACGTTTCGTTGTGCCCGTTGCCAAGCGCTCTGGAAGCGCTGTTTATGACGCAAGCTGAACGCCTCTTGCGCTTCCATTCTCAGAGCTCCTGAGTTAAGCAATCTGCGACACTTGGTGCGAATGCCAGAGGAAAACATTTCCACTGCGTCTGGCAGGGAGAAACTGTTCCTGGAGAACACGTTTATCTGGAGCTTGCACCTGCACCTTACACACCCACGGATTTGCAGCACATTCAAATGCATGCCAAGCTCTTTCTTACGCAAGTTGCAAGCTGCGTCAGAAGGATGCGCTTTTTGTCAGATGGAAGCAGCAGCACGCACCTTCGAGTTTGAGAAGTACGAAAGAGCCGCAGAAGAGCGTGGTCTAGGAACAAAGGGATAGGAAAGTACATTTGCTTCATGTGCCCTTGTTGCCGCCTAACAACAGGTAGCAGCATAAAGCAGATGCGGCTGAAGTTCTTCCGGGCGACAGCTAACATCAATCGAGCAAGCGGGCTTCCCACAGCTACGGTCCTCTGGCAGTCTGAAAGTTTTGCGCACAAGCCGCATGCAAAGCGCCTTCCTTTACCTTTAGGCAGTGCTCGTGCATGACCAGCCTGGGGCGTGAATGGTCACTACCCCGCACACAAGTTTCGTTGTGCCCGTTGCCAAGCGCTCTGGAAGTGCAGTTTATGATGCAAGCTGAACGCCTCTTGCGCTTCCATTCTCAGAGCTCCTGAGTTAAGCAATCTGCGACACTTGGTGCGAATGCCAGAGGAAAACATTTCCACTGCGTCTGGCAGGGAGAAACTGTTCCTGGAGAACACGTTTATCTGGAGCTTGCACCTGCACCTTACACACCCACGGATTTGCAGCACATTCAAATGCATGCCAAGCTCTTTCTTACGCAAGTTGCAAGCTGCGTCAGAAGGATGCGCTTTTTGTCAGATGGAAGCGGCAGCACGCACCTTCGAGTTTGAGAAGTACGAAAGAGCTGCAGAAGAGCGTGGTCTAGGAACAAAGGGATAGGAAATTACATTTGCTTCATGTGCCCTTGTTGCCGCCTAACAACAGGTAGCAGCATAAAGCAGATACGACAGAAGTTCTTCCGGGCAACAGCTAACATCAATCGAGCAAGCGGGCTTCCCACAGCTACGTTCCTCTGGCAGTCTGAAAGTTTTGCGCACAAGCCGCATGCAAAGCGCCTTCCTTTACCTTTAGGCAGTGCTCGTGCATGACCAGCCTGGGGCGTGAATGGTCACTACCCCGCACACACGTTTCGTTGTGCCCGTTGCCAAGCGCTCTGGAAGCGCTGTTTATGATGCAAGCTGAACGCCTCTTGCGCTTCCATTCTCAGAGCTCCTGAGTTAAGCAATCTGCGACACTTGGTGCGAATGCCAGAGGAAAACATTTCCACTGCGTCTGGCAGAGAGAAACTGTTCCTGGAGAACACGTTTATCTGGAGCTTGCACCTGCACCTTACACATCCACGGATTTGCAGCACATTCAAATGCATGCCAAGCTCTTTCTTACGCAAGTTGCAAGCTGCGTCAGAAGGATGCGCTTTTTGTCAGATGGAAGCAGCAGCACGCACCTTCGAGTTTGAGAAGTACGAAAGAGCCGCAGAAGAGCGTGGTCTAGGAACAAAGGGATAGGAAAGTACATTTGCTTCATGTGCCCTTGTTGCCGCCTAACAACAGGTAGCAGCATAAAGCAGATGCGACTGAAGTTCTTCCGGGCGACAGCTAACATCAATCGAGCAAGCGGGCTTCCCACAGCTACGGTCCTCTGGCAGTCTGAAAGCTTTGCGCACAAGCCGCTTGCTAAGCGCCTTCCTTTACCTTTAGGCAGTGCTCGTGCATGACCAGCCTGGGGCGTGAATGGTCACTACCCCGCACACACGTTTCGTTGTGCCCGTTGCCAAGCGCTCTGGAAGCACTGGTTATGACGCAAGCTGAAGACCTCTTGCGCTTCCATTCTCAGAGCTCCTGAGTTAAGCAATCTGCGACACTTGGTGCGAATGCCAGAGGAAAACATTTCCACTGCGTCTGGCAGGGAGAAACTGTTCCTGGAGAACACGTTTATCTGGAGCTTGCACCTGCACCTTACACACCCACGGATTTGCAGCACATTCAAATGCATGCCAAGCTCTTTCTTACGCAAGTTGCAAGCTGCGTCAGAAGGATGCGCTTTTTGTCAGATGGAAGCAGCAGCACGCACCTTCGAGTTTGAGAAGTACGAAAGAGCCGCAGAAGAGCGTGGTCTAGGAACAAAGGGATAGGAAAGTACATTTGCTTCATGTGCCCTTGTTGCCGCCTAACAACAGGTAGCAGCATAAAGCAGATGCGACTGAAGTTCTTCCGGGCGACAGCTAACATCAATCGAGCAAGCGGGCTTCCCACAGCTACGGTCCTCTGGCAGTCTGAAAGTTTTGCGCACAAGCCGCATGCAAAGCGCCTTCCTTTACCTTTAGGCAGTGCTCGTGCATGACCAGCCTGGGGCTCGAATGGTCACTACCCCGCACACACGTTTCGTTGTGCCCGTTGCCAAGCGCTCTGGAAGCACTGTTTATGACGCAAGCTGAAGACCTCTTGCGCTTCCATTCTCAGAGCTCCTGAGTTAAGCAATCCGCGACACTTGGTGCGAATGCCAGAGGAAAACATTTCCACTGCGTCTGGCAGGGAGAAACTGTTCCTGGAGAACACCTTTGTCTGGAGCTTGCACCTGCACCTTACACACCCATGGATTTGCAGCACATTCAAATGCATGCCAAGCTCTTTCTTACGCAAGTTGCAAGCTGCGTCAGAAGGATGCGCTTTTTGTCAGATGGAAGCGGCAGCATGCACCTTCGAGTTTGAGAAGTACGAAAGAGCCGCAGAAGAGCGTGGTCTAGGAACAAAGGGATAGGAAAGTACATTTGCTTCATGTGCCCTTGTTGCCTCCTAACAACAGGTAGCAGCATAAAGCAGATACGACAGAAGTTCTTCCGGGCAACAGCTAACATCAATCGAGCAAGCGGGCTTCCCACAGCTACGTTCCTCTGGCAGTCTGAAAGTTTTGCGCACAAGCCGCTTGCTAAGCGCCTTCCTTTACCTTTTGGCAGTGCTCCTGCATGACCAGCCTGGGGCGTGAATGGTCACTACCCCGCACACACGTTTCGTTGTGCCCGTTGCCAAGCGCTCTGGAAGCACTGTTTATGACGCAAGCTGAAGGCCTCTTGCGCTTCCATTCTCAGAGCTCCTGAGTTAAGCAATCTGCGACACTTGGTGCGAATGCCAGAGGAAAACATTTCCACTGCGTCTGTCAGGGAGAAACTGTTCCTGGAGAACACGTTTATCTGGAGCTTGCACCTGCACCTTACACACCCACGGATTTGCAGCACATTCAAATGCATGCCAAGCTCTTTCTTACGCAAGTTGCAAGCTGCGTCAGAAGGATGCGCTTTTTGTCAGATGGAAGCAGCAGCACGCACCTTCGAGTTTGAGAAGTACGAAAGAGCCGCAGAAGAGCGTGGTCTAGGAACAAAGGGATAGGAAAGTACATTTGCTTCATGTGCCCTTGTTGCCGCCTAACAACAGGTAGCAGCATAAAGCAGATGCGGCTGAAGATCTTTCGGGCGACAGCTAACATCAATCGAGCAAGCGGGCTTCCCACAGCTACGGTCCTCTGGCAGTCTGAAAGTTTTGTGCACAAGCCGCATGCAAAGCGCCTTCCTTTACCTTTAGGCAGTGCTTGTGCATGACCAGCCTGGGGCGTGAATGGTCACTACCCCGCACACACGTTTCGTTGTGCCCATTGCCAGGCGCTCTGGAAGCGCTGTTTATGACGCAAGCTGAACGCCTCTTGCGCTTCCATTCTCAGAGCTCCTGAGTTAAGCAATCTGCGACACTTGGTGCGAATGCCAGAGGAAAACATTTCCACTGCGTCTGGCAGGGAGAAACTGTTCCTGGAGAACACGTTTATCTGGAGCTTGCACCTGCACCTTACACACCCACGGATTTGCAGCACATTCAAATGCATGCCAAGCTCTTTCTTACGCAAGTTGCAAGCTGCGTCAGAAGGATGCGCTTTTTGTCAGATGGAAGCGGCAGCACGCACCTTCGAGTTTGAGAAGTACGAAAGAGCTGCAGAAGAGCGTGGTCTAGGAACAAAGGGATAGGAAATTACATTTGCTTCATGTGCCCTTGTTGCCGCCTAACAACAGGTAGCAGCATAAAGCAGATACGACAGAAGTTCTTCCGGGCAACAGCTAACATCAATCGAGCAAGCGGGCTTCCCACAGCTACGTTCCTCTGGCAGTCTGAAAGTTTTGCGCACAAGCCGCTTGCTAAGCGCCTTCCTTTACCTTTTGGCAGTGCTCCTGCATGACCAGCCTGGGGCTCGAATGGTCACTACCCCGCACACACGTTTCGTTGTGCCCGTTGCCAAGCGCTCTGGAAGCACTGTTTATGACGCAAGCTGAAGACCTCTTGCGCTTCCATTCTCAGAGCTCCTGAGTTAAGCAATCTGCGACACTTGGTGCGAATGCCAGAGGAAAACATTTCCACTGCGTCTGGCAGGGAGAAACTGTTCCTGGAGAACACCTTTGTCTGGAGCTTGCACCTGCACCTTACACACCCATGGATTTGCAGCACATTCAAATGCATGCCAAGCTCTTTCTTACGCAAGTTGCAAGCTGCGTCAGAAGGATGCGCTTTTTGTCAGATGGAAGCGGCAGCATGCACCTTCGAGTTTGAGAAGTACGAAAGAGCCGCAGAAGAGCGTGGTCTAGGAACAAAGGGATAGGAAAGTACATTTGCTTCATGTGCCCTTGTTGCCTCCTAACAACAGGTAGCAGCATAAAGCAGATACGACAGAAGTTCTTCCGGGCAACAGCTAACATCAATCGAGCAAGCGGGCTTCCCACAGCTACGTTCCTCTGGCAGTCTGAAAGTTTTGCGCACAAGCCGCTTGCTAAGCGCCTTCCTTTACCTTTTGGCAGTGCTCCTGCATGACCAGCCTGGGGCGTGAATGGTCACTACCCCGCACACACGTTTCGTTGTGCCCGTTGCCAAGCGCTCTGGAAGCACTGTTTATGACGCAAGCTGAACGCCTCTTGCGCTTCCATTCTCAGAGCTCCTGAGTTAAGCAATCTGCGACACTTGGTGCGAATGCCAGAGGAAAACATTTCCACTGCGTCTGTCAGGGAGAAACTGTTCCTGGAGAACACGTTTATCTGGAGCTTGCACCTGCACCTTACACACCCACGGATTTGCAGCACATTCAAATGCATGCCAAGCTCTTTCTTACGCAAGTTGCAAGCTGCGTCAGAAGGATGCGCTTTTTGTCAGATGGAAGCAGCAGCACGCACCTTCGAGTTTGAGAAGTACGAAAGAGCCGCAGAAGAGCGTGGTCTAGGAACAAAGGGATAGGAAAGTACATTTGCTTCATGTGCCCTTGTTGCCGCCGAACAACAGGTAGCAGCATAAAGCAGATGCGACTGAACTTCTTCCGGGCGACAGCTAACATCAATCGAGCAAGCGGGCTTCCCACAGCTACGTTCCTCTGGCAGTCTGAAAGCTTTGCGCACAAGCTGCTTGCTAAGCGCCTTCCTTTACCTTTTGGCAGTGCTCGTGCATGACCAGCCTCGGGCGTGAATCGTCACTACCCCGCACACACGTTTCGTTGTGCCCGTTGCCAAGCGCTCTGGAAGCGCTGTTTATGACGCAAGCTGAACGCCTCTTGCGCTTCCATTCTCAGAGCTCCTGAGTTAAGCAATCTGCGACACTTGGTGCGAATGCCAGAGGAAAACATTTCCACTGCGTCTGGCAGGGAGAAACTGTTCCTGGAGAACACGTTTATCTGGAGCTTGCACCTGCACCTTACACACCCACGGATTTGCAGCACATTCAAATGCATGCCAAGCTCTTTCTTACGCAAGTTGCAAGCTGCGTCAGAAGGATGCGCTTTTTGTCAGATGGAAGCAGCAGCACGCACCTTCGAGTTTGAGAAGTACGAAAGAGCCGCAGAAGAGCGTGGTCTAGGAACAAAGGGATAGGAAAGTACATTTGCTTCATGTGCCCTTGTTGCCGCCTAACAACAGGTAGCAGCATAAAGCAGATGCGGCTGAAGTTCTTCCGGGCGACAGCTAACATCAATCGAGCAAGCGGGCTTCCCACAGCTACGGTCCTCTGGCAGTCTGAAAGTTTTGCGCACAAGCCGCATGCAAAGCGCCTTCCTTTACCTTTAGGCAGTGCTCGTGCATGACCAGCCTGGGGCGTGAATGGTCACTACCCCGCACACAAGTTTCGTTGTGCCCGTTGCCAAGCGCTCTGGAAGTGCAGTTTATGATGCAAGCTGAACGCCTCTTGCGCTTCCATTCTCAGAGCTCCTGAGTTAAGCAATCTGCGACACTTGGTGCGAATGCCAGAGGAAAACATTTCCACTGCGTCTGGCAGGGAGAAACTGTTCCTGGAGAACACGTTTATCTGGAGCTTGCACCTGCACCTTACACACCCACGGATTTGCAGCACATTCAAATGCATGCCAAGCTCTTTCTTACGCAAGTTGCAACCTGCGTCAGAAGGATGCGCTTTTTGTCAGATGGAAGCAGCAGCACGCACCTTCGAGTTTGAGAAGTACGAAAGAGCCGCAGAAGAGCGTGGTCTAGGAACAAAGGGATAGGAAATTACATTTGCTTCATGTGCCCTTGTTGCCGCCTAACAACAGGTAGCAGCATAAAGCAGATGCGGCTGAAGTTCTTCCGGGCGACAGCTAACATCAATTGAGAAAGCGGGCTTCCCACAGCTACGGTCCTCTGGCAGTCTGAAAGTTTTGTGCACAAGCCGCATGCAAAGCGCCTTCCTTTACCTTTAGGCAGTGCTTGTGCATGACCAGCCTGGGGCGTGAATGGTCACTACCCCGCACACACGTTTCGTTGTGCCCATTGCCAAGCGCTCTGGAAGCGCTGTTTATGATGCAAGCTGAAGACCTCTTGCGCTTCCATTCTCAGAGCTCCTGAGTTAAGCAATCTGCGACACTTGGTGCGAATGCCAGAGGAAAACATTTCCACTGCGTCTGGCAGGGAGAAACTGTTCCTGGAGAACACGTTTATCTGGAGCTTGCACCTGCACCTTACACACCCACAAATTTGCCGCACATTCAAATGCATGCCAAGCTCTTTCTTACGCAAGTTGCAAGCTGCGTCAGAAGGATGCGCTTTTTGTCAGATGGAAGCAGCAGCACGCACCTTCGAGTTTGAGAAGTACGAAAGAGCCACAGAAGAGCGTGGTCTAGGAACAAAGGGATAGGAAAGTACATTTGCTTCATGTGCCCTTGTTGCCGCCGAACAACAGGTAGCAGCATAAAGCAGATGCGACTGAAGATCTTTCGGGCGACAGCTAACATCAATCGAGCAAGCGGGCTTCCCACAGCTACGGTCCTCTGGCAGTCTGAAAGTTTTGCGCACAAGCCGCATGCAAAGCGCCTTCCTTTACCTTTAGGCAGTGCTTGTGCATGACCAGCCTGGGGCGTGAATGGTCACTACCCCGCACACACGTTTTGTTGTGCCCATTGCCAAGCGCTCTGGAAGCGCTGTTTATGATGCAAGCTGAACGCCTCTTGCGCTTCCATTCTCAGAGCTCCTGAGTTAAGCAATCTGCGACACTTGGTGCGAATGCCAGAGGAAAACATTTCCACTACGTCTGGCAGGGAGAAACTGTTCCTGGAGAACACGTTTATCTGGAGCTTGCACCTGCACCTTACACACCCACGGATTTGCAGCACATTCAAATGCATGCCAAGCTCTTTCTTACGCAAGTTGCAAGCTGCGTCAGAAGGATGCGCTTTTTGTCAGATGGAAGCGGCAGCACGCACCTTCGAGTTTGAGAAGTACGAAAGAGCCGCAGAAGAGCGTGGTCTAGGAACAAAGGGATAGGAAAGTACATTTGCTTCATGTGCCCTTGTTGCCTCCTAACAACAGGTAGCAGCATAAAGCAGATACGACAGAAGTTCTTCCGGGCAACAGCTAACATCAATCGAGCAAGCGGGCTTCCCACAGCTACGTTCCTCTGGCAGTCTGAAAGTTTTGCGCACAAGCCGCTTGCTAAGCGCCTTCCTTTACCTTTTGGCAGTGCTCCTGCATGACCAGCCTGGGGCGTGAATGGTCACTACCCCGCACACACGTTTCGTTGTGCCCGTTGCCAAGCGCTCTGGAAGCACTGTTTATGACGCAAGCTGAAGGCCTCTTGCGCTTCCATTCTCAGAGCTCCTGAGTTAAGCAATCTGCGACACTTGGTGCGAATGCCAGAGGAAAACATTTCCACTGCGTCTGTCAGGGAGAAACTGTTCCTGGAGAACACGTTTATCTGGAGCTTGCACCTGCACCTTACACACCCACGGATTTGCAGCACATTCAAATGCATGCCAAGCTCTTTCTTACGCAAGTTGCAAGCTGCGTCAGAAGGATGCGCTTTTTGTCAGATGGAAGCAGCAGCACGCACCTTCGAGTTTGAGAAGTACGAAAGAGCCGCAGAAGAGCGTGGTCTAGGAACAAAGGGATAGGAAAGTACATTTGCTTCATGTGCCCTTGTTGCCGCCGAACAACAGGTAGCAGCATAAAGCAGATGCGACTGAACTTCTTCCGGGCGACAGCTAACATCAATCGAGCAAGCGGGCTTCCCACAGCTACGTTCCTCTGGCAGTCTGAAAGCTTTGCGCACAAGCTGCTTGCTAAGCGCCTTCCTTTACCTTTTGGCAGTGCTCGTGCATGACCAGCCTCGGGCGTGAATCGTCACTACCCCGCACACACGTTTCGTTGTGCCCGTTGCCAAGCGCTCTGGAAGCGCTGTTTATGACGCAAGCTGAACGCCTCTTGCGCTTCCATTCTCAGAGCTCCTGAGTTAAGCAATCTGCGACACTTGGTGCGAATGCCAGAGGAAAACATTTCCACTGCGTCTGGCAGGGAGAAACTGTTCCTGGAGAACACGTTTATCTGGAGCTTGCACCTGCACCTTACACACCCACGGATTTGCAGCACATTCAAATGCATGCCAAGCTCTTTCTTACGCAAGTTGCAAGCTGCGTCAGAAGGATGCGCTTTTTGTCAGATGGAAGCAGCAGCACGCACCTTCGAGTTTGAGAAGTACGAAAGAGCCGCAGAAGAGCGTGGTCTAGGAACAAAGGGATAGGAAAGTACATTTGCTTCATGTGCCCTTGTTGCCGCCTAACAACAGGTAGCAGCATAAAGCAGATGCGGCTGAAGTTCTTCCGGGCGACAGCTAACATCAATCGAGCAAGCGGGCTTCCCACAGCTACGGTCCTCTGGCAGTCTGAAAGTTTTGCGCACAAGCCGCATGCAAAGCGCCTTCCTTTACCTTTAGGCAGTGCTCGTGCATGACCAGCCTGGGGCGTGAATGGTCACTACCCCGCACACAAGTTTCGTTGTGCCCGTTGCCAAGCGCTCTGGAAGTGCAGTTTATGATGCAAGCTGAACGCCTCTTGCGCTTCCATTCTCAGAGCTCCTGAGTTAAGCAATCTGCGACACTTGGTGCGAATGCCAGAGGAAAACATTTCCACTGCGTCTGGCAGGGAGAAACTGTTCCTGGAGAACACGTTTATCTGGAGCTTGCACCTGCACCTTACACACCCACGGATTTGCAGCACATTCAAATGCATGCCAAGCTCTTTCTTACGCAAGTTGCAACCTGCGTCAGAAGGATGCGCTTTTTGTCAGATGGAAGCAGCAGCACGCACCTTCGAGTTTGAGAAGTACGAAAGAGCCGCAGAAGAGCGTGGTCTAGGAACAAAGGGATAGGAAATTACATTTGCTTCATGTGCCCTTGTTGCCGCCTAACAACAGGTAGCAGCATAAAGCAGATGCGGCTGAAGTTCTTCCGGGCGACAGCTAACATCAATTGAGAAAGCGGGCTTCCCACAGCTACGGTCCTCTGGCAGTCTGAAAGTTTTGTGCACAAGCCGCATGCAAAGCGCCTTCCTTTACCTTTAGGCAGTGCTTGTGCATGACCAGCCTGGGGCGTGAATGGTCACTACCCCGCACACACGTTTCGTTGTGCCCATTGCCAAGCGCTCTGGAAGCGCTGTTTATGATGCAAGCTGAAGACCTCTTGCGCTTCCATTCTCAGAGCTCCTGAGTTAAGCAATCTGCGACACTTGGTGCGAATGCCAGAGGAAAACATTTCCACTGCGTCTGGCAGGGAGAAACTGTTCCTGGAGAACACGTTTATCTGGAGCTTGCACCTGCACCTTACACACCCACAAATTTGCCGCACATTCAAATGCATGCCAAGCTCTTTCTTACGCAAGTTGCAAGCTGCGTCAGAAGGATGCGCTTTTTGTCAGATGGAAGCAGCAGCACGCACCTTCGAGTTTGAGAAGTACGAAAGAGCCACAGAAGAGCGTGGTCTAGGAACAAAGGGATAGGAAAGTACATTTGCTTCATGTGCCCTTGTTGCCGCCGAACAACAGGTAGCAGCATAAAGCAGATGCGACTGAAGATCTTTCGGGCGACAGCTAACATCAATCGAGCAAGCGGGCTTCCCACAGCTACGGTCCTCTGGCAGTCTGAAAGTTTTGCGCACAAGCCGCATGCAAAGCGCCTTCCTTTACCTTTAGGCAGTGCTTGTGCATGACCAGCCTGGGGCGTGAATGGTCACTACCCCGCACACACGTTTTGTTGTGCCCATTGCCAAGCGCTCTGGAAGCGCTGTTTATGATGCAAGCTGAACGCCTCTTGCGCTTCCATTCTCAGAGCTCCTGAGTTAAGCAATCTGCGACACTTGGTGCGAATGCCAGAGGAAAACATTTCCACTACGTCTGGCAGGGAGAAACTGTTCCTGGAGAACACGTTTATCTGGAGCTTGCACCTGCACCTTACACACCCACGGATTTGCAGCACATTCAAATGCATGCCAAGCTCTTTCTTACGCAAGTTGCAAGCTGCGTCAGAAGGATGCGCTTTTTGTCAGATGGAAGCGGCAGCATGCACCTTCGAGTTTGAGAAGTACGAAAGAGCCGCAGAAGAGCGTGGTCTAGGAACAAAGGGATAGGAAAGTACATTTGCTTCATGTGCCCTTGTTGCCGCCTAACAACAGGTAGCAGCATAAAGCAGATGCGGCTGAAGTTCTTCCGGGCGACAGCTAACATCAATCGAGCAAGCGGGCTTCCCACAGCTACGGTCCTCTGGCAGTCTGAAAGTTTTGCGCACAAGCCGCATGCAAAGCGCCTTCCTTTACCTTTAGGCAGTGCTCGTGCATGACCAGCCTGGGGCGTGAATGGTCACTACCCCGCACACAAGTTTCGTTGTGCCCGTTGCCAAGCGCTCTGGAAGTGCAGTTTATGACACAAGCTGAACGCCTCTTGCGCTTCCATTCTCAGAGCTCCTGAGTTAAGCAATCTGCGACACTTGGTGCGAATGCCAGAGGAAAACATTTCCACTGCGTCTGGCAGGGAGAAACTGTTCCTGGAGAACACGTTTATCTGGAGCTTGCACGTGCACCTTACACACCCACGGATTTGCAGCACATTCAAATGCATGCCAAGCTCTTTCTTACGCAAGTTGCAAGCTGCGTCAGAAGGATGCGCTTTTTGTCAGATGGAAGCGGCAGCACGCACCTTCGAGTTTGAGAAGTACGAAAGAGCCGCAGAAGAGCGTGGTCTAGGAAGAAAGGGATAGGAAAGTACATTTGCTTCATGTGCCCTTGTTGCCGCCTAACAACAGGTAGCAGCATAAAGCAGATACGACAGAAGTTCTTCCGGGCAACAGCTAACATCAATCGAGCAAGCGGGCTTCCCACAGCTACGGTCCTCTGGCAGTCTGAAAGTTTTGCGCACAAGCCGCTTGCTAAGCGCCTTCCTTTACCTTTTGGCAGTGCTCCTGCATGACCAGCCTGGGGCGTGAATGGTCACTACCCCGCACACACGTTTCGTTGTGCCCGTTGCCAAGCGCTCTGGAAGCACTGTTTATGACGCAAGCTGAACGCCTCTTGCGCTTCCATTCTCAGAGCTCCTGAGTTAAGCAATCTGCGACACTTGGTGCGAATGCCAGAGGAAAACATTTCCACTGCGTCTGGCAGGGAGAAACTGTTCCTGGAGAACACGTTTATCTGGAGCTTGCACCTGCACCTTACACACCCACGGATTTGCAGCACATTCAAATGCATGCCAAGCTCTTTCTTACGCAAGTTGCAAGCTGCGTCAGAAGGATGCGCTTTTTGTCAGATGGAAGCAGCAGCACGCACCTTCGAGTTTGAGAAGTACGAAAGAGCCGCAGAAGAGCGTGGTCTAGGAACAAAGGGATAGGAAAGTACATTTGCTTCATGTGCCCTTGTTGCCGCCTAACAACAGGTAGCAGCATAAAGCAGATGCGGCTGAAGTTCTTCCGGGCGACAGCTAACATCAATTGAGAAAGCGGGCTTCCCACAGCTACGGTCCTCTGGCAGTCTGAAAGTTTTGTGCACAAGCCGCATGCAAAGCGCCTTCCTTTACCTTTAGGCAGTGCTTGTGCATGACCAGCCTGGGGCGTGAATGGTCACTACCCCGCACACACGTTTCGTTGTGCCCATTGCCAAGCGCACTGGAAGCGCTGTTTATGATGCAAGCTGAACGCCTCTTGCGCTTCCATTCCCAGAGCTCCTGAGTTAAGCAATCTGCGACACTTGGTGCGAATGCCAGAGGAAAACATTTCCACTGCGTCTGGCAGGGAGAAACTGTTCCTGGAGAACACGTTTATCTGGAGCTTGCACCTGCACCTTACACACCCACGGATTTGCAGCACATTCAAATGCATGCCAAGCTCTTTCTTACGCAAGTTGCAAGCTGCGTCAGAAGGATGCGCTTTTTGTCAGATGGAAGCAGCAGCACGCACCTTCGAGTTTGAGAAGTACGAAAGAGCCACAGAAGAGCGTGGTCTAGGAACAAAGGGATAGGAAAGTACATTTGCTTCATGTGCCCTTGTTGCCGCCTAACAACAGGTAGCAGCATACAGCAGATGCGGCTGAAGTTCTTCCGGGCGACAGCTAACATCAATCGAGCAAGCGGGCTTCCCACAGCTACGGTCCTCTGGCAGTCTGAAAGTTTTGCGCACAAGCCGCTTGCTAAGCGCCTTCCTTTACCTTTTGGCAGTGCTCGTGCATGACCAGCCTCGGGCGTGAATGGTCACTACCCCGCACACACGTTTCGTTGTGCCCGTTGCCAAGCGCTCTGGAAGCACTGTTTATGACGCAAGCTGAAGACCTCTTGCGCTTCCATTCTCAGAGCTCCTGAGTTAAGCAATCTGCGACACTTGGTGCGAATGCCAGAGGAAAACATTTCCACTGCGTCTGGCAGGGAGAAACTGTTCCTGGAGAACACGTTTATCTGGAGCTTGCACCTGCACCTTACACACCCACGGATTTGCAGCATATTCAAATGCATGCCAAGCTCTTTCTTACGCAAGTTGCAAGCTGCGTCAGAAGGATGCGCTTTTTGTCAGATGGAAGCAGCAGCACGCACCTTCGAGTTTGAGAAGTACGAAAGAGCCGCAGAAGAGCGTGGTCTAGGAACAAAGGGATAGGAAATTACATTTGCTTCATGTGCCCTTGTTGCCGCCTAACAACAGGTAGCAGCATAAAGCAGATGCGGCTGAAGATCTTTCGGGCGACAGCTAACATCAATCGAGCAAGCGGGCTTCCCACAGCTACGTTCCTCTGGCAGTCTGAAAGCTTTGCGCACAAGCCGCATGCAAAGCGACTTCCTTTACCTTTAGGCAGTGCTCCTGCATGACCAGCCTGGGGCGTGAATGGTCACTACCCCGCACACACGTTTCGTTGTGCCCATTGCCAAGCGCTCTGGAAGCGCTGTTTATGATGCAAGCTGAACGCCTCTTGCGCTTCCATTCTCAGAGCTCCTGAGTTAAGCAATCTGCGACACTTGGTGCGAATGCCAGAGGAAAACATTTCCACTGCGTCTGGCAGGGAGAAAATGTTCCTGGAGAACACGTTTATCTGGAGCTTGCACCTGCACCTTACACACCCACAGATTTGCAGCACATTCAAATGCATGCCAAGCTCTTTCTTACGCAAGTTGCAAGCTGCGTCAGAAGGATGCGCTTTTTGTCAGATGGAAGCAGCAGCACGCACCTTCGAGTTTGAGAAGTACGAAAGAGCCGCAGAAGAGCGTGGTCTAGGAACAAAGGGATAGGAAAGTACATTTGCTTCATGTGCCCTTGTTGCCGCCGAACAACAGGTAGCAGCATAAAGCAGATGCGACTGAACTTCTTCCGGGCGACAGCTAACATCAATCGAGCAAGCGGGCTTCCCACAGCTACGTTCCTCTGGCAGTCTGAAAGCTTTGCGCACAAGCCGCTTATAAAGCGCCTTCCTTTACCTTTTGGCAGTGCTCGTGCATGACCAGCCTGGGGCGTGAATGGTCACTACCCCGCACACACGTTTCATTGTGCCCGTTGCCAAGCGCTCTGGAAGCGCTGTTTATGATGCAAGCTGAACGCCTCTTGCGCTTCCATTCTCAGAGCTCCTGAGTTAAGCAATCTGCGACACTTGGTGCGAATGCCAGAGGAAAACATTTCCACTGCGTCTGGCAGGAAGAAACTGTTCCTGGAGAACACCTTTGTCTGGAGCTTGCACCTGCACCTTACACACCCATGGATTTGCAGCACATTCAAATGCATGCCAAGCTCTTTCTTAGGCAAGTTGCAAGCTGCGTCAGAAGGATGCGCTTTTTGTCAGATGGAAGCGGCAGCACGCACCTTCGAGTTTGAGAAGTACGAAAGAGCCGCAGAAGAGCGTGGTCTAGGAACAAAGGGATAGGAAAGTACATTTGCTTCATGTGCCCCTGTTGCCGCCTAACAACAGGTAGCAGCATAAAGCAGATGCGACTGAAGTTCTTCCGGGCGACAGCTAACATCAATCGAGCAAGCGGGCTTCCCACAGCTACGGTCCCCTGGCAGTCTGAAAGCTTTGCGCACAAGCCGCTTGCTAAGCGCCTTCCTTTACCTTTTGGCAGTGCTCGTGCATGACAAGCCTGGGGCGTGAATGGTCACTACCCCGCACACACGTTTCGTTGTGCTCGTTGCCAAGCGCTCTGAAACGCTGTTTATGACGCAAGCTGAACGCCTCTTGCGCTTCCATTCTCAGAGCTCCTGAGTTAAGCAATCTGCGACACTTGGTGCGAATGCCAGAGGAAAACATTTCCACTGCGTCTGGCAGGGAGAAACTGTTCCTGGAGAACACGTTTATCTGGAGCTTGCACCTGCACCTTACACACCCATGGATTTGCAGCACATTCAAATGCATGCCAAGCTCTTTCTTACGCAAGTTGCAAGCTGCGTCAGAAGGATGCGCTTTTTGTCAGATGGAAGCAGCAGCACGCACCTTCGAGTTTGAGAAGTACGAAAGAGCCGCAGAAGAGCGTGGTCTAGGAACAAAGGGATAGGAAAGTACATTTGCTTCATGTGCCCTTGTTGCCGCCTAACAACAGGTAGCAGCATAAAGCAGATGCGGCTGAAGTTCTTCCGGGCGACAGCTAACATCAATCGAGCAAGCGGGCTTCCCACAGCTACGGTCCTCTGGCAGTCTGAAAGTTTTGTGCACAAGCCGCATGCAAAGCGCCTTCCTTTACCTTTAGGCAGTGCTCGTGCATGACCAGCCTGGGGCGTGAATGGTCACTACCCCGCACACACGTTTCGTTGTGCCCGTTGCCAAGCGCTCTGGAAGCGCTGTTTATGATGCAAGCTGAAGGCCTCTTGCGCTTCCATTCTCAGAGCTCCTGAGTTAAGCAATCTGCGACACTTGGTGCGAATGCCAGAGGAAAACATTTCCACTGCGTCTGGCAAGGAGAAACTGTTCCTGGAGAACACGTTTATCTGGAGCTTGCACCTGCACCTTACACACCCACGGATTTGCAGCACATTCAAATGCATGCCAAGCTTTTTCTTACGCAAGTTGCAAGCTGCGTCAGAAAGATGCGCTTTTTGTCAGATGGAAGCAGCAGCACACACCTTTGAGTTTGAGAAGTACGAAAGAGCCGCAGAAGAGCGTGGTCTAGGAACAAAGGGATAGGAAAGTACATTTGCTTCATGTGCCCTTGTTGCCGCCGAAGAACAGGTAGCAGCATAAAGCAGATGCGGCTGAAGTTCTTCCGGGCGACAGCTAACATCAATCGAGCAAGCGGGCTTCCCACAGCTACGTTCCTCTGGCAGTCTGAAAGTTTTGCGCACAAGCCGCATGCAAAGCGCCTTCCTTTACCTTTAGGCAGTGCTCGTGCATGACCACCCTGGGGCGTGAATGGTCACTACCCCGCACACACGTTTCGTTGTGCCCGTTGCCAAGCGCTCTGGAAGCGCTGTTTATGATGCAAGCTGAAGGCCTCTTGCGCTTCCATTCTCAGAGCTCCTGAGTTAAGCAATCTGCGACACTTGGTGCGAATGCCAGAGGAAAACATTTCCACTGCGTCTGGCAGGGAGAAACTGTTCCTGGAGAACACGTTTATCTGGAGCTTGCACCTGCACCTTACACACCCACGGATTTGCAGCACATTCAAATGCATGCCAAGCTCTTTCTTACGCAAGTTGCAACCTGCGTCAGAAGGATGCGCTTTTTGTCAGATGGAAGCAGCAGCACGCACCTTCGAGTTTGAGAAGTACGAAAGAGCCGCAGAAGAGCGTGGTCTAGGAACAAAGGGATAGGAAATTACATTTGCTTCATGTGCCCTTGTTGCCGCCTAACAACAGGTAGCAGCATAAAGCAGATGCGGCTGAAGTTCTTCCGGGCGACAGCTAACATCAATTGAGAAAGCGGGCTTCCCACAGCTACGGTCCTCTGGCAGTCTGAAAGTTTTGTGCACAAGCCGCATGCAAAGCGCCTTCCTTTACCTTTAGGCAGTGCTTGTGCATGACCAGCCTGGGGCGTGAATGGTCACTACCCCGCACACACGTTTCGTTGTGCCCATTGCCAAGCGCTCTGGAAGCGCTGTTTATGATGCAAGCTGAAGACCTCTTGCGCTTCCATTCTCAGAGCTCCTGAGTTAAGCAATCTGCGACACTTGGTGCGAATGCCAGAGGAAAACATTTCCACTGCGTCTGGCAGGGAGAAACTGTTCCTGGAGAACACGTTTATCTGGAGCTTGCACCTGCACCTTACACACCCACAAATTTGCCGCACATTCAAATGCATGCCAAGCTCTTTCTTACGCAAGTTGCAAGCTGCGTCAGAAGGATGCGCTTTTTGTCAGATGGAAGCAGCAGCACGCACCTTCGAGTTTGAGAAGTACGAAAGAGCCACAGAAGAGCGTGGTCTAGGAACAAAGGGATAGGAAAGTACATTTGCTTCATGTGCCCTTGTTGCCGCCGAACAACAGGTAGCAGCATAAAGCAGATGCGACTGAAGATCTTTCGGGCGACAGCTAACATCAATCGAGCAAGCGGGCTTCCCACAGCTACGGTCCTCTGGCAGTCTGAAAGTTTTGCGCACAAGCCGCATGCAAAGCGCCTTCCTTTACCTTTAGGCAGTGCTTGTGCATGACCAGCCTGGGGCGTGAATGGTCACTACCCCGCACACACGTTTTGTTGTGCCCATTGCCAAGCGCTCTGGAAGCGCTGTTTATGATGCAAGCTGAACGCCTCTTGCGCTTCCATTCTCAGAGCTCCTGAGTTAAGCAATCTGCGACACTTGGTGCGAATGCCAGAGGAAAACATTTCCACTACGTCTGGCAGGGAGAAACTGTTCCTGGAGAACACGTTTATCTGGAGCTTGCACCTGCACCTTACACACCCACGGATTTGCAGCACATTCAAATGCATGCCAAGCTCTTTCTTACGCAAGTTGCAAGCTGCGTCAGAAGGATGCGCTTTTTGTCAGATGGAAGCGGCAGCATGCACCTTCGAGTTTGAGAAGTACGAAAGAGCCGCAGAAGAGCGTGGTCTAGGAACAAAGGGATAGGAAAGTACATTTGCTTCATGTGCCCTTGTTGCCGCCTAACAACAGGTAGCAGCATAAAGCAGATGCGGCTGAAGTTCTTCCGGGCGACAGCTAACATCAATCGAGCAAGCGGGCTTCCCACAGCTACGGTCCTCTGGCAGTCTGAAAGTTTTGCGCACAAGCCGCATGCAAAGCGCCTTCCTTTACCTTTAGGCAGTGCTCGTGCATGACCAGCCTGGGGCGTGAATGGTCACTACCCCGCACACAAGTTTCGTTGTGCCCGTTGCCAAGCGCTCTGGAAGTGCAGTTTATGACACAAGCTGAACGCCTCTTGCGCTTCCATTCTCAGAGCTCCTGAGTTAAGCAATCTGCGACACTTGGTGCGAATGCCAGAGGAAAACATTTCCACTGCGTCTGGCAGGGAGAAACTGTTCCTGGAGAACACGTTTATCTGGAGCTTGCACGTGCACCTTACACACCCACGGATTTGCAGCACATTCAAATGCATGCCAAGCTCTTTCTTACGCAAGTTGCAAGCTGCGTCAGAAGGATGCGCTTTTTGTCAGATGGAAGCGGCAGCACGCACCTTCGAGTTTGAGAAGTACGAAAGAGCCGCAGAAGAGCGTGGTCTAGGAAGAAAGGGATAGGAAAGTACATTTGCTTCATGTGCCCTTGTTGCCGCCTAACAACAGGTAGCAGCATAAAGCAGATACGACAGAAGTTCTTCCGGGCAACAGCTAACATCAATCGAGCAAGCGGGCTTCCCACAGCTACGGTCCTCTGGCAGTCTGAAAGTTTTGCGCACAAGCCGCTTGCTAAGCGCCTTCCTTTACCTTTTGGCAGTGCTCCTGCATGACCAGCCTGGGGCGTGAATGGTCACTACCCCGCACACACGTTTCGTTGTGCCCGTTGCCAAGCGCTCTGGAAGCACTGTTTATGACGCAAGCTGAACGCCTCTTGCGCTTCCATTCTCAGAGCTCCTGAGTTAAGCAATCTGCGACACTTGGTGCGAATGCCAGAGGAAAACATTTCCACTGCGTCTGGCAGGGAGAAACTGTTCCTGGAGAACACGTTTATCTGGAGCTTGCACCTGCACCTTACACACCCACGGATTTGCAGCACATTCAAATGCATGCCAAGCTCTTTCTTACGCAAGTTGCAAGCTGCGTCAGAAGGATGCGCTTTTTGTCAGATGGAAGCAGCAGCACGCACCTTCGAGTTTGAGAAGTACGAAAGAGCCGCAGAAGAGCGTGGTCTAGGAACAAAGGGATAGGAAAGTACATTTGCTTCATGTGCCCTTGTTGCCGCCTAACAACAGGTAGCAGCATAAAGCAGATGCGGCTGAAGTTCTTCCGGGCGACAGCTAACATCAATTGAGAAAGCGGGCTTCCCACAGCTACGGTCCTCTGGCAGTCTGAAAGTTTTGTGCACAAGCCGCATGCAAAGCGCCTTCCTTTACCTTTAGGCAGTGCTTGTGCATGACCAGCCTGGGGCGTGAATGGTCACTACCCCGCACACACGTTTCGTTGTGCCCATTGCCAAGCGCACTGGAAGCGCTGTTTATGATGCAAGCTGAACGCCTCTTGCGCTTCCATTCCCAGAGCTCCTGAGTTAAGCAATCTGCGACACTTGGTGCGAATGCCAGAGGAAAACATTTCCACTGCGTCTGGCAGGGAGAAACTGTTCCTGGAGAACACGTTTATCTGGAGCTTGCACCTGCACCTTACACACCCACGGATTTGCAGCACATTCAAATGCATGCCAAGCTCTTTCTTACGCAAGTTGCAAGCTGCGTCAGAAGGATGCGCTTTTTGTCAGATGGAAGCAGCAGCACGCACCTTCGAGTTTGAGAAGTACGAAAGAGCCACAGAAGAGCGTGGTCTAGGAACAAAGGGATAGGAAAGTACATTTGCTTCATGTGCCCTTGTTGCCGCCTAACAACAGGTAGCAGCATACAGCAGATGCGGCTGAAGTTCTTCCGGGCGACAGCTAACATCAATCGAGCAAGCGGGCTTCCCACAGCTACGGTCCTCTGGCAGTCTGAAAGTTTTGCGCACAAGCCGCTTGCTAAGCGCCTTCCTTTACCTTTTGGCAGTGCTCGTGCATGACCAGCCTCGGGCGTGAATGGTCACTACCCCGCACACACGTTTCGTTGTGCCCGTTGCCAAGCGCTCTGGAAGCACTGTTTATGACGCAAGCTGAAGACCTCTTGCGCTTCCATTCTCAGAGCTCCTGAGTTAAGCAATCTGCGACACTTGGTGCGAATGCCAGAGGAAAACATTTCCACTGCGTCTGGCAGGGAGAAACTGTTCCTGGAGAACACGTTTATCTGGAGCTTGCACCTGCACCTTACACACCCACGGATTTGCAGCATATTCAAATGCATGCCAAGCTCTTTCTTACGCAAGTTGCAAGCTGCGTCAGAAGGATGCGCTTTTTGTCAGATGGAAGCAGCAGCACGCACCTTCGAGTTTGAGAAGTACGAAAGAGCCGCAGAAGAGCGTGGTCTAGGAACAAAGGGATAGGAAATTACATTTGCTTCATGTGCCCTTGTTGCCGCCTAACAACAGGTAGCAGCATAAAGCAGATGCGGCTGAAGATCTTTCGGGCGACAGCTAACATCAATCGAGCAAGCGGGCTTCCCACAGCTACGTTCCTCTGGCAGTCTGAAAGCTTTGCGCACAAGCCGCATGCAAAGCGACTTCCTTTACCTTTAGGCAGTGCTCCTGCATGACCAGCCTGGGGCGTGAATGGTCACTACCCCGCACACACGTTTCGTTGTGCCCATTGCCAAGCGCTCTGGAAGCGCTGTTTATGATGCAAGCTGAACGCCTCTTGCGCTTCCATTCTCAGAGCTCCTGAGTTAAGCAATCTGCGACACTTGGTGCGAATGCCAGAGGAAAACATTTCCACTGCGTCTGGCAGGGAGAAAATGTTCCTGGAGAACACGTTTATCTGGAGCTTGCACCTGCACCTTACACACCCACAGATTTGCAGCACATTCAAATGCATGCCAAGCTCTTTCTTACGCAAGTTGCAAGCTGCGTCAGAAGGATGCGCTTTTTGTCAGATGGAAGCAGCAGCACGCACCTTCGAGTTTGAGAAGTACGAAAGAGCCGCAGAAGAGCGTGGTCTAGGAACAAAGGGATAGGAAAGTACATTTGCTTCATGTGCCCTTGTTGCCGCCGAACAACAGGTAGCAGCATAAAGCAGATGCGACTGAACTTCTTCCGGGCGACAGCTAACATCAATCGAGCAAGCGGGCTTCCCACAGCTACGTTCCTCTGGCAGTCTGAAAGCTTTGCGCACAAGCCGCTTATAAAGCGCCTTCCTTTACCTTTTGGCAGTGCTCGTGCATGACCAGCCTGGGGCGTGAATGGTCACTACCCCGCACACACGTTTCATTGTGCCCGTTGCCAAGCGCTCTGGAAGCGCTGTTTATGATGCAAGCTGAACGCCTCTTGCGCTTCCATTCTCAGAGCTCCTGAGTTAAGCAATCTGCGACACTTGGTGCGAATGCCAGAGGAAAACATTTCCACTGCGTCTGGCAGGAAGAAACTGTTCCTGGAGAACACCTTTGTCTGGAGCTTGCACCTGCACCTTACACACCCATGGATTTGCAGCACATTCAAATGCATGCCAAGCTCTTTCTTAGGCAAGTTGCAAGCTGCGTCAGAAGGATGCGCTTTTTGTCAGATGGAAGCGGCAGCACGCACCTTCGAGTTTGAGAAGTACGAAAGAGCCGCAGAAGAGCGTGGTCTAGGAACAAAGGGATAGGAAAGTACATTTGCTTCATGTGCCCCTGTTGCCGCCTAACAACAGGTAGCAGCATAAAGCAGATGCGACTGAAGTTCTTCCGGGCGACAGCTAACATCAATCGAGCAAGCGGGCTTCCCACAGCTACGGTCCCCTGGCAGTCTGAAAGCTTTGCGCACAAGCCGCTTGCTAAGCGCCTTCCTTTACCTTTTGGCAGTGCTCGTGCATGACAAGCCTGGGGCGTGAATGGTCACTACCCCGCACACACGTTTCGTTGTGCTCGTTGCCAAGCGCTCTGAAACGCTGTTTATGACGCAAGCTGAACGCCTCTTGCGCTTCCATTCTCAGAGCTCCTGAGTTAAGCAATCTGCGACACTTGGTGCGAATGCCAGAGGAAAACATTTCCACTGCGTCTGGCAGGGAGAAACTGTTCCTGGAGAACACGTTTATCTGGAGCTTGCACCTGCACCTTACACACCCATGGATTTGCAGCACATTCAAATGCATGCCAAGCTCTTTCTTACGCAAGTTGCAAGCTGCGTCAGAAGGATGCGCTTTTTGTCAGATGGAAGCAGCAGCACGCACCTTCGAGTTTGAGAAGTACGAAAGAGCCGCAGAAGAGCGTGGTCTAGGAACAAAGGGATAGGAAAGTACATTTGCTTCATGTGCCCTTGTTGCCGCCTAACAACAGGTAGCAGCATAAAGCAGATGCGGCTGAAGTTCTTCCGGGCGACAGCTAACATCAATCGAGCAAGCGGGCTTCCCACAGCTACGGTCCTCTGGCAGTCTGAAAGTTTTGTGCACAAGCCGCATGCAAAGCGCCTTCCTTTACCTTTAGGCAGTGCTCGTGCATGACCAGCCTGGGGCGTGAATGGTCACTACCCCGCACACACGTTTCGTTGTGCCCGTTGCCAAGCGCTCTGGAAGCGCTGTTTATGATGCAAGCTGAAGGCCTCTTGCGCTTCCATTCTCAGAGCTCCTGAGTTAAGCAATCTGCGACACTTGGTGCGAATGCCAGAGGAAAACATTTCCACTGCGTCTGGCAAGGAGAAACTGTTCCTGGAGAACACGTTTATCTGGAGCTTGCACCTGCACCTTACACACCCACGGATTTGCAGCACATTCAAATGCATGCCAAGCTTTTTCTTACGCAAGTTGCAAGCTGCGTCAGAAAGATGCGCTTTTTGTCAGATGGAAGCAGCAGCACACACCTTTGAGTTTGAGAAGTACGAAAGAGCCGCAGAAGAGCGTGGTCTAGGAACAAAGGGATAGGAAAGTACATTTGCTTCATGTGCCCTTGTTGCCGCCGAAGAACAGGTAGCAGCATAAAGCAGATGCGGCTGAAGTTCTTCCGGGCGACAGCTAACATCAATCGAGCAAGCGGGCTTCCCACAGCTACGTTCCTCTGGCAGTCTGAAAGTTTTGCGCACAAGCCGCATGCAAAGCGCCTTCCTTTACCTTTAGGCAGTGCTCGTGCATGACCACCCTGGGGCGTGAATGGTCACTACCCCGCACACACGTTTCGTTATGGCCGTTGCCAAGCGCTCTGGAAGCGCTGTTTATGACGCAAGCTGAAGATCTCTTGCGCTTCCATTCTCAGAGCTCCTGAGTTAAACAACCTGCGACACTTGGTGCGAATGCCAGAGGAAAACATTTCCACTGCGTCTGGCAGGGAGAAACTGTTCCTGCAGAACACCTCTGTCTGGAGCTTGCAACTGCACCTTACACACCCACGGATTTGCAGCACATTGAAATGCATGCCAAGCTCTTTCTTACGCAAGTTGCAAGCTGCGTCAGAAGGATGCGCTTTTTGTCAGATGGAAGCAACAGCAGGCACCTTCGAGTTTGAGAAGTACGAAAGAGCCGCAGAAGAGCGTGGTCTAAGAACAAAGGGATAGGAAAGTACATTTGCTTCATGTGCCCTTGTTGCCGCCTAACAACAGGTAGCAGCATAAAGCAGATGCGGCTGAAGTTCTTCCGGGCGACAGCTAACATCATTCGAGCAAGCGGGCTTCCCACAGCTACGGTCCTCTGGCAGTCTGAAAGTTTTGCGCACAAGCCGCATGCAAAGCGCCTTCCTTTACCTTTAGGCAGTGCTCGTGCATGACCAGCCTGGGGCGTGAATGGTCACTACCCCACACACACGTTTCGTTGTGCCCGTTGCCAAGCGCTCTGGAAGCGCTGTTTATGACGCAAGCTGAACGCCTCTTGCGCTTCCATTCTCAGAGCTCCTGAGTTAAGCAATCTGCGACACTTGGTGCGAATGCCAGAGGAAAACATTTCCACTGCGTCTGGCAAGGAGAAACTGTTCCTGGAGAACACGTTTATCTGGAGCTTGCACCTGCACCTTACACACCCACGGATTTGCAGCACATTCAAATGCATGCCAAGCTTTTTCTTACGCGAGTTGCAAGCTGCGTCAGAAAGATGCGCTTTTTGTCAGATGGAAGCAGCAGCACACACCTTCGAGTTTGAGAAGTACGAAAGAGCCGCAGAAGAGAGTGGTCTAGGAACAAAGGGATAGGAAAGTACATTTGCTTCATGTGCCCTTGTTGCCGCCGAACAACAGGTAGCAGCATAAAGCAGATGCGGCTGAAGTTCTTCCGGGCGACAGCTAACATCAATCGAGCAAGCGGGCTTCCCACAGCTACGTTCCTCTGGCAGTCTGAAAGTTTTGCGCACAAGCCGCTTGCTAAGCGCCTTCCTTTACCTTTAGGCAGTGCTCCTGCATGACCAGCCTGGGGCGTGAATGGTCACTACCCCGCACACACGTTTCGTTGTGGCCGTTGCCAAGCGCTCTGGAAGCGCTGTTTATGATGCAAGCTGAAGGCCTCTTGCGCTTCCATTCTCAGAGCTCCTGAGTTAAGCAATCTGCGACACTTGGTGCGAATGCCAGAGGAAAACATTTCCACTGCGTCTGGCAGGGAGAAACTGTTCCTGGAGAACACGTGTATCTGGAGCTTGCACCTGCACCTTACACACCCACGGATTTGCAGCACATTCAAATGCATGCCAAGCTCTTTCTTACGCAAGTTGCAAGCTGCGTCAGAAGGATGCGCTTTTTGTCAGATGGAAGCAGCAGCACGCACCTTCGAGTTTGAGAAGTACGAAAGAGCTGCAGAAGAGCGTGGTCTAGGAACAAAGGGATAGGAAAGTACATTTGCTTCATGTGCCCTTGTTGCCGCCTAACAACAGGTAGCAGCATAAAGCAGATGCGGCTGAAGTTCTTCCGGGCGACAGCTAACATCAATCGAGCAAGCGGGCTTCCCACAGCTACGGTCCTCTGGCAGTCTGAAAGTTTTGCGCACAAGCCGCTTGCTAAGCGCCTTCCTTTACCTTTTGGCAGTGCTCGTGCATGACCAGCCTCGGGCGTGAATGGTCACTACCCCGCACACACGTTTCGTTGTGCCCGTTGCCAAGCGCTCTGGAAGCACTGTTTATGACGCAAGCTGAAGACCTCTTGCGCTTCCATTCTCAGAGCTCCTGAGTTAAGCAATCTGCGACACTTGGTGCGAATGCCAGAGGAAAACATTTCCACTGCGTCTGGCAGGGAGAAACTGTTCCTGGAGAACACGTTTATCTGGAGCTTGCACCTGCACCTTACACACCCACGGATTTGCAGCATATTCAAATGCATGCCAAGCTCTTTCTTACGCAAGTTGCAAGCTGCGTCAGAAGGATGCGCTTTTTGTCAGATGGAAGCAGCAGCACGCACCTTCGAGTTTGAGAAGTACGAAAGAGCCGCAGAAGAGCGTGGTCTAGGAACAAAGGGATAGGAAATTACATTTGCTTCATGTGCCCTTGTTGCCGCCTAACAACAGGTAGCAGCATAAAGCAGATGCGGCTGAAGATCTTTCGGGCGACAGCTAACATCAATCGAGCAAGCGGGCTTCCCACAGCTACGGTCCTCTGGCAGTCTGAAAGCTTTGCGCACAAGCCGCATGCAAAGCGCCTTCCTTTACCTTTAGGCAGTGCTCGTGCATGACCAGCCTGGGGCGTGAATGGTCACTACCCCGCACACACGTTTCGTTGTGCCCATTGCCAAGCGCTCTGGAAGCGCTGTTTATGATGCAAGCTGAACGCCTCTTGCGCTTCCATTCTCAGTGCTCCTGAGTTAAGCAATCTGCGACACTTGGTGCGAATGCCAGAGGAAAACATTTCCACTGCGTCTGGCAGGGAGAAAATGTTCCTGGAGAACACGTTTATCTGGAGCTTGCACCTGCACCTTACACACCCACAGATTTGCAGCACATTCAAATGCATGCCAAGCTCTTTCTTACGCAAGTTGCAAGCTGCGTCAGAAGGATGCGCTTTTTGTCAGATGGAAGCAGCAGCACGCACCTTCGAGTTTGAGAAGTACGAAAGAGCCGCAGAAGAGCGTGGTCTAGGAACAAAGGGATAGGAAAGTACATTTGCTTCATGTGCCCTTGTTGCCGCCGAACAACAGGTAGCAGCATAAAGCAGATGCGACTGAACTTCTTCCGGGCGACAGCTAACATCAATCGAGCAAGCGGGCTTCCCACAGCTACGTTCCTCTGGCAGTCTGAAAGCTTTGCGCACAAGCCGCTTATAAAGCGCCTTCCTTTACCTTTTGGCAGTGCTCGTGCATGACCAGCCTGGGGCGTGAATGGTCACTACCCCGCACACACGTTTCGTTGTGCCCGTTGCCAAGCGCTCTGGAAGCGCTGTTTATGATGCAAGCTGAACGCCTCTTGCGCTTCCATTCTCAGAGCTCCTGAGTTAAGCAATCTGCGACACTTGGTGCGAATGCCAGAGGAAAACATTTCCACTGCGTCTGGCAGGAAGAAACTGTTCCTGGAGAACACCTTTGTCTGGAGCTTGCACCTGCACCTTACACACCCATGGATTTGCAGCACATTCAAATGCATGCCAAGCTCTTTCTTAGGCAAGTTGCAAGCTGCGTCAGAAGGATGCGCTTTTTGTCAGATGGAAGCAGCAGCACGCACCTTCGAGTTTGAGAAGTACGAAAGAGCCGCAGAAGAGCGTGGTCTAGGAACAAAGGGATAGGAAAGTACATTTGCTTCATGTGCCCTTGTTGCCGCCTAACAACAGGTAGCAGCATAAAGCAGATGCGGCTGAAGTTCTTCCGGGCGACAGCTAACATCAATCGAGCAAGCGGGCTTCCCACAGCTACGTTCCTCTGGCAGTCTGAAAGTTTTGCGCACAAGCCGCATGCAAAGCGCCTTCCTTTACCTTTAGGCAGTGCTCGTGCATGACCACCCTGGGGCGTGAATGGTCACTACCCCGCACACACGTTTCGTTATGGCCGTTGCCAAGCGCTCTGGAAGCGCTGTTTATGACGCAAGCTGAAGATCTCTTGCGCTTCCATTCTCAGAGCTCCTGAGTTAAACAACCTGCGACCCTTGGTGCGAATGCCAGAGGAAAACATTTCCACTGCGTCTGGCAGGGAGAAACTGTTCCTGCAGAACACCTCTGTCTGGAGCTTGCAACTGCACCTTACACACCCACGGATTTGCAGCACATTGAAATGCATGCCAAGCTCTTTCTTACGCAAGTTGCAAGCTGCGTCAGAAGGATGCGCTTTTTGTCAGATGGAAGCAGCAGCAGGCACCTTCGAGTTTGAGAAGTACGAAAGAGCCGCAGAAGAGCGTGGTCTAAGAACAAAGGGATAGGAAAGTACATTTGCTTCATGTGCCCTTGTTGCCGCCTAACAACAGGTAGCAGCATAAAGCAGATGCGGCTGAAGTTCTTCCGGGCGACAGCTAACATCATTCGAGAAAGCGGGCTTCCCACAGCTACGGTCCTCTGGCAGTCTGAAAGTTTTGCGCACAAGCCGCATGCAAAGCGCCTTCCTTTACCTTTAGGCAGTGCTCGTGCATGACCAGCCTGGGGCGTGAATGGTCACTACCCCACACACACGTTTCGTTGTGCCCGTTGCCAAGCGCTCTGGAAGCGCTGTTTATGACGCAAGCTGAACGCCTCTTGCGCTTCCATTCTCAGAGCTCCTGAGTTAAGCAATCTGCGACACTTGGTGCGAATGCCAGAGGAAAACATTTCCACTGCGTCTGGCAAGGAGAAACTGTTCCTGGAGAACACGTTTATCTGGAGCTTGCACCTGCACCTTACACACCCACGGATTTGCAGCACATTCAAATGCATGCCAAGCTTTTTCTTACGCGAGTTGCAAGCTGCGTCAGAAAGATGCGCTTTTTGTCAGATGGAAGCAGCAGCACACACCTTCGAGTTTGAGAAGTACGAAAGAGCCGCAGAAGAGAGTGGTCTAGGAACAAAGGGATAGGAAAGTACATTTGCTTCATGTGCCCTTGTTGCCGCCGAACAACAGGTAGCAGCATAAAGCAGATGCGGCTGAAGTTCTTCCGGGCGACAGCTAACATCAATCGAGCAAGCGGGCTTCCCACAGCTACGGTCCCCTGGCAGTCTGAAAGCTTTGCGCACAAGCCGCTTGCTAAGCGCCTTCCTTTACCTTTTGGCAGTGCTCGTGCATGACAAGCCTGGGGCGTGAATGGTCACTACCCCGCACACACGTTTCGTTGTGCTCGTTGCCAAGCGCTCTGAAACGCTGTTTATGACGCAAGCTGAACGCCTCTTGCGCTTCCATTCTCAGAGCTCCTGAGTTAAGCAATCTGCGACACTTGGTGCGAATGCCAGAGGAAAACATTTCCACTGCGTCTGGCAGGGAGAAACTGTTCCTGGAGAACACGTTTATCTGGAGCTTGCACCTGCACCTTACACACCCATGGATTTGCAGCACATTCAAATGCATGCCAAGCTCTTTCTTACGCAAGTTGCAAGCTGCGTCAGAAGGATGCGCTTTTTGTCAGATGGAAGCAGCAGCACGCACCTTCGAGTTTGAGAAGTACGAAAGAGCCGCAGAAGAGCGTGGTCTAGGAACAAAGGGATAGGAAAGTACATTTGCTTCATGTGCCCTTGTTGCCGCCTAACAACAGGTAGCAGCATAAAGCAGATGCGGCTGAAGTTCTTCCGGGCGACAGCTAACATCAATCGAGCAAGCGGGCTTCCCACAGCTACGGTCCTCTGGCAGTCTGAAAGTTTTGTGCACAAGCCGCATGCAAAGCGCCTTCCTTTACCTTTAGGCAGTGCTCGTGCATGACCAGCCTGGGGCGTGAATGGTCACTACCCCGCACACACGTTTCGTTGTGCCCGTTGCCAAGCGCTCTGGAAGCGCTGTTTATGATGCAAGCTGAAGGCCTCTTGCGCTTCCATTCTCAGAGCTCCTGAGTTAAGCAATCTGCGACACTTGGTGCGAATGCCAGAGGAAAACATTTCCACTGCGTCTGGCAAGGAGAAACTGTTCCTGGAGAACACGTTTATCTGGAGCTTGCACCTGCACCTTACACACCCACGGATTTGCAGCACATTCAAATGCATGCCAAGCTTTTTCTTACGCAAGTTGCAAGCTGCGTCAGAAAGATGCGCTTTTTGTCAGATGGAAGCAGCAGCACACACCTTTGAGTTTGAGAAGTACGAAAGAGCCGCAGAAGAGCGTGGTCTAGGAACAAAGGGATAGGAAAGTACATTTGCTTCATGTGCCCTTGTTGCCGCCGAAAAACAGGTAGCAGCATAAAGCAGATGCGGCTGAAGTTCTTCCGGGCGACAGCTAACATCAATCGAGCAAGCGGGCTTCCCACAGCTACGTTCCTCTGGCAGTCTGAAAGTTTTGCGCACAAGCCGCATGCAAAGCGCCTTCCTTTACCTTTAGGCAGTGCTCGTGCATGACCACCCTGGGGCGTGAATGGTCACTACCCCGCACACACGTTTCGTTATGGCCGTTGCCAAGCGCTCTGGAAGCGCTGTTTATGACGCAAGCTGAAGATCTCTTGCGCTTCCATTCTCAGAGCTCCTGAGTTAAACAACCTGCGACACTTGGTGCGAATGCCAGAGGAAAACATTTCCACTGCGTCTGGCAGGGAGAAACTGTTCCTGCAGAACACCTCTGTCTGGAGCTTGCAACTGCACCTTACACACCCACGGATTTGCAGCACATTGAAATGCATGCCAAGCTCTTTCTTACGCAAGTTGCAAGCTGCGTCAGAAGGATGCGCTTTTTGTCAGATGGAAGCAACAGCAGGCACCTTCGAGTTTGAGAAGTACGAAAGAGCCGCAGAAGAGCGTGGTCTAAGAACAAAGGGATAGGAAAGTACATTTGCTTCATGTGCCCTTGTTGCCGCCTAACAACAGGTAGCAGCATAAAGCAGATGCGGCTGAAGTTCTTCCGGGCGACAGCTAACATCATTCGAGCAAGCGGGCTTCCCACAGCTACGGTCCTCTGGCAGTCTGAAAGTTTTGCGCACAAGCCGCATGCAAAGCGCCTTCCTTTACCTTTAGGCAGTGCTCGTGCATGACCAGCCTGGGGCGTGAATGGTCACTACCCCACACACACGTTTCGTTGTGCCCGTTGCCAAGCGCTCTGGAAGCGCTGTTTATGACGCAAGCTGAACGCCTCTTGCGCTTCCATTCTCAGAGCTCCTGAGTTAAGCAATCTGCGACACTTGGTGCGAATGCCAGAGGAAAACATTTCCACTGCGTCTGGCAAGGAGAAACTGTTCCTGGAGAACACGTTTATCTGGAGCTTGCACCTGCACCTTACACACCCACGGATTTGCAGCACATTCAAATGCATGCCAAGCTTTTTCTTACGCGAGTTGCAAGCTGCGTCAGAAAGATGCGCTTTTTGTCAGATGGAAGCAGCAGCACACACCTTCGAGTTTGAGAAGTACGAAAGAGCCGCAGAAGAGAGTGGTCTAGGAACAAAGGGATAGGAAAGTACATTTGCTTCATGTGCCCTTGTTGCCGCCGAACAACAGGTAGCAGCATAAAGCAGATGCGGCTGAAGTTCTTCCGGGCGACAGCTAACATCAATCGAGCAAGCGGGCTTCCCACAGCTACGTTCCTCTGGCAGTCTGAAAGTTTTGCGCACAAGCCGCTTGCTAAGCGCCTTCCTTTACCTTTAGGCAGTGCTCCTGCATGACCAGCCTGGGGCGTGAATGGTCACTACCCCGCACACACGTTTCGTTGTGGCCGTTGCCAAGCGCTCTGGAAGCGCTGTTTATGATGCAAGCTGAAGGCCTCTTGCGCTTCCATTCTCAGAGCTCCTGAGTTAAGCAATCTGCGACACTTGGTGCGAATGCCAGAGGAAAACATTTCCACTGCGTCTGGCAGGGAGAAACTGTTCCTGGAGAACACGTGTATCTGGAGCTTGCACCTGCACCTTACACACCCACGGATTTGCAGCACATTCAAATGCATGCCAAGCTCTTTCTTACGCAAGTTGCAAGCTGCGTCAGAAGGATGCGCTTTTTGTCAGATGGAAGCAGCAGCACGCACCTTCGAGTTTGAGAAGTACGAAAGAGCTGCAGAAGAGCGTGGTCTAGGAACAAAGGGATAGGAAAGTACATTTGCTTCATGTGCCCTTGTTGCCGCCTAACAACAGGTAGCAGCATAAAGCAGATGCGGCTGAAGTTCTTCCGGGCGACAGCTAACATCAATCGAGCAAGCGGGCTTCCCACAGCTACGGTCCTCTGGCAGTCTGAAAGTTTTGCGCACAAGCCGCTTGCTAAGCGCCTTCCTTTACCTTTTGGCAGTGCTCGTGCATGACCAGCCTCGGGCGTGAATGGTCACTACCCCGCACACACGTTTCGTTGTGCCCGTTGCCAAGCGCTCTGGAAGCACTGTTTATGACGCAAGCTGAAGACCTCTTGCGCTTCCATTCTCAGAGCTCCTGAGTTAAGCAATCTGCGACACTTGGTGCGAATGCCAGAGGAAAACATTTCCACTGCGTCTGGCAGGGAGAAACTGTTCCTGGAGAACACGTTTATCTGGAGCTTGCACCTGCACCTTACACACCCACGGATTTGCAGCATATTCAAATGCATGCCAAGCTCTTTCTTACGCAAGTTGCAAGCTGCGTCAGAAGGATGCGCTTTTTGTCAGATGGAAGCAGCAGCACGCACCTTCGAGTTTGAGAAGTACGAAAGAGCCGCAGAAGAGCGTGGTCTAGGAACAAAGGGATAGGAAATTACATTTGCTTCATGTGCCCTTGTTGCCGCCTAACAACAGGTAGCAGCATAAAGCAGATGCGGCTGAAGATCTTTCGGGCGACAGCTAACATCAATCGAGCAAGCGGGCTTCCCACAGCTACGGTCCTCTGGCAGTCTGAAAGCTTTGCGCACAAGCCGCATGCAAAGCGCCTTCCTTTACCTTTAGGCAGTGCTCGTGCATGACCAGCCTGGGGCGTGAATGGTCACTACCCCGCACACACGTTTCGTTGTGCCCATTGCCAAGCGCTCTGGAAGCGCTGTTTATGATGCAAGCTGAACGCCTCTTGCGCTTCCATTCTCAGTGCTCCTGAGTTAAGCAATCTGCGACACTTGGTGCGAATGCCAGAGGAAAACATTTCCACTGCGTCTGGCAGGGAGAAAATGTTCCTGGAGAACACGTTTATCTGGAGCTTGCACCTGCACCTTACACACCCACAGATTTGCAGCACATTCAAATGCATGCCAAGCTCTTTCTTACGCAAGTTGCAAGCTGCGTCAGAAGGATGCGCTTTTTGTCAGATGGAAGCAGCAGCACGCACCTTCGAGTTTGAGAAGTACGAAAGAGCCGCAGAAGAGCGTGGTCTAGGAACAAAGGGATAGGAAAGTACATTTGCTTCATGTGCCCTTGTTGCCGCCGAACAACAGGTAGCAGCATAAAGCAGATGCGACTGAACTTCTTCCGGGCGACAGCTAACATCAATCGAGCAAGCGGGCTTCCCACAGCTACGTTCCTCTGGCAGTCTGAAAGCTTTGCGCACAAGCCGCTTATAAAGCGCCTTCCTTTACCTTTTGGCAGTGCTCGTGCATGACCAGCCTGGGGCGTGAATGGTCACTACCCCGCACACACGTTTCGTTGTGCCCGTTGCCAAGCGCTCTGGAAGCGCTGTTTATGATGCAAGCTGAACGCCTCTTGCGCTTCCATTCTCAGAGCTCCTGAGTTAAGCAATCTGCGACACTTGGTGCGAATGCCAGAGGAAAACATTTCCACTGCGTCTGGCAGGAAGAAACTGTTCCTGGAGAACACCTTTGTCTGGAGCTTGCACCTGCACCTTACACACCCATGGATTTGCAGCACATTCAAATGCATGCCAAGCTCTTTCTTAGGCAAGTTGCAAGCTGCGTCAGAAGGATGCGCTTTTTGTCAGATGGAAGCAGCAGCACGCACCTTCGAGTTTGAGAAGTACGAAAGAGCCGCAGAAGAGCGTGGTCTAGGAACAAAGGGATAGGAAAGTACATTTGCTTCATGTGCCCTTGTTGCCGCCTAACAACAGGTAGCAGCATAAAGCAGATGCGGCTGAAGTTCTTCCGGGCGACAGCTAACATCAATCGAGCAAGCGGGCTTCCCACAGCTACGTTCCTCTGGCAGTCTGAAAGTTTTGCGCACAAGCCGCATGCAAAGCGCCTTCCTTTACCTTTAGGCAGTGCTCGTGCATGACCACCCTGGGGCGTGAATGGTCACTACCCCGCACACACGTTTCGTTATGGCCGTTGCCAAGCGCTCTGGAAGCGCTGTTTATGACGCAAGCTGAAGATCTCTTGCGCTTCCATTCTCAGAGCTCCTGAGTTAAACAACCTGCGACCCTTGGTGCGAATGCCAGAGGAAAACATTTCCACTGCGTCTGGCAGGGAGAAACTGTTCCTGCAGAACACCTCTGTCTGGAGCTTGCAACTGCACCTTACACACCCACGGATTTGCAGCACATTGAAATGCATGCCAAGCTCTTTCTTACGCAAGTTGCAAGCTGCGTCAGAAGGATGCGCTTTTTGTCAGATGGAAGCAGCAGCAGGCACCTTCGAGTTTGAGAAGTACGAAAGAGCCGCAGAAGAGCGTGGTCTAAGAACAAAGGGATAGGAAAGTACATTTGCTTCATGTGCCCTTGTTGCCGCCTAACAACAGGTAGCAGCATAAAGCAGATGCGGCTGAAGTTCTTCCGGGCGACAGCTAACATCATTCGAGAAAGCGGGCTTCCCACAGCTACGGTCCTCTGGCAGTCTGAAAGTTTTGCGCACAAGCCGCATGCAAAGCGCCTTCCTTTACCTTTAGGCAGTGCTCGTGCATGACCAGCCTGGGGCGTGAATGGTCACTACCCCACACACACGTTTCGTTGTGCCCGTTGCCAAGCGCTCTGGAAGCGCTGTTTATGACGCAAGCTGAACGCCTCTTGCGCTTCCATTCTCAGAGCTCCTGAGTTAAGCAATCTGCGACACTTGGTGCGAATGCCAGAGGAAAACATTTCCACTGCGTCTGGCAAGGAGAAACTGTTCCTGGAGAACACGTTTATCTGGAGCTTGCACCTGCACCTTACACACCCACGGATTTGCAGCACATTCAAATGCATGCCAAGCTTTTTCTTACGCGAGTTGCAAGCTGCGTCAGAAAGATGCGCTTTTTGTCAGATGGAAGCAGCAGCACACACCTTCGAGTTTGAGAAGTACGAAAGAGCCGCAGAAGAGAGTGGTCTAGGAACAAAGGGATAGGAAAGTACATTTGCTTCATGTGCCCTTGTTGCCGCCGAACAACAGGTAGCAGCATAAAGCAGATGCGGCTGAAGTTCTTCCGGGCGACAGCTAACATCAATCGAGCAAGCGGGCTTCCCACAGCTACGTTCCTCTGGCAGTCTGAAAGTTTTGCGCACAAGCCGCATGCAAAGCGCCTTCCTTTACCTTTAGGCAGTGCTCCTGCATGACCAGCCTGGGGCGTGAATGGTCACTACCCCGCACACACGTTTCGTTGTGGCCGTTGCCAAGCGCTCTGGAAGCGCTGTTTATGATGCAAGGTGAAGGCCTCTTGCGCTTCCATTCTCAGAGCTCCTGAGTTAAGCAATCTGCGACACTTGGTGCGAATGCCAGAGGAAAACATTTCCACTGCGTCTGGCAGGGAGAAACTGTTCCTGGAGAACACGTGTATCTGGAGCTTGCACCTGCACCTTACACACCCACGGATTTGCAGCACATTCAAATGCATGCCAAGCTCTTTCTTACGCAAGTTGCAAGCTGCGTCAGAAGGATGCGCTTTTTGTCAGATGGAAGCAGCAGCACGCACCTTCGAGTTTGAGAAGTACGAAAGAGCCGCAGAAGAGCGTGGTCTAGGAACAAAGGGATAGGAAAGTACATTTGCTTCATGTGCCCTTGTTGCCGCCTAACAACAGGTAGCAGCATAAAGCAGATGCGGCTGAAGTTCTTCCGGGTGACAGCTAACATCAATCGAGCAAGCGGGCTTCCCACAGCTACGTTCCTCTGGCAGTCGGAAAATTTTTGCGCACAAGCCGCTTGCTAAGCGCCTTCCTTTACCTTTTGGCAGTGCTCGTGCATGACCAGCCTGGGGCGTGAATGGTCACTACCCCGCACACACGTTTCGTTGTGGCCGTTGCCAAGCGCTCTGGAAGCGCTGTTTATGACGCAAGCTGAAGACCTCTTGCGCTTCCATTCTCAGAGCTCCTGAGTTAAGCAATCTGCGACACTTGGTGCGAATGCCAGAGGAAAACATTTCCACTGCGTCTGGCAGGGAGAAAATGTTCCTGGAGAACACGTTTATCTGGAGCTTGCACCTGCACCTTACACACCCACAGATTTGCAGCACATTGAAATGCATGCCAAGCTCTTTCTTACGCAAGTTGCAAGCTGCGTCAGAAGGATGCGCTTTTTGTCAGATGGAAGCAGCAGCAGGCACCTTCGAGTTTGAGAAGTACGAAAGAGCCGCAGAAGAGCGTGGTCTAAGAACAAAGGGATAGGAAAGTACATTTGCTTCATGTGCCCTTGTTGCCGCCTAACAACAGGTAGCAGCATAAAGCAGATGCGGCTGAAGTTCTTCCGGGCGACAGCTAACATCATTCGAGCAAGCGGGCTTCCCACAGCTACGGTCCTCTGGCAGTCTGAAAGTTTTGCGCACAAGCCGCATGCAAAGCGCCTTCCTTTACCTTTAGGCAGTGCTCGTGCATGACCAGCCTGGGGCGTGAATGGTCACTACCCCACACACACGTTTCGTTGTGCCCGTTGCCAAGCGCTCTGGAAGCGCTGTTTATGACGCAAGCTGAACGCCTCTTGCGCTTCCATTCTCAGAGCTCCTGAGTTAAGCAATCTGCGACACTTGGTGCGAATGCCAGAGGAAAATATTTCCACTGCGTCTGGCAAGGAGAAACTGTTCCTGGAGAACACGTTTATCTGGAGCTTGCACCTGCACCTTACACACCCACGGATTTGCAGCACATTCAAATGCATGCCAAGCTTTTTCTTACGCGAGTTGCAAGCTGCGTCAGAAAGATGCGCTTTTTGTCAGATGGAAGCAGCAGCACACACCTTCGAGTTTGAGAAGTACGAAAGAGCCGCAGAAGAGAGTGGTCTAGGAACAAAGGGATAGGAAAGTACATTTGCTTCATGTGCCCTTGTTGCCGCCGAACAACAGGTAGCAGCATAAAGCAGATGCGGCTGAAGTTCTTCCGGGCGACAGCTAACATCAATCGAGCAAGCGGGCTTCCCACAGCTACGTTCCTCTGGCAGTCTGAAAGTTTTGCGCACAAGCCGCATGCAAAGCGCCTTCCTTTACCTTTAGGCAGTGCTCCTGCATGACCAGCCTGGGGCGTGAATGGTCACTACCCCGCACACACGTTTCGTTGTGCCTGTTGCCAAGCGCTCTGGAAGCGCTGTTTATGATGCAAGCTGAACGCCTCTTGCGCTTCCATTCTCAGTGCTCCTGAGTTAAGCAATCTGCGACACTTGGTGCGAATGCCAGAGGAAAACATTTCCACTGCGTCTGGCAGGGAGAAAATGTTCCTGGAGAACACGTTTATCTGGAGCTTGCACCTGCACCTTACACACCCACAGATTTGCAGCACATTCAAATGCATGCCAAGCTCTTTCTTACGCAAGTTGCAAGCTGCGTCAGAAGGATGCGCTTTTTGTCAGATGGAAGCAGCAGCACGCACCTTCGAGTTTGAGAAGTACGAAAGAGCCGCAGAAGAGCGTGGTCTAGGAACAAAGGGATAGGAAAGTACATTTGCTTCATGTGCCCTTGTTGCCGCCGAACAACAGGTAGCAGCATAAAGCAGATGCGACTGAACTTCTTCCGGGCGACAGCTAACATCAATCGAGCAAGCGGGCTTCCCACAGCTACGTTCCTCTGGCAGTCTGAAAGCTTTGCGCACAAGCCGCTTATAAAGCGCCTTCCTTTACCTTTTGGCAGTGCTCGTGCATGACCAGCCTGGGGCGTGAATGGTCACTACCCCGCACACACGTTTCGTTGTGCCCGTTGCCAAGCGCTCTGGAAGCGCTGTTTATGATGCAAGCTGAACGCCTCTTGCGCTTCCATTCTCAGAGCTCCTGAGTTAAGCAATCTGCGACACTTGGTGCGAATGCCAGAGGAAAACATTTCCACTGCGTCTGGCAAGGAGAAACTGTTCCTGGAGAACACGTTTATCTGGAGCTTGCACCTGCACCTTACACACCCACGGATTTGCAGCACATTCAAATGCATGCCAAGCTTTTTCTTACGCGAGTTGCAAGCTGCGTCAGAAAGATGCGCTTTTTGTCAGATGGAAGCAGCAGCACACACCTTCGAGTTTGAGAAGTACGAAAGAGCCGCAGAAGAGAGTGGTCTAGGAACAAAGGGATAGGAAAGTACATTTGCTTCATGTGCCCTTGTTGCCGCCGAACAACAGGTAGCAGCATAAAGCAGATGCGGCTGAAGTTCTTCCGGGCGACAGCTAACATCAATCGAGCAAGCGGGCTTCCCACAGCTACGTTCCTCTGGCAGTCTGAAAGTTTTGCGCACAAGCCGCATGCAAAGCGCCTTCCTTTACCTTTAGGCAGTGCTCCTGCATGACCAGCCTGGGGCGTGAATGGTCACTACCCCGCACACACGTTTCGTTGTGGCCGTTGCCAAGCGCTCTGGAAGCGCTGTTTATGATGCAAGCTGAAGGCCTCTTGCGCTTCCATTCTCAGAGCTCCTGAGTTAAGCAATCTGCGACACTTGGTGCGAATGCCAGAGGAAAACATTTCCACTGCGTCTGGCAGGGAGAAACTGTTCCTGGAGAACACGTGTATCTGGAGCTTGCACCTGCACCTTACACACCCACGGATTTGCAGCACATTCAAATGCATGCCAAGCTCTTTCTTACGCAAGTTGCAAGCTGCGTCAGAAGGATGCGCTTTTTGTCAGATGGAAGCAGCAGCACGCACCTTCGAGTTTGAGAAGTACGAAAGAGCCGCAGAAGAGCGTGGTCTAGGAACAAAGGGATAGGAAAGTACATTTGCTTCATGTGCCCTTGTTGCCGCCTAACAACAGGTAGCAGCATAAAGCAGATGCGGCTGAAGTTCTTCCGGGTGACAGCTAACATCAATCGAGCAAGCGGGCTTCCCACAGCTACGTTCCTCTGGCAGTCGGAAAATTTTTGCGCACAAGCCGCTTGCTAAGCGCCTTCCTTTACCTTTTGGCAGTGCTCGTGCATGACCAGCCTGGGGCGTGAATGGTCACTACCCCGCACACACGTTTCGTTGTGGCCGTTGCCAAGCGCTCTGGAAGCGCTGTTTATGACGCAAGCTGAAGACCTCTTGCGCTTCCATTCTCAGAGCTCCTGAGTTAAGCAACCTGCGACACTTGGTGCGAATGCCAGAGGAAAACATTTCCACTGCGTCTGGCAGGGAGAAACTGTTCCTGCAGAACACCTCTGTCTGGAGCTTGCAACTGCACCTTACACACCCACGGATTTGCAGCACATTGAAATGCATGCCAAGCTCTTTCTTACGCAAGTTGCAAGCTGCGTAAGAAGGATGCGCTTTTTGTCAGATGGAAGCAGCAGCATGCACCTTCGAGTTTGAGAAGTACGAAAGAGCCGCAGAAGAGCGTGGTCTAGGAACAAAGGGATAGGAAAGTACATTTGCTTCATGTGCCCTTGTTGCCGCCTAACAACAGGTAGCAGCATAAAGCAGATGCGGCTGAAGTTCTTCCGGGCGACAGCTAACATCAATCGAGCAAGCGGGCTTCCCACAGCTACGTTCCTCTGGCAGTCTGAAAGCTTTGCGCACAAGCCGCTTGCTAAACGCCTTCCTTTACCTTTTGGCAGTGCTCGTGCATGACCAGCCTGGGGCGTGAATCGTCACTACCCCGCACACACGTTTCGTTGTGCCCGTTGCCAAGCGCTCTGGAAGCGCTGTTTATGACGCAAGCCGAACGCCTCTTGCGCTTCCATTCTCAGAGCTCCTGAGTTAAGCAATCTGCGTCCCTTGGTGCGAATGCCAGAGGAAAACATTTCCACTGCGTCTGGCAAGGAGAAACTGTTCCTGGAGAACACGTTTATCTGGAGCTTGCACCTGCACCTTACACACCCACGGATTTGCAGCACATTCAAATGCATGCCAAGCTCTTTCTTACGCAAGTTGCAAGCTGCGTCAGAAGGATGCGCTTTTTGTCAGATGGAAGCAGCAGCACGCACCTTCGAGTTTGAGAAGTACGAAAGAGCCGCAGAAGAGCGTGGTCTAGGAACAAAGGGATAGGAAAGTACATTTGCTTCATGTGCCCTTGTTGCCGCCTAACAACATGTAGCAGCATAAAGCAGATGCGGCTGAAGTTCTTCCGGGCGACAGCTAACATCAATTGAGAAAGCGGGCTTCCCACAGCTACGGTCCTCTGGCAGTCTGAAAGTTTTGTGCACAAGCCGCATGCAAAGCGCCTTCCTTTACCTTTAGGCAGTGCTTGTGCATGACCAGCCTGGGGCGTGAATGGTCACTACCCCGCACACACGTTTCGTTGTGCCCATTGCCAAGCGCTCTGGAAGCGCTGTTTATGATGCAAGCTGAACGCCTCTTGCGCTTCCATTCCCAGAGCTCCTGAGTTAAGCAATCTGCGACACTTGGTGCGAATGCCAGAGGAAAACATTTCCACTGCGTCTGGCAGGGAGAAACTGTTCCTGGAGAACACGTTTATCTGGAGCTTGCACCTGCACCTTACACACCCACGGATTTGCAGCACATTCAAATGCATGCCAAGCTCTTTCTTACGCAAGTTGCAAGCTGCGTCAGAAGGATGCGCTTTTTGTCAGATGGAAGCAGCAGCACGCACCTTCGAGTTTGAGAAGTACGAAAGAGCCACAGAAGAGCGTGGTCTAGGAACAAAGGGATAGGAAAGTACATTTGCTTCATGTGCCCTTGTTGCCGCCTAACAACAGGTAGCAGCATACAGCAGATGCGGCTGAAGTTCTTCCGGGCGACAGCTAACATCAATCGAGCAAGCGGGCTTCCCACAGCTACGGTCCTCTGGCAGTCTGAAAGTTTTGCGCACAAGCCGCTTGCTAAGCGCCTTCCTTTACCTTTTGGCAGTGCTCGTGCATGACCAGCCTCGGGCGTGAATGGTCACTACCCCGCACACACGTTTCGTTGTGCCCGTTGCCAAGCGCTCTGGAAGCACTGTTTATGACGCAAGCTGAAGACCTCTTGCGCTTCCATTCTCAGAGCTCCTGAGTTAAGCAATCTGCGACACTTGGTGCGAATGCCAGAGGAAAACATTTCCACTGCGTCTGGCAGGGAGAAACTGTTCCTGGAGAACACGTTTATCTGGAGCTTGCACCTGCACCTTACACACCCACGGATTTGCAGCATATTCAAATGCATGCCAAGCTCTTTCTTACGCAAGTTGCAAGCTGCGTCAGAAGGATGCGCTTTTTGTCAGATGGAAGCAGCAGCACGCACCTTCGAGTTTGAGAAGTACGAAAGAGCCGCAGAAGAGCGTGGTCTAGGAACAAAGGGATAGGAAAGTACATTTGCTTCATGTGCCCTTGTTGCCGCCTAACAACAGGTAGCAGCATAAAGCAGATGCGGCTGAAGATCTTTCGGGCGACAGCTAACATCAATCGAGCAAGCGGGCTTCCCACAGCTACGTTCCTCTGGCAGTCTGAAAGCTTTGCGCACAAGCCGCATGCAAAGCGACTTCCTTTACCTTTAGGCAGTGCTCCTGCATGACCAGCCTGGGGCGTGAATGGTCACTACCCCGCACACACGTTTCGTTGTGCCCATTGCCAAGCGCTCTGGAAGCGCTGTTTATGATGCAAGCTGAACGCCTCTTGCGCTTCCATTCTCAGAGCTCCTGAGTTAAGCAATCTGCGACACTTGGTGCGAATGCCAGAGGAAAACATTTCCACTGCGTCTGGCAGGGAGAAAATGTTCCTGGAGAACACGTTTATCTGGAGCTTGCACCTGCACCTTACACACCCACAGATTTGCAGCACATTCAAATGCATGCCAAGCTCTTTCTTACGCAAGTTGCAAGCTGCGTCAGAAGGATGCGCTTTTTGTCAGATGGAAGCAGCAGCACGCACCTTCGAGTTTGAGAAGTACGAAAGAGCCGCAGAAGAGCGTGGTCTAGGAACAAAGGGATAGGAAAGTACATTTGCTTCATGTGCCCTTGTTGCCGCCTAACAACAGGTAGCAGCATAAAGCAGATGCGACTGAACTTCTTCCGGGCGACAGCTAACATCAATCGAGCAAGCGGGCTTCCCACAGCTACGTTCCTCTGGCAGTCTGAAAGCTTTGCGCACAAGCCGCTTATAAAGCGCCTTCCTTTACCTTTAGGCAGTGCTCGTGCATGACCAGCCTGGGGCGTGAATGGTCACTACCCCGCACACACGTTTCATTGTGCCCGTTGCCAAGCGCTCTGGAAGCGCTGTTTATGATGCAAGCTGAACGCCTCTTGCGCTTCCATTCTCAGAGCTCCTGAGTTAAGCAATCTGCGACACTTGGTGCGAATGCCAGAGGAAAACATTTCCACTGCGTCTGGCAGGAAGAAACTGTTCCTGGAGAACACCTTTGTCTGGAGCTTGCACCTGCACCTTACACACCCATGGATTTGCAGCACATTCAAATGCATGCCAAGCTCTTTCTTAGGCAAGTTGCAAGCTGCGTCAGAAGGATGCGCTTTTTGTCAGATGGAAGCGGCAGCACGCACCTTCGAGTTTGAGAAGTACGAAAGAGCCGCAGAAGAGCGTGGTCTAGGAACAAAGGGATAGGAAAGTACATTTGCTTCATGTGCCCCTGTTGCCGCCTAACAACAGGTAGCAGCATAAAGCAGATGCGACTGAAGTTCTTCCGGGCGACAGCTAACATCAATCGAGCAAGCGGGCTTCCCACAGCTACGGTCCCCTGGCAGTCTGAAAGCTTTGCGCACAAGCCGCTTGCTAAGCGCCTTCCTTTACCTTTTGGCAGTGCTCGTGCATGACAAGCCTGGGGCGTGAATGGTCACTACCCCGCACACACGTTTCGTTGTGCTCGTTGCCAAGCGCTCTGAAACGCTGTTTATGACGCAAGCTGAACGCCTCTTGCGCTTCCATTCTCAGAGCTCCTGAGTTAAGCAATCTGCGACACTTGGTGCGAATGCCAGAAGAAAACATTTCCACTGCGTCTGGCAGGGAGAAACTGTTCCTGGAGAACACGTTTATCTGGAGCTTGCACCTGCACCTTACACACCCATGGATTTGCAGCACATTCAAATGCATGCCAAGCTCTTTCTTACGCAAGTTGCAAGCTGCGTCAGAAGGATGCGCTTTTTGTCAGATGGAAGCAGCAGCACGCACCTTCGAGTTTGAGAAGTACGAAAGAGCCGCAGAAGAGCGTGGTCTAGGAACAAAGGGATAGGAAATTACATTTGCTTCATGTGCCCTTGTTGCCGCCTAACAACAGGTAGCAGCATAAAGCAGATGCGGCTGAAGTTCTTCCGGGCGACAGCTAACATCAATCGAGCAAGCGGGCTTCCCACAGCTACGGTCCTCTGGCAGTCTGAAAGTTTTGTGCACAAGCCGCATGCAAAGCGCCTTCCTTTACCTTTAGGCAGTGCTCGTGCATGACCAGCCTGGGGCGTGAATGGTCACTACCCCGCACACACGTTTCGTTGTGCCCGTTGCCAAGCGCTCTGGAAGCGCTGTTTATGATGCAAGCTGAAGGCCTCTTGCGCTTCCATTCTCAGAGCTCCTGAGTTAAGCAATCTGCGACACTTGGTGCGAATGCCAGAGGAAAACATTTCCACTGCGTCTGGCAAGGAGAAACTGTTCCTGGAGAACACGTTTATCTGGAGCTTGCACCTGCACCTTACACACCCACGGATTTGCAGCACATTCAAATGCATGCCAAGCTTTTTCTTACGCAAGTTGCAAGCTGCGTCAGAAAGATGCGCTTTTTGTCAGATGGAAGCAGCAGCACACACCTTTGAGTTTGAGAAGTACGAAAGAGCCGCAGAAGAGCGTGGTCTAGGAACAAAGGGATAGGAAAGTACATTTGCTTCATGTGCCCTTGTTGCCGCCGAAAAACAGGTAGCAGCATAAAGCAGATGCGGCTGAAGTTCTTCCGGGCGACAGCTAACATCAATCGAGCAAGCGGGCTTCCCACAGCTACGTTCCTCTGGCAGTCTGAAAGTTTTGCGCACAAGCCGCATGCAAAGCGCCTTCCTTTACCTTTAGGCAGTGCTCGTGCATGACCACCCTGGGGCGTGAATGGTCACTACCCCGCACACACGTTTCGTTATGGCCGTTGCCAAGCGCTCTGGAAGCGCTGTTTATGACGCAAGCTGAAGATCTCTTGCGCTTCCATTCTCAGAGCTCCTGAGTTAAACAACCTGCGACACTTGGTGCGAATGCCAGAGGAAAACATTTCCACTGCGTCTGGCAGGGAGAAACTGTTCCTGCAGAACACCTCTGTCTGGAGCTTGCAACTGCACCTTACACACCCACGGATTTGCAGCACATTGAAATGCATGCCAAGCTCTTTCTTACGCAAGTTGCAAGCTGCGTCAGAAGGATGCGCTTTTTGTCAGATGGAAGCAGCAGCAGGCACCTTCGAGTTTGAGAAGTACGAAAGAGCCGCAGAAGAGCGTGGTCTAAGAACAAAGGGATAGGAAAGTACATTTGCTTCATGTGCCCTTGTTGCCGCCTAACAACAGGTAGCAGCATAAAGCAGATGCGGCTGAAGTTCTTCCGGGCGACAGCTAACATCATTCGAGCAAGCGGGCTTCCCACAGCTACGGTCCTCTGGCAGTCTGAAAGTTTTGCGCACAAGCCGCATGCAAAGCGCCTTCCTTTACCTTTAGGCAGTGCTCGTGCATGACCAGCCTGGGGCGTGAATGGTCACTACCCCACACACACGTTTCGTTGTGCCCGTTGCCAAGCGCTCTGGAAGCGCTGTTTATGACGCAAGCTGAACGCCTCTTGCGCTTCCATTCTCAGAGCTCCTGAGTTAAGCAATCTGCGACACTTGGTGCGAATGCCAGAGGAAAACATTTCCACTGCGTCTGGCAAGGAGAAACTGTTCCTGGAGAACACGTTTATCTGGAGCTTGCACCTGCACCTTACACACCCACGGATTTGCAGCACATTCAAATGCATGCCAAGCTTTTTCTTACGCGAGTTGCAAGCTGCGTCAGAAAGATGCGCTTTTTGTCAGATGGAAGCAGCAGCACACACCTTCGAGTTTGAGAAGTACGAAAGAGCCGCAGAAGAGAGTGGTCTAGGAACAAAGGGATAGGAAAGTACATTTGCTTCATGTGCCCTTGTTGCCGCCGAACAACAGGTAGCAGCATAAAGCAGATGCGGCTGAAGTTCTTCCGGGCGACAGCTAACATCAATCGAGCAAGCGGGCTTCCCACAGCTACGTTCCTCTGGCAGTCTGAAAGCATTGCGCACAAGCCGCTTGCTAAGCGCCTCCCTTTTCCTTTAGGCAGTGCTCGTGCATGACCAGCCTGGGGCGTGAATGGTCACTACCCCGCACACAAGTTTCGTTATGCCTGTTGCCAAGCGCTCTGGAAGCGCTGCTTATGATGCAAGCCGTACGCCTCTTGCGCTTCCATTCTCAGAGCTCCTGAGTTAAGCAATCTGCGACCCTTGGTGCGAATGCCAGAGGAAAACATTTCCACTGCGTCTGGCAGGAAGAAACTGTTCCTGGAGAACATGTTTATCTGGAGCTTGCACCTGCACCTTACACACCCACGGATTTGCAGCACATTCAAATGCATGCCAAGCTCTTTCTTACGCAAGTTGCAAGCTGCGTCAGAAGGATGCGCTTTTTGTCAGATGGAAGCAGCAGCACGCACCTTCGAGTTTGAGAAGTACGAAAGAGCCGCAGAAGAGCGTGGTCTAGGAACAAAGGGATAGGAAAGTACATTTGCTTCATGTGCCCTTGTTGCCGCTTAACAACAGGTAGAAGCATAAAGCAGATGCGGCTGAAGTTCTTCCGGGCGACAGCTAACATCAATCGAGCAAGCAGGCTTCCCACAGCTATGGTCCTCTGGCAGTCTGAAAGTTTTGCGCACAAGCCGCTTGCTAAGCGCCTTCCTTTACCTTTTGGCAGTGCTCGTGCATGACCAGCCTCGGGCGTGAATGGTCACTACCCCGCACACACGTTTCGTTGTGCCCGTTGCCAAGCGCTCTGGAAGCGCTGTTTATGACGCAAGCTGAACGCCTCTTGCGCTTCCATTCTCAGAGCTCCTGAGTTAAGCAATCTGCGACACTTGGTGCGAATGCCAGAGGAAAACATTTCCACTGCGTCTGGCAGGGAGAAACTGTTCCTGCAGAACACCTTTGTCTGGAGCTCGCACCTGCACCTTACACACCCACGGATTTGCAGCACATTCAAATGCATGCCAAGCTCTTTCTTACGCAAGTTGCAAGCTGCGTCAGAAGGATGCGCTTTTTGTCAGATGGAAGAAGCAGCACGCACCTTCGAGTTTGAGAAGTACGAAAGAGCCGCAGAAGAGCGTGGTCTAGGAACAAAGGGATAGGAAAGTACATTTGCTTCATGTGCCCTTGTTGCCGCCTAACAACAGGTAGCAGCATAAAGCAGATGCGACTGAAGTTCTTTCGGGCGACAGCTAACATCAATCGAGCAAGCGGGCTTCCCACAGCTACGTTCCTCTGGCAGTCGGAAAGTTTTGCGCACAACCCGCATGCATAGCGCCTTCCTTTACCTTTAGGCAGTGCTCGTGCATGACCAGCCTGGGGCGTGAATGGTCACTACCCCGCACACACGTTTCGTTGTGCCCGTTGCCAAGCGCTCTGGAAGCGCTGTTTATGACGCAAGCCGAACGCCTCTTGCGCTTCCATTCTCAGAGCTCCTGAGTTAAGCAATCTGCGACACTTGGTGCGAATGCCAGAGGAAAACATTTCCACTGCGTCTGGCAGGGAGAAACTGTTCCTGCAGAACACCTTTGTCTGGAGCTCGCACCTGCACCTTACACACCCACGGATTTGCAGCACATTCAAATGCATGCCAAGCTCTTTCTTACGCAAGTTGCAAGCTGCGTCAGAAGGATGCGCTTTTTGTCAGATGGAAGCAGCAGCACGCACCTTCGAGTTTGAGAAGTACGAAAGAGCCGCAGAAGAGCGTGGTCTAGGAACAAAGGGATAGGAAAGTACATTTGCTTCATGTGCCCTTGTTGCCGCCGAACAACAGGTAGCAGCATAAAGCAGATGCGACTGAAGTTCTTCCGGGCGACAGCTAACATCAATCGAGCAAGCGGGCTTCCCACAGCTACGTTCCTCTGGCAGTCTGAAAGCTTTGCGCACAAGCCGCTTGCTAAGCGCCTTCCTTTACCTTTTGGCAGTGCTCGTGCATGACCAGCCGGGGGCGTGAATGGTCACTACCCCGCACACACGTTTCGTTGTGGCCGTTGCCAAGCGCTCTGGAAGCGCTGTTTATGACGCAAGCCGAACGCCTCTTGCGCTTCCATTCTCAGAGCTCCTGAGTTAAGCAATCTGCGACACTTGGTGCGAATGCCAGAGGAAAACATTTCCACTGCGTCTGGCAGGGACAAACTGTTCCTGCAGAACACCTTTGTCTGGAGCTCGCACCTGCACCTTACACACCCACGGATTTGCAGCACATTCAAATGCATGCCAAGCTCTTTCTTACGCAAGTTGCAAGCTGCGTCAGAAGGATGCGCTTTTTGTCAGATGGAAGCAGCAGCACGCACCTTCGAGTTTGAGAAGTACGAAAGAGCCGCAGAAGAGCGTGGTCTAGGAACAAAGGGATAGGAAATTACATTTGCTTCATGTGCCCTTGTTGCCGCCTAACAACAGGTAGAAGCATAAAGCAGATGCGGCTGAAGTTCTTCCGGGAGACAGCTAACATCAATCGAGCAAGCGGGCTTCCCACAGAGCTACGGTCCTCTGGCAGTCTGAAAGTTTTGCGCACAAGCCGCATGCAAAGCGCCTTCCTTTACCTTTAGGCAGTGCTCGTGCATGACCAGCCTGGGGCGTGAATGGTCACTACCCCGCACACACGTTTCGTTGTGCCCGTTGCCAAGCGCTCTGGAAGCGCTGTTTATGATGCAAGCTGAACGCCTCTTGCGCTTCCATTCTCAGAGCTCCTGAGTTAAGCAATCTGCGACACTTGGTGCGAATGCCAGAGGAAAATATATCCACTGCGTCTGGCAGGGAGAATCTGTACCTGGAGAACACTTTTATCTGGAGCTTGCACCTGCACCTTATACACCCACGGATTTGCAGCACATTCAAATGCATGCCAAGCTCTTTCTTACGCAAGTTGCAAGCTGCGTCAGAAGGATGCGCTTTTTGTCAGATGGAAGCAGCAGCACGCACCTTCGAGTTTGAGAAGTACGAAAGAGCCGCAGAAGAGCGTGGTCTAGGAACAAAGGGATAGGAAAGTACATTTGCTTCATGTGCCCTTGTTGCCGCCTAACAACAGGTAGCAGCATAAAGCAGATGCGACTGAAGTTCTTCCGGGCGACAGCTAACATCAATCGAGCAAGCGGGCTTCCCACAGCTAAGTTCCTCTGGCAGTCTGAAAGCTTTGCGCACAAGCCGCTTGCTAAGCGCCTTCCTTTACCTTTTGGCAGTGCTCGTGCATGACCAGCCTGGGGCGTGAATGGTCACTACCCCGCACACACGTTTCGTTGTGCCCGTTGCCAAGCGCTCTGGAAGCGCTGTTTATGACGCAAGCCGAACGCCTCTTGCGCTTCCATTCTCAGAGCTCCTGAGTTAAGCAATCTGCGACACTTGGTGCGAATGCCAGAGGAAAACATTTCCACTGCGTCTGGCAGGGAGAAACTGTTCCTGCAGAACACCTTTGTCTGGAGCTCGCACCTGCACCTTACACACCCACGGATTTGCAGCACATTCAAATGCATGCCAAGCTCTTTCTTACGCAAGTTGCAAGCTGCGTCAGAAGGATGCGCTTTTTGTCAGATGGAAGCAGCAGCACGCACCTTCGAGTTTGAGAAGTACGAAAGAGCCGCAGAAGAGCGTGGTCTAGGAACAAAGGGATAGGAAATTACATTTGCTTCATGTGCCCTTGTTGCCGCCTAACAACAGGTAGAAGCATAAAGCAGATGCGGCTGAAGTTCTTCCGGGCGACAGCTAACATCAATCGAGCAAGCGGGCTTCCCACAGCTACGGTCCTCTGGCAGTCTGAGAGTTTTGCGCACAAGCCGCTTATAAAGCGCCTTCCTTTACCTTTTGGCAGTGCTCGTGCCTGACCAGCCTGGGGCGTGAATGGTCACTACCCCGCACACACGTTTCGTTGTGCCCGTTGCCAAGCGCTCTGGAAGCGCTGTTTATGACGCAAGCTGAACGCCTCTTGCGCTTCCATTCTCAGAGCTCCTGAGTTAAGCAATCTGCGACACTTGGTGCGAATGCCAGAGGAAAACATTTCCACTGCGTCTGGCAGGGAGAAACTGTTCCTGCAGAACACGTTTTTCTGGAGCTTGCACCTGCACCTTACACACCCACGGATTTGCAGCACATTCAAATGCATGCCAAGCTCTTTCTTACGCAAGTTGCAAGCTGCGTCAGAAGGATGCGCTTTTTGTCAGATGGAAGCAGCAGCACGCACCTTCGAGTTTGAGAAGTACGAAAGAGCCGCAGAAGAGCGTGGTCTAGGAACAAAGGGATAGGAAAGTACATTTGTTTCATGTGCCCTTGTTGCCGCCGAACAACAGGTAGCAGCATAAAGCAGATGCGGCAGAAGTTCTTCCGGGTGACAGCTAACATCAATCGAGCAAGCGGGCTTCCCACAGCTACGTTCCTCTGGCAGTCTGAAAGTTTTGCGCACAAGCCGCATGCAAAGCGCCTTCCTTTACCTTTAGGCAGTGCTCGTGCATGACCAGCCTGGGGCGTGAATGGTCACTACCCCGCACACACGTTTCGTTGTGCCCGTTGCCAAGCGCTCTGGAAGCGCTGTTTATGACGCAAGCTGAACGCCTCTTGCGCTTCCATTCTCAGAGCTCCTGAGTTAAGCAATCTGCGACACTTGGTGCGAATGCCAGAGGAAAACATTTCCACTGCGTCTGGCAGGGAGAAACTGTTCCTGCAGAACACCTTTGTCTGGAGCTTGCACCTGCACCTTACACACCCATGGATTTGCAGCACATTCAAATGCATGCCAAGCTCTTTCTTACGCAAGTTGCAAGCTGCGTCAGAAGGATGCGCTTTTTGTCAGATGGAAGCAGCAGCACGCACCTTCGAGTTTGAGAAGTACGAAAGAGCCGCAGAAGAGCGTGGTCTAGGAACAAAGGGATAGGAAAGTACATTTGCTTCATGTGCCCTTGTTGCCGCCTAACAACAGGTAGCAGCATAAAGCAGATGCGGCTGAAGTTCTTCCGGGCGACAGCTAACATCAATCGAGCAAGCGGGCTTCCCACAGCTATGGTCCTCTGGCAGTCTGAAAGTTTTGCGCACAAGCCGCTTGCTAAGCGCCTTCCTTTACCTTTTGGCAGTGCTCGTGCATGACCAGCCTCGGGCGTGAATGGTCACTACCCCGCACACACGTTTCGTTGTGGCCGTTGCCAAGCGCTCTGGAAGCGCTGTTTATGACGCAAGCTGAACGCCTCTTGCGCTTCCATTCTCAGAGCTCCTGAGTTAAGCAATCTGCGAGCCTTGGTGCGAATGCCAGAGGAAAACATTTCCACTGCGTCTGGCAGGGAGAATCTGTTCCTGGAGAACACGTTTATCTGGAGCTTGCACCTGCACCTTACACACCCACGGATTTGCAGCACATTCAAATGCATGCCAAGCTCTTCCTTACGCAAGTTGCAAGCTGCGTCAGAAGGATGTGCTTTTTGTCAGATGGAAGCAGCAGCAGGCACCTTCGAGTTTGAGAAGTACGAAAGAGCCGCAGAAGAGCGTGGTCTAGGAACAAAGGGATAGGAAAGTACATTTGCTTCATGTGCCCTTGTTGCCGCCTAACAACAGGTAGCAGCATAAAGCAGATGCGACTGAAGTTCTTCCGGGCGACAGCTAACATCAATCGAGCAAACGGGCTTCCCACAGCTACGTTCCTCTGGCAGTCTGAAAGCTTTGCGCACAAGCCGCTTGCTAAGCGCCTTCCTTTACCTTTTGGCAGTGCTCGTGCATGACCAGCCTGGGGCGTGAATGGTCACTACCCCGCACACACGTTTCGTTGTGCCCGTTGCCAAGCGCTCTGGAAGCGCTGTTTATGACGCAAGCCGAACGCCTCTTGCGCTTCCATTCTCAGAGCTCCTGAGTTAAGCAATCTGCGACACTTGGTGCGAATGCCAGAGGAAAACATTTCCACTGCGCCTGGCAGGGAGAAACTGTTCCTGCAGAACACCTTTGTCTGGAGCTCGCACCTGCACCTTACACACCCACGGATTTGCAGCACATTCAAATGCATGCCAAGCTCTTTCTTACGCAAGTTGCAAGCTGCATCAGAAGGATGCGCTTTTTGTCAGATGGAAGCAGCAGCACGCACCTTCGAGTTTGAGAAGTACGAAAGAGCCGCAGAAGAGCGTGGTCTAGGAACAAAGGGATAGGAAATTACATTTGCTTCATGTGCCCTTGTTGCCGCCTAACAACAGGTAGCAGCATAAAGCAGATGCGGCTGAAGTTCTTCCGGGCGACAGCTAACATCAATCGAGCAAGCGGGCTTCCCACAGCTACGTTCCTCTGGCAGTCTGAAAGCATTGCGCACAAGCCGCTTGCTAAGCGCCTCCCTTTTCCTTTAGGCAGTGCTCGTGCATGACCAGCTTGGGGCGTGAATGGTCACTACCCCGCACACACGTTTCGTTGTGGCCGTTGCCAAGCGCTCTGGAAGCGCTGTTTATGACACAAGCTGAACGCCTCTTGCGCTTCCATTCTCAGAGCTCCTGAGTTAAGCAATCTGCGAGCCTTGGTGCGAATGCCAGAGGAAAACATTTCCACTGCGTCTGGCAGGGAGAATCTGTTCCTGGAGAACACGTTTATCTGGAGCTTGCACCTGCACCTTACACACCCACGGATTTGCAGCACATTCAAATGCATGCCAAGCTCTTCCTTACGCAAGTTGCAAGCTGCGTCAGAAGGATGTGCTTTTTGTCAGATGGAAGCAGCAGCAGGCACCTTCGAGTTTGAGAAGTACGAAAGAGCCGCAGAAGAGCGTGGTCTAGGAACAAAGGGATAGGAAAGTACATTTGCTTCATGTGCCCTTGTTGCCGCCTAACAACAGGTAGCAGCATAAAGCAGATGCGACTGAAGTTTTTCCGGGCGACAGCTAACATCAATCGAGCAAGCGGGCTTCCCACAGCTACGGTCCTCTGGCAGTCTGAAAGCTTTGCGCACAAGCCGCTTGCTAAGCGCCTTCCTTTACCTTTTGGCAGTGCTCCTGCATGACCAGCCTGGGGCGTGAATGGTCACTACCCCGCACACACGTTTCGTTGTGCCCGTTGCCAAGCGCTCTGGAAGCGCTGTTTATGATGCAAGCTGAACGCCTCTTGCGCTTCCATTCTCAGAGCTCCTGAGTTAAGCAATCTGCGACACTTGGTGCGAATGCCAGAGGAAAACATTTCCACTGCGTCTGGCAGGGAGAAACTGTTCCTGCAGAACACCTTTGTCTGGAGCTCGCACCTGCACCTTACACACCCACGGATTTGCAGCACATTCAAATGCATGCCAAGCTCTTTCTTACGCAAGTTGCAAGCTGCGTCAGAAGGATGCGCTTTTTGTCAGATGGAAGCAGCAGCACGCACCTTCGAGTTTGAGAAGTACGAAAGAGCCGCAGAAGAGCGTGGTCTAGGAACAAAGGGATAGGAAAGTACATTTGCTTCATGTGCCCTTGTTGCCGCCTAACAACAGGTAGCAGCATAAAGCAGATGCGGCTGAAGTTCTTCCGGGCGACAGCTAACATCAATCGAGCAAGCGGGCTTCCCACAGCTAAGTTCCTCTGGCAGTCTGAAAGCTTTGCGCACAAGCCGCTTGCTAAGCGCCTTCCTTTACCTTTTGGCAGTGCTCGTGCATGACCAGCCTGGGGCGTGAATGGTCACTACCCCGCACACACGTTTCGTTGTGCCCGTTGCCAAGCGCTCTGGAAGCGCTGTTTATGACGCAAGCCGAACGCCTCTTGCGCTTCCATTCTCAGAGCTCCTGAGTTAAGCAATCTGCGACACTTGGTGCGAATGCCAGAGGAAAACATTTCCACTGCGTCTGGCAGGGAGAAACTGTTCCTGCAGAACACCTTTGTCTGGAGCTCGCACCTGCACCTTACACACCCACGGATTTGCAGCACATTCAAATGCATGCCAAGCTCTTTCTTACGCAAGTTGCAAGCTGCGTCAGAAGGATGCGCTTTTTGTCAGATGGAAGCAGCAGCACGCACCTTCGAGTTTGAGAAGTACGAAAGAGCCGCAGAAGAGCGTGGTCTAGGAACAAAGGGATAGGAAATTACATTTGCTTCATGTGCCCTTGTTGCCGCCTAACAACAGGTAGAAGCATAAAGCAGATGCGGCTGAAGTTCTTCCGGGCGACAGCTAACATCAATCGAGCAAGCGGGCTTCCCACAGCTACGGTCCTCTGGCAGTCTGAAAGTTTTGCGCACAAGCCGCTTATAAAGCGCCTTCCTTTACCTTTTGGCAGTGCTCGTGCCTGACCAGCCTGGGGCGTGAATGGTCACTACCCCGCACACACGTTTCGTTGTGCCCGTTGCCAAGCGCTCTGGAAGCGCTGTTTATGACGCAAGCTGAACGCCTCTTGCGCTTCCATTCTCAGAGCTCCTGAGTTAAGCAATCTGCGACACTTGGTGCGAATGCCAGAGGAAAACATTTCCACTGCGTCTGGCAGGGAGAAACTGTTCCTGCAGAACACGTTTTTCTGGAGCTTGCACCTGCACCTTACACACCCACGGATTTGCAGCACATTCAAATGCATGCCAAGCTCTTTCTTACGCAAGTTGCAAGCTGCGTCAGAAGGATGCGCTTTTTGTCAGATGGAAGCAGCAGCACGCACCTTCGAGTTTGAGAAGTACGAAAGAGCCGCAGAAGAGCGTGGTCTAGGAACAAAGGGATAGGAAAGTACATTTGTTTCATGTGCCCTTGTTGCCGCCGAACAACAGGTAGCAGCATAAAGCAGATGCGGCAGAAGTTCTTCCGGGCGACAGCTAACATCAATCGAGCAAGCGGGCTTCCCACAGCTACGTTCCTCTGGCAGTCTGAAAGTTTTGCGCACAAGCCGCATGCAAAGCGCCTTCCTTTACCTTTAGGCAGTGCTCGTGCATGACCAGCCTGGGGCGTGAATGGTCACTACCCCGCACACACGTTTCGTTGTGCCCGTTGCCAAGCGCTCTGGAAGCGCTGTTTATGACGCAAGCTGAACGCCTCTTGCGCTTCCATTCTCAGAGCTCCTGAGTTAAGCAATCTGCGACACTTGGTGCGAATGCCAGAGGAAAACATTTCCACTGCGTCTGGCAGGGAGAAACTGTTCCTGCAGAACACCTTTGTCTGGAGCTCGCACCTGCACCTTACACACCCACGGATTTGCAGCACATTCAAATGCATGCCAAGCTCTTTCTTAGGCAAGTTGCAAGCTGCGTCAGAAGGATGCGCTTTTTGTCAGATGGAAGCAGCAGCACGCACCTTCGAGTTTGAGAAGTACGAAAGAGCCGCAGAAGAGCGTGGTCTAGGAACAAAGGGATAGGAAATTACATTTGCTTCATGTGCCCTTGTTGCCGCCTAACAACAGGTAGAAGCATAAAGCAGATGCGGCTGAAGTTCTTCCGGGAGACAGCTAACATCAATCGAGCAAGCGGGCTTCCCACAGAGCTACGGTCCTCTGGCAGTCTGAAAGTTTTGCGCACAAGCCGCATGCAAAGCGCCTTCCTTTACCTTTTGGCAGTGCTCGTGCATGACCAGCCTGGGGCGTGAATGGTCACTACCCCGCACACACGTTTCGTTGTGCCCGTTGCCAAGCGCTCTGGAAGCGCTGTTTATGACGCAAGCTGAACGCCTCTTGCGCTTCCATTCTCAGAGCTCCTGAGTTAAGCAAATCTGCGACACTTGGTGCTAATGCCAGAGGAAAACATATCCACTGCGTCTGGCAGGGAGAATCTGTACCTGGAGAACACTTTTATCTGGAGCTTGCACCTGCACCTTATACACCCACGGATTTGCAGCACATTCAAATGCATGCCAAGCTCTTTCTTACGCAAGTTGCAAGCTGCGTCAGAAGGATGCGCTTTTTGTCAGATGGAAGCAGCAGCACGCACCTTCGAGTTTGAGAAGTACGAAAGAGCCGCAGAAGAGCGTGGTCTAGGAACAAAGGGATAGGAAAGTACATTTGCTTCATGTGCCCTTGTTGCCGCCTAACAACAGGTAGCAGCATAAAGCAGATGCGACTGAACTTCTTCCGGGCGACAGCTAACATCAATCGAGCAAGCGGGCTTCCCACAGCTAAGTTCCTCTGGCAGTCTGAAAGCTTTGCGCACAAGCCGCTTGCTAAGCGCCTTCCTTTACCTTTTGGCAGTGCTCGTGCATGACCAGCCTGGGGCGTGAATGGTCACTACCCCGCACACACGTTTCGTTGTGCCCGTTGCCAAGCGCTCTGGAAGCGCTGTTTATGACGCAAGCCGAACGCCTCTTGCGCTTCCATTCTCAGAGCTCCTGAGTTAAGCAATCTGCGACACTTGGTGCGAATGCCAGAGGAAAACATTTCCACTGCGTCTGGCAGGGAGAAACTGTTCCTGCAGAACACCTTTGTCTGGAGCTCGCACCTGCACCTTACACACCCACGGATTTGCAGCACATTCAAATGCATGCCAAGCTCTTTCTTACGCAAGTTGCAAGCTGCGTCAGAAGGATGCGCTTTTTGTCAGATGGAAGCAGCAGCACGCACCTTCGAGTTTGAGAAGTACGAAAGAGCCGCAGAAGAGCGTGGTCTAGGAACAAAGGGATAGGAAATTACATTTGCTTCATGTGCCCTTGTTGCCGCCTAACAACAGGTAGCAGCATAAAGCAGATGCGGCTGAAGTTCTTCCGGGCGACAGCTAACATCAATCGAGCAAGCGGGCTTCCCACAGCTACGTTCCTCTGGCAGTCTGAAAGCATTGCGCACAAGCCGCTTGCTAAGCGCCTCCCTTTTCCTTTAGGCAGTGCTCGTGCATGACCAGCTTGGGGCGTGAATGGTCACTACCCCGCACACACGTTTCGTTGTGGCCGTTGCCAAGCGCTCTGGAAGCGCTGTTTATGACACAAGCTGAACGCCTCTTGCGCTTCCATTCTCAGAGCTCCTGAGTTAAGCAATCTGCGACACTTGGTGCGAATGCCAGAGGAAAACATTTCCACTGCGTCTGGCAGGGAGAAACTGTTCCTGGAGAACACGTTTATCTGGAGCTTGCACCTGCACCAAACACACCCACGGATTTGCAGCACATTCAAATGCATGCCAAGCTCTTTCTTACGCAAGTTGCAAGCTGCGTCAGAAGGATGCGCTTTTTGTCAGATGGAAACAGCAGCACGCACCTTCGAGTTTGAGAAGTACGAAAGAGCCGCAGAAGAGCGTGGTCTAGGAACAAAGGGATAGGAAAGTACATTTGCTTCATGTGCCCTTGTTGCCGCCTAACAACAGGTAGCAGCATAAAGCAGATGCGGCTGAAGTTCTTCCGGGCGACAGCTAACATCAATCGAGCAAGCGGGCTTCCCACAGCTATGGTCCTCTGGCAGTCTGAAAGTTTTGCGCACAAGCCGCTTGCTAAGCGCCTTCCTTTACCTTTTGGCAGTGCTCGTGCATGACCAGCCTCGGGCGTGAATGGTCACTACCCCGCACACACGTTTCGTTGTGGCCGTTGCCAAGCGCTCTGGAAGCGCTGTTTATGACGCAAGCTGAACGCCTCTTGCGCTTCCATTCTCAGAGCTCCTGAGTTAAGCAATCTGCGAGCCTTGGTGCGAATGCCAGAGGAAAACATTTCCACTGCGTCTGGCAGGGAGAATCTGTTCCTGGAGAACACGTTTATCTGGAGCTTGCACCTGCACCTTACACACCCACGGATTTGCAGCACATTCAAATGCATGCCAAGCTCTTTCTTACGCAAGTTGCAAGCTGCGTCAGAAGGATGTGCTTTTTGTCAGATGGAAGCAGCAGCACGCACCTTCGAGTTTGAGAAGTACGAAAGAGCCGCAGAAGAGCGTGGTCTAGGAACAAAGGGATAGGAAAGTACATTTGCTTCATGTGCCCTTGTTGCCGCCTAACAACAGGTAGAAGCATAAAGCAGATGCGGCTGAAGTTCTTCCGGGAGACAGCTAACATCAATCGAGCAAGCGGGCTTCCCAGAGAGCTACGGTCCTCTGGCAGTCTGAAAGTTTTGCGCACAAGCCGCATGCAAAGCGCCTTCCTTTACCTTTAGGCAGTGCTCGTGCATGACCAGCCTGGGGCGTGAATGGTCACTACCCCGCACACACGTTTCGTTGTGCCCGTTGCCAAGCGCTCTGGAAGCGCTGTTTATGATGCAAGCTGAACGCCTCTTGCGCTTCCATTCTCAGAGCTCCTGAGTTAAGCAATCTGCGACACTTGGTGCGAATGCCAGAGGAAAATATATCCACTGCGTCTGGCAGGGAGAAACTGTACCTGGAGAACACTTTTATCTGGAGCTTGCACCTGCACCTTATACACCCACGGATTTGCAGCACATTCAAATGCATGCCAAGCTCTTTCTTACGCAAGTTGCAAGCTGCGTCAGAAGGATGCGCTTTTTGTCAGATGGAAGCAGCAGCACGCACCTTCGAGTTTGAGAAGTACGAAAGAGCCGCAGAAGAGCGTGGTCTAGGAACAAAGGGATAGGAAAGTACATTTGCTTCATGTGCCCTTGTTGCCGCCTAACAACAGGTAGCAGCATAAAGCAGATGCGACTGAAGTTCTTCCGGGCGACAGCTAACATCAATCGAGCAAGCGGGCTTCCCACAGCTAAGTTCCTCTGGCAGACTGAAAGCTTTGCGCACAAGCCGCTTGCTAAGCGCCTTCCTTTACCTTTTGGCAGTGCTCGTGCATGACCAGCCTGGGGCGTGAATGGTCACTACCCCGCACACACGTTTCGTTGTGCCCGTTGCCAAGCGCTCTGGAAGCGCTGTTTATGACGCAAGCCGAACGCCTCTTGCGCTTCCATTCTCAGAGCTCCTGAGTTAAGCAATCTGCGACACTTGGTGCGAATGCCAGAGGAAAACATTTCCACTGCGTCTGGCAGGGAGAAACTGTTCCTGCAGAACACCTTTGTCTGGAGCTCGCACCTGCACCTTACACACCCACGGATTTGCAGCACATTCAAATGCATGCCAAGCTCTTTCTTAGGCAAGTTGCAAGCTGCGTCAGAAGGATGCGCTTTTTGTCAGATGGAAGCAGCAGCACGCACCTTCGAGTTTGAGAAGTACGAAAGAGCCGCAGAAGAGCGTGGTCTAGGAACAAAGGGATAGGAAATTACATTTGCTTCATGTGCCCTTGTTGCCGCCTAACAACAGGTAGAAGCATAAAGCAGATGCGGCTGAAGTTCTTCCGGGCGACAGCTAACATCAATCGAGCAAGCGGGCTTCCCACAGCTACGGTCCTCTGGCAGTCTGAAAGTTTTGTGCACAAGCCGCTTATAAAGCGCCTTCCTTTACCTTTTGGCAGTGCTCGTGCCTGACCAGCCTGGGGCGTGAATGGTCACTACCCCGCACACACGTTTCGTTGTGCCCGTTGCCAAGCGCTCTGGAAGCGCTGTTTATGACGCAAGCTGAACGCCTCTTGCGCTTCCATTCTCAGAGCTCCTGAGTTAAGCAATCTGCGACACTTGGTGCGAATGCCAGAGGAAAACATTTCCACTGCGTCTGGCAGGGAGAAACTGTTCCTGCAGAACACGTTTTTCTGGAGCTTGCACCTGCACCTTACACACCCACGGATTTGCAGCACATTCAAATGCATGCCAAGCTCTTTCTTACGCAAGTTGCAAGCTGCGTCAGAAGGATGCGCTTTTTGTCAGATGGAAGCAGCAGCACGCACCTTCGAGTTTGAGAAGTACGAAAGAGCCGCAGAAGAGCGTGGTCTAGGAACAAAGGGATAGGAAAGTACATTTGCTTCATGTGCCCTTGTTGCCGCCTAACAACAGGTAGCAGCATAAAGCAGATGCGACTGAAGTTCTTCCGGGCGACAGCTAACATCAATCGAGCAAGCGGGCTTCCCACAGCTACGGTCCTCTGGCAGTCTGAAAGCTTTGCGCACAAGCCGCTTGCTAAGCGCCTTCCTTTACCTTTAGGCAGTGCTCGTGCATGACCAGCCTGGGGCGTGAATGGTCATTTCCCCGCACACACGTTTCGTTGTGGCCGTTGCCAAGCGCTCTGGAAGCGCTGTTTATGACGCAAGCTGAACGCCTCTTGCGCTTCCATTCTCAGAGCTCCTGAGTTAAGCAATCTGCGACACTTGGTGCGAATGCCTGAGGAAAACATTTCCACTGCGTCTGGCAGGGAGAAACTGTTCCTGGAGAACACGTTTATCTGGAGCTTGCACCTGCACCTTACACACCCATGGATTTGCAGCACATTCAAATGCATGCCAAGCTCTTTCTTACGCAAGTTGCAAGCTGCGTCAGAAGGATGCGCTTTTTGTCAGATGGAAGCAGCAGCACGCACCTTCGAGTTTGAGAAGTACGAAAGAGCCGCAGAAGAGCGTGGTCTAGGAACAAAGGGATAGGAAAGTACATTTGCTTCATGTGCCCTTGTTGCCGCCTAACAACAGGTAGCAGCATAAAGCAGATGCGGCTGAAGTTCTTCCGGGCGACAGCTAACATCAATCGAGCAAGCGGGCTTCCCACAGCTACGTTCCTCTGGCAGTCTGAAAGCTTTGCGCACAAGCCGCTTGCTAAGCGCCTTCCTTTACCTTTTGGCAGTGCTCGTGCATGACCAGCCTGGGGCGTGAATGGTCACTACCCCGCACACACGTTTCGTTGTGCCCGTTGCCAAGCGCTCTGGAAGCGCTGTTTATGACGCAAGCCGAACGCCTCTTGCGCTTCCATTCTCAGAGCTCCTGAGTTAAGCAATCTGCGACACTTGGTGCGAATGCCAGAGGAAAACATTTCCACTGCGTCTGGCAGGGAGAAACTGTTCCTGCAGAACACCTTTGTCTGGAGCTCGCACCTGCACCTTACACACCCACGGATTTGCAGCACATTCAAATGCATGCCAAGCTCTTTCTTACGCAAGTTGCAAGCTGCGTCAGAAGGATGCGCTTTTTGTCAGATGGAAGCAGCAGCACGCACCTTCGAGTTTGAGAAGTACGAAAGAGCCGCAGAAGAGCGTGGTCTAGGAACAAAGGGATAGGAAATTACATTTGCTTCATGTGCCCTTGTTGCCGCCTAACAACAGGTAGAAGCATAAAGCAGATGCGGCTGAAGTTCTTCCGGGCGACAGCTAACATCAATCGAGCAAGCGGGCTTCCCACAGCTACGGTCCTCTGGCAGTCTGAAAGTTTTGCGCACAAGCCGCTTATAAAGCGCCTTCCTTGACCTTTTGGCAGTGCTCGTGCCTGACCAGCCTGGGGCGTGAATGGTCACTACCCCGCACACACGTTTCGTTGTGCCCGTTGCCAAGCGCTCTGGAAGCGCTGTTTATGACGCAAGCTGAACGCCTCTTGCGCTTCCATTCTCAGAGCTCCTGAGTTAAGCAATCTGCGACACTTGGTGCGAATGCCAGAGGAAAACATTTCCACTGCGTCTGGCAGGGAGAAACTGTTCCTGCAGAACACGTTTTTCTGGAGCTTGCACCTGCACCTTACACACCCACGGATTTGCAGCACATTCAAATGCATGCCAAGCTCTTTCTTAGGCAAGTTGCAAGCTGCGTCAGAAGGATGCGCTTTTTGTCAGATGGAAGCAGCAGCACGCACCTTCGAGTTTGAGAAGTACGAAAGAGCCGCAGAAGAGCGTGGTCTAGGAACAAAGGGATAGGAAATTACATTTGCTTCATGTGCCCTTGTTGCCGCCTAACAACAGGTAGCAGCATAAAGCAGATGCGACTGAAGTTCTTCCGGGCGACAGCTAACATCAATCGAGCAAGCGGGCTTCCCACAGCTACGGTCCTCTGGCAGTCTGAAAGCTTTGCGCACAAGCCGCTTGCTAAGCGCCTTCCTTTACCTTTAGGCAGTGCTCGTGCATGACCAGCCTGGGGCGTGAATGGTCATTTCCCCGCACACACGTTTCGTTGTGCCCGTTGCCAAGCGCTCTGGAAGCGCTGTTTATGACGCAAGCTGAACGCCTCTTGCGCTTCCATTCTCAGAGCTCCTGAGTTAAGCAATCTGCGACACTTGGTGCGAATGCCAGCGGAAAACATTTCCACTGCGTCTGGCAGGGAGAAACTGTTCCTGCAGAACACGTTTATCTGGAGCTTGCACCTGCACCTTACACACCCACGGATTTGCAGCACATTCAAATGCATGCCAAGCTCTTTCTTACGCAAGTTGCAAGCTGCGTCAGAAGGATGCGCTTTTTGTCAGATGGAAGCAGCAGCACGCACCTTCGAGTTTGAGAAGTACGAAAGAGCCGCAGAAGAGCGTGGTCTAGGAACAAAGGGATAGGAAAGTACATTTGTTTCATGTGCCCTTGTTGCCGCCTAACAACAGGTAGCAGCATAAAGCAGATGCGGCAGAAGTTCTTCCGGGCGACAGCTAACATCAATCGAGCAAGCGGGCTTCCCACAGCTACGTTCCTCTGGCAGTCTGAAAGTTTTGCGCACAAGCCGCTTGCTAAGCGCCTTCCTTTACCTTTAGGCAGTGCTCGTGCATGACCAGCTCGGGGCGTGAATGGTCACTACCCCGCACACACGTTTCGTTGTGGCCGTTGCCAAGCGCTCTGGAAGCGCTGTTTATGACGCAAGCTGAACGCCTCTTGCGCTTCCATTCTCAGAGCTCCTGAGTTAAGCAATCTGCGACACTTGGTGCGAATGCCAGAGGAAAACATTTCCACTGCGTCTGGCAGGGAGAAAATGTTCCTGGAGAACACGTTTATCTGGAGCTTGCACCTGCACCAAACACACCCACGGATTTGCAGCACATTCAAATGCATGCCAAGCTCTTTCTTACGCAAGTTGCAAGCTGCGTCAGAAGGATGCGCTTTTTGTCAGATGGAAACAGCAGCACGCACCTTCGAGTTTGAGAAGTACGAAAGAGCCGCAGAAGAGCGTGGTCTAGGAACAAAGGGATAGGAAAGTACATTTGCTTCATGTGCCCTTGTTGCCGCCTAACAACAGGTAGCAGCATAAAGCAGATGCGGCTGAAGTTCTTCCGGGCGACAGCTAACATCAATCGAGCAAGCGGGCTTCCCACAGCTATGGTCCTCTGGCAGTCTGAAAGTTTTGCGCACAAGCCGCTTGCTAAGCGCCTTCCTTTACCTTTTGGCAGTGCTCGTGCATGACCAGCCTCGGGCGTGAATGGTCACTACCCCGCACACACGTTTCGTTGTGGCCGTTGCCAAGCGCTCTGGAAGCGCTGTTTATGACGCAAGCTGAACGCCTCTTGCGCTTCCATTCTCAGAGCTCCTGAGTTAAGCAATCTGCGAGCCTTGGTGCGAATGCCAGAGGAAAACATTTCCACTGCGTCTGGCAGGGAGAATCTGTTCCTGGAGAACACGTTTATCTGGAGCTTGCACCTGCACCTTACACACCCACGGATTTGCAGCACATTCAAATGCATGCCAAGCTCTTTCTTACGCAAGTTGCAAGCTGCGTCAGAAGGATGCGCTTTTTGTCAGATGGAAGCAGCAGCACGCACCTTCGAGTTTGAGAAGTACGAAAGAGCCGCAGAAGAGCGTGGTCTAGGAACAAAGGGATAGGAAAGTACATTTGTTTCATGTGCCCTTGTTGCCGCCGAACAACAGGTAGCAGCATAAAGCAGATGCGGCAGAAGTTCTTCCGGGCGACAGCTAACATCAATCGAACAAGCGGGCTTCCCACAGCTACGTTCCTTTGGCAGTCTGAAAGTTTTGCGCACAAGCCGCATGCAAAGCGCCTTCCTTTACCTTTAGGCAGTGCTCGTGCATGACCAGCCTGGGGCGTGAATGGTCACTACCCCGCACACACGTTTCGTTGTGCCCGTTGCCAAGCGCTCTGGAAGCGCTGTTTATGACGCAAGCTGAACGCCTCTTGCGCTTCCATTCTCAGAGCTCCTGAGTTAAGCAATCTGCGACACTTGGTGCGAATGCCTGAGGAAAACATTTCCACTGCGTCTGGCAGGGAGAAACTGTTCCTGGAGAACACGTTTATCTGGAGCTTGCACCTGCACCTTACACACCCATGGATTTGCAGCACATTCAAATGCATGCCAAGCTCTTTCTTACGCAAGTTGCAAGCTGCGTCAGAAGGATGCGCTTTTTGTCAGATGGAAGCAGCAGCACGCACCTTCGAGTTTGAGAAGTACGAAAGAGCCGCAGAAGAGCGTGGTCTAGGAACAAAGGGATAGGAAAGTACATTTGCTTCATGTGCCCTTGTTGCCGCCTAACAACAGGTAGCAGCATAAAGCAGATGCGGCTGAAGTTCTTCCTGGCGACAGCTAACATCAATCGAGCAAGCGGGCTTCCCACAGCTATGGTCCTCTGGCAGTCTGAAAGTTTTGCGCACAAGCCGCTTGCTAAGCGCCTTCCTTTACCTTTTGGCAGTGCTCGTGCATGACCAGCCTCGGGCGTGAATGGTCACTACCCCGCACACACGTTTCGTTGTGGCCGTTGCCAAGCGCTCTGGAAGCGCTGTTTATGACGCAAGCCGAACGCCTCTTGCGCTTCCATTCTCAGAGCTCCTGAGTTAAGCAATCTGCGACACTTGGTGCGAATGCCAGAGGAAAACATTTCCACTGCGTCTGGCAGGGAGAAACTGTTCCTGCAGAACACCTTTGTCTGGAGCTCGCACCTGCACCTTACACACCCACGGATTTGCAGCACATTCAAATGCATGCCAAGCTCTTTCTTAGGCAAGTTGCAAGCTGCGTCAGAAGGATGCGCTTTTTGTCAGATGGAAGCAGCAGCACGCACCTTCGAGTTTGAGAAGTACGAAAGAGCCGCAGAAGAGCGTGGTCTAGGAACAAAGGGATAGGAAATTACATTTGCTTCATGTGCCCTTGTTGCCGCCTAACAACAGGTAGAAGCATAAAGCAGATGCGGCTGAAGTTCTTCCGGGCGACAGCTAACATCAATCGAGCAAGCGGGCTTCCCACAGAGCTACGGTCCTCTGGCAGTCTGAAAGTTTTGCGCACAAGCCGCATGCAAAGCGCCTTCCTTTACCTTTAGGCAGTGCTCGTGCATGACCAGCCTGGGGCGTGAATGGTCACTACCCCGCACACACGTTTCGTTGTGCCCGTTGCCAAGCGCTCTGGAAGCGCTGTTTATGATGCAAGCTGAACGCCTCTTGCGCTTCCATTCTCAGAGCTCCTGAGTTAAGCAATCTGCGACACTTGGTGCGAATGCCAGAGGAAAATATATCCACTGCGTCTGGCAGGGAGAAACTGTACCTGGAGAACACTTTTATCTGGAGCTTGCACCTGCACCTTATACACCCACGGATTTGCAGCACATTCAAATGCATGCCAAGCTCTTTCTTACGCAAGTTGCAAGCTGCGTCAGAAGGATGCACTTTTTGTCAGATGGAAGCAGCAGCACGCACCTTCGAGTTTGAGAAGTACGAAAGAGCCGCAGAAGAGCGTGGTCTAGGAACAAAGGGATAGGAAAGTACATTTGCTTCATGTGCCCTTGTTGCCGCCTAACAACAGGTAGCAGCATAAAGCAGATGCGACTGAAGTTCTTCCGGGCGACAGCTAACATCAATCGAGCAAGCGGGCTTCCCACAGCTAAGTTCCTCTGGCAGTCTGAAAGCTTTGCGCACAAGCCGCTTGCTAAGCGCCTTCCTTTACCTTTTGGCAGTGCTCGTGCATGACCAGCCTGGGGCGTGAATGGTCACTACCCCGCACACACGTTTCGTTGTGCCCGTTGCCAAGCGCTCTGGAAGCGCTGTTTATGACGCAAGCCGAACGCCTCTTGCGCATCCATTCTCAGAGCTCCTGAGTTAAGCAATCTGCGACACTTGGTGCGAATGCCAGAGGAAAACATTTCCACTGCGTCTGGCAGGGAGAAACTGTTCCTGCAGAACACCTTTGTCTGGAGCTCGCACCTGCACCTTACACACCCACGGATTTGCAGCACATTCAAATGCATGCCAAGCTCTTTCTTAGGCAAGTTGCAAGCTGCGTCAGAAGGATGCGCTTTTTGTCAGATGGAAGCAGCAGCACGCACCTTCGAGTTTGAGAAGTACGAAAGAGCCGCAGAAGAGCGTGGTCTAGGAACAAAGGGATAGGAAATTACATTTGCTTCATGTGCCCTTGTTGCCGCCTAACAAAGGTAGAAGCATAAAGCAGATGCGGCTGAAGTTCTTCCGGGCGACAGCTAACATCAATCGAGCAAGCGGGCTTCCCACAGCTACGGTCCTCTGGCAGTCTGAAAGTTTTGCGCACAAGCCGCCTATAAAGCGCCTTCCTTTACCTTTTGGCAGTGCTCGTGCCTGACCAGCCTGGGGCGTGAATGGTCACTACCCCGCACACACGTTTCGTTGTGCCCGTTGCCAAGCGCTCTGGAAGCGCTGTTTATGACGCAAGCTGAACGCCTCTTGCGCTTCCATTCTCAGAGCTCCTGAGTTAAGCAATCTGCGACACTTGGTGCGAATGCCAGAGGAAAACATTTCCACTGCGTCTGGCAGGGAGAAACTGTTCCTGCAGAACACGTTTTTCTGGAGCTTGCACCTGCACCTTACACACCCACGGATTTGCAGCACATTCAAATGCATGCCAAGCTCTTTCTTACGCAAGTTGCAAGCTGCGTCAGAAGGATGCGCTTTTTGTCAGATGGAAGCAGCAGCACGCACCTTCGAGTTTGAGAAGTACGAAAGAGCCGCAGAAGAGCGTGGTCTAGGAACAAAGGGATAGGAAAGTACATTTGCTTCATGTGCCCTTGTTGCCGCCTAACAACAGGTAGCAGCATAAAGCAGATGCGACTGAAGTTCTTCCGGGCGACAGCTAACATCAATCGAGCAAGCGGGCTTCCCACAGCTACGGTCCTCTGGCAGTCTGAAAGCTTTGCGCACAAGCCGCTTGCTAAGCGCCTTCCTTTACCTTTAGGCAGTGCTCGTGCATGACCAGCCTGGGGCGTGAATGGTCATTTCCCCGCACACACGTTTCGTTGTGGCCGTTGCCAAGCGCTCTGGAAGCGCTGTTTATGACGCAAGCTGAACGCCTCTTGCGCTTCCATTCTCAGAGCTCCTGAGTAAAGCAATCTGCGACACTTGGTGCGAATGCCAGCGGAAAACATTTCCACTGCGTCTGGCAGGGAGAAACTGTTCCTGCAGAACACCTTTGTCTGGAGCTTGCACCTGCACCTTACACACCCACGGATTTGCAGCACATTCAAATGCATGCCAAGCTCTTTCTTACGCAAGTTGCAAGCTGCGTCAGAAGGATGCGCTTTTTGTCAGATGGAAGCAGCAGCACGCACCTTCGAGTTTGAGAAGTACGAAAGAGCCGCAGAAGAGCGTGGTCTAGGAACAAAGGGATAGGAAAGTACATTTGTTTCATGTGCCCTTGTTGCCGCCGAACAACAGGTAGCAGCATAAAGCAGATGCGGCAGAAGTTCTTCCGGGCGACAGCTAACATCAATCGAGCAAGCGGGCTTCCCACAGCTACGTTCCTCTGGCAGTCTGAAAGTTTTGCGCACAAGCCGCATGCAAAGCGCCTTCCTTTACCTTTAGGCAGTGCTCGTGCATGACCAGCCTGGGGCGTGAATGGTCACTACCCCGCACACACGTTTCGTTGTGCCCGTTGCCAAGCGCTCTGGAAGCGCTGTTTATGACGCAAGCTGAACGCCTCTTGCGCTTCCATTCTCAGAGCTCCTGAGTTAAGCAATCTGCGACACTTGGTGCGAATGCCAGAGGAAAATATATCCACTGCGTCTGGCAGGGAGAAACTGTACCTGGAGAACACTTTTATCTGGAGCTTGCACCTGCACCTTATACACCCACGGATTTGCAGCACATTCAAATGCATGCCAAGCTCTTTCTTACGCAAGTTGCAAGCTGCGTCAGAAGGATGCACTTTTTGTCAGATGGAAGCAGCAGCACGCACCTTCGAGTTTGAGAAGTACGAAAGAGCCGCAGAAGAGCGTGGTCTAGGAACAAAGGGATAGGAAAGTACATTTGCTTCATGTGCCCTTGTTGCCGCCTAACAACAGGTAGAAGCATAAAGCAGATGCGGCTGAAGTTCTTCCGGGCGACAGCTAACATCAATCGAGCAAGCGGGCTTCCCACAGCTACGGTCCTCTGGCAGTCTGAAAGTTTTGCGCACAAGCCGCTTATAAAGCGCCTTCCTTTACCTTTTGGCAGTGCTCGTGCCTGACCAGCCTGGGGCGTGAATGGTCACTACCCCGCACACACGTTTCGTTGTGCCCGTTGCCAAGCGCTCTGGAAGCGCTGTTTATGACGCAAGCTGAACGCCTCTTGCGCTTCCATTCTCAGAGCTCCTGAGTTAAGCAATCTGCGACACTTGGTGCGAATGCCAGAGGAAAACATTTCCACTGCGTCTGGCAGGGAGAAACTGTTCCTGCAGAACACGTTTTTCTGGAGCTTGCACCTGCACCTTACACACCCACGGATTTGCAGCACATTCAAATGCATGCCAAGCTCTTTCTTACGCAAGTTGCAAGCTGCGTCAGAAGGATGCGCTTTTTGTCAGATGGAAGCAGCAGCACGCACCTTCGAGTTTGAGAAGTACGAAAGAGCCGCAGAAGAGCGTGGTCTAGGAACAAAGGGATAGGAAAGTACATTTGTTTCATGTGCCCTTGTTGCCGCCGAACAACAGGTAGCAGCATAAAGCAGATGCGGCAGAAGTTCTTCCGGGCGACAGCTAACATCAATCGAGCAAGCGGGCTTCCCACAGAGCTACGGTCCTCTGGCAGTCTGAAAGTTTTGCGCACAAGCCGCATGCAAAGCGCCTTCCTTTACCTTTAGGCAGTGCTCGTGCATGACCAGCCTGGGGCGTGAATGGTCACTACCCCGCACACACGTTTCGTTGTGCCCGTTGCCAAGCGCTCTGGAAGCGCTGTTTATGACGCAAGCTGAACGCCTCTTGCGCTTCCATTCTCAGAGCTCCTGAGTTAAGCAATCTGCGACACTTGGTGCGAATGCCTGAGGAAAACATTTCCACTGCGTCTGGCAGGGAGAAACTGTTCCTGGAGAACACGTTTATCTGGAGCTTGCACCTGCACCTTACACACCCATGGATTTGCAGCACATTCAAATGCATGCCAAGCTCTTTCTTACGCAAGTTGCAAGCTGCGTCAGAAGGATGCGCTTTTTGTCAGATGGAAGCAGCAGCACGCACCTTCGAGTTTGAGAAGTACGAAAGAGCCGCAGAAGAGCGTGGTCTAGGAACAAAGGGATAGGAAAGTACATTTGCTTCATGTGCCCTTGTTGCCGCCTAACAACAGGTAGCAGCATAAAGCAGATGCGGCTGAAGTTCTTCCGGGCGACAGCTAACATCAATCGAGCAAGCGGGCTTCCCACAGCTACGGTCCTCTGGCAGTCTGAAAGTTTTGCGCACAAGCCGCTTATAAAGCGCCTTCCTTTACCTTTTGGCAGTGCTCGTGCCTGACCAGCCTGGGGCGTGAATGGTCACTACCCCGCACACACGTTTCGTTGTGCCCGTTGCCAAGCGCTCTGGAAGCGCTGTTTATGACGCAAGCTGAACGCCTCTTGCGCTTCCATTCTCAGAGCTCCTGAGTTAAGCAATCTGCGACACTTGGTGCGAATGCCAGAGGAAAACATTTCCACTGCGTCTGGCAGGGAGAAACTGTTCCTGCAGAACACGTTTTTCTGGAGCTTGCACCTGCACCTTACACACCCACGGATTTGCAGCACATTCAAATGCATGCCAAGCTCTTTCTTACGCAAGTTGCAAGCTGCGTCAGAAGGATGCGCTTTTTGTCAGATGGAAGCAGCAGCACGCACCTTCGAGTTTGAGAAGTACGAAAGAGCCGCAGAAGAGCGTGGTCTAGGAACAAAGGGATAGGAAAGTACATTTGCTTCATGTGCCCTTGTTGCCGCCTAACAACAGGTAGCAGCATAAAGCAGATGCGACTGAAGTTCTTCCGGGCGACAGCTAACATCAATCGAGCAAGCGGGCTTCCCACAGCTACGGTCCTCTGGCAGTCTGAAAGCTTTGCGCACAAGCCGCTTGCTAAGCGCCTTCCTTTACCTTTAGGCAGTGCTCGTGCATGACCAGCCTGGGGCGTGAATGGTCATTTCCCCGCACACACGTTTCGTTGTGGCCGTTGCCAAGCGCTCTGGAAGCGCTGTTTATGACGCAAGCGGAACGCCTCTTGCGCTTCCATTCTCAGAGCTCCTGAGTTAAGGAATCTGGGACCCTTGGTGCGAATGCCAGCGGAAAACATTTCCACTGCGTCTGGCAGGGAGAAACTGTACCTGGAGAACACTTTTATCTGGAGCTTGCACCTGCACCTTATACACCCACGGATTTGCAGCACATTCAAATGCATGCCAAGCTCTTTCTTACGCAAGTTGCAAGCTGCGTCAGAAGGATGCGCTTTTTGTCAGATGGAAGCAGCAGCACGCACCTTCGAGTTTGAGAAGTACGAAAGAGCCGCAGAAGAGCGTGGTCTAGGAACAAAGGGATAGGAAATTACATTTGCTTCATGTGCCCTTGTTGCCGCCTAACAACAGGTAGCAGCATAAAGCAGATGCGACTGAACTTCTTCCGGGCGACAGCTAACATCAATCGAGCAAGCGGGCTTCCCACAGCTACGTTCCTCTGGCAGTCTGAAAGCTTTGCGCACAAGCCGCTTGCTCAGCGCCTTCCTTTACCTTTTGGCAGTGCTCGTGCATGACCAGCCTGGGGCGTGAATGGTCACTACCCCGCACACACGTTTCGTTGTGCCCGTTGCCAAGCGCTCTGGAAGCGCTGTTTATGACGCAAGCCGAACGCCTCTTGCGCTTCCATTCTCAGAGCTCCTGAGTTAAGCAATCTGCGACACTTGGTGCGAATGCCAGAGGAAAACATTTCCACTGCGTCTGGCAGGGAGAAACTGTTCCTGCAGAACACCTTTGTCTGGAGCTCGCACCTGCACCTTACACACCCACGGATTTGCAGCACATTCAAATGCATGCCAAGCTCTTTCTTACGCAAGTTGCAAGCTGCGTCAGAAGGATGCGCTTTTTGTCAGATGGAAGCAGCAGCACGCACCTTCGAGTTTGAGAAGTACGAAAGAGCCGCAGAAGAGCGTGGTCTAGGAACAAAGGGATAGGAAATTACATTTGCTTCATGTGCCCTTGTTGCCGCCTAACAACAGGTAGCAGCATAAAGCAGATGCGGCTGAAGTTCTTCCGGGCGACAGCTAACATCAATCGAGCAAGCGGGCTTCCCACAGCTACGTTCCTCTGGCAGTCTGAAAGCATTGCGCACAAGCCGCTTGCTAAGCGCCTCCCTTTTCCTTTAGGCAGTGCTCGTGCATGACCAGCTTGGGGCGTGAATGGTCACTACCCCGCACACACGTTTCGTTGTGGCCGTTGCCAAGCGCTCTGGAAGCGCTGTTTATGACGCAAGCTGAACGCCTCTTGCGCTTCCATTCTCAGAGCTCCTGAGTTAAGCAATCTGCGACACTTGGTGCGAATGCCAGAGGAAAACATTTCCACTGCGTCTGGCAGGGAGAAACTGTTCCTGGAGAACACGTTTATCTGGAGCTTGCACCTGCACCAAACACACCCACGGATTTGCAGCACATTCAAATGCATGCCAAGCTCTTTCTTACGCAAGTTGCAAGCTGCGTCAGAAGGATGCGCTTTTTGTCAGATGGAAACAGCAGCACGCACCTTCGAGTTTGAGAAGTACGAAAGAGCCGCAGAAGAGCGTGGTCTAGGAACAAAGGGATAGGAAAGTACATTTGCTTCATGTGCCCTTGTTGCCGCCTAACAACAGGTAGCAGCATAAAGCAGATGCGGCTGAAGTTCTTCCGGGCGACAGCTAACATCAATCGAGCAAGCAGGCTTCCCACAGCTATGGTCCTCTGGCAGTCTGAAAGTTTTGCGCACAAGCCGCTTGCTAAGCGCCTTCCTTTACCTTTTGGCAGTGCTCGTGCATGACCAGCCTCGGGCGTGAATGGTCACTACCCCGCACACACGTTTCGTTGTGGCCGTTGCCAAGCGCTCTGGAAGCGCTGTTTATGACGCAAGCGGAACGCCTCTTGCGCTTCCATTCTCAGAGCTCCTGAGTTAAGCAATCTGCGAGCCTTGGTGCGAATGCCAGAGGAAAACATTTCCACTGCGTCTGGCAGGGAGAATCTGTTCCTGGAGAACACGTTTATCTGGAGCTTGCACCTGCACCTTACACACCCACGGATTTGCAGCACATTCAAATGCATGCCAAGCTCTTCCTTACGCAAGTTGCAAGCTGCGTCAGAAGGATGTGCTTTTTGTCAGATGGAAGCAGCAGCACGCACCTTCGAGTTTGAGAAGTACGAAAGAGCCGCAGAAGAGCGTGGTCTAGGAACAAAGGGATAGGAAAGTACATTTGCTTCATGTGCCCTTGTTGCCGCCTAACAACAGGTAGCAGCATAAAGCAGATGCGACTGAAGTTCTTCCGGGCGACAGCTAACATCAATCGAGCAAGCGGGCTTCCCACAGCTACGTTCCTCTGGCAGTCTGAAAGCTTTGCGCACAAGCCGCTTGCTAAGCGCCTTCCTTTACCTTTTGGCAGTGCTCGTGCATGACCAGCCTGGGGCATGAATGGTCACTACCCCGCACACACGTTTCGTTGTGCCCGTTGCCAAGCGCTCTGGAAGCGCTGTTTATGACGCAAGCCGAACGCCTCTTGCGCTTCCATTCTCAGAGCTCCTGAGTTAAGCAATCTGCGACACTTGGTGCGAATGCCAGAGGAAAACATTTCCACTGCGTCTGGCAGGGAGAAACTGTTCCTGCAGAACACCTTTGTCTGGAGCTTGCACCTGCACCTTACACACCCACGGATTTGCAGCACATTCAAATGCATGCCAAGCTCTTTCTTAGGCAAGTTGCAAGCTGCGTCAGAAGGATGCGCTTTTTGTCAGATGGAAGCAGCAGCACGCACCTTCGAGTTTGAGAAGTACGAAAGAGCCGCAGAAGAGCGTGGTCTAGGAACAAAGGGATAGGAAATTACATTTGCTTCATGTGCCCTTGTTGCCGCCTAACAACAGGTAGAAGCATAAAGCAGATGCGGCTGAAGTTCTTCCGGGAGACAGCTAACATCAATCGAGCAAGCGGGCTTCCCACAGAGCTACGGTCCTCTGGCAGTCTGAAAGTTTTGCGCACAAGCCGCATGCAAAGCGCCTTCCTTTACCTTTAGGCAGTGCTCGTGCATGACCAGCCTGGGGCGTGAATGGTCACTACCCCGCACACACGTTTCGTTGTGCCCGTTGCCAAGCGCTCTGGAAGCGCTGTTTATGATGCAAGCTGAACGCCTCTTGCGCTTCCATTCTCAGAGCTCCTGAGTTAAGCAATCTGCGACACTTGGTGCGAATGCCAGAGGAAAACATATCCACTGCGTCTGGCAGGGAGAAACTGTACCTGGAGAACACTTTTATCTGGAGCTTGCACCTGCACCTTATACACCCACGGATTTGCAGCACATTCAAATGCATGCCAAGCTCTTTCTTACGCAAGTTGCAAGCTGCGTCAGAAGGATGCGCTTTTTGTCAGATGGAAGCAGCAGCACGCACCTTCGAGTTTGAGAAGTACGAAAGAGCCGCAGAAGAGCGTGGTCTAGGAACAAAGGGATAGGAAAGTACATTTGCTTCATGTGCCCTTGTTGCCGCCTAACAACAGGTAGCAGCATAAAGCAGATGCGACTGAAGTTCTTCCGGGCGACAGCTAACATCAATCGAGCAAGCGGGCTTCCCACAGCTAAGTTCCTCTGGCAGTCTGAAAGCTTTGCGCACAAGCCGCTTGCTAAGCGCCTTCCTTTACCTTTTGGCAGTGCTCGTGCATGACCAGCCTGGGGCGTGAATGGTCACTACCCCGCACACACGTTTCGTTGTGCCCGTTGCCAAGCGCTCTGGAAGCGCTGTTTATGACGCAAGCCGAACGCCTCTTGCGCTTCCATTCTCAGAGCTCCTGAGTTAAGCAATCTGCGACACTTGGTGCGAATGCCAGAGGAAAACATTTCCACTGCGTCTGGCAGGGAGAAACTGTTCCTGCAGAACACCTTTGTCTGGAGCTCGCACCTGCACCTTACACACCCACGGATTTGCAGCACATTCAAATGCATGCCAAGCTCTTTCTTAGGCAAGTTGCAAGCTGCGTCAGAAGGATGCGCTTTTTGTCAGATGGAAGCAGCAGCACGCACCTTCGAGTTTGAGAAGTACGAAAGAGCCGCAGAAGAGCGTGGTCTAGGAACAAAGGGATAGGAAAGTACATTTGTTTCATGTGCCCTTGTTGCCGCCGAACAACAGGTAGCAGCATAAAGCAGATGCGGCAGAAGTTCTTCCGGGCGACAGCTAACATCAATCGAGCAAGCGGGCTTCCCACAGAGCTACGGTCCTCTGGCAGTCTGAAAGTTTTGCGCACAAGCCGCATGCAAAGCGCCTTCCTTTACCTTTAGGCAGTGCTCGTGCATGACCAGCCTGGGGCGTGAATGGTCACTACCCCGCACACACGTTTCGTTGTGCCCGTTGCCAAGCGCTCTGGAAGCGCTGTTTATGACGCAAGCTGAACGCCTCTTGCGCTTCCATTCTCAGAGCTCCTGAGTTAAGCAATCTGCGACACTTGGTGCGAATGCCTGAGGAAAACATTTCCACTGCGTCTGGCAGGGAGAAACTGTTCCTGGAGAACACGTTTATCTGGAGCTTGCACCTGCACCTTACACACCCATGGATTTGCAGCACATTCAAATGCATGCCAAGCTCTTTCTTACGCAAGTTGCAAGCTGCGTCAGAAGGATGCGCTTTTTGTCAGATGGAAGCAGCAGCACGCACCTTCGAGTTTGAGAAGTACGAAAGAGCCGCAGAAGAGCGTGGTCTAGGAACAAAGGGATAGGAAAGTACATTTGCTTCATGTGCCCTTGTTGCCGCCTAACAACAGGTAGCAGCATAAAGCAGATGCGGCTGAAGTTCTTCCGGGCGACAGCTAACATCAATCGAGCAAGCGGGCTTCCCACAGCTACGGTCCTCTGGCAGTCTGAAAGTTTTGCGCACAAGCCGCTTATAAAGCGCCTTCCTTTACCTTTTGGCAGTGCTCGTGCCTGACCAGCCTGGGGCGTGAATGGTCACTACCGCGCACACACGTTTCGTTGTGCCCGTTGCCAAGCGCTCTGGAAGCGCTGTTTATGACGCAAGCTGAACGCCTCTTGCGCTTCCATTCTCAGAGCTCCTGAGTTAAGCAATCTGCGACACTTGGTGCGAATGCCAGAGGAAAACATTTCCACTGCGTCTGGCAGGGAGAAACTGTTCCTGCAGAACACGTTTTTCTGGAGCTTGCACCTGCACCTTACACACCCACGGATTTGCAGCACATTCAAATGCATGCCAAGCTCTTTCTTACGCAAGTTGCAAGCTGCGTCAGAAGGATGCGCTTTTTGTCAGATGGAAGCAGCAGCACGCACCTTCGAGTTTGAGAAGTACGAAAGAGCCGCAGAAGAGCGTGGTCTAGGAACAAAGGGATAGGAAAGTACATTTGCTTCATGTGCCCTTGTTGCCGCCTAACAACAGGTAGCAGCATAAAGCAGATGCGACTGAAGTTCTTCCGGGCGACAGCTAACATCAATCGAGCAAGCGGGCTTCCCACAGCTACGGTCCTCTGGCAGTCTGAAAGCTTTGCGCACAAGCCGCTTGCTAAGCGCCTTCCTTTACCTTTAGGCAGTGCTCGTGCATGACCAGCCTGGGGCGTGAATGGTCATTTCCCCGCACACACGTTTCGTTGTGGCCGTTGCCAAGCGCTCTGGAAGCGCTGTTTATGACGCAAGCGGAACGCCTCTTGCGCTTCCATTCTCAGAGCTCCTGAGTTAAGGAATCTGGGACCCTTGGTGCGAATGCCAGCGGAAAACATTTCCACTGCGTCTGGCAGGGAGAAACTGTACCTGGAGAACACTTTTATCTGGAGCTTGCACCTGCACCTTATACACCCACGGATTTGCAGCACATTCAAATGCATGCCAAGCTCTTTCTTACGCAAGTTGCAAGCTGCGTCAGAAGGATGCGCTTTTTGTCAGATGGAAGCAGCAGCACGCACCTTCGAGTTTGAGAAGTACGAAAGAGCCGCAGAAGAGCGTGGTCTAGGAACAAAGGGATAGGAAATTACATTTGCTTCATGTGCCCTTGTTGCCGCCTAACAACAGGTAGCAGCATAAAGCAGATGCGACTGAACTTCTTCCGGGCGACAGCTAACATCAATCGAGCAAGCGGGCTTCCCACAGCTACGTTCCTCTGGCAGTCTGAAAGCTTTGCGCACAAGCCGCTTGCTAAGCGCCTTCCTTTACCTTTTGGCAGTGCTCGTGCATGACCAGCCTGGGGCGTGAATGGTCACTACCCCGCACACACGTTTCGTTGTGCCCGTTGCCAAGCGCTCTGGAAGCGCTGTTTATGACGCAAGCCGAACGCCTCTTGCGCTTCCATTCTCAGAGCTCCTGAGTTAAGCAATCTGCGACACTTGGTGCGAATGCCAGAGGAAAACATTTCCACTGCGTCTGGCAGGGAGAAACTGTTCCTGCAGAACACCTTTGTCTGGAGCTCGCACCTGCACCTTACACACCCACGGATTTGCAGCACATTCAAATGCATGCCAAGCTCTTTCTTACGCAAGTTGCAAGCTGCGTCAGAAGGATGCGCTTTTTGTCAGATGGAAGCAGCAGCACGCACCTTCGAGTTTGAGAAGTACGAAAGAGCCGCAGAAGAGCGTGGTCTAGGAACAAAGGGATAGGAAATTACATTTGCTTCATGTGCCCTTGTTGCCGCCTAACAACAGGTAGCAGCATAAAGCAGATGCGGCTGAAGTTCTTCCGGGCGACAGCTAACATCAATCGAGCAAGCGGGCTTCCCACAGCTACGTTCCTCTGGCAGTCTGAAAGCATTGCGCACAAGCCGCTTGCTAAGCGCCTCCCTTTTCCTTTAGGCAGTGCTCGTGCATGACCAGCTTGGGGCGTGAATGGTCACTACCCCGCACACACGTTTCGTTGTGGCCGTTGCCAAGCGCTCTGGAAGCGCTGTTTATGACGCAAGCTGAACGCCTCTTGCGCTTCCATTCTCAGAGCTCCTGAGTTAAGCAATCTGCGACACTTGGTGCGAATGCCAGAGGAAAACATTTCCACTGCGTCTGGCAGGGAGAAACTGTTCCTGGAGAACACGTTTATCTGGAGCTTGCACCTGCACCAAACACACCCACGGATTTGCAGCACATTCAAATGCATGCCAAGCTCTTTCTTACGCAAGTTGCAAGCTGCGTCAGAAGGATGCGCTTTTTGTCAGATGGAAACAGCAGCACGCACCTTCGAGTTTGAGAAGTACGAAAGAGCCGCAGAAGAGCGTGGTCTAGGAACAAAGGGATAGGAAAGTACATTTGCTTCATGTGCCCTTGTTGCCGCCTAACAACAGGTAGCAGCATAAAGCAGATGCGGCTGAAGTTCTTCCGGGCGACAGCTAACATCAATCGAGCAAGCAGGCTTCCCACAGCTATGGTCCTCTGGCAGTCTGAAAGTTTTGCGCACAAGCCGCTTGCTAAGCGCCTTCCTTTACCTTTTGGCAGTGCTCGTGCATGACCAGCCTCGGGCGTGAATGGTCACTACCCCGCACACACGTTTCGTTGTGGCCGTTGCCAAGCGCTCTGGATGCGCTGTTTATGACGCAAGCGGAACGCCTCTTGCGCTTCCATTCTCAGAGCTCCTGAGTTAAGCAATCTGCGAGCCTTGGTGCGAATGCCAGAGGAAAACATTTCCACTGCGTCTGGCAGGGAGAATCTGTTCCTGGAGAACACGTTTATCTGGAGCTTGCACCTGCACCTTACACACCCACGGATTTGCAGCACATTCAAATGCATGCCAAGCTCTTCCTTACGCAAGTTGCAAGCTGCGTCAGAAGGATGTGCTTTTTGTCAGATGGAAGCAGCAGCACGCACCTTCGAGTTTGAGAAGTACGAAAGAGCCGCAGAAGAGCGTGGTCTAGGAACAAAGGGATAGGAAAGTACATTTGCTTCATGTGCCCTTGTTGCCGCCTAACAACAGGTAGCAGCATAAAGCAGATGCGACTGAAGTTCTTCCGGGCGACAGCTAACATCAATCGAGCAAGCGGGCTTCCCACAGCTACGTTCCTCTGGCAGTCTGAAAGCTTTGCGCACAAGCCGCTTGCTAAGCGCCTTCCTTTACCTTTTGGCAGTGCTCGTGCATGACCAGCCTGGGGCATGAATGGTCACTACCCCGCACACACGTTTCGTTGTGCCCGTTGCCAAGCGCTCTGGAAGCGCTGTTTATGACGCAAGCCGAACGCCTCTTGCGCTTCCATTCTCAGAGCTCCTGAGTTAAGCAATCTGCGACACTTGGTGCGAATGCCAGAGGAAAACATTTCCACTGCGTCTGGCAGGGAGAAACTGTTCCTGCAGAACACCTTTGTCTGGAGCTCGCACCTGCACCTTACACACCCACGGATTTGCAGCACATTCAAATGCATGCCAAGCTCTTTCTTAGGCAAGTTGCAAGCTGCGTCAGAAGGATGCGCTTTTTGTCAGATGGAAGCAGCAGCACGCACCTTCGAGTTTGAGAAGTACGAAAGAGCCGCAGAAGAGCGTGGTCTAGGAACAAAGGGATAGGAAATTACATTTGCTTCATGTGCCCTTGTTGCCGCCTAACAACAGGTAGAAGCATAAAGCAGATGCGGCTGAAGTTCTTCCGGGAGACAGCTAACATCAATCGAGCAAGCGGGCTTCCCACAGAGCTACGGTCCTCTGGCAGTCTGAAAGTTTTGCGCACAAGCCGCATGCAAAGCGCCTTCCTTTACCTTTAGGCAGTGCTCGTGCATGACCAGCCTGGGGCGTGAATGGTCACTACCCCGCACACACGTTTCGTTGTGCCCGTTGCCAAGCGCTCTGGAAGCGCTGTTTATGATGCAAGCTGAACGCCTCTTGCGCTTCCATTCTCAGAGCTCCTGAGTTAAGCAATCTGCGACACTTGGTGCGAATGCCAGAGGAAAACATATCCACTGCGTCTGGCAGGGAGAAACTGTACCTGGAGAACACTTTTATCTGGAGCTTGCACCTGCACCTTATACACCCACGGATTTGCAGCACATTCAAATGCATGCCAAGCTCTTTCTTACGCAAGTTGCAAGCTGCGTCAGAAGGATGCGCTTTTTGTCAGATGGAAGCAGCAGCACGCACCTTCGAGTTTGAGAAGTACGAAAGAGCCGCAGAAGAGCGTGGTCTAGGAACAAAGGGATAGGAAAGTACATTTGCTTCATGTGCCCTTGTTGCCGCCTAACAACAGGTAGCAGCATAAAGCAGATGCGACTGAAGTTCTTCCGGGCGACAGCTAACATCAATCGAGCAAGCGGGCTTCCCACAGCTAAGTTCCTCTGGCAGTCTGAAAGCTTTGCGCACAAGCCGCTTGCTAAGCGCCTTCCTTTACCTTTTGGCAGTGCTCGTGCATGACCAGCCTGGGGCGTGAATGGTCACTACCCCGCACACACGTTTCGTTGTGCCCGTTGCCAAGCGCTCTGGAAGCGCTGTTTATGACGCAAGCCGAACGCCTCTTGCGCTTCCATTCTCAGAGCTCCTGAGTTAAGCAATCTGCGACACTTGGTGCGAATGCCAGAGGAAAACATTTCCACTGCGTCTGGCAGGGAGAAACTGTTCCTGCAGAACACCTTTGTCTGGAGCTCGCACCTGCACCTTACACACCCACGGATTTGCAGCACATTCAAATGCATGCCAAGCTCTTTCTTAGGCAAGTTGCAAGCTGCGTCAGAAGGATGCGCTTTTTGTCAGATGGAAGCAGCAGCACGCACCTTCGAGTTTGAGAAGTACGAAAGAGCCGCAGAAGAGCGTGGTCTAGGAACAAAGGGATAGGAAATTACATTTGCTTCATGTGCCCTTGTTGCCGCCTAACAACAGGTAGAAGCATAAAGCAGATGCGGCTGAAGTTCTTCCGGGCGACAGCTAACATCAATCGAGCAAGCGGGCTTCCCACAGCTACGGTCCTCTGGCAGTCTGAAAGCATTGCGCACAAGCCGCTTGCTAAGCGCCTCCCTTTTCCTTTAGGCAGTGCTCGTGCATGACCAGCTTGGGGCGTGAATGGTCACTACCCCGCACACACGTTTCGTTGTGGCCGTTGCCAAGCGCTCTGGAAGCGCTGTTTATGACGCAAGCTGAACGCCTCTTGCGCTTCCATTCTCAGAGCTCCTGAGTTAAGCAATCTGCGACACTTGGTGCGAATGCCAGAGGAAAACATTTCCACTGCGTCTGGCAGGGAGAAACTGTTCCTGGAGAACACGTTTATCTGGAGCTTGCACCTGCACCAAACACACCCACGGATTTGCAGCACATTCAAATGCATGCCAAGCTCTTTCTTAGGCAAGTTGCAAGCTGCGTCAGAAGGATGCGCTTTTTGTCAGATGGAAACAGCAGCACGCACTTTCGAGTTTGAGAAGTACGAAAGAGCCGCAGAAGAGCGTGGTCTAGGAACAAAGGGATAGGAAAGTACATTTGCTTCATGTGCCCTTGTTGCCGCCTAACAACAGGTAGCAGCATAAAGCAGATGCGGCTGAAGTTCTTCCGGGCGACAGCTAACATCAATCGAGCAAGCGGGCTTCCCACAGCTATGGTCCTCTGGCAGTCTGAAAGTTTTGCGCACAAGCCGCTTGCTAAGCGCCTTCCTTTACCTTTTGGCAGTGCTCGTGCATGACCAGCCTCGGGCGTGAATGGTCACTACCCCGCACACACGTTTCGTTGTGGCCGTTGCCAAGCGCTCTGGAAGCGCTGTTTATGACGCAAGCTGAACGCCTCTTGCGCTTCCATTCTCAGAGCTCCTGAGTTAAGCAATCTGCGAGCCTTGGTGCGAATGCCAGAGGAAAACATTTCCACTGCGTCTGGCAGGGAGAATCTGTTCCTGGAGAACACGTTTATCTGGAGCTTGCACCTGCACCTTACACACCCACGGATTTGCAGCACATTCAAATGCATGCCAAGCTCTTCCTTACGCAAGTTGCAAGCTGCGTCAGAAGGATGTGCTTTTTGTCAGATGGAAGCAGCAGCACGCACCTTCGAGTTTGAGAAGTACGAAAGAGCCGCAGAAGAGCGTGGTCTAGGAACAAAGGGATAGGAAAGTACATTTGCTTCATGTGCCCTTGTTGCCGCCTAACAACAGGTAGCAGCATAAAGCAGATGCGACTGAAGTTCTTCCGGGCGACAGCTAACATCAATCGAGCAAGCGGGCTTCCCACAGCTACGGTCCTCTGGCAGTCTGAAAGCTTTGCGCACAAGCCGCTTGCTAAGCGCCTTCCTTTACCTTTTGGCAGTGCTCGTGCATGACCAGCCTGGGGCGTGAATGGTCACTACCCCGCACACACGTTTCGTTGTGCCCGTTGCCAAGCGCTCTGGAAGCGCTGTTTATGACGCAAGCTGAACGCCTCTTGCGCATCCATTCTCAGAGCTCCTGAGTTAAGCAATCTGCGACACTTGGTGCGAATGCCAGAGGAAAACATTTCCACTGCGTCTGGCAGGGAGAAACTGTTCCTGCAGAACACGTTTTTCTGGAGCTTGCACCTGCACCTTACACACCCACGGATTTGCAGCACATTCAAATGCATGCCAAGCTCTTTCTTAGGCAAGTTGCAAGCTGCGTCAGAAGGATGCGCTTTTTGTCAGATGGAAGCAGCAGCACGCACCTTCGAGTTTGAGAAGTACGAAAGAGCCGCAGAAGAGCGTGGTCTAGGAACAAAGGGATAGGAAAGTACATTTGCTTCATGTGCCCTTGTTGCCGCCTAACAACAGGTAGCAGCATAAAGCAGATGCGACTGAAGTTCTTCCGGGCGACAGCTAACATCAATCGAGCAAGCGGGCTTCCCACAGCTACGGTCCTCTGGCAGTCTGAAAGCTTTGCGCACAAGCCGCTTGCTAAGCGCCTTCCTTTACCTTTAGGCAGTGCTCGTGCATGACCAGCCTGGGGCGTGAATGGTCATTTCCCCGCACACACGTTTCGTTGTGGCCGTTGCCAAGCGCTCTGGAAGCGCTGTTTATGACGCAAGCGGAACGCCTCTTGCGCTTCCATTCTCAGAGCTCCTGAGTTAAGGAATCTGGGACCCTTGGTGCGAATGCCAGCGGAAAACATTTCCACTGCGTCTGGCAGGGAGAAACTGTACCTGGAGAACACTTTTATCTGGAGCTTGCACCTGCACCTTATACACCCACGGATTTGCAGCACATTCAAATGCATGCCAAGCTCTTTCTTACGCAAGTTGCAAGCTGCGTCAGAAGGATGCGCTTTTTGTCAGATGGAAGCAGCAGCACGCACCTTCGAGTTTGAGAAGTACGAAAGAGCCGCAGAAGAGCGTGGTCTAGGAACAAAGGGATAGGAAATTACATTTGCTTCATGTGCCCTTGTTGCCGCCTAACAACAAGTAGCAGCATAAAGCAGATGCGACTGAACTTCTTCCGGGCGACAGCTAACATCAATCGAGCAAGCGGGCTTCCCACAGCTACGTTCCTCTGGCAGTCTGAAAGCTTTGCGCACAAGCCGCTTGCTAAGCGCCTTCCTTTACCTTTTGGCAGTGCTCGTGCATGACCAGCCTGGGGCGTGAATGGTCACTACCCCGCACACACGTTTCGTTGTGCCCGTTGCCAAGCGCTCTGGAAGCGCTGTTTATGACGCAAGCCGAACGCCTCTTGCGCTTCCATTCTCAGAGCTCCTGAGTTAAGCAATCTGCGACACTTGGTGCGAATGCCAGAGGAAAACATTTCCACTGCGTCTGGCAGGGAGAAACTGTTCCTGCAGAACACCTTTGTCTGGAGCTCGCACCTGCACCTTACACACCCACGGATTTGCAGCACATTCAAATGCATGCCAAGCTCTTTCTTAGGCAAGTTGCAAGCTGCGTCAGAAGGATGCGCTTTTTGTCAGATGGAAGCAGCAGCACGCACCTTCGAGTTTGAGAAGTACGAAAGAGCCGCAGAAGAGCGTGGTCTAGGAACAAAGGGATAGGAAATTACATTTGCTTCATGTGCCCTTGTTGCCGCCTAACAACAGGTAGAAGCATAAAGCAGATGCGGCTGAAGTTCTTCCGGGCGACAGCTAACATCAATCGAGCAAGCGGGCTTCCCACAGCTACGGTCCTCTGGCAGTCTGAAAGCATTGCGCACAAGCCGCTTGCTAAGCGCCTCCCTTTTCCTTTAGGCAGTGCTCGTGCATGACCAGCTTGGGGCGTGAATGGTCACTACCCCGCACACACGTTTCGATTTGCCCGTTGCCAAGCGCTCTGGAAGCGCTGTTTATGACGCAAGCTGAACGCCTCTTGCGCTTCCATTCTCAGAGCTCCTGAGTTAAGCAATCTGCGACACTTGGTGCGAATGCCAGAGGAAAACATTTCCACTGCGTCTGGCAGGGAGAAACTGTTCCTGGAGAACACGTTTATCTGGAGCTTGCACCTGCACCAAACACACCCACGGATTTGCAGCACATTCAAATGCATGCCAAGCTCTTTCTTAGGCAAGTTGCAAGCTGCGTCAGAAGGATGCGCTTTTTGTCAGATGGAAGCAGCAGCACGCACCTTCGAGTTTGAGAAGTACGAAAGAGCCGCAGAAGAGCGTGGTCTAGGAACAAAGGGATAGGAAATTACATTTGCTTCATGTGCCCTTGTTGCCGCCTAACAACAGGTAGAAGCATAAAGCAGATGCGGCTGAAGTTCTTCCGGGCGACAGCTAACATCAATCGAGCAAGCGGGCTTCCCACAGCTACGGTCCTCTGGCAGTCTGAAAGTTTTGCGCACAAGCCGCTTGCTAAGCGCCTTCCTTTACCTTTTGGCAGTGCTCGTGCATGACCAGCTCGGGGCGTGAATGGTCACTACCCCGCACACACGTTTCGTTGTGCCCGTTGCCAAGCGCTCTGGAAGCGCTGTTTATGACGCAAGCTGAACGCCTCTTGCGCTTCCATTCTCAGAGCTCCTGAGTTAAGCAATCTGCGACACTTGGTGCGAATGCCAGAGGAAAACATTTCCACTGCGTCTGGCAGGGAGAAACTGTTCCTGCAGAACACGTTTTTCTGGAGCTTGCACCTGCACCTTACACACCCACGGATTTGCAGCACATTCAAATGCATGCCAAGCTCTTTCTTACGCAAGTTGCAAGCTGCGTCAGAAGGATGCGCTTTTTGTCAGATGGAAGCAGCAGCACGCACCTTCGAGTTTGAGAAGTACGAAAGAGCCGCAGAAGAGCGTGGTCTAGGAACAAAGGGATAGGAAAGTACATTTGCTTCATGTGCCCTTGTTGCCGCCTAACAACAGGTAGCAGCATAAAGCAGATGCGGCTGAAGTTCTTCCGGGCGACAGCTAACATCAATCGAGCAAGCGGGCTTCCCACAGCTACGGTCCTCTGGCAGTCTGAAAGCTTTGCGCACAAGCCGCTTGCTAAGCGCCTTCCTTTACCTTTAGGCAGTGCTCGTGCATGACCAGCCTGGGGCGTGAATGGTCATTTCCCCGCACACACGTTTCGTTGTGGCCGTTGCCAAGCGCTCTGGAAGCGCTGTTTATGACGCAAGCTGAACGCCTCTTGCGCTTCCATTCTCAGAGCTCCTGAGTTAAGCAATCTGCGACACTTGGTGCGAATGCCTGAGGAAAACATTTCCACTGCGTCTGGCAGGGAGAAACTGTTCCTGGAGAACACGTTTATCTGGAGCTTGCACCTGCACCTTACACACCCACGGATTTGCAGCACATTCAAATGCATGCCAAGCTCTTTCTTACGCAAGTTGCAAGCTGCGTCAGAAGGATGCGCTTTTTGTCAGATGGAAGCAGCAGCACGCACCTTTGAGTTTGAGAAGTACGAAAGAGCCGCAGAAGAGCGTGGTCTAGGAACAAAGGGATAGGAAAGTACATTTGTTTCATGTGCCCTTGTTGCCGCCGAACAACAGGTAGCAGCATAAAGCAGATGCGGCAGAAGTTCTTCCGGGCGACAGCTAACATCAATCGAGCAAGCGGGCTTCCCACAGCTACGTTCCTCTGGCAGTCTGAAAGTTTTGCGCACAAGCCGCATGCAAAGCGCCTTCCTTTACCTTTAGGCAGTGCTCGTGCATGACCAGCCTGGGGCGTGAATGGTCACTACCCCGCACACACGTTTCGTTGTGCCCGTTGCCAAGCGCTCTGGAAGCGCTGTTTATGACGCAAGCTGAACGCCTCTTGCGCTTCCATTCTCAGAGCTCCTGAGTTAAGCAATCTGCGACACTTGGTGCGAATGCCTGAGGAAAACATTTCCACTGCGTCTGGCAGGGAGAAACTGTTCCTGGAGAACACGTTTATCTGGAGCTTGCACCTGCACCTTACACACCCATGGATTTGCAGCACATTCAAATGCATGCCAAGCTCTTTCTTACGCAAGTTGCAAGCTGCGTCAGAAGGATGCGCTTTTTGTCAGATGGAAGCAGCAGCACGCACCTTCGAGTTTGAGAAGTACGAAAGAGCCGCAGAAGAGCGTGGTCTAGGAACAAAGGGATAGGAAAGTACATTTGCTTCATGTGCCCTTGTTGCCGCCTAACAACAGGTAGCAGCATAAAGCAGATGCGGCTGAAGTTCTTCCGGGCGACAGCTAACATCAATCGAGCAAGCGGGCTTCCCACAGCTACGTTCCTCTGGCAGTCTGAAAGCATTGCGCACAAGCCGCTTGCTAAGCGCCTTCCTTTACCTTTAGGCAGTGCTCGTGCATGACCAGCTCGGGGCGTGAATGGTCACTACCCCGCACACACGTTTCGTTGTGGCCGTTGCCAAGCGCTCTGGAAGCGCTGTTTATGACGCAAGCTGAACGCCTCTTGCGCTTCCATTCTCAGAGCTCCTGAGTTAAGCAATCTGCGACACTTGGTGCGAATGCCAGAGGAAAACATTTCCACTGCGTCTGGCAGGGAGAAACTGTTCCTGGAGAACACGTTTATCTGGAGCTTGCACCTGCACCTTACACACCCACGGATTTGCAGCACATTCAAATGCATGCCAAGCTCTTTCTTACGCAAGTTGCAAGCTGCGTCAGAAGGATGCGCTTTTTGTCAGATGGAAACAGCAGCACGCACCTTCGAGTTTGAGAAGTACGAAAGAGCCGCAGAAGAGCGTGGTCTAGGAACAAAGGGATAGGAAAGTACATTTGCTTCATGTGCCCTTGTTGCCGCCTAACAACAGGTAGCAGCATAAAGCAGATGCGGCTGAAGTTCTTCCGGGCGACAGCTAACATCAATCGAGCAAGCGGGCTTCCCACAGCTATGGTCCTCTGGCAGTCTGAAAGTTTTGCGCACAAGCCGCTTGCTAAGCGCCTTCCTTTACCTTTTGGCAGTGCTCGTGCATGACCAGCCTCGGGCGTGAATGGTCACTACCCCGCACACACGTTTCGTTGTGGCCGTTGCCAAGCGCTCTGGAAGCGCTGTTTATGACGCAAGCTGAACGCCTCTTGCGCTTCCATTCTCAGAGCTCCTGAGTTAAGCAATCTGCGAGCCTTGGTGCGAATGCCAGAGGAAAACATTTCCACTGCGTCTGGCAGGGAGAAACTGTTCCTGGAGAACACGTTTATCTGGAGCTTGCACCTGCACCTTACACACCCACGGATTTGCAGCACATTCAAATGCATGCCAAGCTCTTCCTTACGCAAGTTGCAAGCTGCGTCAGAAGGATGCGCTTTTTGTCAGATGGAAGCAGCAGCACGCACCTTCGAGTTTGAGAAGTACGAAAGAGCCGCAGAAGAGCGTGGTCTAGGAACAAAGGGATAGGAAAGTACATTTGCTTCATGTGCCCTTGTTGCCGCCTAACAACAGGTAGCAGCATAAAGCAGATGCGGCTGAAGTTCTTCCGGGCGACAGCTAACATCAATCGAGCAAGCGGGCTTCCCACAGCTACGGTCCCCTGGCAGTCTGAAAGTTTTGCGCACAAGCCGCTTATAAAGCGCCTTCCTTTACCTTTTGGCAGTGCTCGTGCCTGACCAGCCTGGGGCGTGAATGGTCATTACCCCGCACACACGTTTCGTTGTGGCCGTTGCCAAGCGCTCTGGAAGCGCTGTTTATGACGCAAGCTGAAGGCCTCTTGCGCTTCCATTCTCAGAGCTCCTGAGTTAAGCAATCTGCGACACTTGGTGCGAATGCCAGAGGAAAACATTTCCACTGCGTCTGGCAGGGAGAAACTGAACCTGCAGAACACCTTTGTCTGGAGCTTGCACCTGCACCTTACACACCCACGGATTTGCAGCACATTCAAATGCATGCCAAGCTCTTTCTTACACAAGTTGCAAGCTGCGTCAGAAGGATGCGCTTTTTGTCAGATGGAAGCAGCAGCACGCACCTTCGAGTTTGAGAAGTACGAAAGAGCCGCAGAAGAGCGTGGTCTAGGAACAAAGGGATAGGAAAGTACATTTGTTTCATGTGCCCTTGTTGCCGCCGAACAACAGGTAGCAGCATAAAGCAGATGCGGCAGAAGTTCTTCCGGGCGACAGCTAACATCAATCGAGCAAGCGGGCTTCCCACAGCTACGGTCCTCTGGCAGTCTGAAAGTTTTGCGCACAAGCCGCATGCAAAGCGCCTTCCTTTACCTTTAGGCAGTGCTCGTGCATGACCAGCCTGGGGTGTGAATGGTCACTACCCCGCACACACGTTTCGTTGTGCCCGTTGCCAAGCGCTCTGGAAGCGCTGTTTATGACGCAAGCTGAACGCCTCTTGCGCTTCCATTCTCAGAGCTCCTGAGTTAAGCAATCTGCGACACTTGGTGCGAATGCCTGAGGAAAACATTTCCACTGCGTCTGGCAGGGAGAAACTGTTCCTGGAGAACACGTTTATCTGGAGCTTGCACCTGCACCTTACACACCCATGGATTTGCAGCACATTCAAATGCATGCCAAGCTCTTTCTTACGCAAGTTGCAAGCTGCGTCAGAAGGATGCGCTTTTTGTCAGATGGAAGCAGCAGCACGCACCTTCGAGTTTGAGAAGTACGAAAGAGCCGCAGAAGAGCGTGGTCTAGGAAGAAAGGGATAGGAAATTACATTTGCTTCATGTGCCCTTGTTGCCGCCTAACAACAGGTAGCAGCATAAAGCAGATGCGGCTGAAGTTCTTCCGGGCGACAGCTAACATCAATCGAGCAAGCGGGCTTCCCACAGCTACGTTCCTCTGGCAGTCTGAAAGCATTGCGCACAAGCCGCTTGCTAAGCGCCTTCCTTTACCTTTTGGCAGTGCTCGTGCATGACCAGCTTGTGGCGTGAATGGTCACTACCCCGCACACACGTTTCGTTGTGGCCGTTGCCAAGCGCTCTGGAAGCGCTGTTTATGACGCAAGCTGAACGCCTCTTGCGCTTCCATTCTCAGAGCTCCTGAGTTAAGCAATCTGCGACACTTGGTGCGAATGCCAGAGGAAAACATTTCCACTGCGTCTGGCAGGGAGAAACTGTTCCTGGAGAACACCTTTGTCTGGAGCTTGCACCTGCACCTTACACACCCACGGATTTGCAGCACATTCAAATGCATGCCAAGCTCTTTCTTACGCAAGTTGCAAGCTGCGTCAGAAGGATGCGCTTTTTGTCAGATGGAAGCAGCAGCACGCACCTTCGAGTTTGAGAAGTACGAAAGAGCCGCAGAAGAGCGTGGTCTAGGAACAAAGGGATAGGAAAGTACATTTGCTTCATGTGCCCTTGTTGCCGCCGAACAACAGGTAGCAGCATAAAGCAGATGCGGCTGAAGTTCTTCCGGGCGACAGCTAACATCAATCGAGCAAGCGGGCTTCCCACAGCTACGTTCCTCTGGCAGTCTGAAAGCTTTGCGCACAAGCCGCTTGCAAAGCGCCTTCCTTTACCTTTAGGCAGTGCTCGTGCATGACCAGCCTGGGGCGTGAATGGTCACTACCCCGCACACACGTTTCGTTGTGCCCGTGTCCAAGCGCTCTGGAAGCGCTGTTTTTGATGCAAGCTGAACGCCTCTTGCGCTTCCATTCTCAGAGCTCCTGAGTTAAGCAATCTGCGACACTTGGTGCGAATGCCTGAGGAAAACATTTCCACTGCGTCTGGCAGGGAGAAACTGTTCCTGGAGAACACCTTTGTCTGGAGCTTGCACCTGCACCTTACACACCCACGGATTTGCAGCACATTCAAATGCATGCCAAGCTCTTTCTTACACAAGTTGCAAGCTGCGTCAGAAGGATGCGCTTTTTGTCAGATGGAAGCAGCAGCACGCACCTTCGAGTTTGTGAAGTACGAAAGAGCCGCAGAAGAGCGTGGTCTAGGAACAAAGGGATAGGAAAGTACATTTGCTTCATGTGCCCTTGTTGCCACCTAACAACAGGTAGCAGCATAAAGCAGATGCGACTGAAGTTCTTCCAGGCGACAGCTAACATCAATCGAGCAAGCGGGCTTCCCACAGCTACGGTCCTCTGGCAGTCTGAAAGTTTTGCGCACAAGCCGCATGCAAAGCGCCTTCCTTTACCTTTAGGCAGTGCTCGTGCATGACCAGCCTGGGGCGTGAATGGTCACTACCCCGAACACACGTTTGGTTGTGGCCGTTGCCAAGCGCTCTGGAAGCGCTGTTTATGACGCAAGCTGAACGCCTCTTGCGCTTCCATTCTCAGAGCTCCTGAGTTAAGCAATCTGCGACACTTGGTGCGAATGCCAGAGGAAAACATTTCCACTGCGTCTGGCAGGGAGAAACTGTTCCTGGAGAACACGTTTATCTGGAGCTTGCACCTGCACCTTACACACCCACGGATTTGCAGCACATTCAAATGCATGCCAAGCTCTTTCTTACGCAAGTTGCAAGCTGCGTCAGAAGGATGCGCTTTTTGTCAGATGGAAGCAGCAGCACGCACCTTCGAGTTTGTGAAGTACGAAAGAGCCGCAGAAGAGCATGGCCTAGGAACAAAGGGATAGGAAAGTACATTTGCTTCATGTGCCCTTGTTGCCGCCTAACAACAGGTAGCAGCATAAAGCAGATGCGGCTGAAGTTCTTCCGGGCGACAGCTAACATCAATCGAGCAAGTGGGCTTCCCACAGCTACGTTCCTCTGGCAGTCTGAAAGTTTTACGCACAAGCCGCTTGCTAAGCGCCTTCCTTTACCTTTAGGCAGTGCTCGTGCATGACCAGCCTGGGGCGTGAATGGTCACTACCCCGCACACACGTTTCGTTGTGCCCGTTGCCAAGCGCTCTGGAAGCGCTGTTTATGACGCAAGCTGAAGACATCTTGCGCTTCCATTCTCAGAGCTCCTGAGTTAAGCAATCTGCGACCCTTGGTGCGAATGCCAGAGGAAAACATTTCCACTGCGTCTGGCAGGGAGAAACTGTTCCTGGAGAACACCTTTGTCTGGAGCTTGCACCTGCACCTTACACACCCACGGATTTGCAGCACATTCAAATGCATGCCAAGCTCTTCCTTACGCAAGTTGCAAGCTGCGTCAGAAGGATGCGCTTTTTGTCAGATGGAAGCAGCAGCACGCACCTTCGAGTTTGAGAAGTACGAAAGAGCCGCAGAAGAGCGTGGTCTAGGAACAAAGGGATAGGAAAGTACATTTGCTTCATGTGCCCTTGTTGCCGCCGAACAACAGGTAGCAGCATAAAGCAGATGCGGCTGAAGTTCTTCCGGGCGACAGCTAACATCAATCGAGCAAGCGGGCTTCCCACAGCTACGTTCCTCTGGCAGTCTGAAAGCTTTGCGCACAAGCCGCTTGCAAAGCGCCTTCCTTTACCTTTAGGCAGTGCTCGTGCATGACCAGCCTGGGGCGTGAATGGTCACTACCCCGCACACACGTTTCGTTGTGCCCGTGTCCAAGCGCTCTGGAAGCGCTGTTTTTGATGCAAGCTGAACGCCTCTTGCGCTTCCATTCTCAGAGCTCCTGAGTTAAGCAATCTGCGACACTTGGTGCGAATGCCTGAGGAAAACATTTCCACTGCGTCTGGCAGGGAGAAACTGTTCCTGGAGAACACCTTTGTCTGGAGCTTGCACCTGCACCTTACACACCCACGGATTTGCAGCACATTCAAATGCATGCCAAGCTCTTTCTTACACAAGTTGCAAGCTGCGTCAGAAGGATGCGCTTTTTGTCAGATGGAAGCAGCAGCACGCACCTTCGAGTTTGTGAAGTACGAAAGAGCCGCAGAAGAGCGTGGTCTAGGAACAAAGGGATAGGAAAGTACATTTGCTTCATGTGCCCTTGTTGCCGCCTAACAACAGGTAGCAGCATAAAGCAGATGCGACTGAAGTTCTTCCAGGCGACAGCTAACATCAATCGAGCAAGCGGGCTTCCCACAGCTACGGTCCTCTGGCAGTCTGAAAGTTTTGCGCACAAGCCGCATGCAAAGCGCCTTCCTTTACCTTTAGGCAGTGCTCGTGCATGACCAGCCTGGGGCGTGAATGGTCACTACCCCGAACACACGTTTGGTTGTGGCCGTTGCCAAGCGCTCTGGAAGCGCTGTTTATGACGCAAGCTGAACGCCTCTTGCGCTTCCATTCTCAGAGCTCCTGAGTTAAGCAATCTGCGACACTTGGTGCGAATGCCAGAGGAAAACATTTCCACTGCGTCTGGCAGGGAGAAACTGTTCCTGGAGAACACGTTTATCTGGAGCTTGCACCTGCACCTTACACACCCACGGATTTGCAGCACATTCAAATGCATGCCAAGCTCTTTCTTACGCAAGTTGCAAGCTGCGTCAGAAGGATGCGCTTTTTGTCAGATGGAAGCAGCAGCACGCACCTTCGAGTTTGTGAAGTACGAAAGAGCCGCAGAAGAGCATGGCCTAGGAACAAAGGGATAGGAAAGTACATTTGCTTCATGTGCCCTTGTTGCCGCCTAACAACAGGTAGCAGCATAAAGCAGATGCGGCTGAAGTTCTTCCGGGCGACAGCTAACATCAATCGAGCAAGTGGGCTTCCCACAGCTACGTTCCTCTGGCAGTCTGAAAGTTTTACGCACAAGCCGCTTGCTAAGCGCCTTCCTTTACCTTTAGGCAGTGCTCGTGCATGACCAGCCTGGGGCGTGAATGGTCACTACCCCGCACACACGTTTCGTTGTGCCCGTTGCCAAGCGCTCTGGAAGCGCTGTTTATGACGCAAGCTGAAGACATCTTGCGCTTCCATTCTCAGAGCTCCTGAGTTAAGCAATCTGCGACCCTTGGTGCGAATGCCAGAGGAAAACATTTCCACTGCGTCTGGCAGGGAGAAACTGTTCCTGGAGAACACCTTTGTCTGGAGCTTGCACCTGCACCTTACACACCCACGGATTTGCAGCACATTCAAATGCATGCCAAGCTCTTTCTTACACAAGTTGCAAGCTGCGTCAGAAGGATGCGCTTTTTGTCAGATGGAAGCAGCAGCACGCACCTTCGAGTTTGTGAAGTACGAAAGAGCCGCAGAAGAGCGTGGTCTAGGAACAAAGGGATAGGAAATTACATTTGATTCATGTGCCCTTTTTGCCGCCTAACAACAGGTAGCAGCATAAAGCAGATGCGGCTGAAGTTCTTCCGGGCGACAGCTAACATCAATCGAGCAAGCAGGCTTCCCACAGCTACGTTCCTCTGGCAGTCTGAAAGCTTTGCGCACAAGACGCTTGCTAAGCGCCTTCCTTTACCTTTAGGCAGTGCTCGTGCATGACCAGCCTGGGGCGTGAATGGTCACTACCCCGCACACACGTTTCGTTGTGCCCGTTGCCAAGCGCTCTGGAAGCGCTGTTTATGACGCAAGCTGAACGCCTCTTGCGCTTCCATTCTCAGAGCTCCTGAGTTAAGCAATCTGCGAGCCTTGGTGCGAATGCCAGAGGAAAACATTTCCACTGCGTCTGGCAGGGAGAAACTGTTCCTGGAGAACACGTTTATCTGGAGCTTGCACCTGCACCTTACACACCCACGGATTTGCAGCACATTCAAATGCATGCCAAGCTCTTCCTTACGCAAGTTGCAAGCTGCGTCAGAAGGATGCGCTTTTTGTCAGATGGAAGCAGCAGCACGCACCTTCGAGTTTGAGAAGTACGAAAGAGCCGCAGAAGAGCGTGGTCTAGGAACAAAGGGATAGGAAAGTACATTTGCTTCATGTGCCCTTGTTGCCGCCTAACAACAGGTAGCAGCATAAAGCAGATGCGGCTGAAGTTCTTCCGGGCGACAGCTAACATCAATCGAGCAAGCGGGCTTCCCACAGCTACGGTCCCCTGGCAGTCTGAAAGTTTTGCGCACAAGCCGCTTATAAAGCGCCTTCCTTTACCTTTTGGCAGTGCTCGTGCCTGACCAGCCTGGGGCGTGAATGGTCATTACCCCGCACACACGTTTCGTTGTGGCCGTTGCCAAGCGCTCTGGAAGCGCTGTTTATGACGCAAGCTGAAGGCCTCTTGCGCTTCCATTCTCAGAGCTCCTGAGTTAAGCAATCTGCGACACTTGGTGCGAATGCCAGAGGAAAACATTTCCACTGCGTCTGGCAGGGAGAAACTGAACCTGCAGAACACCTTTGTCTGGAGCTTGCACCTGCACCTTACACACCCACGGATTTGCAGCACATTCAAATGCATGCCAAGCTCTTTCTTACACAAGTTGCAAGCTGCGTCAGAAGGATGCGCTTTTTGTCAGATGGAAGCAGCAGCACGCACCTTCGAGTTTGAGAAGTACGAAAGAGCCGCAGAAGAGCGTGGTCTAGGAACAAAGGGATAGGAAAGTACATTTGCTTCATGTGCCCTTTTTGCCGCCTAACAACAGGTAGCAGCATAAAGCAGATGCGGCTGAAGTTCTTCCGGGCGACAGCTAACATCAATCGAGCAAGCGGGCTTCCCACAGCTACGGTCCTCTGGCAGTCTGAAAGTTTTGCGCACAAGCCGCATGCAAAGCGCCTTCCTTTACCTTTAGGCAGTGCTCGTGCATGACCAGCCTGGGGTGTGAATGGTCACTACCCCGCACACACGTTTCGTTGTGCCCGTTGCCAAGCGCTCTGGAAGCGCTGTTTATGACGCAAGCTGAACGCCTCTTGCGCTTCCATTCTCAGAGCTCCTGAGTTAAGCAATCTGCGACACTTGGTGCGAATGCCTGAGGAAAACATTTCCACTGCGTCTGGCAGGGAGAAACTGTTCCTGGAGAACACGTTTATCTGGAGCTTGCACCTGCACCTTACACACCCATGGATTTGCAGCACATTCAAATGCATGCCAAGCTCTTTCTTACGCAAGTTGCAAGCTGCGTCAGAAGGATGCGCTTTTTGTCAGATGGAAGCAGCAGCACGCACCTTCGAGTTTGAGAAGTACGAAAGAGCCGCAGAAGAGCGTGGTCTAGGAAGAAAGGGATAGGAAAGTACATTTGCTTCATGTGCCCTTGTTGCCGCCTAACAACAGGTAGCAGCATAAAGCAGATGCGGCTGAAGTTCTTCCGGGCGACAGCTAACATCAATCGAGCAAGCGGGCTTCCCACAGCTACGTTCCTCTGGCAGTCTGAAAGCATTGCGCACAAGCCGCTTGCTAAGCGCCTTCCTTTACCTTTTGGCAGTGCTCGTGCATGACCAGCTTGTGGCGTGAATGGTCACTACCCCGCACACACGTTTCGTTGTGGCCGTTGCCAAGCGCTCTGGAAGCGCTGTTTATGACGCAAGCTGAACGCCTCTTGCGCTTCCATTCTCAGAGCTCCTGAGTTAAGCAATCTGCGAGCCTTGGTGCGAATGCCAGAGGAAAACATTTCCACTGCGTCTGGCAGGGAGAAACTGTTCCTGGAGAACACCTTTGTCTGGAGCTTGCACCTGCACCTTACACACCCACGGATTTGCAGCACATTCAAATGCATGCCAAGCTCTTTCTTACGCAAGTTGCAAGCTGCGTCAGAAGGATGCGCTTTTTGTCAGATGGAAGCAGCAGCACGCACCTTCGAGTTTGAGAAGTACGAAAGAGCCGCAGAAGAGCGTGGTCTAGGAACAAAGGGATAGGAAAGTACATTTGCTTCATGTGCCCTTGTTGCCGCCGAACAACAGGTAGCAGCATAAAGCAGATGCGGCTGAAGTTCTTCCGGGCGACAGCTAACATCAATCGAGCAAGCGGGCTTCCCACAGCTACGTTCCTCTGGCAGTCTGAAAGCTTTGCGCACAAGCCGCTTGCAAAGCGCCTTCCTTTACCTTTAGGCAGTGCTCGTGCATGACCAGCCTGGGGCGTGAATGGTCACTACCCCGCACACACGTTTCGTTGTGCCCGTGTCCAAGCGCTCTGGAAGCGCTGTTTTTGATGCAAGCTGAACGCCTCTTGCGCTTCCATTCTCAGAGCTCCTGAGTTAAGCAATCTGCGACACTTGGTGCGAATGCCTGAGGAAAACATTTCCACTGCGTCTGGCAGGGAGAAACTGTTCCTGGAGAACACCTTTGTCTGGAGCTTGCACCTGCACCTTACACACCCACGGATTTGCAGCACATTCAAATGCATGCCAAGCTCTTTCTTACACAAGTTGCAAGCTGCGTCAGAAGGATGCGCTTTTTGTCAGATGGAAGCAGCAGCACGCACCTTCGAGTTTGTGAAGTACGAAAGAGCCGCAGAAGAGCGTGGTCTAGGAACAAAGGGATAGGAAAGTACATTTGCTTCATGTGCCCTTGTTGCCGCCTAACAACAGGTAGCAGCATAAAGCAGATGCGACTGAAGTTCTTCCAGGCGACAGCTAACATCAATCGAGCAAGCGGGCTTCCCACAGCTACGGTCCTCTGGCAGTCTGAAAGTTTTGCGCACAAGCCGCATGCAAAGCGCCTTCCTTTACCTTTAGGCAGTGCTCGTGCATGACCAGCCTGGGGCGTGAATGGTCACTACCCCGAACACACGTTTGGTTGTGGCCGTTGCCAAGCGCTCTGGAAGCGCTGTTTATGACGCAAGCTGAACGCCTCTTGCGCTTCCATTCTCAGAGCTCCTGAGTTAAGCAATCTGCGACACTTGGTGCGAATGCCAGAGGAAAACATTTCCACTGCGTCTGGCAGGGAGAAACTGTTCCTGGAGAACACGTTTATCTGGAGCTTGCACCTGCACCTTACACACCCACGGATTTGCAGCACATTCAAATGCATGCCAAGCTCTTTCTTACGCAAGTTGCAAGCTGCGTCAGAAGGATGCGCTTTTTGTCAGATGGAAGCAGCAGCACGCACCTTCGAGTTTGTGAAGTACGAAAGAGCCGCAGAAGAGCATGGCCTAGGAACAAAGGGATAGGAAATTACATTTGCTTCATGTGCCCTTGTTGCCGCCTAACAACAGGTAGCAGCATAAAGCAGATGCGGCTGAAGTTCTTCCGGGCGACAGCTAACATCAATCGAGCAAGTGGGCTTCCCACAGCTACGTTCCTCTGGCAGTCTGAAAGTTTTACGCACAAGCCGCTTGCTAAGCGCCTTCCTTTACCTTTAGGCAGTGCTCGTGCATGACCAGCCTGGGGCGTGAATGGTCACTACCCCGCACACACGTTTCGTTGTGCCCGTTGCCAAGCGCTCTGGAAGCGCTGTTTATGACGCAAGCTGAAGACATCTTGCGCTTCCATTCTCAGAGCTCCTGAGTTAAGCAATCTGCGACCCTTGGTGCGAATGCCAGAGGAAAACATTTCCACTGCGTCTGGCAGGGAGAAACTGTTCCTGGAGAACACCTTTGTCTGGAGCTTGCACCTGCACCTTACACACCCACGGATTTGCAGCACATTCAAATGCATGCCAAGCTCTTTCTTACACAAGTTGCAAGCTGCGTCAGAAGGATGCGCTTTTTGTCAGATGGAAGCAGCAGCACGCACCTTCGAGTTTGTGAAGTACGAAAGAGCCGCAGAAGAGCGTGGTCTAGGAACAAAGGGATAGGAAATTACATTTGCTTCATGTGCCCTTTTTGCCGCCTAACAACAGGTAGCAGCATAAAGCAGATGCGGCTGAAGTTCTTCCGGGCGACAGCTAACATCAATCGAGCAAGCGGGCTTCCCACAGCTACGTTCCTCTGGCAGTCTGAAAGCTTTGCGCACAAGACGCTTGCTAAGCGCCTTCCTTTACCTTTAGGCAGTGCTCGTGCATGACCAGCCTGGGGCGTGAATGGTCACTACCCCGCACACACGTTTCGTTGTGCCCGTTGCCAAGCGCTCTGGAAGCGCTGTTTATGACGCAAGCTGAACGCCTCTTGCGCTTCCATTCTCAGAGCTCCTGAGTTAAGCAATCTGCGAGCCTTGGTGCGAATGCCAGAGGAAAACATTTCCACTGCGTCTGGCAGGGAGAAACTGTTCCTGGAGAACACGTTTATCTGGAGCTTGCACATGCACCTTACACACCCACGGATTTGCAGCACATTCAAATGCATGCCAAGCTCTTTCTTACGCAAGTTGCAAGCTGCGTCAGAAGGATGCGCTTTTTGTCACATGGAAGCAGCAGCACGCACCTTCGAGTTTGAGAAGTACGAAAGAGCCGCAGAAGAGCGTGGTCTAGGAACAAAGGGATAGGAAAGTACATTTGCTTCATGTGCCCTTGTTGCCGCCTAACAACAGGTCGCAGCATAAAGCAGATGCGGCTGAATTTCTTCCGGGCGACAGCTAACATCAATCGAGCAAGCGGGCTTCCCACAGCTACGTTCCTCTGGCAGTCTGAAAGCTTTGCGCACAAGCCGCTTGCTAAGCGCCTTCCTTTACCTTTTGGCAGTGCTCGTGCATGACCAGCCTCGGGCGTGAATGGCCACTACCCCGCACACACGTTTCGTTTTGCCCGTGTCCAAGCGCTCTGGAAGCGCTGTTTATGATGCAAGCTGAACGCCTCTTGCGCTTCCATTCTCAGAGCTCCTGAGTTAAGCAATCTGCGACACTTGGTGCGAATGCCAGAGGAAAACATTTCCACTGCGTCTGGCAGGGAGAAACTGTTCCTGGAGAACACGTTTATCTGGAGCTTGCACCTGCACCTTACACACCCACGGATTTGCAGCACATTCAAATGCATGCCAAGCTCTTTCTTACGCAAGTTGCAAGCTGCGTCAGAAGGATGCGCTTTTTGTCAGATGGAAGCAGCAGCACGCACCTTCGAGTTTGTGAAGTACGAAAGAGCCGCAGAAGAGCGTGGTCTAGGAACAAAGGGATAGGAAAGTACATTTGCTTCATGTGCCCTTGTTGCCGCCTAACAACAGGTAGCAGCATAAAGCAGATGCGGCTGAAGTTCTTCCGGGCGACAGCTAACATCAATCGAGCAAGCGGGCTTCCCACAGCTACGGTCCTCTGGCAGTCTGAAAGTTTTGCGCACAAGACGCATGCAAAGCGCCTTCCTTTACCTTTAGGCAGTGCTCGTGCATGACCAGCCTGGGGTGTGAATGGTCACTACCCCGCACACACGTTTCGTTGTGCCCGTTGCCAAGCGCTCTGGAAGCGCTGTTTATGACGCAAGCTGAACGCCTCTTGCGCTTCCATTCTCAGAGCTCCTGAGTTAAGCAATCTGCGACACTTGGTGCGAATGCCAGAGGAAAACATTTCCACTGCGTCTGTCAGGGAGAAACTGTTCCTGGAGAACACGTTTATCTGGAGCTTGCACCTGCACCTTACACACCCATGGATTTGCAGCACATTCAAATGCATGCCAAGCTCTTTCTTACGCAAGTTGCAAGCTGCGTCAGAAGGATGCGCTTTTTGTCAGATGGAAGCAGCAGCACGCACCTTCGAGTTTGAGAAGTACGAAAGAGCCACAGAAGAGCGTGGTCTAGGAACAAAGGGATAGGAAAGTACATTTGCTTCATGTGCCCTTGTTGCCGCCTAACAACAGGTAGCAGCATAAAGCAGATGCGGCTGAAGTTCTTCCGGGCGACAGCTAACATCAATCGAGCAAGCGGGCTTCCCACAGAGCTACGGTCCTCTGGCAGTCTGAAACTTTGCGCACAATCCGCATGCAAAGCGCCTTCCTTTACCTTTAGGCAGTGCTCGTGCATGACCAGCCTGGGGCGTGAATGGTCACTACCCCGCACACACGTTTCGTTGTGCCCGTTGCCAAGCGCTCTGGAAGCGCTGTTTATGACGCAAGCTGAACGCCTCTTGCGCTTCCATTCTCAGAGCTCCTGAGTTAAGCAATCTGCGACACTTGGTGCGAATGCCAGAGGAAAACATTTCCACTGCGTCTGGCAGGGAGAAACTGTTCCTGGAGAACACGTTTATCTGGAGCTTGCACATGCACCTTACACACCCACGGATTTGCAGCACATTCAAATGCATGCCAAGCTCTTTCTTACGCAAGTTGCAAGCTGCGTCAGAAGGATGCGCTTTTTGTCAGATGGAAGCAGCAGCACGCACCTTCGAGTTTGAGAAGTACGAAAGAGCCGCAGAAGAGTGTGGTCTAGGAACAAAGGGATAGGAAAGTACATTTGCTTCATGTGCCCTTGTTGCCGCCTAACAACAGGTCGCAGCATAAAGCAGATGCGGCTGAATTTCTTCCGGGCGACAGCTAACATCAATCGAGCAAGCGGGCTTCCCACAGCTACGTTCCTCTGGCAGTCTGAAAGCTTTGCGCACAAGCCGCTTGCTAAGCGCCTTCCTTTACCTTTTGGCAGTGCTCCTGCATGACCAGCCTCGGGCGTGAATGGCCACTACCCCGCACACACGTTTCGTTTTGCCCGTGTCCAAGCGCTCTGGAAGCGCTGTTTATGATGCAAGCTGAACGCCTCTTGCGCTTCCATTCTCAGAGCTCCTGAGTTAAGCAATCTGCGACACTTGGTGCGAATGCCAGAGGAAAACATTTCCACTGCGTCTGGCAGGGAGAAACTGTTCCTGGAGAACACGTTTATCTGGAGCTTGCACCTGCACCTTATACACCCACGGATTTGCAGCACATTCAAATGCATGCCAAGCTCTTTCTTACGCAAGTTGCAAGCTGCGTCAGAAGGATGCGCTTTTTGTCAGATGGAAGCAGCAGCACGCACCTTCGAGTTTGAGAAGTACGAAAGAGCCGCAGAAGAGTGTGGTCTAGGAACAAAGGGATAGGAAAGTACATTTGCTTCATGTGCCCTTGTTGCCGCCTAACAACAGGTAGCAGCATAAAGCAGATGCGGCTGAAGTTCTTCCGGGCGACAGCTAACATCAATCGAGCAAGCGGGCTTCCCACAGCTACGTTCCTCTGGCAGTCTGAAAGTTTTGCGCACAAGTCGCTTGCTAAGCGCCTTCCTTTACCTTTTGGCAGTGCTCGTGCATGACCAGCCTGGGGCGTGAATGGTCACTACCCCGCACACACGTTTCGTTGTGGCCGTTGCCGAGCGCTCTGGAAGCGCTGTTTATGACGCAAGCTGAAGACCTCTTGCGCTTCCATTCTCAGAGCTCCTGAGTTAAGCAATCTGCGACCCTTGGTGCGAATGCCAGAGGAAAACATTTCCACTGCGTCTGGCAGGGAGAAACTGTTCCTGGAGAACACCTTTGTCTGGAGCTTGCACCTGCACCTTACACACCCACGGATTTGCAGCACATTCAAATGCATGCCAAGCTCTTTCTTACGCAAGTTGCAAGCTGCGTCAGAAGGATGCGCTTTTTGTCAGATGGAAGCAGCAGCACGCACCTTCGAGTTTGTGAAGTACGAAAGAACCGCAGAAGAGCGTGGTCTAGGAACAAAGGGATAGGAAAGTACATTTGCTTCATGTGCCCTTGTTGCCGCCTAACAACAGGTAGCAGAATAAAGCAGATGCGACTGAAGTTCTTTCGGGCGACAGCTAACATCAATCGAGCAAGCGGGCTTCCCACAGCTACGTTCCTCTGGCAGTCGGAAAGTTTTGCGCACAACCCGCATGCATAGCTCCTTCCTTTACCTTTAGGCAGTGCTCGTGCATGACCAGCCTCGGGCGTGAATGGTCACTACCCCGCACACACGTTTGGTTGTGGCCGTTGCCAAGCGCTCTGGAAGCGCTGTTTATGACGCAAGCTGAACGCCTCTTGCGCTTCCATTCTCAGAGCTCCTGAGTTAAGCAATCTGCGACACTTGGTGCGAATGCCAGAGGAAAACATTTCCACTGCGTCTGGCAGGGAGAAACTGTTCCTGGAGAACACGTTTATCTGGAGCTTGCACCTGCACCTTACACACCCACGGATTTGCGGCACATTCAAATGCATGCCAAGCTCTTTCTTACGCAAGTTGCAAGCTGCGTCAGAAGGATGCGCTTTTTGTCAGATGGAAGCAGCAGCACGCACCTTCGAGTTTGAGAAGTACGAAAGAGCCGCAGAAGAGCGTGGTCTAGGAACAAAGGGATAGGAAAGTACATTTGCTTCATGTGCCCTTGTTGCCGCCTAACAACAGGTAGCAGCATAAAGCAGATGCGACTGAAGTTCTTCCGGGCGACAGCTAACATCAATCGAGCAAGTGGGCTTCCCACAGCTACGTTCCTCTGGCAGTCTGAAAGTTTTACGCATAAGCCGCTTGCTAAGCGCCTTCCTTTACCTTTAGGCAGTGCTCGTGCATGACCAGCCTGGGGCGTGAATGGTCACTACCCCGCACACACGTTTCGTTGTGCCTGTTGCCAAGCGCTCTGGAAGCGCTGTTTATGACGCAAGCTGAACGCCTCTTGCGCTTCCATTCTCAGAGCTCCTGAGTTAAGCAATCTGCGACACTTGGTGCGAATGCCAGAGGAAAACATTTCCACTGCGTCTGGCAGGGAGAAACTGTTCCTGGAGAACACGTTTATCTGGAGCTTGCACCTGCACCTTACACACCCACGGATTTGCAGCACATTCAAATGCATGCCAAGCTCTTTCTTACGCAAGTTGCAAGCTGCGTCAGAAGGATGCGCTTTTTGTCAGATGGAAGCAGCAGCACGCACCTTCGAGTTTGTGAAGTACGAAAGAGCCGCAGAAGAGCGTGGTCTAGGAACAAAGGGATAGGAAAGTACATTTGCTTCATGTGCCCTTGTTGCCGCCTAACAACAGGTAGCAGCATAAAGCAGATGCGGCTGAAGTTCTTCCGGGCGACAGCTAACATCAATCGAGCAAGCGGGCTTCCCACAGCTACGGTCCTCTGGCAGTCTGAAAGTTTTGCGCACAAGACGCATGCAAAGCGCCTTCCTTTACCTTTAGGCAGTGCTCGTGCATGACCACCCTGGGGCGTGAATGGTCACTACCCCGCACACACGTTTCGTTGTGCCCGTTGCCAAGCGCTCTGGAAGCGCTGTTTATGACGCAAGCTGAACGCCTCTTGCGCTTCCATTCTCAGAGCTCCTGAGTTAAGCAATCTGCGACACTTGGTGCGAATGCCAGAGGAAAACATTTCCACTGCGTCTGGCAGGGAGAAACTGTTCCTGGAGAACACCTTTGTCTGGAGCTTGCACCTGCACCTTACACACCCACGGATTTGCAGCACATTCAAATGCATGCCAAGCTCTTTCTTACACAAGTTGCAAGCTGCGTCAGAAGGATGCGCTTTTTGTCAGATGGAAGCAGCAGCACGCACCTTCGAGTTTGTGAAGTACGAAAGAGCCGCAGAAGAGCGTGGTCTAGGAACAAAGGGATAGGAAAGTACATTTGCTTCATGTGCCCTTGTTGCCGCCTAACAACAGGTAGCAGCATAAAGCAGATGTGACTGAAGTTCTTCCAGGCGACAGCTAACATCAATCGAGCAAGCGGGCTTCCCACAGCTACGGTCCTCTGGCAGTCTGAAAGTTTTGCGCACAAGCCGCATGCAAAGCGCCTTCCTTTACCTTTAGGCAGTGCTCGTGCATGACCAGCCTGGGGCGTGAATGGTCACTACCCCGAACACACGTTTGGTTGTGGCCGTTGCCAAGCGCTCTGGAAGCGCTGTTTATGACGCAAGCTGAACGCCTCTTGCGCTTCCATTCTCAGAGCTCCTGAGTTAAGCAATCTGCGACACTTGGTGCGAATGCCAGAGGAAAACATTTCCACTGCGTCTGGCAGGGAGAAACTGTTCCTGGAGAACACGTTTATCTGGAGCTTGCACCTGCACCTTACACACCCACGGATTTGCGGCACATTCAAATGCATGCCAAGCTCTTTCTTACGCAAGTTGCAAGCTGCGTCAGAAGGATGCGCTTTTTGTCAGATGGAAGCAGCAGCACGCACCTTCGAGTTTGTGAAGTACGAAAGAGCCGCAGAAGAGCATGGCCGAGGAACAAAGGGATAGGAAAGTACATTTGCTTCATGTGCCCTTGTTGCCGCCTAACAACAGGTAGCAGCATAAAGCAGATGCGGCTGAAGTTCTTCCGGGCGACAGCTAACATCAATCGAGCAAGCGGGCTTCCCACAGCTACGTTCCTCTGGCAGTCTGAAAGTTTTACGCATAAGCCGCTTGCTAAGCGCCTTCCTTTACCTTTAGGCAGTGCTCGTGCATGACCAGCCTGGGTCGTGAATGGTCACTACCCCGCACACACGTTTCGTTGTGCCTGTTGCCAAGCGCTCTGGAAGCGCTGTTTATGACGCAAGCTGAACGCCTCTTGCGCTTCCATTCTCAGAGCTCCTGAGTTAAGCAATCTGCGACACTTGGTGCGAATGCCAGAGGAAAACATTTCCACTGCGTCTGGCAGGGAGAAACTGTTCCTGGAGAACACGTTTATCTGGAGCTTGCACCTGCACCTTACACACCCACGGATTTGCAGCACATTCAAATGCATGCCAAGCTCTTTCTTACGCAAGTTGCAAGCTGCGTCAGAAGGATGCGCTTTTTGTCAGATGGAAGCAGCAGCACGCACCTTCGAGTTTGAGAAGTACGAAAGAGCCGCAGAAGAGCGTGGTCTAGGAACAAAGGGATAGGAAAGTACATTTGCTTCATGTGCCCTTGTTGCCGCCTAACAACAGGTAGCAGCATAAAGCAGATGCGGCTGAAGTTCTTCCGGGCGACAGCTAACATCAATCGAGCAAGCGGGCTTCCCACAGCTACGTTCCTCTGGCAGTCTGAAAGTTTTGCGCACAAGTCGCTTGTTAAGCGCCTTCCTTTATCTTTTGGCAGTGCTCGTGCATGACCAGCCTGGGGCGTGAATGGTCACTACCCCGCACACACGTTTCGTTGTGGCCGTTGCCGAGCGCTCTGGAAGCGCTGTTTATGACGCAAGCTGAACGCCTCTTGCGCTTCCAGTCTCAGAGCTCCTGAGTTAAGCAATCTGCGACACTTGGTGCGAATGCCAGAGGAAAACATTTCCACTGCGTCTGGCAGGGAGAAACTGTTCCTGGAGAACACCTTTGTCTGGAGCTTGCACCTGCACCTTACACACCCACGGATTTGCAGCACATTCAAATGCATGCCAAGCTCTTTCTTACGCAAGTTGCAAGCTGCGTCAGAAGGATGCGCTTTTTGTCAGATGGAAGCAGCAGCACGCACCTTCGAGTTTGTGAAGTACGAAAGAGCCGCAGAAGAGCGTGGTCTAGGAACAAAGGGATAGGAAAGTACATTTGCTTCATGTGCCCTTGTTGCCGCCTAACAACAGGTAGCAGAATAAAGCAGATGCGACTGAAGTTCTTTCGGGCGACAGCTAACATCAATCGAGCAAGCGGGCTTCCCACAGCTACGTTCCTCTGGCAGTCGGAAAGTTTTGCGCACAACCCGCATGCATAGCGCCTTCCTTTACCTTTAGGCAGTGCTCGTGCATGACCAGCCTCGGGCGTGAATGGTCACTACCCCGCACACACGTTTCGTTGTGCCCGTTGCCAAGCGCTCTGGAAGCGCTGTTTATGACGCAAGCTGAACGCCTCTTGCGCTTCCAGTCTCAGAGCTCCTGAGTTAAGCAATCTGCGACACTTGGTGCGAATGCCAGAGGAAAACATTTCCACTGCGTCTGGCAGGGAGAAACTGTTCCTGGAGAACACCTTTGTCTGGAGCTTGCACCTGCACCTTACACACCCACGGATTTGCAGCACATTCAAATGCATGCCAAGCTCTTTCTTATGCAAGTTGCAAGCTGCGTCAGAAGGATGCGCTTTTTGTCAGATGGAAGCAGCAGCACGCACCTTCGAGTTTGAGAAGTACGAAAGAGCCGCAGAAGAGTGTGGTCTAGGAACAAAGGGATAGGAAAGTACATTTGCTTCATGTGCCCTTGTTGCCGCCTAACAACAGGTAGCAGCATAAAGCAGATGCGGCTGAAGTTCTTCCGGGCGACAGCTAACATCAATCGAGCAAGTGGGCTTCCCACAGCTACGTTCCTCTGGCAGTCTGAAAGTTTTACGCACAAGCCGCTTGCTAAGCGCCTTCCTTTACCTTTAGGCAGTGCTCGTGCATGACCAGCCTGGGGCGTGAATGGTCACTACCCCGCACACACGTTTCGTTGTGGCCGTTGCCAAGCGCTCTGGAAGCGCTGTTTATGACGCAAGCTGAACGCCTCTTGCGCTTCCATTCTCAGAGCTCCTGAGTTAAGCAATCTGCGACCCTTGGTGCGAATGCCAGAGGAAAACATTTCCACTGCGTCTGGCAGGGAGAAACTGTTCCTGGAGAACACCTTTGTCTGGAGCATGCACCTGCACCTTACACACCCACGGATTTGCAGCACATTCAAATGCATGCCAAGCTCTTTCTTACGCAAGTTGCAAGCTGCGTCAGAAGGATGCGCTTTTTGTCAGATGGAAGCAGCAGCACGCACCTTCGAGTTTGAGAAGTACGAAAGAGCCGCAGAAGAGTGTGGTCTAGGAACAAAGGGATAGGAAAGTACATTTGCTTCATGTGCCCTTGTTGCCGCCTAACAACAGGTAGCAGCATAAAGCAGATGCGGCTGAAGTTCTTCCGGGCGACAGCTAACATCAATCGAGCAAGCGGGCTTCCCACAGCTACGTTCCTCTGGCAGTCTGAAAGTTTTGCGCACAAGTCGCTTGCTAAGCGCCTTCCTTTACCTTTTGGCAGTGCTCGTGCATGACCAGCCTGGGGCGTGAATGGTCACTACCCCGCACACACGTTTCGTTGTGGCCGTTGCCGAGCGCTCTGGAAGCGCTGTTTATGACGCAAGCTGAAGACCTCTTGCGCTTCCATTCTCAGAGCTCCTGAGTTAAGCAATCTGCGACCCTTGGTGCGAATGCCAGAGGAAAACATTTCCACTGCGTCTGGCAGGGAGAAACTGTTCCTGGAGAACACCTTTGTCTGGAGCTTGCACCTGCACCTTACACACCCACGGATTTGCAGCACATTCAAATGCATGCCAAGCTCTTTCTTACGCAAGTTGCAAGCTGCGTCAGAAGGATGCGCTTTTTGTCAGATGGAAGCAGCAGCACGCACCTTCGAGTTTGTGAAGTACGAAAGAACCGCAGAAGAGCGTGGTCTAGGAACAAAGGGATAGGAAAGTACATTTGCTTCATGTGCCCTTGTTGCCGCCTAACAACAGGTAGCAGAATAAAGCAGATGCGACTGAAGTTCTTTCGGGCGACAGCTAACATCAATCGAGCAAGCGGGCTTCCCACAGCTACGTTCCTCTGGCAGTCGGAAAGTTTTGCGCACAACCCGCATGCATAGCTCCTTCCTTTACCTTTAGGCAGTGCTCGTGCATGACCAGCCTCGGGCGTGAATGGTCACTACCCCGCACACACGTTTGGTTGTGGCCGTTGCCAAGCGCTCTGGAAGCGCTGTTTATGACGCAAGCTGAACGCCTCTTGCGCTTCCATTCTCAGAGCTCCTGAGTTAAGCAATCTGCGACACTTGGTGCGAATGCCAGAGGAAAACATTTCCACTGCGTCTGGCAGGGAGAAACTGTTCCTGGAGAACACGTTTATCTGGAGCTTGCACCTGCACCTTACACACCCACGGATTTGCGGCACATTCAAATGCATGCCAAGCTCTTTCTTACGCAAGTTGCAAGCTGCGTCAGAAGGATGCGCTTTTTGTCAGATGGAAGCAGCAGCACGCACCTTCGAGTTTGAGAAGTACGAAAGAGCCGCAGAAGAGCATGGCCTAGGAACAAAGGGATAGGAAAGTACATTTGCTTCATGTGCCCTTGTTGCCGCCTAACAACAGGTAGCAGCATAAAGCAGATGCGACTGAAGTTCTTCCGGGCGACAGCTAACATCAATCGAGCAAGTGGGCTTCCCACAGCTACGTTCCTCTGGCAGTCTGAAAGTTTTACGCATAAGCCGCTTGCTAAGCGCCTTCCTTTACCTTTAGGCAGTGCTCGTGCATGACCAGCCTGGGGCGTGAATGGTCACTACCCCGCACACACGTTTCGTTGTGCCTGTTGCCAAGCGCTCTGGAAGCGCTGTTTATGACGCAAGCTGAACGCCTCTTGCGCTTCCATTCTCAGAGCTCCTGAGTTAAGCAATCTGCGACACTTGGTGCGAATGCCAGAGGAAAACATTTCCACTGCGTCTGGCAGGGAGAAACTGTTCCTGGAGAACACGTTTATCTGGAGCTTGCACCTGCACCTTACACACCCACGGATTTGCAGCACATTCAAATGCATGCCAAGCTCTTTCTTACGCAAGTTGCAAGCTGCGTCAGAAGGATGCGCTTTTTGTCAGATGGAAGCAGCAGCACGCACCTTCGAGTTTGTGAAGTACGAAAGAGCCGCAGAAGAGCGTGGTCTAGGAACAAAGGGATAGGAAAGTACATTTGCTTCATGTGCCCTTGTTGCCGCCTAACAACAGGTAGCAGCATAAAGCAGATGCGGCTGAAGTTCTTCCGGGCGACAGCTAACATCAATCGAGCAAGCGGGCTTCCCACAGCTACGGTCCTCTGGCAGTCTGAAAGTTTTGCGCACAAGACGCATGCAAAGCGCCTTCCTTTACCTTTAGGCAGTGCTCGTGCATGACCACCCTGGGGCGTGAATGGTCACTACCCCGCACACACGTTTCGTTGTGCCTGTTGCCAAGCGCTCTGGAAGCGCTGTTTATGACGCAAGCTGAACGCCTCTTGCGCTTCCATTCTCAGAGCTCCTGAGTTAAGCAATCTGCGACACTTGGTGCGAATGCCAGAGGAAAACATTTCCACTGCGTCTGGCAGGGAGAAACTGTTCCTGGAGAACACGTTTATCTGGAGCTTGCACCTGCACCTTACACACCCACGGATTTGCAGCACATTCAAATGCATGCCAAGCTCTTTCTTACGCAAGTTGCAAGCTGCGTCAGAAGGATGCGCTTTTTGTCAGATGGAAGCAGCAGCACGCACCTTCGAGTTTGAGAAGTACGAAAGAGCCGCAGAAGAGCGTGGTCTAGGAACAAAGGGATAGGAAAGTACATTTGCTTCATGTGCCCTTGTTGCCGCCTAACAACAGGTAGCAGCATAAAGCAGATGCGGCTGAAGTTCTTCCGGGCGACAGCTAACATCAATCGAGCAAGCGGGCTTCCCACAGCTACGTTCCTCTGGCAGTCTGAAAGTTTTGCGCACAAGTCGCTTGTTAAGCGCCTTCCTTTATCTTTTGGCAGTGCTCGTGCATGACCAGCCTGGGGCGTGAATGGTCACTACCCCGCACACACGTTTCGTTGTGGCCGTTGCCGAGCGCTCTGGAAGCGCTGTTTATGACGCAAGCTGAACGCCTCTTGCGCTTCCAGTCTCAGAGCTCCTGAGTTAAGCAATCTGCGACACTTGGTGCGAATGCCAGAGGAAAACATTTCCACTGCGTCTGGCAGGGAGAAACTGTTCCTGGAGAACACCTTTGTCTGGAGCTTGCACCTGCACCTTACACACCCACGGATTTGCAGCACATTCAAATGCATGCCAAGCTCTTTCTTACGCAAGTTGCAAGCTGCGTCAGAAGGATGCGCTTTTTGTCAGATGGAAGCAGCAGCACGCACCTTCGAGTTTGTGAAGTACGAAAGAGCCGCAGAAGAGCGTGGTCTAGGAACAAAGGGATAGGAAAGTACATTTGCTTCATGTGCCCTTGTTGCCGCCTAACAACAGGTAGCAGCATAAAGCAGATGCGGCTGAAGTTCTTCCGGGCGACAGCTAACATCTATCGAGCAAGCGGGCTTCCCACAGCTACGGTCCTCTGGCAGTCTGAAAGTTTTGCGCACAAGACGCATGCAAAGCGCCTTCCTTTACCTTTAGGCAGTGCTCGTGCATGACCACCCTGGGGCGTGAATGGTCACTACCCCGCACACACGTTTCGTTGTGCCCGTTGCCAAGCGCTCTGGAAGCGCTGTTTATGACGCAAGCTGAACGCCTCTTGCGCTTCCATTCTCAGAGCTCCTGAGTTAAGCAATCTGCGACACTTGGTGCGAATGCCAGAGGAAAACATTTCCACTGCGTCTGTCAGGGAGAAACTGTTCCTGGAGAACACCTTTATCTGGAGCTTGCACCTGCACCTTACACACCCACGGATTTGCAGCACATTCAAATGCATGCCAAGCTCTTTCTCACGCAAGTTGCAAGCTGCGTCAGAAGGATGCGCTTTTTGTCAGATGGAAGCAGCAGCATGCACCTTCGAGTTTGAGGAGTACGAAAGAGCCGCAGAAGAGCGTGGTCTAGGAACAAAGGGATAGGAAATTACATTTGCTTCATGTGCCCTTTTTGCCGCCTAACAACAGGTAGCAGCATAAAGCAGATGCGGCTGAAGTTCTTCCGGGCGACAGCTAACATCAATCGAGCAAGCGGGCTTCCCACAGCTACGTTCCTCTGGCAGTCTGAAAGCTTTGCGCACAAGCCGCTTGCTAAGCGCCTTCCTTTACCTTTAGGCAGTGCTCGTGCATGACCAGCCTGGGGCGTGAATGGTCACTACCCCGCACACACGTTTCGTTGTGCCCGTATCCAAGCGCTCTGGAAGCGCTGTTTATGACGCAAGCTGAACGCCTCTTGCGCTTCCAGTCTCAGAGCTCCTGAGTTAAGCAATCTGCGACACTTGGTGCGAATGCCAGAGGAAAACATTTCCACTGCGTCTGGCAGGGAGAAACTGTTCCTGGAGAACACGTTTATCTGGAGCTTGCACCTGCACCTTACACACCCACGGATTTGCAGCACATTCAATGCATGCCAAGCTCTTTCTTATGCAAGTTGCAAGCTGCGTCAGAAGGATGCGCTTTTTGTCAGATGGAAGCAGCAGCACGCACCTTCGAGTTTGAGAAGTACGAAAGAGCCACAGAAGAGCGTGGTCTAGGAACAAAGGGATAGGAAAGTACATTTGCTTCATGTGCCCTTGTTGCCGCCTAACAACAGGTAGCAGCATAAAGCAGATGCGGCTGAAGTTCTTCCGGGCGACAGCTATCATCAATCGAGCAAGCGGGCTTCCCACAGAGCTACGGTCCTCTAACAGTCTGAAAGCTTTGCGCACAAGCCGCTTGCTAAGCGCCTTCCTTTACCTTTTGGCAGTGCTCCTGCATGACCAGCCTCGGGCGTGAATGGTCACTACCCCGCACACACGTTTCGTTGTGGCCGTTGCCAAGCGCTCTGGAAGCGCTGTTTATGACGCAAGCTGAACGCCTCTTGCGCTTCCATTCTCAGAGCTCCTGAGTTAAGCAATCTGCGAGCCTTGGTGCGAATGCCAGAGGAAAACATTTCCACTGCGTCTGGCAGGGAGAAACTGTTCCTGCAGAACACCTTTGTCTGGAGCTTGCACCTGCACCTTACACACCCACGGATTTGCAGCACATTCAAATGCATGCCAAGCTCTTTCTTACGCAAGTTGCAAGCTGCGTCAGAAGGATGCGCTTTTTGTCAGATGGAAGCAGCAGCATGCACCTTCGAGTTTGAGGAGTACGAAAGAGCCGCAGAAGAGCGTGGTCTAGGAACAAAGGGATAGGAAATTACATTTGCTTCATGTGCCCTTGTTGCCGCCTAACAACAGGTAGCAGCATAAAGCAGATGCGGCTGAAGTTCTTCCGGGCGACAGCTAACATCAATCGAGCAAGCGGGCTTCCCACAGCTACGGTCCTCTGGCAGTCTGAAAGTTTTGCGCACAAGCCGCATGCAAAGCGCCTTCCTTTACCTTTAGGCAGTGCTCGTGCATGACCAGCCTGGGGCGTGAATGGTCACTACCCCGCACACACGTTTCGTTGTGCCCGTTGCCAAGCGCTCTGGAAGCGCTGTTTATGACGCAAGCTGAACGCCTCTTGCGCTTCCATTCTCAGAGTTCCTGAGTTAAGCAATCTGCGAGCCTTGGTTCGAATGCCAGAGGAAAACATTTCCACTGCGTCTGGCAGGGAGAAACTGTTCCTGGAGAACACGTTTATCTGGAGCTTGCACCTGCACCTTACACACCCACGGATTTGCGGCACATTCAAATGCATGCCAATCTCTTTCTTACGCAAGTTGCAAGCTGCGTCAGAAGGATGCGCTTTTTGTCAGATGGAAGCAGCAGCACGCACCTTCGAGTTTGAGAAGTACGAAAGAGCCGCAGAAGAGCATGGCCTAGGAACAAAGGGATAGGAAAGTACATTTGCTTCATGTGCCCTTGTTGCCGCCTATCAACAGGTAGCAGCATAAAGCAGATGCGGCTGAAGTTCTTCCGGGCGACAGCTAACATCAATCGAGCAAGTGGGCTTCCCACAGCTACGTTCCTCTGGCAGTCTGAAAGTTTTACGCACAAGCCGCTTGCTAAGCGCCTTCCTTTACCTTTAGGCAGTGCTCGTGCATGACCAGCCTCGGGCGTGAATGGTCACTACCCCGCACACACGTTTCGTTGTGCCTGTTGCCAAGCGCTCTGGAAGCGCTGTTTATGACGCAAGCTGAACGCCTCTTGCGCTTCCATTCTCAGAGCTCCTGAGTTAAGCAATCTGCGAGCCTTGGTGCGAATGCCAGAGGAAAACATTTCCACTGCGTCTGGCAGGGAGAAACTGTTCCTGGAGAACACGTTTATCTGGAGCTTGCACCTGCACCTTACACACCCACGGATTTGCGGCACATTCAAATGCATGCCAAGCTCTTTCTTACGCAAGTTGCAAGCTGTGTCAGAAGGATGCGCTTTTTGTCAGATGGAAGCAGCAGCACGCACCTTCGAGTTTGAGAAGTACGAAAGAGCCGCAGAAGAGCGTGGTCTAGGAACAAAGGGATAGGAAAGTACATTTGCTTCATGTGCCCTTGTTGCCGCCTAACAACAGGTAGCAGCATAAAGCAGATGCGGCTGAAGTTCTTCCGGGCGACAGCTAACATCAATCGAGCAAGCGGGCTTCCCACAGCTACGTTCCTCTGGCAGTCTGAAAGTTTTGCGCACAAGTCGCTTGCTAAGCGCCTTCCTTTACCTTTTGGCAGTGCTCGTGCATGACCAGCCTGGGGCGTGAATGGTCACTACCCCGCACACACGTTTCGTTGTGCCCGTTGCCAAGCGCTCTGGAAGCGCTGTTTATGACGCAAGCTGAACGCCTCTTGCGCTTCCATTCTCAGAGCTCCTGAGTTAAGCAATCTGCGACACTTGGTGCGAATGCCAGAGGAAAACATTTCCACTGCGTCTGGCAGGGAGAAACTGTTCCTGGAGAACACCTTTGTCTGGAGCTTGCACCTGCACCTTACACACCCACGGATTTGCAGCACATTCAAATGCATGCCAAGCTCTTTCTTACGCAAGTTGCAAGCTGCGTCAGAAGGATGCGCTTTTTGTCAGATGGAAGCAGCAGCACGCACCTTCGAGTTTGAGAAGTACGAAAGAGCCGCAGAAGAGCGTGGTCTAGGAACAAAGGGATAGGAAAGTACATTTGCTTCATGTGCCCTTGTTGCCGCCTAACAACAGGTAGCAGCATAAAGCAGATGCGGCTGAAGTTCTTCCGGGCGACAGCTAACATCAATCGAGCAAGCGGGCTTCCCACAGCTACGTTCCTCTGGCAGTCTGAAAGCTTTGCGCACCAGCCGCTTGCTAAGCGCCTTCCTTTACCTTTTGGCAGTGCTCGTGCATGACCAGCCTCGGGCGTGAATGGTCACTACCCCGCACACACGTTTCGTTGTGCCCGTTGCCAAGCGCTCTGGAAGCGCTGTTTATGACGCAAGCTGAACGCCTCTTGCGCTTCCATTCTCAGAGCTCCTGAGTTAAGCAATCTGCGACACTTGGTGCGAATGCCAGAGGAAAACATTTCCACTGCGTCTGGCAGGGAGAAACTGTTCCTGGAGAACACGTTTATCTGGAGCTTGCACCTGCACCTTACACACCCACGGATTTGCAGCACATTCAAATGCATGCCAAGCTCTTTCTTACGCAAGTTGCAAGCTGCGTCACAAGGATGCGCTTTTTGTCAGATGGAAGCAGCAGCACGCACCTTCGAGTTTGAGAAGTACAAAAGAGCCGCAGAAGAGCGTGGTCTAGGAACAAAGGGATAGGAAATTACATTTGCTTCATGTGCCCTTGTTGCCGCCTAACAACAGGTAGCAGCATAAAGCAGATGCGGCTGAAGTTCTTCCGGGCGACAGCTAACATCAATCGAGCAAGCGGGCTTCCCACAGCTACGGTCCTCTGGCAGTCTGAAAGTTTTGCGCACAAGCCGCATGCAAAGCGCCTTCCTTTACCTTTAGGCAGTGCTCGTGCATGACCAGCCTGGGGCGTGAATGGTCACTACCCCGCACACACGTTTCGTTGTGCCCGTTGCCAAGCGCTCTGGAAGCGCTGTTTATGACGCAAGCTGAACGCCTCTTGCGCTTCCATTCTCAGAGCTCCTGAGTTAAGCAATCTGCGACACTTGGTGCGAATGCCAGAGGAAAACATTTCCACTGCGTCTGGCAGGGAGAAACTGTTCCTGGAGAACACGTTTATCTGGAGCTTGCACCTGCACCTTACACACCCACGGATTTGCAGCACATTCAAATGCATGCCAAGCTCTTTCTTACGCAAGTTGCAAGCTGCGTCAGAAGGATGCGCTTTTTGTCAGATGGAAGCAGCAGCACGCACCTTCGAGTTTGAGAAGTACGAAAGAGCCGCAGAAGAGCGTGGTCTAGGAACAAAGGGATAGGAAATTACATTTGCTTCATGTGCCCTTGTTGCCGCCTAACAACAGGTAGCAGCATAAAGCAGATGCGGCTGAAGTTCTTCCGGGCGACAGCTATCATCAATCGAGCAAGCGGGCTTCCCACAGAGCTACGGTCCTCTAACAGTCTGAAAGCTTTGCGCACAAGCCGCTTGCTAAGCGCCTTCCTTTACCTTTTGGCAGTGCTCCTGCATGACCAGCCTCGGGCGTGAATGGTCACTACCCCGCACACACGTTTCGTTGTGGCCGTTGCCAAGCGCTCTGGAAGCGCTGTTTATGACGCAAGCTGAACGCCTCTTGCGCTTCCATTCTCAGAGCTCCTGAGTTAAGCAATCTGCGAGCCTTGGTGCGAATGCCAGAGGAAAACATTTCCACTGCGTCTGGCAGGGAGAAACTGTTCCTGCAGAACACCTTTGTCTGGAGCTTGCACCTGCACCTTACACACCCACGGATTTGCAGCACATTCAAATGCATGCCAAGCTCTTTCTTACGCAAGTTGCAAGCTGCGTCAGAAGGATGCGCTTTTTGTCAGATGGAAGCAGCAGCATGCACCTTCGAGTTTGAGGAGTACGAAAGAGCCGCAGAAGAGCGTGGTCTAGGAACAAAGGGATAGGAAATTACATTTGCTTCATGTGCCCTTGTTGCCGCCTAACAACAGGTAGCAGCATAAAGCAGATGCGGCTGAAGTTCTTCCGGGCGACAGCTAACATCAATCGAGCAAGCGGGCTTCCCACAGCTACGGTCCTCTGGCAGTCTGAAAGTTTTGCGCACAAGCCGCATGCAAAGCGCCTTCCTTTACCTTTAGGCAGTGCTCGTGCATGACCAGCCTGGGGCGTGAATGGTCACTACCCCGCACACACGTTTCGTTGTGCCCGTTGCCAAGCGCTCTGGAAGCGCTGTTTATGACGCAAGCTGAACGCCTCTTGCGCTTCCATTCTCAGAGTTCCTGAGTTAAGCAATCTGCGAGCCTTGGTTCGAATGCCAGAGGAAAACATTTCCACTGCGTCTGGCAGGGAGAAACTGTTCCTGGAGAACACGTTTATCTGGAGCTTGCACCTGCACCTTACACACCCACGGATTTGCGGCACATTCAAATGCATGCCAATCTCTTTCTTACGCAAGTTGCAAGCTGCGTCAGAAGGATGCGCTTTTTGTCAGATGGAAGCAGCAGCACGCACCTTCGAGTTTGAGAAGTACGAAAGAGCCGCAGAAGAGCATGGCCTAGGAACAAAGGGATAGGAAAGTACATTTGCTTCATGTGCCCTTGTTGCCGCCTATCAACAGGTAGCAGCATAAAGCAGATGCGGCTGAAGTTCTTCCGGGCGACAGCTAACATCAATCGAGCAAGTGGGCTTCCCACAGCTACGTTCCTCTGGCAGTCTGAAAGTTTTACGCACAAGCCGCTTGCTAAGCGCCTTCCTTTACCTTTAGGCAGTGCTCGTGCATGACCAGCCTCGGGCGTGAATGGTCACTACCCCGCACACACGTTTCGTTGTGCCTGTTGCCAAGCGCTCTGGAAGCGCTGTTTATGACGCAAGCTGAACGCCTCTTGCGCTTCCATTCTCAGAGCTCCTGAGTTAAGCAATCTGCGAGCCTTGGTGCGAATGCCAGAGGAAAACATTTCCACTGCGTCTGGCAGGGAGAAACTGTTCCTGGAGAACACGTTTATCTGGAGCTTGCACCTGCACCTTACACACCCACGGATTTGCGGCACATTCAAATGCATGCCAAGCTCTTTCTTACGCAAGTTGCAAGCTGTGTCAGAAGGATGCGCTTTTTGTCAGATGGAAGCAGCAGCACGCACCTTCGAGTTTGAGAAGTACGAAAGAGCCGCAGAAGAGCGTGGTCTAGGAACAAAGGGATAGGAAAGTACATTTGCTTCATGTGCCCTTGTTGCCGCCTAACAACAGGTAGCAGCATAAAGCAGATGCGGCTGAAGTTCTTCCGGGCGACAGCTAACATCAATCGAGCAAGCGGGCTTCCCACAGCTACGTTCCTCTGGCAGTCTGAAAGTTTTGCGCACAAGTCGCTTGCTAAGCGCCTTCCTTTACCTTTTGGCAGTGCTCGTGCATGACCAGCCTGGGGCGTGAATGGTCACTACCCCGCACACACGTTTCGTTGTGCCCGTTGCCAAGCGCTCTGGAAGCGCTGTTTATGACGCAAGCTGAACGCCTCTTGCGCTTCCAGTCTCAGAGCTCCTGAGTTAAGCAATCTGCGACACTTGGTGCGAATGCCAGAGGAAAACATTTCCACTGCGTCTGGCAGGGAGAAACTGTTCCTGGAGAACACCTTTGTCTGGAGCTTGCACCTGCACCTTACACACCCACGGATTTGCAGCACATTCAAATGCATGCCAAGCTCTTTCTTACGCAAGTTGCAAGCTGCGTCAGAAGGATGCGCTTTTTGTCAGATGGAAGCAGCAGCACGCACCTTCGAGTTTGAGAAGTACGAAAGAGCCGCAGAAGAGCGTGGTCTAGGAACAAAGGGATAGGAAAGTACATTTGCTTCATGTGCCCTTGTTGCCGCCTAACAACAGGTAGCAGCATAAAGCAGATGCGGCTGAAGTTCTTCCGGGCGACAGCTAACATCAATCGAGCAAGCGGGCTTCCCACAGCTACGTTCCTCTGGCAGTCTGAAAGCTTTGCGCACCAGCCGCTTGCTAAGCGCCTTCCTTTACCTTTTGGCAGTGCTCGTGCATGACCAGCCTCGGGCGTGAATGGTCACTACCCCGCACACACGTTTCGTTGTGCCCGTTGCCAAGCGCTCTGGAAGCGCTGTTTATGACGCAAGCTGAACGCCTCTTGCGCTTCCATTCTCAGAGCTCCTGAGTTAAGCAATCTGCGACACTTGGTGCGAATGCCAGAGGAAAACATTTCCACTGCGTCTGGCAGGGAGAAACTGTTCCTGGAGAACACGTTTATCTGGAGCTTGCACCTGCACCTTACACACCCACGGATTTGCAGCACATTCAAATGCATGCCAAGCTCTTTCTTACGCAAGTTGCAAGCTGCGTCACAAGGATGCGCTTTTTGTCAGATGGAAGCAGCAGCACGCACCTTCGAGTTTGAGAAGTACAAAAGAGCCGCAGAAGAGCGTGGTCTAGGAACAAAGGGATAGGAAATTACATTTGCTTCATGTGCCCTTGTTGCCGCCTAACAACAGGTAGCAGCATAAAGCAGATGCGGCTGAAGTTCTTCCGGGCGACAGCTAACATCAATCGAGCAAGCGGGCTTCCCACAGCTACGGTCCTCTGGCAGTCTGAAAGTTTTGCGCACAAGCCGCATGCAAAGCGCCTTCCTTTACCTTTAGGCAGTGCTCGTGCATGACCAGCCTGGGGCGTGAATGGTCACTACCCCGCACACACGTTTCGTTGTGCCCGTTGCCAAGCGCTCTGGAAGCGCTGTTTATGACGCAAGCTGAACGCCTCTTGCGCTTCCATTCTCAGAGCTCCTGAGTTAAGCAATCTGCGACACTTGGTGCGAATGCCAGAGGAAAACATTTCCACTGCGTCTGGCAGGGAGAAACTGTTCCTGGAGAACACGTTTATCTGGAGCTTGCACCTGCACCTTACACACCCACGGATTTGCAGCACATTCAAATGCATGCCAAGCTCTTTCTTACGCAAGTTGCAAGCTGCGTCAGAAGGATGCGCTTTTTGTCAGATGGAAGCAGCAGCACGCACCTTCGAGTTTGAGAAGTACGAAAGAGCCGCAGAAGAGCGTGGTCTAGGAACAAAGGGATAGGAAATTACATTTGCTTCATGTGCCCTTGTTGCCGCCTAACAACAGGTAGCAGCATAAAGCAGATGCGGCTGAAGTTCTTCCGGGCGACAGCTATCATCAATCGAGCAAGCGGGCTTCCCACAGAGCTACGGTCCTCTAACAGTCTGAAAGCTTTGCGCACAAGCCGCTTGCTAAGCGCCTTCCTTTACCTTTTGGCAGTGCTCCTGCATGACCAGCCTCGGGCGTGAATGGTCACTACCCCGCACACACGTTTCGTTGTGGCCGTTGCCAAGCGCTCTGGAAGCGCTGTTTATGACGCAAGCTGAACGCCTCTTGCGCTTCCATTCTCAGAGCTCCTGAGTTAAGCAATCTGCGAGCCTTGGTGCGAATGCCAGAGGAAAACATTTCCACTGCGTCTGGCAGGGAGAAACTGTTCCTGCAGAACACCTTTGTCTGGAGCTTGCACCTGCACCTTACACACCCACGGATTTGCAGCACATTCAAATGCATGCCAAGCTCTTTCTTACGCAAGTTGCAAGCTGCGTCAGAAGGATGCGCTTTTTGTCAGATGGAAGCAGCAGCATGCACCTTCGAGTTTGAGGAGTACGAAAGAGCCGCAGAAGAGCGTGGTCTAGGAACAAAGGGATAGGAAATTACATTTGCTTCATGTGCCCTTGTTGCCGCCTAACAACAGGTAGCAGCATAAAGCAGATGCGGCTGAAGTTCTTCCGGGCGACAGCTAACATCAATCGAGCAAGCGGGCTTCCCACAGCTACGGTCCTCTGGCAGTCTGAAAGTTTTGCGCACAAGCCGCATGCAAAGCGCCTTCCTTTACCTTTAGGCAGTGCTCGTGCATGACCAGCCTGGGGCGTGAATGGTCACTACCCCGCACACACGTTTCGTTGTGCCCGTTGCCAAGCGCTCTGGAAGCGCTGTTTATGACGCAAGCTGAACGCCTCTTGCGCTTCCATTCTCAGAGTTCCTGAGTTAAGCAATCTGCGAGCCTTGGTTCGAATGCCAGAGGAAAACATTTCCACTGCGTCTGGCAGGGAGAAACTGTTCCTGGAGAACACGTTTATCTGGAGCTTGCACCTGCACCTTACACACCCACGGATTTGCGGCACATTCAAATGCATGCCAAGCTCTTTCTTACGCAAGTTGCAAGCTGCGTCAGAAGGATGCGCTTTTTGTCAGATGGAAGCAGCAGCACGCACCTTCGAGTTTGAGAAGTACGAAAGAGCCGCAGAAGAGCATGGCCTAGGAACAAAGGGATAGGAAAGTACATTTGCTTCATGTGCCCTTGTTGCCGCCTAACAACAGGTAGCAGCATAAAGCAGATGCGGCTGAAGTTCTTCCGGGCGACAGCTAACATCAATCGAGCAAGCGGGCTTCCCACAGCTACGTTCCTCTGGCAGTCGGAAAGTTTTGCGCACAACCCGCATGCATAGCGCCTTCCTTTACCTTTAGGCAGTGCTCGTGCATGACCAGCCTCGGGCGTGAATGGTCACTACCCCGCACACACGTTTCGTTGTGCCCGTTGCCAAGCGCTCTGGAAGCGCTGTTTATGACGCAAGCTGAACGCCTCTTGCGCTTCCAGTCTCAGAGCTCCTGAGTTAAGCAATCTGCGACACTTGGTGCGAATGCCAGAGGAAAACATTTCCACTGCGTCTGGCAGGGAGAAACTGTTCCTGGAGAACACCTTTGTCTGGAGCTTGCACCTGCACCTTACACACCCACGGATTTGCAGCACATTCAAATGCATGCCAAGCTCTTTCTTACGCAAGTTGCAAGCTGCGTCAGAAGGATGCGCTTTTTGTCAGATGGAAGCAGCAGCACGCACCTTCGAGTTTGAGAAGTACGAAAGAGCCGCAGAAGAGCGTGGTCTAGGAACAAAGGGATAGGAAAGTACATTTGCTTCATGTGCCCTTGTTGCCGCCTAACAACAGGTCGCAGCATAAAGCAGATGCGGCTGAATTTCTTCCGGGCGACAGCTAACATCAATCGAGCAAGCGGGCTTCCCACAGCTACGTTCCTCTGGCAGTCTGAAAGCTTTGCGCACAAGCCGCTTGCTAAGCGCCTTCATTTACCTTTTGGCAGTGCTCCTGCATGACCACCCTCGGGCGTGAATGGCCACTACCCCGCACACACGTTCCGTTTTGCCCGTGTCCAAGCGCTCTGGAAGCGCTGTTTTTGATGCAAGCTGAACGCCTCTTGCGCTTCCATTCTCAGAGCTCCTGAGTTAAGCAATCTGCGACACTTGGTGCGAATGCCAGAGGAAAACATTTCCACTGCGTCTGGCAGGGAGAAACTGTTCCTGGAGAACACGTTTATCTGGAGCTTGCACATGCACCTTACACACCCATGGATTTGCAGCACATTCAAATGCATGCCAAGCTCTTTCTTACGCAAGTTGCAAGCTGCGTCAGAAGGATGCGCTTTTTGTCAGATGGAAGCAGCAGCATCCACCTTCGAGTTTGAGAAGTACGAAAGAGCCGCAGAAGAGCGTGGTCTAGGAACAAAGGGATAGGAAAGTACATTTGCTTCATGTGCCCTTGTTGCCGCCTAACAACAGGTAGCAGCATAAAGTAGATGCGGCTGAAGTTCTTCCGGGCGACAGCTAACATCAATCGAGCAAGCGGGCTTCCCACAGAGCTACGGTCCTCTGGCAGTCTGAAAGCTTTGCGCACAATCCGCATGCAAAGCGCCTTCCTTTACCTTTAGGCAGTGCTCGTGCATGACCAGCCTGGGGCGTGAATGGTCACTACCCCGCACACACGTTTCGTTGTGCCCGTTGCCAAGCGCTCTGGAAGCGCTGTTTATGACGCAAACTGAACGCCTCTTGCACTTCCATTCTCAGAGCTCCTGAGTTAAGCAATCTGCGAGCCTTGGTGCGAATGCCAGAGGAAAACATTTCCACTGCGTCTGGCAGGGAGAAACTGTTCCTGGAGAACACGTTTATCTGGAGCTTGCACATGCACCTTACACACCCACGGATTTGCAGCACATTCAAATGCATGCCAAGCTCTTTCTTACGCAAGTTGCAAGCTGTGTCAGAAGGATGCGCTTTTTGTCAGATGGAAGCAGCAGCAGCCACCTTCGAGTTTGAGAAGTACGAAAGAGCCGCAGAAGAGCGTGGTCTAGGAACAAAGGGATAGGAAAGTACATTTGCTTCATGTGCCCTTGTTGCCGCCTAACAACAGGTAGCAGCATAAAGCAGATGCGGCTGAAGTTCTTCCGGGCGACAGCTAACATCAATCGAGCAAGCGGGCTTCCCACAGCTACGGTCCTCTGGCAGTCTGAAAGTTTTGCGCACAAGCCGCATGCAAAGCGCCTTCCTTTACCTTTAGGCAGTGCTCGTGCATTACCAGCCTGGGGCGTGAATGGTCACTACCCCGCACACACGTTTCGTTGTGCCCGTTGCCAAGCGCTCTGGAAGCGCTGTTTATGACGCAAGCTGAACGCCTCTTGCGCATCCATTCTCAGAGCTCCTGAGTTAAGCAATCTGCGACACTTGGTGCGAATGCCAGAGGAAAACATTTCCACTGCGTCTGGCAGGGAGAAACTGTTCCTGGAGAACACGTTTATCTGGAGCTTGCACCTGCACCTTACACACCCACGGATTTGCAGCACATTCAAATGCATGCCAAGCTCTTTCTTACGCAAGTTGCAAGCTGCGTCAGAAGGATGCGCTTTTTGTCACATGGAAGCAGCAGCACGCACCTTCGAGTTTGAGAAGTACGAAAGAGCCGCAGAAGAGCGTGGTCTAGGAACAAAGGGATAGGAAATTACATTTGCTTCATGTGCCCTTGTTGCCGCCTAACAACAGGTAGCAGCATAAAGCAGATGCGGCTGAAGTTCTTCCGGGCGACAGCTATCATCAATCGAGCAAGCGGGCTTCCCACAGAGCTACGGTCCTCTGGCAGTCTGAAAGCTTTGCGCACAAGCCGCTTGCTAAGCGCCTTCCTTTACCTTTTGGCAGTGCTCGTGCATGACCAGCCTCGGGCGTGAATGGTCACTACCCCGCACACACGTTTCGTTGTGCCCGTTGCCAAGCGCTCTGGAAGCGCTCTTTATGACGCAAGCTGAACGCCTCTTGCGCTTCCATTCTCAGAGCTCCTGAGTTAAGCAATCTGCGAGCCTTGGTGCGAATGCCAGAGGAAAACATTTCCACTGCGTCTGGCAGGGAGAAACTGTTCCTGCAGAACACCTTTGTCTGGAGCTTGCACCTGCACCTTACACACCCACGGATTTGCAGCACATTCAAATGCATGCCAAGCTCTTTCTTACGCAAGTTGCAAGCTGCGTCAGAAGGATGCGCTTTTTGTCAGATGGAAGCAGCAGCACGCACCTTCGAGTTTGAGAAGTACAAAAGAGCCGCAGAAGAGCGTGGTCTAGGAACAAAGGGATAGGAAATTACATTTGCTTCATGTGCCCTTGTTGCCGCCTAACAACAGGTAGCAGCATAAAGCAGATGCGGCTGAAGTTCTTCCGGGCGACAGCTAACATCAATCGAGCAAGCGGGCTTCCCACAGCTACGGTCCTCAGGCAGTCTGAAAGTTTTGCGCACAAGCCGCATGCAAAGCGCCTTCCTTTACCTTTAGGCAGTGCTCGTGCATGACCAGCCTGGGGCGTGAATGGTCACTACCCCGCACACACGTTTCGTTGTGCCCGTTGCCAAGCGCTCTGGAAGCGCTGTTTATGACGCAAGCTGAACGCCTCTTGCGCTTCCATTCTCAGAGTTCCTGAGTTAAGCAATCTGCGAGCCTTGGTGCAAATGCCAGAGGAAAACATTTCCACTGCGTCTGGCAGGGAGAAACTGTTCCTGGAGAACACGTTTATCTGGAGCTTGCACCTGCACCTTACACACCCACGGATTTGCAGCACATTCAAATGCATGCCAAGCTCTTTCTTATGCAAGTTGCAAGCTGCGTCAGAAGGATGCGCTTTTTGTCAGATGGAAGCAGCAGCACGCACCTTCGAGTTTGTGAAGTACGAAAGAGCCGCAGAAGAGCATGGCCTAGGAACAAAGGGATAGGAAAGTACATTTGCTTCATGTGCCCTTGTTGCCACCTAACAACAGGTAGCAGCATAAAGCAGATGCGGCTGAAGTTCTTCCGGGCGACAGCTAACATCAATCGAGCAAGCGGGCTTCCCACAGCTACGTTCCTCTGGCAGTCTGAAAGTTTTACGCACAAGCCGCTTGCTAAGCGCCTTCCTTTACCTTTAGGCAGTGCTCGTGCATGACCAGCCTGGGGCGTGAATGGTCACTACCCCGCACACACGTTTCGTTGTGCCTGTTGCCAAGCGCTCTGGAAGCGCTGTTTATGACGCAAGCTGAACGCCTCTTGCGCTTCCATTCTCAGAGCTCCTGAGTTAAGCAATCTGCGACACTTGGTGCGAATGCCAGAGGAAAACATTTCCACTGCGTCTGGCAGGGAGAAACTGTTCCTGGAGAACACGTTTATCTGGAGCTTGCACCTGCACCTTACACACCCACGGATTTGCAGCACATTCAAATGCATGCCAAGCTCTTTCTTACGCAAGTTGCAAGCTGCGTCAGAAGGATGCGCTTTTTGTCAGATGGAAGCAGCAGCACGCACCTTCGAGTTTGAGAAGTACGAAAGAGCCGCAGAAGAGCGTGGTCTAGGAACAAAGGGATAGGAAAGTACATTTGCTTCATGTGCCCTTGTTGCCGCCTAACAACAGGTCGCAGCATAAAGCAGATGCGGCTGAATTTCTTCCGGGCGACAGCTAACATCAATCGAGCAAGCGGGCTTCCCACAGCTACGTTCCTCTGGCAGTCTGAAAGCTTTGCGCACAAGCCGCTTGCTAAGCGCCTTCATTTACCTTTTGGCAGTGCTCCTGCATGACCACCCTCGGGCGTGAATGGCCACTACCCCACACACACGTTCCGTTTTGCCCGTGTCCAAGCGCTCTGGAAGCGCTGTTTTTGATGCAAGCTGAACGCCTCTTGCGCTTCCATTCTCAGAGCTCCTGAGTTAAGCAATCTGCGTCCCTTGGTGCGAATGCCAGAGGAAAACATTTCCACTGCGTCTGGCAGGGAGAAACTGTTCCTGGAGAACACCTTTGTCTGGAGCTTGCACCTGCACCTTACACACCCACGGATTTGCAGCACATTCAAATGCATGCCAAGCTCTTTCTTACGCAAGTTGCAAGCTGCGTCAGAAGGATGCGCTTTTTGTCAGATGGAAGCAGCAGCACGCACCTTCGAGTTTGTGAAGTACGAAAGAGCCGCAGAAGAGCGTGGTCTAGGAACAAAGGGATAGGAAATTACATTTGCTTCATGTGCCCTTTTTGCCGCCTAACAACAGGTAGCAGCATAAAGCAGATGCGGCTGAAGTTCTTCCGGGCGACAGCTAACATCAATCGAGCAAGCGGGCTTCCCACAGCTACGTTCCTCTGGCAGTCTGAAAGCTTTGCGCACAAGCCGCTTGCTAAGCGCCTTCCTTTACCTTTAGGCAGTGCTCGTGCATGACCAGCCTGGGGCGTGAATGGTCACTACCCCGCACACACGTTTCGTTGTGCCCGTTGCCAAGCGCTCTGGAAGCGCTGTTTATGACGCAAGCTGAACGCCTCTTGCGCTTCCATTCTCAGAGCTCCTGAGTTAAGCAATCTGCGAGCCTTGGTGCGAATGCCAGAGGAAAACATTTCCACTGCGTCTGGCAGGGAGAAACTGTTCCTGGAGAACACGTTTATCTGGAGCTTGCACATGCACCTTACACACCCACGGATTTGCAGCACATTCAAATGCATGCCAAGCTCTTTCTTACGCAAGTTGCAAGCTGCGTCAGAAGGATGCGCTTTTTGTCACATGGAAGCAGCAGCACGCACCTTCGAGTTTGAGAAGTACGAAAGAGCCGCAGAAGAGCGTGGTCTAGGAACAAAGGGATAGGAAAGTACATTTGCTTCATGTGCCCTTGTTGCCGCCTAACAACAGGTCGCAGCATAAAGCAGATGCGGCTGAATTTCTTCCGGGCGACAGCTAACATCAATCGAGCAAGCGGGCTTCCCACAGCTACGTTCCTCTGGCAGTCTGAAAGCTTTGCGCACAAGCCGCTTGCTAAGCGCCTTCCTTTACCTTTTGGCAGTGCTCCTGCATGACCAGCCTCGGGCGTGAATGGCCACTACCCCGCACACACGTTTCGTTTTGCCCGTGTCCAAGCGCTCTGGAAGCGCTGTTTATGATGCAAGCTGAACGCCTCTTGCGCTTCCATTCTCAGAGCTCCTGAGTTAAGCAATCTGCGACACTTGGTGCGAATGCCAGAGGAAAACATTTCCACTGCGTCTGGCAGGGAGAAACTGTTCCTGGAGAACACGTTTATCTGGAGCTTGCACCTGCACCTTACACACCCACGGATTTGCAGCACATTCAAATGCATGCCAAGCTCTTTCTTACGCAAGTTGCAAGCTGCGTCAGAAGGATGCGCTTTTTGTCAGATGGAAGCAGCAGCACGCACCTTCGAGTTTGTGAAGTACGAAAGAGCCGCAGAAGAGCGTGGTCTAGGAACAAAGGGATAGGAAAGTACATTTGCTTCATGTGCCCTTGTTGCCGCCTAACAACAGGTAGCAGCATAAAGCAGATGCGGCTGAAGTTCTTCCGGGCGACAGCTAACATCAATCGAGCAAGCGGGCTTCCCACAGCTACGGTCCTCTGGCAGTCTGAAAGTTTTGCGCACAAGACGCATGCAAAGCGCCTTCCTTTACCTTTAGGCAGTGCTCGTGCATGACCAGCCTGGGGCGTGAATGGTCACTACCCCGCACACACGTTTCGTTGTGCCCGTTGCCAAGCGCTCTGGAAGCGCTGTTTATGACGCAAGCTGAACGCCTCTTGCGCTTCCATTCTCAGAGCTCCTGAGTTAAGCAATCTGCGACACTTGGTGCGAATGCCAGAGGAAAACATTTCCACTGCGTCTGTCAGGGAGAAACTGTTCCTGGAGAACACGTTTATCTGGAGCTTGCACATGCACCTTACACACCCACGGATTTGCAGCACATTCAAATGCATGCCAAGCTCTTTCTTACGCAAGTTGCAAGCTGCGTCAGAAGGATGCGCTTTTTGTCAGATGGAAGCAGCAGCACGCACCTTCGAGTTTGAGAAGTACGAAAGAGCCGCAGAAGAGTGTGGTCTAGGAACAAAGGGATAGGAAAGTACATTTGCTTCATGTGCCCTTGTTGCCGCCTAACAACAGGTCGCAGCATAAAGCAGATGCGGCTGAATTTCTTCCGGGCGACAGCTAACATCAATCGAGCAAGCGGGCTTCCCACAGCTACGTTCCTCTGGCAGTCTGAAAGCTTTGCGCACAAGCCGCTTGCTAAGCGCCTTCCTTTACCTTTTGGCAGTGCTCCTGCATGACCAGCCTCGGGCGTGAATGGCCACTACCCCGCACACACGTTTCGTTTTGCCCGTGTCCAAGCGCTCTGGAAGCGCTGTTTATGATGCAAGCTGAACGCCTCTTGCGCTTCCATTCTCAGAGCTCCTGAGTTAAGCAATCTGCGACACTTGGTGCGAACGCCAGAGGAAAACATTTCCACTGCGTCTGGCAGGGAGAAACTGTTCCTGGAGAACACGTTTATCTGGAGCTTGCACCTGCACCTTACACACCCACGGATTTGCAGCACATTCAAATGCATGCCAAGCTCTTTCTTACGCAAGTTGCAAGCTGCGTCAGAAGGATGCGCTTTTTGTCAGATGGAAGCAGCAGCACGCACCTTCGAGTTTGAGAAGTACGAAAGAGCCACAGAAGAGCGTGGTCTAGGAACAAAGGGATAGGAAAGTACATTTGCTTCATGTGCCCTTGTTGCCGCCTAACAACAGGTAGCAGCATAAAGCAGATGCGGCTGAAGTTCTTCCGGGCGACAGCTAACATCAATCGAGCAAACGGGCTTCCCACAGCTACGTTCCTCTGGCAGTCTGAAAGCTTTGCGCACAAGCCGCTTGCTAAGCGCCTTCCTTTACCTTTTGGCAGTGCTCGTGCATGACCAGCCTGGGACGTGAATGGTCACTACCCCGCACACACGTTTCGTTGTGCCCGTTGCCAAGCGCTCTGGAAGCGCTGTTTATGACGCAAGCCGAACGCCTCTTGCGCTTCCATTCTCAGAGCTCCTGAGTTAAGCAATCTGCGACCCTTGGTGCGAATGCCAGAGGAAAACATTTCCACTGCGTCTGGCAGGGAGAAACTGTTCCTGGAGAACACGTTTATCTGGAGCTTGCACCTGCACCTTACACACCCACGGATTTGCAGCACATTCAAATGCATGCCAAGCTCTTTCTTACGCAAGTTGCAAGCTGCGTCAGAAGGATGCGCTTTTTGTCAGATGGAAGCAGCAGCACGCACCTTCGAGTTTGTGAAGTACGAAAGAACCGCAGAAGAGCGTGGTCTAGGAACAAAGGGATAGGAAAGTACATTTGCTTCATGTGCCCTTGTTGCCGCCTAACAACAGGTAGCAGAATAAAGCAGATGCGACTGAAGTTCTTTCGGGCGACAGCTAACATCAATCGAGCAAGCGGGCTTCCCACAGCTACGTTCCTCTGGCAGTCGGAAAGTTTTGCGCACAACCCGCATGCATAGCGCCTTCCTTTACCTTTAGGCAGTGCTCGTGCATGACCAGCCTCGGGCGTGAATGGTCACTACCCCGCACACACGTTTCGTTGTGCCCGTTGCCAAGCGCTCTGGAAGCGCTGTTTATGACGCAAGCTGAACGCCTCTTGCGCTTCCAGTCTCAGAGCTCCTGAGTTAAGCAATCTGCGACACTTGGTGCGAATGCCAGAGGAAAACATTTCCACTGCGTCTGGCAGGGAGAAACTGTTCCTGGAGAACACCTTTGTCTGGAGCTTGCACCTGCACCTTACACACCCACGGATTTGCAGCACATTCAAATGCATGCCAAGCTCTTTCTTATGCAAGTTGCAAGCTGCGTCAGAAGGATGCGCTTTTTGTCAGATGGAAGCAGCAGCACGCACCTTCGAGTTTGAGAAGTACGAAAGAGCCGCAGAAGAGTGTGGTCTAGGAACAAAGGGATAGGAAAGTACATTTGCTTCATGTGCCCTTGTTGCCGCCTAACAACAGGTAGCAGCATAAAGCAGATGCGGCTGAAGTTCTTCCGGGCGACAGCTAACATCAATCGAGCAAGTGGGCTTCCCACAGCTACGTTCCTCTGGCAGTCTGAAAGTTTTACGCACAAGCCGCTTGCTAAGCGCCTTCCTTTACCTTTAGGCAGTGCTCGTGCATGACCAGCCTGGGGCGTGAATGGTCACTACCCCGCACACACGTTTCGTTGTGCCTGTTGCCAAGCGCTCTGGAAGCGCTGTTTATGACGCAAGCTGAACGCCTCTTGCGCTTCCATTCTCAGAGCTCCTGAGTTAAGCAATCTGCGACCCTTGGTGCGAATGCCAGAGGAAAACATTTCCACTGCGTCTGGCAGGGAGAAACTGTTCCTGGAGAACACCTTTGTCTGGAGCATGCACCTGCACCTTACACACCCACGGATTTGCAGCACATTCAAATGCATGCCAAGCTCTTTCTTACGCAAGTTGCAAGCTGCGTCAGAAGGATGCGCTTTTTGTCAGATGGAAGCAGCAGCACGCACCTTCGAGTTTGAGAAGTACGAAAGAGCCGCAGAAGAGCGTGGTCTAGGAACAAAGGGATAGGAAAGTACATTTGCTTCATGTGCCCTTGTTGCCGCCTAACAACAGGTAGCAGCATAAAGCAGATGCGGCTGAAGTTCTTCCGGGCGACAGCTAACATCAATCGAGCAAGCGGGCTTCCCACAGCTACGTTCCTCTGGCAGTCTGAAAGTTTTGCGCACAAGTCGCTTGCTAAGCGCCTTCCTTTACCTTTTGGCAGTGCTCGTGCATGACCAGCCTGGGGCGTGAATGGTCACTACCCCGCACACACGTTTCGTTGTGGCCGTTGCCGAGCGCTCTGGAAGCGCTGTTTATGACGCAAGCTGAAGACCTCTTGCGCTTCCATTCTCAGAGCTCCTGAGTTAAGCAATCTGCGACCCTTGGTGCGAATGCCAGAGGAAAACATTTCCACTGCGTCTGGCAGGGAGAAACTGTTCCTGGAGAACACCTTTGTCTGGAGCTTGCACCTGCACCTTACACACCCACGGATTTGCAGCACATTCAAATGCATGCCAAGCTCTTTCTTACGCAAGTTGCAAGCTGCGTCAGAAGGATGCGCTTTTTGTCAGATGGAAGCAGCAGCACGCACCTTCGAGTTTGTGAAGTACGAAAGAACCGCAGAAGAGCGTGGTCTAGGAACAAAGGGATAGGAAAGTACATTTGCTTCATGTGCCCTTGTTGCCGCCTAACAACAGGTAGCAGAATAAAGCAGATGCGACTGAAGTTCTTTCGGGCGACAGCTAACATCAATCGAGCAAGCGGGCTTCCCACAGCTACGTTCCTCTGGCAGTCGGAAAGTTTTGCGCACAACCCGCATGCATAGCTCCTTCCTTTACCTTTAGGCAGTGCTCGTGCATGACCAGCCTGGGGCGTGAATGGTCACTACCCCGCACACACGTTTCGTTGTGGCCGTTGCCAAGCGCTCTGGAAGCGCTGTTTATGACGCAAGCTGAACGCCTCTTGCGCTTCCATTCTCAGAGCTCCTGAGTTAAGCAATCTGCGACACTTGGTGCGAATGCCAGAGGAAAACATTTCCACTGCGTCTGGCAGGGAGAAACTGTTCCTGGAGAACACGTTTATCTGGAGCTTGCACCTGCACCTTACACACCCACGGATTTGCGGCACATTCAAATGCATGCCAAGCTCTTTCTTACGCAAGTTGCAAGCTGCGTCAGAAGGATGCGCTTTTTGTCAGATGGAAGCAGCAGCACGCACCTTCGAGTTTGTGAAGTACGAAAGAGCCGCAGAAGAGCATGGCCTAGGAACAAAGGGATAGGAAAGTACATTTGCTTCATGTGCCCTTGTTGCCGCCTAACAACAGGTAGCAGCATAAAGCAGATGCGACTGAAGTTCTTCCGGGCGACAGCTAACATCAATCGAGCAAGTGGGCTTCCCACAGCTACGTTCCTCTGGCAGTCTGAAAGTTTTACGCATAAGCCGCTTGCTAAGCGCCTTCCTTTACCTTTAGGCAGTGCTCGTGCATGACCAGCCTGGGGCGTGAATGGTCACTACCCCGCACACACGTTTCGTTGTGCCTGTTGCCAAGCGCTCTGGAAGCGCTGTTTATGACGCAAGCTGAACGCCTCTTGCGCTTCCATTCTCAGAGCTCCTGAGTTAAGCAATCTGCGACACTTGGTGCGAATGCCAGAGGAAAACATTTCCACTGCGTCTGGCAGGGAGAAACTGTTCCTGGAGAACACGTTTATCTGGAGCTTGCACCTGCACCTTACACACCCACGGATTTGCAGCACATTCAAATGCATGCCAAGCTCTTTCTTACGCAAGTTGCAAGCTGCGTCAGAAGGATGCGCTTTTTGTCAGATGGAAGCAGCAGCACGCACCTTCGAGTTTGTGAAGTACGAAAGAGCCGCAGAAGAGCGTGGTCTAGGAACAAAGGGATAGGAAAGTACATTTGCTTCATGTGCCCTTGTTGCCGCCTAACAACAGGTAGCAGCATAAAGCAGATGCGGCTGAAGTTCTTCCGGGCGACAGCTAACATCAATCGAGCAAGCGGGCTTCCCACAGCTACGGTCCTCTGGCAGTCTGAAAGTTTTGCGCACAAGACGCATGCAAAGCGCCTTCCTTTACCTTTAGGCAGTGCTCGTGCATGACCACCCTGGGGCGTGAATGGTCACTACCCCGCACACACGTTTCGTTGTGCCCGTTGCCAAGCGCTCTGGAAGCGCTGTTTATGACGCAAGCTGAACGCCTCTTGCGCTTCCATTCTCAGAGCTCCTGAGTTAAGCAATCTGCGACACTTGGTGCGAATGCCAGAGGAAAACATTTCCACTGCGTCTGGCAGGGAGAAACTGTTCCTGGAGAACACCTTTGTCTGGAGCTTGCACCTGCACCTTACACACCCACGGATTTGCAGCACATTCAAATGCATGCCAAGCTCTTTCTTACACAAGTTGCAAGCTGCGTCAGAAGGATGCGCTTTTTGTCAGATGGAAGCAGCAGCACGCACCTTCGAGTTTGTGAAGTACGAAAGAGCCGCAGAAGAGCGTGGTCTAGGAACAAAGGGATAGGAAAGTACATTTGCTTCATGTGCCCTTGTTGCCGCCTAACAACAGGTAGCAGCATAAAGCAGATGTGACTGAAGTTCTTCCAGGCGACAGCTAACATCAATCGAGCAAGCGGGCTTCCCACAGCTACGGTCCTCTGGCAGTCTGAAAGTTTTGCGCACAAGCCGCATGCAAAGCGCCTTCCTTTACCTTTAGGCAGTGCTCGTGCATGACCAGCCTGGGGCGTGAATGGTCACTACCCCGAACACACGTTTGGTTGTGGCCGTTGCCAAGCGCTCTGGAAGCGCTGTTTATGACGCAAGCTGAACGCCTCTTGCGCTTCCATTCTCAGAGCTCCTGAGTTAAGCAATCTGCGACACTTGGTGCGAATGCCAGAGGAAAACATTTCCACTGCGTCTGGCAGGGAGAAACTGTTCCTGGAGAACACGTTTATCTGGAGCTTGCACCTGCACCTTACACACCCACGGATTTGCGGCACATTCAAATGCATGCCAAGCTCTTTCTTACGCAAGTTGCAAGCTGCGTCAGAAGGATGCGCTTTTTGTCAGATGGAAGCAGCAGCACGCACCTTCGAGTTTGTGAAGTACGAAAGAGCCGCAGAAGAGCATGGCCGAGGAACAAAGGGATAGGAAAGTACATTTGCTTCATGTGCCCTTGTTGCCGCCTAACAACAGGTAGCAGCATAAAGCAGATGCGGCTGAAGTTCTTCCGGGCGACAGCTAACATCAATCGAGCAAGCGGGCTTCCCACAGCTACGTTCCTCTGGCAGTCTGAAAGTTTTACGCATAAGCCGCTTGCTAAGCGCCTTCCTTTACCTTTAGGCAGTGCTCGTGCATGACCAGCCTGGGGCGTGAATGGTCACTACCCCGCACACACGTTTCGTTGTGCCTGTTGCCAAGCGCTCTGGAAGCGCTGTTTATGACGCAAGCTGAACGCCTCTTGCGCTTCCATTCTCAGAGCTCCTGAGTTAAGCAATCTGCGACACTTGGTGCGAATGCCAGAGGAAAACATTTCCACTGCGTCTGGCAGGGAGAAACTGTTCCTGGAGAACACGTTTATCTGGAGCTTGCACCTGCACCTTACACACCCACGGATTTGCAGCACATTCAAATGCATGCCAAGCTCTTTCTTACGCAAGTTGCAAGCTGCGTCAGAAGGATGCGCTTTTTGTCAGATGGAAGCAGCAGCACGCACCTTCGAGTTTGAGAAGTACGAAAGAGCCGCAGAAGAGCGTGGTCTAGGAACAAAGGGATAGGAAAGTACATTTGCTTCATGTGCCCTTGTTGCCGCCTAACAACAGGTAGCAGCATAAAGCAGATGCGGCTGAAGTTCTTCCGGGCGACAGCTAACATCAATCGAGCAAGCGGGCTTCCCACAGCTACGTTCCTCTGGCAGTCTGAAAGTTTTGCGCACAAGTCGCTTGTTAAGCGCCTTCCTTTACCTTTTGGCAGTGCTCGTGCATGACCAGCCTGGGGCGTGAATGGTCACTACCCCGCACACACGTTTCGTTGTGGCCGTTGCCGAGCGCTCTGGAAGCGCTGTTTATGACGCAAGCTGAACGCCTCTTGCGCTTCCAGTCTCAGAGCTCCTGAGTTAAGCAATCTGCGACACTTGGTGCGAATGCCAGAGGAAAACATTTCCACTGCGTCTGGCAGGGAGAAACTGTTCCTGGAGAACACCTTTGTCTGGAGCTTGCACCTGCACCTTACACACCCACGGATTTGCAGCACATTCAAATGCATGCCAAGCTCTTTCTTACGCAAGTTGCAAGCTGCGTCAGAAGGATGCGCTTTTTGTCAGATGGAAGCAGCAGCACGCACCTTCGAGTTTGTGAAGTACGAAAGAGCCGCAGAAGAGCGTGGTCTAGGAACAAAGGGATAGGAAAGTACATTTGCTTCATGTGCCCTTGTTGCCGCCTAACAACAGGTAGCAGCATAAAGCAGATGCGGCTGAAGTTCTTCCGGGCGACAGCTAACATCTATCGAGCAAGCGGGCTTCCCACAGCTACGGTCCTCTGGCAGTCTGAAAGTTTTGCGCACAAGACGCATGCAAAGCGCCTTCCTTTACCTTTAGGCAGTGCTCGTGCATGACCACCCTGGGGCGTGAATGGTCACTACCCCGCACACACGTTTCGTTGTGCCCGTTGCCAAGCGCTCTGGAAGCGCTGTTTATGACGCAAGCTGAACGCCTCTTGCGCTTCCATTCTCAGAGCTCCTGAGTTAAGCAATCTGCGACACTTGGTGCGAATGCCAGAGGAAAACATTTCCACTGCGTCTGTCAGGGAGAAACTGTTCCTGGACAACACCTTTATCTGGAGCTTGCACCTGCACCTTACACACCCACGGATTTGCAGCACATTCAAATGCATGCCAAGCTCTTTCTCACGCAAGTTGCAAGCTGCGTCAGAAGGATGCGCTTTTTGTCAGATGGAAGCAGCAGCATGCACCTTCGAGTTTGAGGAGTACGAAAGAGCCGCAGAAGAGCGTGGTCTAGGAACAAAGGGATAGGAAATTACATTTGCTTCATGTGCCCTTTTTGCCGCCTAACAACAGGTAGCAGCATAAAGCAGATGCGGCTGAAGTTCTTCCGGGCGACAGCTAACATCAATCGAGCAAGCGGGCTTCCCACAGCTACGTTCCTCTGGCAGTCTGAAAGCTTTGCGCACAAGCCGCTTGCTAAGCGCCTTCCTTTACCTTTAGGCAGTGCTCGTGCATGACCAGCCTGGGGCGTGAATGGTCACTACCCCGCACACACGTTTCGTTGTGCCCGTATCCAAGCGCTCTGGAAGCGCTGTTTATGACGCAAGCTGAACGCCTCTTGCGCTTCCAGTCTCAGAGCTCCTGAGTTAAGCAATCTGCGAGCCTTGGTGCGAATGCCAGAGGAAAACATTTCCACTGCGTCTGGCAGGGAGAAACTGTTCCTGGAGAACACGTTTATCTGGAGCTTGCACCTGCACCTTACACACCCACGGATTTGCAGCACATTCAAATGCATGCCAAGCTCTTTCTTATGCAAGTTGCAAGCTGCGTCAGAAGGATGCGCTTTTTGTCAGATGGAAGCAGCAGCACGCACCTTCGAGTTTGAGAAGTACGAAAGAGCCACAGAAGAGCGTGGTCTAGGAACAAAGGGATAGGAAAGTACATTTGCTTCATGTGCCCTTGTTGCCGCCTAACAACAGGTAGCAGCATAAAGCAGATGCGGCTGAAGTTCTTCCGGGCGACAGCTAACATCAATCGAGCAAGCGGGCTTCCCACAGAGCTACGGTCCTCTGGCAGTCTGAAAGCTTTGCGCACAAGACGCATGCAAAGCGCCTTCCTTTACCTTTTGGCAGTGCTCGTGCATGACCAGCCTGGGGCGTGAATGGTCACTAACCCGCACACACGTTTCGTTGTGCCCGTTGCCAAGCGCTCTGGAAGCGCTGTTTATGACGCAAGCTGAACGCCTCTTGCGCTTCCATTCTCAGAGCTCCTGAGTTAAGCAATCTGCGAGCCTTGGTGCGAATGCCAGAGGAAAACATTTCCACTGCGTCTGGCAGGGAGAAACTGTTCCTGGAGAACACGTTTATCTGGAGCTTGCACATGCACCTTACACACCCACGGATTTGCAGCACATTCAAATGCATGCCAAGCTCTTTCTTACGCAAGTTGCAAGCTGCGTCAGAAGGATGCGCTTTTTGTCAGATGGAAGCAGCAGCACGCACCTTCGAGTTTGAGAAGTACGAAAGAGCCGCAGAAGAGCGTGGTCTAGGAACAAAGGGATAGGAAAGTACATTTGCTTCATGTGCCCTTGTTGCCGCCTAACAACAGGTAGCAGCATAAAGCAGATGCGGCTGAAGTTCTTCCGGGCGACAGCTAACATCAATCGAGCAAGCGGGCTTCCCACAGAGCTACGGTCCTCTGGCAGTCTGAAAGCTTTGCGCACAATCCGCATGCAAAGCGCCTTCCTTTACCTTTTGGCAGTGCTCGTGCATGACCAGCCTGGGGCGTGAATGGTCACTACCCCGCACACACGTTTCGTTGTGCCCGTTGCCAAGCGCTCTGGAAGCGCTGTTTATGACGCAAGCTGAACGCCTCTTGCGCTTCCATTCTCAGAGCTCCTGAGTTAAGCAATCTGCGAGCCTTGGTGCGAATGCCAGAGGAAAACATTTCCACTGCGTCTGGCAGGGAGAAACTGTTCCTGGAGAACACGTTTATCTGGAGCTTGCACCTGCACCTTACACACCCACGGATTTGCAGCACATTCAAATGCATGCCAAGCTCTTTCTTACGCAAGTTGCAAGCTGCGTCAGAAGGATGCGCTTTTTGTCAGATGGAAGCAGCAGCACGCACCTTCGAGTTTGAGAAGTACGAAAGAGCCGCAGAAGAGCGTGGTCTAGGAACAAAGGGATAGGAAAGTACATTTCCTTCATGTGCCCTTGTTGCCGCCTAACAACAGGTAGCAGCATAAAGCAGATGCGGCTGAAGTTCTTCCGGGCGACAGCTAACATCAATCGAGCAAGCGGGCTTCCCACAGCTACGTTCCTCTGGCAGTCTGAAAGCTTTGCGCACCAGCCGCTTGCTAAGCGCCTTCCTTTACCTTTTGGCAGTGCTCCTGCATGACCAGCCTCGGGCGTGAATGGTCACTACCCCGCACACACGTTTCGTTGTGCCCGTTGCCAAGCGCTCTGGAAGCGCTGTTTATGACGCAAGCTGAACGCCTCTTGCGCTTCCATTCTCAGAGCTCCTGAGTTAAGCAATCTGCGACACTTGGTGCGAATGCCAGAGGAAAACATTTCCACTGCGTCTGGCAGGGAGAAACTGTTCCTGGAGAACACGTTTATCTGGAGCTTGCACCTGCACCTTACACACCCACGGATTTGCAGCACATTCAAATGCATGCCAAGCTCTTTCTTACGCAAGTTGCAAGCTGCGTCACAAGGATGCGCTTTTTGTCAGATGGAAGCAGCAGCACGCACCTTCGAGTTTGAGAAGTACAAAAGAGCCGCAGAAGAGCGTGGTCTAGGAACAAAGGGATAGGAAATTACATTTGCTTCATGTGCCCTTGTTGCCGCCTAACAACAGGTAGCAGCATAAAGCAGATGCGGCTGAAGTTCTTCCGGGCGACAGCTAACATCAATCGAGCAAGCGGGCTTCCCACAGCTACGGTCCTCTGGCAGTCTGAAAGTTTTGCGCACAAGCCGCATGCAAAGCGCCTTCCTTTACCTTTAGGCAGTGCTCGTGCATGACCAGCCTGGGGCGTGAATGGTCACTACCCCGCACACACGTTTCGTTGTGCCCGTTGCCAAACGCTCTGGAAGCGCTGTTTATGACGCAAGCTGAACGCCTCTTGCGCTTCCATTCTCAGAGCTCCTGAGTTAAGCAATCTGCGACACTTGGTGCGAATGCCAGAGGAAAACATTTCCACTGCGTCTGGCAGGGAGAAACTGTTCCTGGAGAACACGTTTATCTGGAGCTTGCACCTGCACCTTACACACCCACGGATTTGCAGCACATTCAAATGCATGCCAAGCTCTTTCTTACGCAAGTTGCAAGCTGCGTCAGAAGGATGCGCTTTTTGTCAGATGGAAGCAGCAGCACGCACCTTCGAGTTTGAGAAGTACGAAAGAGCCGCAGAAGAGCGTGGTCTAGGAACAAAGGGATAGGAAATTACATTTGCTTCATGTGCCCTTGTTGCCGCCTAACAACAGGTAGCAGCATAAAGCAGATGCGGCTGAAGTTCTTCCGGGCGACAGCTATCATCAATCGAGCAAGCGGGCTTCCCACAGAGCTACGGTCCTCTGGCAGTCTGAAAGCTTTGCGCACAAGCCGCTTGCTAAGCGCCTTCCTTTACCTTTTGGCAGTGCTCGTGCATGACCAGCCTCGGGCGTGAATGGTCACTACCCCGCACACACGTTTCGTTGTGCCCGTTGCCAAGCGCTCTGGAAGCGCTGTTTATGACGCAAGCTGAACGCCTCTTGCGCTTCCATTCTCAGAGCTCCTGAGTTAAGCAATCTGCGACACTTGGTGCGAATGCCAGAGGAAAACATTTCCACTGCGTCTGGCAGGGAGAAACTGTTCCTGGAGAACACCTTTGTCTGGAGCTTGCACCTGCACCTTACACACCCACGGATTTGCAGCACATTCAAATGCATGCCAAGCTCTTTCTTACGCAAGTTGCAAGCTGCGTCAGAAGGATGCGCTTTTTGTCAGATGGAAGCAGCAGCATGCACCTTCGAGTTTGAGGAGTACGAAAGAGCCGCAGAAGAGCGTGGTCTAGGAACAAAGGGATAGGAAATTACATTTGCTTCATGTGCCCTTGTTGCCGCCTAACAACAGGTAGCAGCATAAAGCAGATGCGGCTGAAGTTCTTCCGGGCGACAGCTAACATCAATCGAGCAAGCGGGCTTCCCACAGCTACGTTCCTCTGGCAGTCTGAAAGTTTTGCGCACAAGTCGCTTGCTAAGCGCCTTCCTTTACCTTTTGGCAGTGCTCGTGCATGACCAGCCTGGGGCGTGAATGGTCACTACCCCGCACACACGTTTCGTTGTGCCCGTTGCCAAGCGCTCTGGAAGCGCTGTTTATGACGCAAGCTGAACGCCTCTTGCGCTTCCAGTCTCAGAGCTCCTGAGTTAAGCAATCTGCGACACTTGGTGCGAATGCCAGAGGAAAACATTTCCACTGCGTCTGGCAGGGAGAAACTGTTCCTGGAGAACACCTTTGTCTGGAGCTTGCACCTGCACCTTACACACCCACGGATTTGCAGCACATTCAAATGCATGCCAAGCTCTTTCTTACGCAAGTTGCAAGCTGCGTCAGAAGGATGCGCTTTTTGTCAGATGGAAGCAGCAGCACGCACCTTCGAGTTTGAGAAGTACGAAAGAGCCGCAGAAGAGCGTGGTCTAGGAACAAAGGGATAGGAAAGTACATTTGCTTCATGTGCCCTTGTTGCCGCCTAACAACAGGTAGCAGCATAAAGCAGATGCGGCTGAAGTTCTTCCGGGCGACAGCTAACATCAATCGAGCAAGCGGGCTTCCCACAGCTACGTTCCTCTGGCAGTCTGAAAGCTTTGCGCACCAGCCGCTTGCTAAGCGCCTTCCTTTACCTTTTGGCAGTGCTCCTGCATGACCAGCCTCGGGCGTGAATGGTCACTACCCCGCACACACGTTTCGTTGTGCCCGTTGCCAAGCGCTCTGGAAGCGCTGTTTATGACGCAAGCTGAACGCCTCTTGCGCTTCCATTCTCAGAGCTCCTGAGTTAAGCAATCTGCGACACTTGGTGCGAATGCCAGAGGAAAACATTTCCACTGCGTCTGGCAGGGAGAAACTGTTCCTGGAGAACACGTTTATCTGGAGCTTGCACCTGCACCTTACACACCCACGGATTTGCAGCACATTCAAATGCATGCCAAGCTCTTTCTTACGCAAGTTGCAAGCTGCGTCACAAGGATGCGCTTTTTGTCAGATGGAAGCAGCAGCACGCACCTTCGAGTTTGAGAAGTACAAAAGAGCCGCAGAAGAGCGTGGTCTAGGAACAAAGGGATAGGAAATTACATTTGCTTCATGTGCCCTTGTTGCCGCCTAACAACAGGTAGCAGCATAAAGCAGATGCGGCTGAAGTTCTTCCGGGCGACAGCTAACATCAATCGAGCAAGCGGGCTTCCCACAGCTACGGTCCTCTGGCAGTCTGAAAGTTTTGCGCACAAGCCGCATGCAAAGCGCCTTCCTTTACCTTTAGGCAGTGCTCGTGCATGACCAGCCTGGGGCGTGAATGGTCACTACCCCGCACACACGTTTCGTTGTGCCCGTTGCCAAGCGCTCTGGAAGCGCTGTTTATGACGCAAGCTGAACGCCTCTTGCGCTTCCATTCTCAGAGCTCCTGAGTTAAGCAATCTGCGACACTTGGTGCGAATGCCAGAGGAAAACATTTCCACTGCGTCTGGCAGGGAGAAACTGTTCCTGGAGAACACGTTTATCTGGAGCTTGCACCTGCACCTTACACACCCACGGATTTGCAGCACATTCAAATGCATGCCAAGCTCTTTCTTACGCAAGTTGCAAGCTGCGTCAGAAGGATGCGCTTTTTGTCAGATGGAAGCAGCAGCACGCACCTTCGAGTTTGAGAAGTACGAAAGAGCCGCAGAAGAGCGTGGTCTAGGAACAAAGGGATAGGAAATTACATTTGCTTCATGTGCCCTTGTTGCCGCCTAACAACAGGTAGCAGCATAAAGCAGATGCGGCTGAAGTTCTTCCGGGCGACAGCTATCATCAATCGAGCAAGCGGGCTTCCCACAGAGCTACGGTCCTCTAACAGTCTGAAAGCTTTGCGCACAAGCCGCTTGCTAAGCGCCTTCCTTTACCTTTTGGCAGTGCTCCTGCATGACCAGCCTCGGGCGTGAATGGTCACTACCCCGCACACACGTTTCGTTGTGGCCGTTGCCAAGCGCTCTGGAAGCGCTGTTTATGACGCAAGCTGAACGCCTCTTGCGCTTCCATTCTCAGAGCTCCTGAGTTAAGCAATCTGCGAGCCTTGGTGCGAATGCCAGAGGAAAACATTTCCACTGCGTCTGGCAGGGAGAAACTGTTCCTGCAGAACACCTTTGTCTGGAGCTTGCACCTGCACCTTACACACCCACGGATTTGCAGCACATTCAAATGCATGCCAAGCTCTTTCTTACGCAAGTTGCAAGCTGCGTCAGAAGGATGCGCTTTTTGTCAGATGGAAGCAGCAGCATGCACCTTCGAGTTTGAGGAGTACGAAAGAGCCGCAGAAGAGCGTGGTCTAGGAACAAAGGGATAGGAAATTACATTTGCTTCATGTGCCCTTGTTGCCGCCTAACAACAGGTAGCAGCATAAAGCAGATGCGGCTGAAGTTCTTCCGGGCGACAGCTAACATCAATCGAGCAAGCGGGCTTCCCACAGCTACGGTCCTCTGGCAGTCTGAAAGTTTTGCGCACAAGCCGCATGCAAAGCGCCTTCCTTTACCTTTAGGCAGTGCTCGTGCATGACCAGCCTGGGGCGTGAATGGTCACTACCCCGCACACACGTTTCGTTGTGCCCGTTGCCAAGCGCTCTGGAAGCGCTGTTTATGACGCAAGCTGAACGCCTCTTGCGCTTCCATTCTCAGAGTTCCTGAGTTAAGCAATCTGCGAGCCTTGGTTCGAATGCCAGAGGAAAACATTTCCACTGCGTCTGGCAGGGAGAAACTGTTCCTGGAGAACACGTTTATCTGGAGCTTGCACCTGCACCTTACACACCCACGGATTTGCGGCACATTCAAATGCATGCCAAGCTCTTTCTTACGCAAGTTGCAAGCTGCGTCAGAAGGATGCGCTTTTTGTCAGATGGAAGCAGCAGCACGCACCTTCGAGTTTGAGAAGTACGAAAGAGCCGCAGAAGAGCATGGCCTAGGAACAAAGGGATAGGAAAGTACATTTGCTTCATGTGCCCTTGTTGCCGCCTAACAACAGGTAGCAGCATAAAGCAGATGCGGCTGAAGTTCTTCCGGGCGACAGCTAACATCAATCGAGCAAGCGGGCTTCCCACAGCTACGTTCCTCTGGCAGTCGGAAAGTTTTGCGCACAACCCGCATGCATAGCGCCTTCCTTTACCTTTAGGCAGTGCTCGTGCATGACCAGCCTCGGGCGTGAATGGTCACTACCCCGCACACACGTTTCGTTGTGCCCGTTGCCAAGCGCTCTGGAAGCGCTGTTTATGACGCAAGCTGAACGCCTCTTGCGCATCCATTCTCAGAGCTCCTGAGTTAAGCAATCTGCGACACTTGGTGCGAATGCCAGAGGAAAACATTTCCACTGCGTCTGGCAGGGAGAAACTGTTCCTGGAGAACACGTTTATCTGGAGCTTGCACCTGCACCTTACACACCCACGGATTTGCAGCACATTCAAATGCATGCCAAGCTCTTTCTTACGCAAGTTGCAAGCTGCGTCAGAAGGATGCGCTTTTTGTCAGATGGAAGCAGCAGCACGCACCTTCGAGTTTGAGAAGTACGAAAGAGCCGCAGAAGAGCGTGGTCTAGGAACAAAGGGATAGGAAATTACATTTGCTTCATGTGCCCTTGTTGCCGCCTAACAACAGGTAGCAGCATAAAGCAGATGCGGCTGAAGTTCTTCCGGGCGACAGCTATCATCAATCGAGCAAGCGGGCTTCCCACAGAGCTACGGTCCTCTGGCAGTCTGAAAGCTTTGCGCACAAGCCGCTTGCTAAGCGCCTTCCTTTACCTTTTGGCAGTGCTCGTGCATGACCAGCCTCGGGCGTGAATGGTCACTACCCCGCACACACGTTTCGTTGTGCCCGTTGCCAAGCGCTCTGGAAGCGCTCTTTATGACGCAAGCTGAACGCCTCTTGCGCTTCCATTCTCAGAGCTCCTGAGTTAAGCAATCTGCGAGCCTTGGTGCGAATGCCAGAGGAAAACATTTCCACTGCGTCTGGCAGGGAGAAACTGTTCCTGCAGAACACCTTTGTCTGGAGCTTGCACCTGCACCTTACACACCCACGGATTTGCAGCACATTCAAATGCATGCCAAGCTCTTTCTTACGCAAGTTGCAAGCTGCGTCAGAAGGATGCGCTTTTTGTCAGATGGAAGCAGCAGCACGCACCTTCGAGTTTGAGAAGTACAAAAGAGCCGCAGAAGAGCGTGGTCTAGGAACAAAGGGATAGGAAATTACATTTGCTTCATGTGCCCTTGTTGCCGCCTAACAACAGGTAGCAGCATAAAGCAGATGCGGCTGAAGTTCTTCCGGGCGACAGCTAACATCAATCGAGCAAGCGGGCTTCCCACAGCTACGGTCCTCAGGCAGTCTGAAAGTTTTGCGCACAAGCCGCATGCAAAGCGCCTTCCTTTACCTTTAGGCAGTGCTCGTGCATGACCAGCCTGGGGCGTGAATGGTCACTACCCCGCACACACGTTTCGTTGTGCCCGTTGCCAAGCGCTCTGGAAGCGCTGTTTATGACGCAAGCTGAACGCCTCTTGCGCTTCCATTCTCAGAGTTCCTGAGTTAAGCAATCTGCGAGCCTTGGTGCAAATGCCAGAGGAAAACATTTCCACTGCGTCTGGCAGGGAGAAACTGTTCCTGGAGAACACGTTTATCTGGAGCTTGCACCTGCACCTTACACACCCACGGATTTGCAGCACATTCAAATGCATGCCAAGCTCTTTCTTATGCAAGTTGCAAGCTGCGTCAGAAGGATGCGCTTTTTGTCAGATGGAAGCAGCAGCACGCACCTTCGAGTTTGTGAAGTACGAAAGAGCCGCAGAAGAGCATGGCCTAGGAACAAAGGGATAGGAAAGTACATTTGCTTCATGTGCCCTTGTTGCCACCTAACAACAGGTAGCAGCATAAAGCAGATGCGGCTGAAGTTCTTCCGGGCGACAGCTAACATCAATCGAGCAAGCGGGCTTCCCACAGCTACGTTCCTCTGGCAGTCTGAAAGTTTTACGCACAAGCCGCTTGCTAAGCGCCTTCCTTTACCTTTAGGCAGTGCTCGTGCATGACCAGCCTGGGGCGTGAATGGTCACTACCCCGCACACACGTTTCGTTGTGCCTGTTGCCAAGCGCTCTGGAAGCGCTGTTTATGACGCAAGCTGAACGCCTCTTGCGCTTCCATTCTCAGAGCTCCTGAGTTAAGCAATCTGCGACACTTGGTGCGAATGCCAGAGGAAAACATTTCCACTGCGTCTGGCAGGGAGAAACTGTTCCTGGAGAACACGTTTATCTGGAGCTTGCACCTGCACCTTACACACCCACGGATTTGCAGCACATTCAAATGCATGCCAAGCTCTTTCTTACGCAAGTTGCAAGCTGCGTCAGAAGGATGCGCTTTTTGTCAGATGGAAGCAGCAGCACGCACCTTCGAGTTTGAGAAGTACGAAAGAGCCGCAGAAGAGTGTGGTCTAGGAACAAAGGGAAAGGAAAGTACATTTGCTTCATGTGCCCTTGTTGCCGCCTAACAACAGGTAGCAGCATAAAGCAGATGCGGCTGAAGTTCTTCCGGGCGACAGCTAACATCAATCGAGCAAGCGGGCTTCCCACAGCTACGTTCCTCTGGCAGTCTGAAAGTTTTGCGCACAAGTCGCTTGCTAAGCGCCTTCCTTTACCTTTTGGCAGTGCTCGTGCATGAACAGCCTGGGGCGTGAATGGTCACTACCCCGCACACACGTTTCGTTGTGGCCGTTGCCGAGCGCTCTGGAAGCGCTGTTTATGACGCAAGCTGAAGACCTCTTGCGCTTCCATTCTCAGAGCTCCTGAGTTAAGCAATCTGCGACCCTTGGTGCGAATGCCAGAGGAAAACATTTCCACTGCGTCTGGCAGGGAGAAACTGTTCCTGGAGAACACCTTTGTCTGGAGCTTGCACCTGCACCTTACACACCCACGGATTTGCAGCACATTCAAATGCATGCCAAGCTCTTTCTTACACAAGTTGCAAGCTGCGTCAGAAGGATGCGCTTTTTGTCAGATGGAAGCAGCAGCACGCACCTTCGAGTTTGTGAAGTACGAAAGAACCGCAGAAGAGCGTGGTCTAGGAACAAAGGGATAGGAAAGTACATTTGCTTCATGTGCCCTTGTTGCCGCCTAACAACAGGTAGCAGAATAAAGCAGATGCGACTGAAGTTCTTTCGGGCGACAGCTAACATCAATCGAGCAAGCGGGCTTCCCACAGCTACGTTCCTCTGGCAGTCGGAAAGTTTTGCGCACAACCCGCATGCATAGCGCCTTCCTTTACCTTTTGGCAGTGCTCGTGCATGACCAGCCTCGGGCGTGAATGGTCACTACCCCGCACACACGTTTCGTTGTGCCCGTTGCCAAGCGCTCTGGAAGCGCTGTTTATGACGCAAGCTGAACGCCTCTTGCGCTTCCAGTCTCAGAGCTCCTGAGTTAAGCAATCTGCGACCCTTGGTGCGAATGCCAGAGGAAAACATTTCCACTGCGTCTGGCAGGGAGAAACTGTTCCTGGAGAACACCTTTGTCTGGAGCTTGCACCTGCACCTTACACACCCACGGATTTGCAGCACATTCAAATGCATGCCAAGCTCTTTCTTACGCAAGTTGCAAGCTGCGTCAGAAGGATGCGCTTTTTGTCAGATGGAAGCAGCAGCACGCACCTTCGAGTTTGAGAAGTACGAAAGAGCCGCAGAAGAGCGTGGTCTAGGAACAAAGGGATAGGAAAGTACATTTGCTTCATGTGCCCTTGTTGCCGCCTAACAACAGGTCGCAGCATAAAGCAGATGCGGCTGAATTTCTTCCGGGCGACAGCTAACATCAATCGAGCAAGCGGGCTTCCCACAGCTACGTTCCTCTGGCAGTCTGAAAGCTTTGCGCACAAGCCGCTTGCTAAGCGCCTTCATTTACCTTTTGGCAGTGCTCCTGCATGACCACCCTCGGGCGTGAATGGCCACTACCCCGCACACACGTTCCGTTTTGCCCGTGTCCAAGCGCTCTGGAAGCGCTGTTTTTGATGCAAGCTGAACGCCTCTTGCGCTTCCATTCTCAGAGCTCCTGAGTTAAGCAATCTGCGACACTTGGTGCGAATGCCAGAGGAAAACATTTCCACTGCGTCTGGCAGGGAGAAACTGTTCCTGGAGAACACCTTTGTCTGGAGCTTGCACCTGCACCTTACACACCCACGGATTTGCAGCACATTCAAATGCATGCCAAGCTCTTTCTTACACAAGTTGCAAGCTGCGTCAGAAGGATGCGCTTTTTGTCAGATGGAAGCAGCAGCACGCACCTTCGAGTTTGTGAAGTACGAAAGAGCCGCAGAAGAGCGTGGTCTAGGAACAAAGGGATAGAAAGTACATTTGCTTCATGTGCCCTTGTTGCCGCCTAACAACAGGTAGCAGCATAAAGCAGATGCGACTGAAGTTCTTCCAGGCGACAGCTAACATCAATCGAGCAAGCGGGCTTCCCACAGCTACGGTCCTCTGGCAGTCTGAAAGTTTTGCGCACAAGCCGCATGCAAAGCGCCTTCCTTTACCTTTAGGCAGTGCTCGTGCATGACCAGCCTCGGGCGTGAATGGTCACTACCCCGCACACACGTTTCGTTGTGCCCGTTGCCAAGCGCTCTGGAAGCGCTGTTTATGACGCAAGCTGAACGCCTCTTGCGCTTCCAGTCTCAGAGCTCCTGAGTTAAGCAATCTGCGAGCCTTGGTGCGAATGCCAGAGGAAAACATTTCCACTGCGTCTGGCAGGGAGAAACTGTTCCTGGAGAACACGTTTATCTGGAGCTTGCACATGCACCTTACACACCCATGGATTTGCAGCACATTCAAATGCATGCCAAGCTCTTTCTTACGCAAGTTGCAAGCTGCGTCAGAAGGATGCGCTTTTTGTCAGATGGAAGCAGCAGCATCCACCTTCGAGTTTGAGAAGTACGAAAGAGCCGCAGAAGAGCGTGGTCTAGGAACAAAGGGATAGGAAAGTACATTTGCTTCATGTGCCCTTGTTGCCGCCTAACAACAGGTAGCAGCATAAAGTAGATGCGGCTGAAGTTCTTCCGGGCGACAGCTAACATCAATCGAGCAAGCGGGCTTCCCACAGAGCTACGGTCCTCTGGCAGTCTGAAAGCTTTGCGCACAATCCGCATGCAAAGCGCCTTCCTTTACCTTTAGGCAGTGCTCGTGCATGACCAGCCTGGGGCGTGAATGGTCACTACCCCGCACACACGTTTCGTTGTGCCCGTTGCCAAGCGCTCTGGAAGCGCTGTTTATGACGCAAACTGAACGCCTCTTGCACTTCCATTCTCAGAGCTCCTGAGTTAAGCAATCTGCGAGCCTTGGTGCGAATGCCAGAGGAAAACATTTCCACTGCGTCTGGCAGGGAGAAACTGTTCCTGGAGAACACGTTTATCTGGAGCTTGCACATGCACCTTACACACCCACGGATTTGCAGCACATTCAAATGCATGCCAAGCTCTTTCTTACGCAAGTTGCAAGCTGCGTCACAAGGATGCGCTTTTTGTCAGATGGAAGCAGCAGCAGCCACCTTCGAGTTTGAGAAGTACGAAAGAGCCGCAGAAGAGCGTGGTCTAGGAACAAAGGGATAGGAAAGTACATTTGCTTCATGTGCCCTTGTTGCCGCCTAACAACAGGTAGCAGCATAAAGCAGATGCGGCTGAAGTTCTTCCGGGCGACAGCTAACATCAATCGAGCAAGCGGGCTTCCCACAGCTACGGTCCTCTGGCAGTCTGAAAGTTTTGCGCACAAGCCGCATGCAAAGCGCCTTCCTTTACCTTTAGGCAGTGCTCGTGCATGACCAGCCTGGGGCGTGAATGGTCACTACCCCGCACACACGTTTCGTTGTGCCCGTTGCCAAGCGCTCTGGAAGCGCTGTTTATGACGCAAGCTGAACGCCTCTTGCGCATCCATTCTCAGAGCTCCTGAGTTAAGCAATCTGCGACACTTGGTGCGAATGCCAGAGGAAAACATTTCCACTGCGTCTGGCAGGGAGAAACTGTTCCTGGAGAACACGTTTATCTGGAGCTTGCACCTGCACCTTACACACCCACGGATTTGCAGCACATTCAAATGCATGCCAAGCTCTTTCTTACGCAAGTTGCAAGCTGCGTCAGAAGGATGCGCTTTTTGTCAGATGGAAGCAGCAGCACGCACCTTCGAGTTTGAGAAGTACGAAAGAGCCGCAGAAGAGCGTGGTCTAGGAACAAAGGGATAGGAAATTACATTTGCTTCATGTGCCCTTGTTGCCGCCTAACAACAGGTAGCAGCATAAAGCAGATGCGGCTGAAGTTCTTCCGGGCGACAGCTATCATCAATCGAGCAAGCGGGCTTCCCACAGAGCTACGGTCCTCTGGCAGTCTGAAAGCTTTGCGCACAAGCCGCTTGCTAAGCGCCTTCCTTTACCTTTTGGCAGTGCTCCTGCATGACCAGCCTCGGGCGTGAATGGTCACTACCCCGCACACACGTTTCGTTGTGCCCGTTGCCAAGCGCTCTGGAAGCGCTCTTTATGACGCAAGCTGAACGCCTCTTGCGCTTCCATTCTCAGAGCTCCTGAGTTAAGCAATCTGCGAGCCTTGGTGCGAATGCCAGAGGAAAACATTTCCACTGCGTCTGGCAGGGAGAAACTGTTCCTGGAGAACACGTTTATCTGGAGCTTGCACCTGCACCTTACACACCCACGGATTTGCAGCACATTCAAATGCATGCCAAGCTCTTTCTTACGCAAGTTGCAAGCTGCGTCAGAAGGATGCGCTTTTTGTCAGATGGAAGCAGCAGCATGCACCTTCGAGTTTGAGAAGTACGAAAGAGCCGCAGAAGAGCGTGGTCTAGGAACAAAGGGATAGGAAATTACATTTGCTTCATGTGCCATTGTTGCCGCCTAACAACAGGTAGCAGCATAAAGCAGATGCGGCTGAAGTTCTTCCGGGCGACAGCTAACATCAATCGAGCAAGCGGGCTTCCCACAGCTACGGTCCTCTGGCAGTCTGAAAGCTTTGCGCACAAGCCGCATGCAAAGCGCCTTCCTTTACCTTTAGGCAGTGCTCGTGCATGACCAGCCTGGGGCGTGAATGGTCACTACCCCGCACACACGTTTCGTTGTGCCCGTTGCCAAGCGCTCTGGAAGCGCTGTTTATGACGCAAGCTGAACGCCTCTTGCGCTTCCATTCTCAGAGCTCCTGAGTTAAGCAATCTGCGACCCTTGGTGCGAATGCCAGAGGAAAACATTTCCACTGCGTCTGGCAGGGAGAAACTGTTCCTGGAGAACACCTTTGTCTGGAGCTTGCACCTGCATCTTACACACCCACGGATTTGCAGCACATTCAAATGCATGCCAAGCTCTTTCTTACGCAAGTTGCAAGCTGCGTCAGAAGGATGCGCTTTTTGTCAGATGGAAGCAGCAGCACGCACCTTCGAGTTTGAGAAGTACAAAAGAGCCGCAGAAGAGCGTGATCTAGGAACAAAGGGATAGGAAAGTACATTTGCTTCATGTGCCCTTGTTGCCGCCTAACAACAGGTAGCAGCATAAAGCAGATGCGGCTGAAGTTCTTCCGGGCGACAGCTAACATCAATCGAGCAAGCGGGCTTCCCACAGCTACGGTCCTCTGGCAGTCTGAAAGCTTTGCGCACAAGCCGCATGCAAAGCGCCTTCCTTTACCTTTAGGCAGTGCTCGTGCATGACCAGCCTGGGGCGTGAATGGTCACTACCCCGCACACACGTTTCGTTGTGCCCGTTGCCAAGCGCTCTGGAAGCGCTGTTTATGACGCAAGCTGAAGGCCTCTTGCGCTTCCATTCTCAGAGCTCCTGAGTTAAGCAATCTGCGACACTTGGTGCGAATGCCAGAGGAAAACATTTCCACTGCGTCTGGCAGGGATAAACTGTTCCTGGAGAACACGTTTATCTGGAGCTTGCACCTGCACCTTACACACCCACGGATTTGCAGCACATTCAAATGCATGCCAAGCTCTTTCTTACGCAAGTTGCAAGCTGCGTCAGAAGGATGCGCTTTTTGTCAGATGGAAGCAGCAGCACGCACCTTCGAGTTTGAGAAGTACGAAAGAGCCGCAGAAGAGCGTGGTCTAGGAACAAAGGGATAGGAAAGTACATTTGCTTCATGTGCCCTTGTTGCCGCCTAACAACAGGTAGCAGAATAAAGCAGATGCGGCTGAAGTTCTTCCGGGCGACAGCTAACATCAATCCAGAAGCGGGCTTCCCACAGCTACGTTCCTCTGGCAGTCTGAAAGCCTTGCGCACAAGCCGCTTGATAAGCGCCTTCCTTTACCTTTTGGCAGTGCTCGTGCATGACTAGCCTCGGGCGTGAATGGTCACTACCCCGCACACACGTTTCGTTGTGCCCGTTGCCAAGCGCTCTGGAAGCGCTGTTTATGACGCAAGCTGAAGGCCTCTTGCGCTTCCATTCTCAGAGCTCCTGAGTTAAGCAATCTGCGACACTTGGTGCGAATGCCAGAGGAAAACATTTCCACTGCGTCTGGCAGGGAGAAACTGTTCCTGGAGAACACGTTTATCTGGAGCTTGCACCTGCACCTTACACACCCACGGATTTGCAGCACATTCAAATGCATGCCAAGCTCTTTCTTACGCAAGTTGCAAGCTGCGTCAGAAGGATGCGCTTTTTGTCACATGGAAGCAGCAGCACGCACCTTCGAGTTTGAGAAGTACGAAAGAGCCGCAGAAGAGCGTGGTCTAGGAACAAAGGGATAGGAAAGTACATTTGCTTCATGTGCCCTTGTTGCCGCCTAACAACAGGTAGCAGCATAAAGCAGATGCGGCTGAAGTTCTTCCGGGCGATAGCTAACATCAATCGAGCAAGCGGGCTTCCCACAGCTACGTTCCTCTGGCAGTCTGAAAGTTTTGCGCACAAGCCGCTTGCTAAGCGCCTTCCTTTACCTTTTGGCAGTGCTCGTGCATGACCAGCCTGGGGCGTGAATGGTCACTACCCCGCACACACGTTTCGTTGTGCCCGTTGCCAAGTGCTCTGGAAGCGCTGTTTATGATGCAAGCTGAACGCCTCTTGCGCTTCCATTCTCAGAGCTCCTGAGTTAAGCAATCTGCGACACTTGGTGCGAATGCCAGAGGAAAACATTTCCACTGCGTCTGGCAGGGAGAAACTGTTCCTGGAGAACACGTTTATCTGGAGCTTGCACGTGCACCTTACACACCCACGGATTTGCAGCACATTCAAATGCATGCCAAGCTCTTTCTTACGCAAGTTGCAAGCTGCGTCAGAAGGATGCGCTTTTTGTCAGATGGAAGCAGCAGCATGCACCTTCGAGTTTGAGAAGTACGAAAGAGCCGCAGAAGAGCGTGGTCTAGGAACAAAGGGATAGGAAAGTACATTTGCTTCATGTGCCCTTGTTGCCGCCTAACAACAGGTAGCAGCATAAAGCAGATGCGGCTGAAGTTCTTCCGGGCGACAGCTAACATCAATCGAGCAAGCGGGCTTCCCACACCTACGGTCCTCTGGCAGTCTGAAAGTTTTGCGCACAAGCTGCATGCAAAGCGCCTTCCTTTGCCTTTAGGCAGTGCTCGTGCATGACCAGCCTGGGGCGTGAATGGTCACTACCCCGCACACACGTTTCGTTGTGCCCGTTGCCAAGCGCTCTGGAAGCGCTGTTTATGACGCAAGCTGAAGGCCTCTTGCGCTTCCATTCTCAGAGCTCCTGAGTTAAGCAATCTGCGACACTTGGTGCGAATGCCAGAGGAAAACATTTCCACTGCGTCTGGCAGGGAGAAACTGTTCCTGGAGAACACGTTTATCTGGAGCCTGCACTTGCACCTTACACACCCACGGATTTGCAGCACATTCAAATGCATGCCAAGCTCTTTCTTACACAAGTTGCAAGCTGCGTCAGAAGGATGCGCTTTTTGTCAGATGGAAGCAGCAGCACGCACCTTCGAGTTTGAGAAGTACGAAAGAGCCGCAGAAGAGCGTGGTCTAGGAACAAAGGGATAGGAAAGTACATTTGCTTCATGTGCCCTTGTTGCCGCCTAACAACAGGTAGCAGCATAAAGCAGATGCGGCTGAAGTTCTTCCGGGCGACAGCTAACATCAATCGAGCAAGCGGGCTTCCCACAGCTACGTTCCTCTGGCAGTCTGAAAGCTTTGCGCACAAGCCGCTTCCTAAGCGCCTTCCTTTACCTTTTGGCAGTGCTCGTGCATGACCAGCCTGGGGCGTGAATGGTCACTACCCCGCACACACGTTTCGTTGTGCCCGTTGCCAAGTGCTCTGGAAGCGCTGTTTATAACGCAAGCTGAACGCCTCTTGCGCTTCCATTCTCAGAGCTCCTGAGTTAAGCAATCTGCGACACTTGGTGCGAATGCCAGAGGAAAACATTTCCACTGCGTCTGGCAGGGAGAAACTGTTCCTGGAGAACACCTTTGTCTGGAGTTTGCACCTGCACCTTACACACCCACGGATTTGCAGCACATTCAAATGCATGCCAAGCTCTTTCTTACACAAGTTGCAAGCTGCGTCAGAAGGATGCGCTTTTTGTCAGATGGAAGCAGCAGCACGCACCTTCGAGTTTGAGAAGTACGAAAGAGCCGCAGAAGAGCGTGGTCTAGGAACAAAGGGATAGGAAAGTACATTTGCTTCATGTGTCCTTGTTGACGCCTATCAACAGGTAGCAGCATAATGCAGATGCGGCTGAAGTTCTTTTGGGCGACAGCTAACATCAATCGAGCAAGCGGGCTTCCCACAGAGCTACGGTCCTCTGGCAGTCTGAAAGCTTTGCGCACAAGCCGCTTGCTAAGCGCCTTCCTTTACCTTTAGGCAGTGCTCGTGCATGACCAGCCTGGGGCGTGAATGGTCACTACCCCGCACACACGTTTCGTTGTGCCCGTTGCCAAGCGCTCTGGAAGCGCTGTTTATGACGCAAGCTGAACGCCTCTTGCGCTTCCATTCTCAGAGCTCCTGAGTTAAGCAATCTGCGACCCTTGGTGCGAATGCCAGAGGAAAACATTTCCACTGCGTCTGGCAGGGAGAAACTGTTCCTGGAGAACACGTTTATCTGGAGCTTGTACCTGCACCTTACACACCCACGGATTTGCAGCACATTCAAATGCATGCCAAGCTCTTTCTTACGCAAGTTGCAAGCTGCGTCAGAAGGATGCGCTTTTTGTCAGATGGAAGCAGCAGCACGCACCTTCGAGTTTGAGAAGTACGAAAGAGCCGCAGAAGAGCGTGGTCTAGGAACAAAGGGATAGGAAAGTACATTTGCTTCATGTGCCCTTGTTGCCGCCTAACAACAGGTAGCAGCATAAAGCAGATGCGGCTGAAGTTCTTCCGGGCGACAGCTAACATCAATCGAGCAAGCGGACTTCCCACAGCTACGGTCCTCTGGCAGTCTGAAAGCTTTGCGCACAAGCCGCATGCAAAGCGCCTTCCTTTACCTTTAGGCAGTGCTCGTGCATGACCAGCCTGGGGCGTGAATGGTCACTACCCCGCACACACGTTTCGTTGTGCCCGTTGCCAAGCGCTCTGGAAGCGCTGTTTATGACGCAAGCTGAACGCCTCTTGCGCTTCCATTCTCAGAGCTCCTGAGTTAAGCAATCTGCGACACTTGTGCAAATGCCAGAGGAAAACATTTCCACTGCGTCTGGCAGGGAGAAACTGTTCCTGGAGAACACGTTTATCTGGAGCTTGCACCTGCACCTTACACACCCACGGATTTGCAGCACATTCAAATGCATGCCAAGCTCTTCCTTACGCAAGTTGCAAGCTGCGTCAGAAGGATGCGCTTTTTGTCAGATGGAAGCAGCAGCACGCACCTTCGAGTTTGAGAAGTACGAAAGAGCCGCAGAAGAGCGTGGTCTAGGAACAAAGGGATAGGAAAGTACATTTGCTTCATGTGCCCTTGTTGCCGCCTATCAACAGGTAGCAGCATAATGCAGATGCGGCTGAAGTTCTTCCGGGCGACAGCTAACATCAATCGAGCAAGCGGGCTTCCCACAGAGCTACGTTCCTCTGGCAGTCTGAATGTTTTCCGCACAAGCCGCATGCAAAGCGCCTTCCTTTACCTTTTGGCAGTGCTTGTGCATTACCAGCCTGGGGCGTGAATGGTCACTACCCCGCACACACGTTTCGTTGTGCCCGTTGCCAAGTGCTCTGGAAGCGCTGTTTATAACGCAAGCTGAACGCCTCTTGCGCTTCCATTCTCAGAGCTCCTGAGTTAAGCAATCTGCGAGCCTTGGTGCGAATGCCAGAGGAAAACATTTCCACTGCGTCTGGCAGGGAGAAACTGTTCCTGGGGAACACGTTTATCTGGAGCTTGCACCTGCACCTTACACACCCACGGATTTGCAGCACATTCAAATGCATGCCAAGCTCTTTCTTACGCAAGTTGCAAGCTGCGTCAGAAGGATGCGCTTTTTGTCAGATGGAAGCAGCAGCACGCACCTTCGAGTTTGAGAAGTACGAAAGAGCCGCAGAAGAGCGTGGTCTAGGAACAAAGGGATAGGAAAGTACATTTGCTTCATGTGCCCTTGTTGCAGCCTAACAACAGGTAGCAGCATAAAGCAGATGCGGCTGAAGTTCTTCCGGGCGACAGCTAACATCAATCGAGCAAGCGGGCTTCCCACAGCTACGTTCCTCTGGCAGTCTGAAAGCTTTGCGCACAAGCCGCTTGCTAAGCACCTTCCTTTACCTTTTGGCAGTGCTCCTGCATGACCAGCCTGGGGCGTGAATGGTCACTACCTTGCACACACGTTTCGTTGTGCCCGTTGCCAAGCGCTCTGGAAGCGCTGTTTATGACGCAAGCTGAAGGCCTCTTGCGCTTCCATTCTCAGAGCTCCTGAGTTAAGCAATCTGCGACACTTGGTGCGAATGCCAGAGGAAAACATTTCCACTGCGTCTGGCAGGGAGAAACTGTTCCTGGAGAACACGTTTATCTGGAGCTTGCACCTGCATCTTACACACCCACGGATTTGCAGCACATTCAAATGCATGCCAAGCTCTTTCTTAGGCAAGTTGCAAGCTGCGTCAGAAGGATGCGCTTTTTGTCAGATGGAAGCAGCAGCACGCACCTTCGAGTTTGAGAAGTACGAAAGAGCCGCAGAAGAGCGTGGTCTAGGAACAAAGGGATAGGAAAGTACATTTGCTTCATGTGCCCTTGTTGCCGCCTAACAACAGGTAGCAGCATAAAGCAGATGCGGCTGAAGTTCTTCCGGGCGACAGCTAACATCAATCGAGCAAGCGGGCTTCCCACAGCTACGTTCCTCTGGCAGTCTGAAAGCTTTGCGCACAAGCCGCTTGCTAAGCGCCTTCCTTTACCTTTAGGCAGTGCTCGTGCATGACCAGCCTGGGGCGTGAATGGTCACTACCCCGCACACACGTTTCGTTGTGCCCGTTGCCAAGCGCTCTGGAAGCGCTGTTTATGACGCAAGCTGAAGGCCTCTTGCGCTTCCATTCTCAGAGCTCCTGAGTTAAGCAATCTGCGACACTTGGTGCGAATGCCAGAGGAAAACATTTCCACTGCGTCTGGCAGGGAGAAACTGTTCCTGGAGAACACCTTTGTCTGGAGCTTGCACCTGCACCTTACACACCCACGGATTTGCAGCACATTCAAATGCATGCCAAGCTCTTTCTTACGCAAGTTGCAAGCTGCGTCAGAAGGATGCGCTTTTTGTCAGATGGAAGCAGCAGCACGCACCTTCGAGTTTGAGAAGTACGAAAGAGCCGCAGAAGAGCGTGGTCTAGGAACAAAGGGATAGGAAAGTACATTTGCTTCATGTGCCCTTGTTGCCGCCTAACAACAGGTAGCAGCATAAAGCAGATGCGGCTGAAGTTCTTCCGGGCGACAGCTAACATCAATCGAGCAAGCGGGCTTCCCACAGAGCTACGGTCCTCTGGCAGTCTGAAAGCTTTGCGCACAAGCCGCTTCCTAAGCGCCTTCCTTTACCTTTTGGCAGTGCTCGTGCATGACCAGCCTCGGGCGTGAATGGTCACTACCCCGCACACACGTTTCGTTGTGCCCGTTGCCAAGCGCTCTGGAAGCGCTGTTTATGACGCAAGCTGAACGCCTCTTGCGCTTCCATTCTCAGAGCTCCTGAGTTAAGCAATCTGCGACACTTGGTGCGAATGCCAGAGGAAAACATTTCCACTGCGTCTGGCAGGGAGAAACTGTTCCTGGAGAACACGTTTATCTGGAGCTTACACCTGCACCTTACACACCCACGGATTTGCAGCACATTCAAATGCATGCCAAGCTCTTTCTTACGCAAGTTGCAAGCTGCGTAAGAAGGATGCGCTTTTTGTCAGATGGAAGCAGCAGCACGCACCTTTGAGTTTGAGAAGTACGAAAGAGCCGCAGAAGAGCGTGGTCTAGGAACAAAGGGATAGGAAAGTACATTTGCTTCATGTGCCCTTGTTGACGCCTATCAACAGGTAGCAGCATAATGCAGATGCGGCTGAAGTTCTTCCGGGCGACAGCTAACATCAATCGAGCAAGCGGGCTTCCCACAGAGCTACGGTCCTCTGGCAGTCTGAATGTTTTCCGCACAAGCCGCATGCAAAGCGCCTTCATTTGCCTTTTGGCAGTGCTCGTGCATGACCAGCCTGGGGCGTGAATGGTCACTACCCCGCACACACGTTTCGTTGTGCCCGTTGCCAAGTGCTCTGGAAGCGCTGTTTATAACGCAAGCTGAACGCCTCTTGCGCTTCCATTCTCAGAGCTCCTGAGTTAAGCAATCTGCGACCCTTGGTGCGAATGCCAGAGGAAAACATTTCCACTGCGTCTGGCAGGGAGAAACTGTTCCTGGAGAACACGTTTATCTGGAGCTTGCACCTGCACCATACACACCCACGGATTTGCAGCACATTCAAATGCATGCCAAGCTCTTTCTTACGCAAGTTGCAAGCTGCGTCAGAAGGATGCGCTTTTTGTCAGATGGAAGCAGCAGCACGCACCTTCGAGTTTGAGAAGTACGAAAGAGCCGCAGAAGAGCGTGGTCTAGGAACAAAGGGATAGGAAATTACATTTGCTTCATGTGCCATTGTTGCCGCCTAACAACAGGTAGCAGCATAAAGCAGATGCGGCTGAAGTTCTTCCGGGCGACAGCTAACATCAATCGAGCAAGCGGGCTTCCCACAACTACGGTCCTCTGGCAGTCTGAAAGCCTTGCGCACAAGCCGCTTGCTAAGCGCGTTCCTTTACCTTTTGGCAGTGCTCCTGCATGACCAGCCTGGGGCGTGAATGGTCACTACCCCGCACACACGTTTCGTTGTGCCCGTTGCCAAGCGCTCTGGAAGCGCTGTTTATAACGCAAGCTGAACGCCTCTTGCGCTTCCATTCTCAGAGCTCCTGAGTTAAGCAATCTGCGACACTTGGTGCGAATGCCAGAGGAAAACATTTCCACTGCATCTGGCAGGGAGAAACTGTTCCTGGAGAACACGTTTATCTGGAGCTTGCACCTGCACCTTACACACCCATGGATTTGCAGCACATTCAAATGCATGCCAAGCTCTTTCTTAGGCAAGTTGCAAGCTGCGTCAGAAGGATGCGCTTTTTGTCAGATGGAAGCAGCAGCACGCACCTTCGAGTTTGAGAAGTACGAAAGAGCCGCAGAAGAGCGTGGTCTAGGAACAAAGGGATAGGAAAGTACATTTGCTTCATGTGCCCTTGTTGCCGCCTAACAACAGGTAGCAGCATAAAGCAGATGCGGCTGAAGTTCTTCCGGGCGACAGCTAACATCAATCGAGCAAGCGGGCTTCCCACAGCTACGGTCCTCTGGCAGTCTGAAAGCTTTGCGCACAAGCCGCTTGCAAAGCGCCTTCCTTTACCTTTAGGCAGTGCTCGTGCATGACCAGCCTGGGGCGTGAATGGTCACTACCCCGCACACACGTTTCGTTGTGCCCGTTGCCAAGCGCTCTGGAAGCGCTTTTTATGACGCAAGCTGAAGGCCTCTTGCGCTTCCATTCTCAGAGCTCCTGAGTTAAGCAATCTGCGACACTTGGTGCGAATTCCAGAGGAAAACATTTCCACTGCGTCTGGCAGGGAGAAACTGTTCCTGGAGAACACGTTTGTCTGGAGCTTGCACCTGCACCTTACACACCCACGGATTTGCAGCACATTCAAATGCATGCCAAGCTCTTTCTTACGCAAGTTGCAAGCTGCGTCAGAAGGATGCGCTTTTTGTCAGATGGAAGCAGCAGCACGCACCTTCGAGTTTGAGAAGTACGAAAGAGCCGCAGAAGAGCGTGGTCTAGGAACAAAGGGATAGGAAAGTACATTTGCTTCCTGTGCCCTTGTTGCCGCCTAACAACAGGTAGCAGCATAAAGCAGATGCGGCTGAAGTTCTTCCGGGCGACAGCTAACATCAATCGAGCAAGCGGGCTTCCCACAGCTACGGTCCTCTGGCAGTCTGAAAGCTTTGCGCACAAGCCGCTTGCTAAGCGCCTTCCTTTACCTTTTGGCAGTGCTCGTGCATGACCAGCCTGGGGCGTGAATGGTCACTACCCCGCACACACGTTTCGTTGTGCCCGTTGCCAAGTGCTCTGGAAGCGCTGTTTATGATGCAAGCTGAACGCCTCTTGCGCTTCCATTCTCAGAGCTCCTGAGTTAAGCAATCTGCGACACTTGGTGCGAATGCCAGAGGAAAACATTTCCACTGCGTCTGGCAGGGAGAAACTGTTCCTGGAGAACACGTTTATCTGGAGCTTGCACCTGCACCTTACACACCCACGGATTTGCAGCACATTCAAATGCATGCCAAGCTCTTTCTTAGGCAAGTTGCAAGCTGCGTCAGAAGGATGCGCTTTTTGTCAGATGGAAGCAGCAGCACGCACCTTCGAGTTTGAGAAGTACAAAAGAGCCGCAGAAGAGCGTGGTCTAGGAACAAAGGGATAGGAAAGTACATTTGCTTCATGTGCTCTTGTTGCCGCCTAACAACAGGTAGCAGCATAAAGCAGATGCGGCTGAAGTTCTTCCGGGCGACAGCTAACATCAATCGAGCAAGCGGGCTTCCCACAGCTACGGTCCTCTGGCAGTCTGAAAGTTTTGCGCACAAGCCGCATGCAAAGCGCCTTCCTTTGCCTTTAGGCAGTGCTCGTGCATGACCAGCCTGGGGCGTGAATGGTCACTACCCCGCACACACGTTTCGTTGTGCCCCTTGCCAAGCGCTCTGGAAGCGCTGTTTATGACGCAAGCTGAACGCCTCTTGCGCTTCCATTCTCAGAGCTCCTGAGTTAAGCAATCTGCGACACTTGACGCGAATGCCAGAGGAAAACATTTCCACTGCGTCTGGCAGGGAGAAACTGTTCCTGGAGAACACGTTTATCTGGAGCTTGCACCTGCACCTTACACACCCACGGATTTGCAGCACATTCAAATGCATGCCAAGCTCTTTCTTACGCAAGTTGCAAGCTGCGTCAGAAGGATGCGCTTTTTGTCAGATGGAAGCAGCAGCACGCACCTTCGAGTTTGAGAAGTACGAAAGAGCCGCAGAAGAGCGTGGTCTAGGGACAAAGGGATAGGAAAGTACATTTGCTTCATGTGCCCTTGTTGCCGCCTAACAACAGGTAGCAGCATAAAGCAGATGCGGCTGAAGTTCTTCCGGGCGACAGCTAACATCAATCGAGCAAGCGGGCTTCCCACAGCTACGGTCCTCTGGCAGTCTGAAAGCTTTGCGCACAAGCCGCATGCAAAGCGCCTTCCTTTACCTTTAGGCAGTGCTCCTGCATGACCAGCCTGGGGCGTGAATGGTCACTACCCCGCACACACGTTTCGTTGTGCCCGTTGCCAAGCGCTCTGGAAGCGCTGTTTATGACGCAAGCTGAACGCCTCTTGCGCTTCCATTCTCAGAGCTCCTGAGTTAAGCAATCTGCGAGCCTTGGTGCGAATGCCAGAGGAAAACATTTCCACTGCGTCTGGCAGGGAGAAACTGTTCCTGGAGAACACGTTTATCTGGAGCTTGCACCTGCACCATACACACCCACGGATTTGCAGCACATTCAAATGCATGCCAAGCTCTTTCTTACGCAAGTTGCAAGCTGCGTCAGAAGGATGCGCTTTTTGTCAGATGGAAGCAGCAGCACGCACCTTCGAGTTTGAGAAGTACGAAAGAGCCGCAGAAGAGCGTGGTCTAGGAACAAAGGGATAGGAAATTACATTTGCTTCATGTGCCATTGTTGCCGCCTAACAACAGGTAGCAGCATAAAGCAGATGCGGCTGAAGTTCTTCCGGGCGACAGCTAACATCAATCGAGCAAGCGGGCTTCCCACAACTACGGTCCTCTGGCAGTCTGAAAGCTTTGCGCACAAGCCGCATGCAAAGCGCCTTCCTTTACCTTTAGGCAGTGCTCGTGCATGACCAGCCTGGGGCGTGAATGGTCACTACCCCGCACACACGTTTCGTTGTGCCCGTTGCCAAGCGCTCTGGAAGCGCTGTTTATGACACAAGCTGAACGCCTCTTGCGCTTCCATTCTCAGAGCTCCTGAGTTAAGCAATCTGCGACCCTTGGTGCGAATGCCAGAGGAAAACATTTCCACTGCGTCTGGCAGGGAGAAACTGTTCCTGGAGAACACCTTTGTCTGGAGCTTGCACCTGCATCTTACACACCCACGGATTTGCAGCACATTCAAATGCATGCCAAGCTCTTTCTTACGCAAGTTGCAAGCTGCGTCAGAAGGATGCGCTTTTTGTCAGATGGAAGCAGCAGCACGCACCTTCGAGTTTGAGAAGTACGAAAGAGCCGCAGAAGAGCGTGGTCTAGGAACAAAGGGATAGGAAAGTACATTTGCTTCCTGTGCCCTTGTTGCCGCCTAACAACAGGTAGCAGCATAAAGCAGATGCGGCTGAAGTTCTTCCGGGCGACAGCTAACATCAATCCAGAAGCGGGCTTCCCACAGCTACGTTCCTCTGGCAGTCTGAAAGCCTTGCGCACAAGCCGCTTGCTAAGCGCGTTCCTTTACCTTTTGGCAGTGCTCCTGCATGACCAGCCTGGGGCGTGAATGGTCACTACCCCGCACACACGTTTCGTTGTGCCCGTTGCCAAGCGCTCTGGAAGCGCTGTTTATAACGCAAGCTGAACGCCTCTTGCGCTTCCATTCTCAGAGCTCCTGAGTTAAGCAATCTGCGACACTTGGTGCGAATGCCAGAGGAAAACATTTCCACTGCATCTGGCAGGGAGAAACTGTTCCTGGAGAACACCTTTGTCTGGAGCTCGCACCTGCACCTTACACACCCACGGATTTGCAGCACATTCAAATGCATGCCAAGCTCTTTCTTACGCAAGTTGCAAGCTGCGTCAGAAGGATGCGCTTTTTGTCAGATGGAAGCAGCAGCACGCACCTTCGAGTTTGAGAAGTACGAAAGAGCCGCAGAAGAGCGTGGTCTAGGAACAAAGGGATAGGAAAGTACATTTGCTTCCTGTGCCCTTGTTGCCGCCTAACAACAGGTAGCAGCATAAAGCAGATGCGGCTGAAGTTCTTCCGGGCGACAGCTAACATCAATCGAGCAAGCGGGCTTCCCACAGAGCTACGGTCCTCTGGCAGTCTGAAAGCTTTGCGCACAAGCCGCTTGCTAAGCGCCTTCCTTTACCTTTTGGCAGTGCTCGTGCATGACCAGCCTGGGGCGTGAATGGTCACTACCCCGCACACACGTTTCGTTGTGCCCGTTGCCAAGTGCTCTGGAAGCGCTGTTTATGACGCAAGCTGAACGCCTCTTGCGCTTCCATTCTCAGAGCTCCTGAGTTAAGCAATCTGCGACACTTGACGCGAATGCCAGAGGAAAACATTTCCACTGCGTCTGGCAGGGAGAAACTGTTCCTGGAGAACACGTTTATCTGGAGCTTACACCTGCACCTTACACACCCACGGATTTGCAGCACATTCAAATGCATGCCAAGCTCTTTCTTAGGCAAGTTGCAACCTGCGTCAGAAGGATGCGCTTTTTGTCAGATGGAAGCAGCAGCACGCACCTTTGAGTTTGAGAAGTACGAAAGAGCCGCAGAAGATCGTGGTCTAGGAACAAAGGGATAGGAAAGTACATTTGCTTCATGTGCCCTTGTTGCCGCCTAACAACAGGTAGCAGCATAAAGCAGATGCGGCTGAAGTTCTTCCGGGCGACAGCTAACATCAATCGAGCAAGCGGTCTTCCCACAGCTACGTTCCTCTGGCAGTCTGAAAGCTTTGCGCACAAGCCGCTTGCTAAGCACCTTCCTTTACCTTTTGGCAGTGCTCCTGCATGACCAGCCTGGGGCGTGAATGGTCACTACCTTGCACACACGTTTCGTTGTGCCCGTTGCCAAGCGCTCTGGAAGCGCTGTTTATGACGCAAGCTGAACGCCTCTTGCGCTTCCATTCTCAGAGCTCCTGAGTTAAGCAATCTGCGACACTTGGTGCGAATGCCAGAGGAAAACATTTCCACTGCGTCTGGCAGGGAGAAACTGTTCCTGGAGAACACGTTTATCTGGAGCTTGCACCTGCACCTTACACACCCACGGATTTGCAGCACATTCAAATGCATGCCAAGCTCTTTCTTACGCAAGTTGCAAGCTGCGTCAGAAGGATGCGCTTTTTGTCACATGGAAGCAGCAGCATGCACCTTCGAGTTTGAGAAGTACGAAAGAGCCGCAGAAGAGCGTGGTCTAGGAACAAAGGGATAGGAAAGTACATTTGCTTCATGTGCCCTTGTTGCCGCCTAACAACAGGTAGCAGCATAAAGCAGATGCGGCTGAAGTTCTTCCGGGCGACAGCTAACATCAATCGAGCAAGCGGGCTTCCCACAGCTACGTTCCTCTGGCAGTCTGAAAGCTTTGCGCACAAGCCGCTTGCTAAGCGCCTTCCTTTACCTTTTGGCAGTGCTCGTGCATGACCAGCCTGGGGCGTGAATGGTCACTACCCCGCACACACGTTTCGTTCTGCCCGTTGCCAAGCGCTCTGGAAGCGCTGTTTATGACGCAAGCTGAACGCCTCTTGCGCTTCCATTCTCAGAGCTCCTGAGTTAAGCAATCTGCGACACTTGGTGCGAATGCCAGAGGAAAACATTTCCACTGCGTCTGGCAGGGATAAACTGTTCCTGGAGAACACGTTTATCTGGAGCTTGCACCTGCACCTTACACACCCACGGATTTGCAGCACATTCAAATGCATGCCAAGCTCTTTCTTACGCAAGTTGCAAGCTGCGTCAGAAGGATGCGCTTTTTGTCAGATGGATGCAGCAGCACGCACCTTCGAGTTTGAGAAGTACGAAAGAGCCGCAGAAGAGCGTGGTCTAGGAACAAAGGGATAGGAAAGTACATTTGCTTCATGTGCCCTTGTTGCCGCCTAACAACAGGTAGCAGCATAAAGCAGATGCGGCTGAAGTTCTTCCGGGCGACAGCTAACATCAATCGAGCAAGCGGGCTTCCCACAGAGCTACGGTCCTCTGGCAGTCTGAAAGCTTTGCGCACAAGCCGCATGCAAAGCGCCTTCCTTTACCTTTAGGCAGTGCTCGTGCATGACCAGCCTGGGGTGTGAATGGTCACTACCCCGCACACACGTTTCGTTGTGCCCGTTGCCAAGCGCTCTGGAAGCGCTGTTTATGACGCAAGCTGAACGCCTCTTGCGCTTCCATTCTCAGAGATCCTGAGTTAAACAATCTGCGACACTTGATGCGAATGCCAGAGGAAAACATTTCCACTGCGTCTGGCAGGGAGAAACTGTTCCTGGAGAACACGTTTATCTGGAGCCTGCATTTGCACCTTACACACCCACGGATTTGCAGCACATTCAAATGCATGCCAAGCTCTTTCTTACGCAAGTTGCAAGCTGCGTCAGAAGGATGCGCTTTTTGTCAGATGGAAGCAGCAGCACGCACCTTCGAGTTTGAGAAGTACGAAAGAGCCGCAGAAGAGCGTGGTCTAGGAACAAAGGGATAGGAAAGTACATTTGCTTCATGTGCCCTTGTTGCCGCCTAGCAACAGGTAGCAGCATAAAGCAGATGCGGCTGAAGTTCTTCCGGGCGACAGCTAACATCAATCGAGCAAGCGGGCTTCCCACAGCTACGTTCCTCTGGAAGTCTGAAAGCCTTGCGCACAAGCCGCTTGCTAAGCGCCTTCCTTTACCTTTAGGCAGTGTTCGTGCATGACCAGCCTCGGGCGTGAATGGTCACTACCCTGCACACACGTTTCGTTGTGCCCGTTTCCAAGCGCTCTGGAAGCGCTGTTTATGACACAAGCTGAACGCCTCTTGCGCTTCCATTCTCAGAGCTCCTGAGTTAAGCAATCTGCGACACTTGGTGCAAATGCCAGAGGAAAACATTTCCACTGCGTCTGGCAGGGAGAAACTGTTCCTGGAGAACACGTTTATCTGGAGCTTGCACCTGCACCTTACACACCCACGGATTTGCAGCACATTCAAATGCATGCCCAGCTCTTTCTTACGCAAGATGCAAGCTGCGTCAGAAGGATGCGCTTTTTGTCAGATGGAAGCAGCAGCACGCACCTTCGAGTTTGTGAAGTACGAAAGAGCCGCAGAAGAGCGTGGTCTAGGAACAAAGGGATAGGAAAGTACATTTGCTTCATGTGCCCTTGTTGCCGCCTAACAACAGGTAGCAGAATAAAGCAGATGCGGCTGAAGTTCTTCCGGGCGACAGCTAACATCAATCGAGCAAGCGGGCTTCCCACAGCTACGTTCCTCTGGCAGTCTGAAAGCTTTGCGCACAAGCCGCTTCCTAAGCGCCTTCCTTTACCTTTTGGCAGTGCTCGTGCATGACCAGCCTGGGGCGTGAATGGTCACTACCCCGCACACACGTTTCGTTGTGCCCGTTGCCAAGTGCTCTGGAAGCGCTGTTTATAACGCAAGCTGAACGCCTCTTGCGCTTCCATTCTCAGAGCTCCTGAGTTAAGCAATCTGCGACACTTGGTGCGAATGCCAGAGGAAAACATTTCCACTGCGTCTGGCAGGGAGAAACTGTTCCTGGAGAACACCTTTGTCTGGAGTTTGCACCTGCACCTTACACACCCACGGATTTGCAGCACATTCAAATGCATGCCAAGCTCTTTCTTACACAAGTTGCAAGCTGCGTCAGAAGGATGCGCTTTTTGTCAGATGGAAGCAGCAGCACGCACCTTCGAGTTTGAGAAGTACGAAAGAGCCGCAGAAGAGCGTGGTCTAGGAACAAAGGGATAGGAAAGTACATTTGCTTCATGTGTCCTTGTTGACGCCTATCAACAGGTAGCAGCATAATGCAGATGCGGCTGAAGTTCTTTTGGGCGACAGCTAACATCAATCGAGCAAGCGGGCTTCCCACAGAGCTACGGTCCTCTGGCAGTCTGAAAGCTTTGCGCACAAGCCGCATGCAAAGCGCCTTCCTTTACCTTTAGGCAGTGCTCGTGCATGACCAGCCTGGGGCGTGAATGGTCACTACCCCGCACACACGTTTCGTTGTGCCCGTTGCCAAGCGCTCTGGAAGCGCTGTTTATGACGCAAGCTGAACGCCTCTTGCGCTTCCATTCTCAGAGCTCCTGAGTTAAGCAATCTGCGACCCTTGGTGCGAATGCCAGAGGAAAACATTTCCACTGCGTCTGGCAGGGAGAAACTGTTCCTGGAGAACACGTTTATCTGGAGCTTGCACCTGCACCTTACACACCCACGGATTTGCAGCACATTCAAATGCATGCCAAGCTCTTTCTTACGCAAGTTGCAAGCTGCGTCAGAAGGATGCGCTTTTTGTCAGATGGAAGCAGCAGCACGCACCTTCGAGTTTGAGAAGTACGAAAGAGCCGCAGAAGAGCGTGGTCTAGGAACAAAGGGATAGGAAAGTACATTTGCTTCATGTGCCCTTGTTGCCGCCTAACAACAGGTAGCAGCATAAAGCAGATGCGGCTGAAGTTCTTCCGGGCGACAGCTAACATCAATCGAGCAAGCGGGCTTCCCACAACTACGGTCCTCTGGCAGTCTGAAAGCTTTGCGCACAAGCCGCATGCAAAGCGCCTTCCTTTACCTTTAGGCAGTGCTCGTGCATGACCAGCCTGGGGCGTGAATGGTCACTACCCCGCACACACGTTTCGTTGTGCCCTTTGCCAAGCGCTCTGGAAGCGCTGTTTATGACGCAAGCTGAACGCCTCTTGCGCTTCCATTCTCAGAGCTCCTGAGTTAAGCAATCTGCGACCCTTGGTGCGAATGCCAGAGGAAAACATTTCCACTGCGTCTGGCAGGGAGAAACTGTTCCTGGAGAACACGTTTATCTGGAGCTTGCACCTGCACCTTACACACCCACGGATTTGCAGCACATTCAAATGCATGCCAAGCTCTTTCTTACGCAAGTTGCAAGCTGCGTCAGAAGGATGCGCTTTTTGTCAGATGGAAGCAGCAGCACGCACCTTCGAGTTTGAGAAGTACGAAAGAGCCGCAGAAGAGCGTGGTCTAGGAACAAAGGGATAGGAAAGTACATTTGCTTCATGTGCCCTTGTTGCCGCCTATCAACAGGTAGCAGCATAATGCAGATGCGGCTGAAGTTCTTCCGGGCGACAGCTAACATCAATCGAGCAAGCGGGCTTCCCACAGAGCTACGGTCCTCTGGCAGTCTGAATGTTTTCCGCACAAGCCGCATGCAAAGCGCCTTCCTTTACCTTTTGGCAGTGCTTGTGCATTACCAGCCTGGGGCGTGAATGGTCACTACCCCGCACACACGTTTCGTTGTGCCCGTTGCCAAGTGCTCTGGAAGCGCTGTTTATAACGCAAGCTGAACGCCTCTTGCGCTTCCATTCTCAGAGCTCCTGAGTTAAGCAATCTGCGACCCTTTGTGCGAATGCCAGAGGAAAACATTTCCACTGCGTCTGGCAGGGAGAAACTGTTCCTGGAGAACACGTTTATCTGGAGCTTGCACCTGCACCTTACACACCCACGGATTTGCAGCACATTCAAATGCATGCCAAGCTCTTTCTTACGCAAGTTGCAAGCTGCGTCAGAAGGATGCGCTTTTTGTCAGATGGAAGCAGCAGCACGCACCTTCGAGTTTGAGAAGTACGAAAGAGCCGCAGAAGAGCGTGGTCTAGGAACAAAGGGATAGGAAAGTACATTTGCTTCATGTGCCCTTGTTGCCGCCTAACAACAGGTAGCAGCATAAAGCAGATGCGGCTGAAGTTCTTCCGGGCGACAGCTAACATCAATCGAGCAAGCGGGCTTCCCACAGCTACGTTCCTCTGGCAGTCTGAAAGCTTTGCGCACAAGCCGCTTGCTAAGCACCTTCCTTTACCTTTTGGCAGTGCTCCTGCATGACCAGCCTGGGGCGTGAATGGTCACTACCTTGCACACACGTTTCGTTGTGCCCGTTGCCAAGCGCTCTGGAAGCGCTGTTTATGACGCAAGCTGAACGCCTCTTGCGCTTCCATTCTCAGAGCTCCTGAGTTAAGCAATCTGCGACACTTGGTGCGAATGCCAGAGGAAAACATTTCCACTGCGTCTGGCAGGGAGAAACTGTTCCTGGAGAACACGTTTATCTGGAGCTTGCACCTGCACCTTACACACCCACGGATTTGCAGCACATTCAAATGCATGCCAAGCTCTTTCTTACGCAAGTTGCAAGCTGCGTCAGAAGGATGCGCTTTTTGTCAGATGGAAGCAGCAGCACGCACCTTCGAGTTTGAGAAGTACGAAAGAGCCGCAGAAGAGCGTGGTCTAGGAACAAAGGGATAGGAAATTACATTTGCTTCATGTGCCCTTGTTGCCGCCTAACAACAGGTAGCAGAATAAAGCAGATGCGGCTGAAGTTCTTCCGGGCGACAGCTAACATCAATCGAGCAAGCGGGCTTCCCACAGATCTACGGTCCTCTGGCAGTCTGAATGTTTTCCGCACAAGCCGCATGCAAAGCGCCTTCCTTTACCTTTTGGCAGTGCTCGTGCATGACCAGCCTCGGGCGTGAATGGTCACTACCCCGCACACACGTTTCGTTGTGCCCGTTGCCAAGTGCTCTGGAAGCGCTGTCTATAACGCAAGCTGAACGCCTCTTGCGCTTCCATTCTCAGAGCTCCTGAGTTAAGCAATCTGCGACCCTTGGTGCAAATGCCAGAGGAAAACATTTCCACTGCGTCTGGCAGGGAGAAACTGTTCCTGGAGAACACCTTTGTCTGGAGCTTGCACCTGCATCTTACACACCCACGGATTTGCAGCACATTCAAATGCATGCCAAGCTCTTTCTTACGCAAGTTGCAAGCTGCGTCAGAAGGATGCGCTTTTTGTCAGATGGAAGCAGCAGCACGCACCTTCGAGTTTGAGAAGTACGAAAGAGCCGCAGAAGAGCGTGGTCTAGGAACAAAGGGATAGGAAAGTACATTTGCTTCATGTGCCCTTGTTGCCGCCTAACAACAGGTAGCAGCATAAAGCAGATGCGGCTGAAGTTCTTCCGGGCGACAGCTAACATCAATCGAGCAAGCGGGCTTCCCACAGCTACGTTCCTCTGGCAGTCTGAAAGCTTTGCGCACAAGCCGCTTGCAAAGCGCCTTCCTTTACCTTTAGGCAGTGCTCGTGCATGACCAGCCTGGGGCGTGAATGGTCACTACCCCGCACACACGTTTCGTTGTGCCCGTTGCCAAGCGCTCTGGAAGCGCTGTTTATGACGCAAGCTGAAGGCCTCTTGCGCTTCCATTCTCAGAGCTCCTGAGTTAAGCAATCTGCGACAATTGGTGCGAATGCCAGAGGAAAACATTTCCACTGCGTCTGGCAGGGAGAAACTGTTCCTGGAGAACACCTTTGTCTGGAGCTTGCACCTGCACCTTACACACCCACGGATTTGCAGCACATTCAAATGCATGCCAAGCTCTTTCTTACGCAAGTTGCAAGCTGCGTCAGAAGGATGCGCTTTTTGTCAGATGGAAGCAGCAGCACGCACCTTCGAGTTTGAGAAGTACGAAAGAGCCGCAGAAGAGCGTGGTCTAGGAACAAAGGGATAGGAAAGTACATTTGCTTCATGTGCCCTTGTTGCCGCCTAACAACAGGTAGCAGCATAAAGCAGATGCGGCTGAAGTTCTTCCGGGCGACAGCTAACATCAATCGAGCAAGCGGGCTTCCCACAGAGCTACGTTCCTCTGGCAGTCTGAAAGCTTTGCGCACAAGCCGCTTCCTAAGCGCCTTCCTTTACCTTTTGGCAGTGCTCGTGCATGACCAGCCTCGGGCGTGAATGGTCACTACCCCGCACACACGTTTCGTTGTGCCCGTTGCCAAGCGCTCTGGAAGCGCTGTTTATGACGCAAGCTGAACGCCTCTTGCGCTTCCATTCTCAGAGCTCCTGAGTTAAGCAATCTGCGACACTTGGTGCGAATGCCAGAGGAAAACATTTCCACTGCGTCTGGCAGGGAGAAACTGTTCCTGGAGAACACGTTTATCTGGAGCTTACACCTGCACCTTACACACCCACGGATTTGCAGCACATTCAAATGCATGCCAAGCTCTTTCTTACGCAAGTTGCAAGCTGCGTAAGAAGGATGCGCTTTTTGTCAGATGGAAGCAGCAGCACGCACCTTTGAGTTTGAGAAGTACGAAAGAGCCGCAGAAGATCGTGGTCTAGGAACAAAGGGATAGGAAAGTACATTTGCTTCATGTGCCCTTGTTGACGCCTATCAACAGGTAGCAGCATAATGCAGATGCGGCTGAAGTTCTTCCGGGCGACAGCTAACATCAATCGAGCAAGCGGGCTTCCCACAGAGCTACGGTCCTCTGGCAGTCTGAATGTTTTCCGCACAAGCCGCATGCAAAGCGCCTTCATTTGCCTTTTGGCAGTGCTCGTGCATGACCAGCCTGGGGCGTGAATGGTCACTACCCCGCACACACGTTTCGTTGTGCCCGTTGCCAAGTGCTCTGGAAGCGCTGTTTATAACGCAAGCTGAACGCCTCTTGCGCTTCCATTCTCAGAGCTCCTGAGTTAAGCAATCTGCGACCCTTGGTGCGAATGCCAGAGGAAAACATTTCCACTGCGTCTGGCAGGGAGAAACTGTTCCTGGAGAACACGTTTATCTGGAGCTTGCACCTGCACCATACACACCCACGGATTTGCAGCACATTCAAATGCATGCCAAGCTCTTTCTTACGCAAGTTGCAAGCTGCGTCAGAAGGATGCGCTTTTTGTCAGATGGAAGCAGCAGCACGCACCTTCGAGTTTGAGAAGTACGAAAGAGCCGCAGAAGAGCGTGGTCTAGGAACAAAGGGATAGGAAATTACATTTGCTTCATGTGCCATTGTTGCCGCCTAACAACAGGTAGCAGCATAAAGCAGATGCGGCTGAAGTTCTTCCGGGCGACAGCTAACATCAATCGAGCAAGCGGGCTTCCCACAGCTACGGTCCTCTGGCAGTCTGAAAGCTTTGCGCACAAGCCGCTTGCAAAGCGCCTTCCTTTACCTTTAGGCAGTGCTCGTGCATGACCAGCCTGGGGCGTGAATGGTCACTACCCCGCACACACGTTTCGTTGTGCCCGTTGCCAAGCGCTCTGGAAGCGCTTTTTATGACGCAAGCTGAAGGCCTCTTGCGCTTCCATTCTCAGAGCTCCTGAGTTAAGCAATCTGCGACACTTGGTGCGAATTCCAGAGGAAAACATTTCCACTGCGTCTGGCAGGGAGAAACTGTTCCTGGAGAACACGTTTGTCTGGAGCTTGCACCTGCACCTTACACACCCACGGATTTGCAGCACATTCAAATGCATGCCAAGCTCTTTCTTACGCAAGTTGCAAGCTGCGTCAGAAGGATGCGCTTTTTGTCAGATGGAAGCAGCAGCACGCACCTTCGAGTTTGAGAAGTACGAAAGAGCCGCAGAAGAGCGTGGTCTAGGAACAAAGGGATAGGAAAGTACATTTGCTTCCTGTGCCCTTGTTGCCGCCTAACAACAGGTAGCAGCATAAAGCAGATGCGGCTGAAGTTCTTCCGGGCGACAGCTAACATCAATCGAGCAAGCGGGCTTCCCACAGATCTACGGTCCTCTGGCAGTCTGAATGTTTTCCGCACAAGCCGCATGCAAAGCGCCTTCCTTTACCTTTTGGCAGTGCTCGTGCATGACCAGCCTCGGGCGTGAATGGTCACTACCCCGCACACACGTTTCGTTGTGCCCGTTGCCAAGTGCTCTGGAAGCGCTGTCTATAACGCAAGCTGAACGCCTCTTGCGCTTCCATTCTCAGAGCTCCTGAGTTAAGCAATCTGCGACCCTTGGTGCAAATGCCAGAGGAAAACATTTCCACTGCGTCTGGCAGGGAGAAACTGTTCCTGGAGAACACCTTTGTCTGGAGCTTGCACCTGCATCTTACACACCCACGGATTTGCAGCACATTCAAATGCATGCCAAGCTCTTTCTTACGCAAGTTGCAAGCTGCGTCAGAAGGATGCGCTTTTTGTCAGATGGAAGCAGCAGCACGCACCTTCGAGTTTGAGAAGTACGAAAGAGCCGCAGAAGAGCGTGGTCTAGGAACAAAGGGATAGGAAAGTACATTTGCTTCATGTGCCCTTGTTGCCGCCTAACAACAGGTAGCAGCATAAAGCAGATGCGGCTGAAGTTCTTCCGGGCGACAGCTAACATCAATCGAGCAAGCGGGCTTCCCACAGCTACGTTCCTCTGGCAGTCTGAAAGCTTTGCGCACAAGCCGCTTGCAAAGCGCCTTCCTTTACCTTTAGGCAGTGCTCGTGCATGACCAGCCTGGGGCGTGAATGGTCACTACCCCGCACACACGTTTCGTTGTGCCCGTTGCCAAGCGCTCTGGAAGCGCTGTTTATGACGCAAGCTGAACGCCTCTTGCGCTTCCATTCTCAGAGCTCCTGAGTTAAGCAATCTGCGACAATTGGTGCGAATGCCAGAGGAAAACATTTCCACTGCGTCTGGCAGGGAGAAACTGTTCCTGGAGAACACCTTTGTCTGGAGCTTGCACCTGCACCTTACACACCCACGGATTTGCAGCACATTCAAATGCATGCCAAGCTCTTTCTTACGCAAGTTGCAAGCTGCGTCAGAAGGATGCGCTTTTTGTCAGATGGAAGCAGCAGCACGCACCTTCGAGTTTGAGAAGTACGAAAGAGCTGCAGAAGAGCGTGGTCTAGGAACAAAGGGATAGGAAAGTACATTTGCTTCATGTGCCCTTGTTGCCGCCTAACAACAGGTAGCAGAATAAAGCAGATGCGGCTGAAGTTCTTCCGGGCGACAGCTAACATCAATCCAGAAGCGGGCTTCCCACAGCTACGTTCCTCTGGCAGTCTGAAAGCCTTGCGCACAAGCCGCTTGCTAAGCGCGTTCCTTTACCTTTTGGCAGTGCTCCTGCATGACCAGCCTGGGGCGTGAATGGTCACTACCCCGCACACACGTTTCGTTGTGCCCGTTGCCAAGCGCTCTGGAAGCGCTGTTTATAACGCAAGCTGAACGCCTCTTGCGCTTCCATTCTCAGAGCTCCTGAGTTAAGCAATCTGCGACACTTGGTGCGAATGCCAGAGGAAAACATTTCCACTGCATCTGGCAGGGAGAAACTGTTCCTGGAGAACACGTTTATCTGGAGCTTGCACCTGCACCTTACACACCCATGGATTTGCAGCACATTCAAATGCATGCCAAGCTCTTTCTTAGGCAAGTTGCAAGCTGCGTCAGAAGGATGCGCTTTTTGTCAGATGGAAGCAGCAGCACGCACCTTCGAGTTTGAGAAGTACGAAAGAGCCGCAGAAGAGCGTGGTCTAGGAACAAAGGGATAGGAAAGTACATTTGCTTCATGTGCCCTTGTTGCCGCCTAACAACAGGTAGCAGCATAAAGCAGATGCGGCTGAAGTTCTTCCGGGCGACAGCTAACATCAATCGAGCAAGCGGGCTTCCCACAGCTACGTTCCTCTGGCAGTCTGAAAGCTTTGCGCACAAGCCGCTTGCAAAGCGCCTTCCTTTACCTTTAGGCAGTGCTCGTGCATGACCAGCCTGGGGCGTGAATGGTCACTACCCCGCACACACGTTTCGTTGTGCCCGTTGCCAAGCGCTCTGGAAGCGCTTTTTATGACGCAAGCTGAAGGCCTCTTGCGCTTCCATTCTCAGAGCTCCTGAGTTAAGCAATCTGCGACACTTGGTGCGAATTCCAGAGGAAAACATTTCCACTGCGTCTGGCAGGGAGAAACTGTTCCTGGAGAACACGTTTGTCTGGAGCTTGCACCTGCACCTTACACACCCACGGATTTGCAGCACATTCAAATGCATGCCAAGCTCTTTCTTACGCAAGTTGCAAGCTGCGTCAGAAGGATGCGCTTTTTGTCAGATGGAAGCAGCAGCACGCACCTTCGAGTTTGAGAAGTACGAAAGAGCCGCAGAAGAGCGTGGTCTAGGAACAAAGGGATAGGAAAGTACATTTGCTTCCTGTGCCCTTGTTGCCGCCTAACAACAGGTAGCAGCATAAAGCAGATGCGGCTGAAGTTCTTCCGGGCGACAGCTAACATCAATCGAGCAAGCGGGCTTCCCACAGATCTACGGTCCTCTGGCAGTCTGAATGTTTTCCGCACAAGCCGCATGCAAAGCGCCTTCCTTTACCTTTTGGCAGTGCTCGTGCATGACCAGCCTCGGGCGTGAATGGTCACTACCCCGCACACACGTTTCGTTGTGCCCGTTGCCAAGTGCTCTGGAAGCGCTGTCTATAACGCAAGCTGAACGCCTCTTGCGCTTCCATTCTCAGAGCTCCTGAGTTAAGCAATCTGCGACCCTTGGTGCAAATGCCAGAGGAAAACATTTCCACTGCGTCTGGCAGGGAGAAACTGTTCCTGGAGAACACCTTTGTCTGGAGCTTGCACCTGCATCTTACACACCCACGGATTTGCAGCACATTCAAATGCATGCCAAGCTCTTTCTTACGCAAGTTGCAAGCTGCGTCAGAAGGATGCGCTTTTTGTCAGATGGAAGCAGCAGCACGCACCTTCGAGTTTGAGAAGTACGAAAGAGCCGCAGAAGAGCGTGGTCTAGGAACAAAGGGATAGGAAAGTACATTTGCTTCATGTGCCCTTGTTGCCGCCTAACAACAGGTAGCAGCATAAAGCAGATGCGGCTGAAGTTCTTCCGGGCGACAGCTAACATCAATCGAGCAAGCGGGCTTCCCACAGCTACGTTCCTCTGGCAGTCTGAAAGCTTTGCGCACAAGCCGCTTGCAAAGCGCCTTCCTTTACCTTTAGGCAGTGCTCGTGCATGACCAGCCTGGGGCGTGAATGGTCACTACCCCGCACACACGTTTCGTTGTGCCCGTTGCCAAGCGCTCTGGAAGCGCTGTTTATGACGCAAGCTGAACGCCTCTTGCGCTTCCATTCTCAGAGCTCCTGAGTTAAGCAATCTGCGACACTTGGTGCGAATGCCAGAGGAAAACATTTCCACTGCATCTGGCAGGGAGAAACTGTTCCTGGAGAACACGTTTATCTGGAGCTTGCACCTGCACCTTACACACCCATGGATTTGCAGCACATTCAAATGCATGCCAAGCTCTTTCTTAGGCAAGTTGCAAGCTGCGTCAGAAGGATGCGCTTTTTGTCAGATGGAAGCAGCAGCACGCACCTTCGAGTTTGAGAAGTACGAAAGAGCCGCAGAAGAGCGTGGTCTAGGAACAAAGGGATAGGAAAGTACATTTGCTTCATGTGCCCTTGTTGCCGCCTAACAACAGGTAGCAGCATAAAGCAGATGCGGCTGAAGTTCTTCCGGGCGACAGCTAACATCAATCGAGCAAGCGGGCTTCCCACAGAGCTACGGTCCTCTGGCAGTCTGAAAGCTTTGCGCACAAGCCGCTTGCAAAGCGCCTTCCTTTACCTTTAGGCAGTGCTCGTGCATGACCAGCCTGGGGCGTGAATGGTCACTACCCCGCACACACGTTTCGTTGTGCCCGTTGCCAAGCGCTCTGGAAGCGCTTTTTATGACGCAAGCTGAAGGCCTCTTGCGCTTCCATTCTCAGAGCTCCTGAGTTAAGCAATCTGCGACACTTGGTGCGAATTCCAGAGGAAAACATTTCCACTGCGTCTGGCAGGGAGAAACTGTTCCTGGAGAACACGTTTGTCTGGAGCTTGCACCTGCACCTTACACACCCACGGATTTGCAGCACATTCAAATGCATGCCAAGCTCTTTCTTAGGCAAGTTGCAAGCTGCGTCAGAAGGATGCGCTTTTTGTCAGATGGAAGCAGCAGCACGCACCTTCGAGTTTGAGAAGTACGAAAGAGCCGCAGAAGAGCGTGGTCTAGGAACAAAGGGATAGGAAAGTACATTTGCTTCCTGTGCCCTTGTTGCCGCCTAACAACAGGTAGCAGCATAAAGCAGATGCGGCTGAAGTTCTTCCGGGCGACAGCTAACATCAATCGAGCAAGCGGGCTTCCCACAGATCTACGGTCCTCTGGCAGTCTGAATGTTTTCCGCACAAGCCGCATGCAAAGCGCCTTCCTTTACCTTTTGGCAGTGCTCGTGCATGACCAGTCTCGGGCGTGAATGGTCACTACCCCGCACACACGTTTCGTTGTGCCCGTTGCCAAGTGCTCTGGAAGCGCTGTCTATAACGCAAGCTGAACGCCTCTTGCGCTTCCATTCTCAGAGCTCCTGAGTTAAGCAATCTGTGACCCTTGGTGCAAATGCCAGAGGAAAACATTTCCACTGCGTCTGGCAGGGAGAAACTGTTCCTGGAGAACACCTTTGTCTGGAGCTTGCACCTGCATCTTACACACCCACGGATTTGCAGCACATTCAAATGCATGCCAAGCTCTTTCTTACGCAAGTTGCAAGCTGCGTCAGAAGGATGCGCTTTTTGTCAGATGGAAGCAGCAGCACGCACCTTCGAGTTTGAGAAGTACGAAAGAGCCGCAGAAGAGCGTGGTCTAGGAACAAAGGGATAGGAAAGTACATTTGCTTCATGTGCCCTTGTTGCCGCCTAACAACAGGTAGCAGCATAAAGCAGATGCGGCTGAAGTTCTTCCGGGCGACAGCTAACATCAATCGAGCAAGCGGGCTTCCCACAGCTACGTTCCTCTGGCAGTCTGAAAGCTTTGCGCACAAGCCGCTTGCAAAGCGCCTTCCTTTACCTTTAGGCAGTGCTCGTGCATGACCAGCCTGGGGCGTGAATGGTCACTACCCCGCACACACGTTTCGTTGTGCCCGTGTCCAAGCGCTCTGGAAGCGCTGTTTATGACGCAAGCTGAACGCCTCTTGCGCTTCCATTCTCAGAGCTCCTGAGTTAAGCAATCTGCGACAATTGGTGCGAATGCCAGAGGAAAACATTTCCACTGCGTCTGGCAGGGAGAAACTGTTCCTGGAGAACACCTTTGTCTGGAGCTTGCACCTGCACCTTACACACCCACGGATTTGCAGCACATTCAAATGCATGCCAAGCTCTTTCTTACGCAAGTTGCAAGCTGCGTCAGAAGGATGCGCTTTTTGTCAGATGGAAGCAGCAGCACGCACCTTCGAGTTTGAGAAGTACGAAAGAGCCGCAGAAGAGCGTGGTCTAGGAACAAAGGGATAGGAAAGTACATTTGCTTCATGTGCCCTTGTTGCCGCCTAACAACAGGTAGCAGAATAAAGCAGATGCGGCTGAAGTTCTTCCGGGCGACAGCTAACATCAATCCAGAAGCGGGCTTCCCACAGCTACGTTCCTCTGGCAGTCTGAAAGCCTTGCGCACAAGCCGCTTGCTAAGCGCGTTCCTTTACCTTTTGGCAGTGCTCCTGCATGACCAGCCTGGGGCGTGAATGGTCACTACCCCGCACACACGTTTCGTTGTGCCCGTTGCCAAGCGCTCTGGAAGCGCTGTTTATAACGCAAGCTGAACGCCTCTTGCGCTTCCATTCTCAGAGCTCCTGAGTTAAGCAATCTGCGACACTTGGTGCGAATGCCAGAGGAAAACATTTCCACTGCATCTGGCAGGGAGAAACTGTTCCTGGAGAACACGTTTATCTGGAGCTTGCACCTGCACCTTACACACCCATGGATTTGCAGCACATTCAAATGCATGCCAAGCTCTTTCTTAGGCAAGTTGCAAGCTGCGTCAGAAGGATGCGCTTTTTGTCAGATGGAAGCAGCAGCACGCACCTTCGAGTTTGAGAAGTACGAAAGAGCCGCAGAAGAGCGTGGTCTAGGAACAAAGGGATAGGAAAGTACATTTGCTTCATGTGCCCTTGTTGCCGCCTAACAACAGGTAGCAGCATAAAGCAGATGCGGCTGAAGTTCTTCCGGGCGACAGCTAACATCAATCGAGCAAGCGGGCTTCCCACAGCTACGGTCCTCTGGCAGTCTGAAAGCTTTGCGCACAAGCCGCTTGCAAAGCGCCTTCCTTTACCTTTAGGCAGTGCTCGTGCATGACCAGCCTGGGGCGTGAATGGTCACTACCCCGCACACACGTTTCGTTGTGCCCGTTGCCAAGCGCTCTGGAAGCGCTTTTTATGACGCAAGCTGAAGGCCTCATGCGCTTCCATTCTCAGAGCTCCTGAGTTAAGCAATCTGCGACACTTGGTGCGAATTCCAGAGGAAAACATTTCCACTGCGTCTGGCAGGGAGAAACTGTTCCTGGAGAACACGTTTGTCTGGAGCTTGCACCTGCACCTTACACACCCACGGATTTGCAGCACATTCAAATGCATGCCAAGCTCTTTCTTACGCAAGTTGCAAGCTGCGTCAGAAGGATGCGCTTTTTGTCAGATGGAAGCAGCAGCACGCACCTTCGAGTTTGAGAAGTACGAAAGAGCCGCAGAAGAGCGTGGTCTAGGAACAAAGGGATAGGAAAGTACATTTGCTTCCTGTGCCCTTGTTGCCGCCTAACAACAGGTAGCAGCATAAAGCAGATGCGGCTGAAGTTCTTCCGGGCGACAGCTAACATCAATCGAGCAAGCGGGCTTCCCACAGATCTACGGTCCTCTGGCAGTCTGAATGTTTTCCGCACAAGCCGCATGCAAAGCGCCTTCCTTTACCTTTTGGCAGTGCTCGTGCATGACCAGCCTCGGGCGTGAATGGTCACTACCCCGCACACACGTTTCGTTGTGCCCGTTGCCAAGTGCTCTGGAAGCGCTGTCTATAACGCAAGCTGAACGCCTCTTGCGCTTCCATTCTCAGAGCTCCTGAGTTAAGCAATCTGCGACCCTTGGTGCAAATGCCAGAGGAAAACATTTCCACTGCGTCTGGCAGGGAGAAACTGTTCCTGGAGAACACCTTTGTCTGGAGCTTGCACCTGCATCTTACACACCCACGGATTTGCAGCACATTCAAATGCATGCCAAGCTCTTTCTTACGCAAGTTGCAAGCTGCGTCAGAAGGATGCGCTTTTTGTCAGATGGAAGCAGCAGCACGCACCTTCGAGTTTGAGAAGTACGAAAGAGCCGCAGAAGAGCGTGGTCTAGGAACAAAGGGATAGGAAAGTACATTTGCTTCATGTGCCCTTGTTGCCGCCTAACAACAGGTAGCAGCATAAAGCAGATGCGGCTGAAGTTCTTCCGGGCGACAGCTAACATCAATCGAGCAAGCGGGCTTCCCACAGCTACGTTCCTCTGGCAGTCTGAAAGCTTTGCGCACAAGCCGCTTGCAAAGCGCCTTCCTTTACCTTTAGGCAGTGCTCGTGCATGACCAGCCTGGGGCGTGAATGGTCACTACCCCGCACACACGTTTCGTTGTGCCCGTTGCCAAGCGCTCTGGAAGCGCTGTTTATGACGCAAGCTGAACGCCTCTTGCGCTTCCATTCTCAGAGCTCCTGAGTTAAGCAATCTGCGACAATTGGTGCGAATGCCAGAGGAAAACATTTCCACTGCGTCTGGCAGGGAGAAACTGTTCCTGGAGAACACCTTTGTCTGGAGCTTGCACCTGCACCTTACACACCCACGGATTTGCAGCACATTCAAATGCATGCCAAGCTCTTTCTTACGCAAGTTGCAAGCTGCGTCAGAAGGATGCGCTTTTTGTCAGATGGAAGCAGCAGCACGCACCTTCGAGTTTGAGAAGTACGAAAGAGCCGCAGAAGAGCGTGGTCTAGGAACAAAGGGATAGGAAAGTACATTTGCTTCATGTGCCCTTGTTGCCGCCTAACAACAGGTAGCAGCATAAAGCAGATGCGGCTGAAGTTCTTCCGGGCGACAGCTAACATCAATCGAGCAAGCGGGCTTCCCACAGAGCTACGGTCCTCTGGCAGTCTGAAAGCTTTGCGCACAAGCCGCTTCCTAAGCGCCTTCCTTTACCTTTTGGCAGTGCTCGTGCATGACCAGCCTCGGGCGTGAATGGTCACTACCCCGCACACACGTTTCGTTGTGCCCGTTGCCAAGCGCTCTGGAAGCGCTGTTTATGACGCAAGCTGAACGCCTCTTGCGCTTCCATTCTCAGAGCTCCTGAGTTAAGCAATCTGCGACACTTGGTGCGAATGCCAGAGGAAAACATTTCCACTGCGTCTGGCAGGGAGAAACTGTTCCTGGAGAACACGTTTATCTGGAGCTTACACCTGCACCTTACACACCCACGGATTTGCAGCACATTCAAATGCATGCCAAGCTCTTTCTTACGCAAGTTGCAAGCTGCGTAAGAAGGATGCGCTTTTTGTCAGATGGAAGCAGCAGCACGCACCTTTGAGTTTGAGAAGTACGAAAGAGCCGCAGAAGATCGTGGTCTAGGAACAAAGGGATAGGAAAGTACATTTGCTTCATGTGCCCTTGTTGACGCCTATCAACAGGTAGCAGCATAATGCAGATGCGGCTGAAGTTCTTCCGGGCGACAGCTAACATCAATCGAGCAAGCGGGCTTCCCACAGAGCTACGGTCCTCTGGCAGTCTGAATGTTTTCCGCACAAGCCGCATGCAAAGCGCCTTCATTTGCCTTTTGGCAGTGCTCGTGCATGACCAGCCTGGGGCGTGAATGGTCACTACCCCGCACACACGTTTCGTTGTGCCCGTTGCCAAGTGCTCTGGAAGCGCTGTTTATAACGCAAGCTGAACGCCTCTTGCGCTTCCATTCTCAGAGCTCCTGAGTTAAGCAATCTGCGACCCTTGGTGCGAATGCCAGAGGAAAACATTTCCACTGCGTCTGGCAGGGAGAAACTGTTCCTGGAGAACACGTTTATCTGGAGCTTGCACCTGCACCATACACACCCACGGATTTGCAGCACATTCAAATGCATGCCAAGCTCTTTCTTACGCAAGTTGCAAGCTGCGTCAGAAGGATGCGCTTTTTGTCAGATGGAAGCAGCAGCACGCACCTTCGAGTTTGAGAAGTACGAAAGAGCCGCAGAAGAGCGTGGTCTAGGAACAAAGGGATAGGAAAGTACATTTGCTTCATGTGCCCTTGTTGCCGCCTAACAACAGGTAGCAGCATAAAGCAGATGCGGCTGAAGTTCTTCCGGGCGACACCTAACATCAATCGAGCAAGCGGGCTTCCCACAGCTACGGTCCTCTGGCAGTCTGAAAGTTTTGCGCACAAGCCGCATGCAAAGCGCCTTCCTTTGCCTTTAGGCAGTGCTCGTGCATGACCAGCCTGGGGCGTGAATGGTCACTACCCCGCACACACGTTTCGTTGTGCCCCTTGCCAAGCGCTCTGGAAGCGCTGTTTATGACGCAAGCTGAACGCCTCTTGCGCTTCCATTCTCAGAGCTCCTGAGTTAAGCAATCTGCGACACTTGGTGCGAATGCCAGAGGAAAACATTTCCACTGCGTCTGGCAGGGAGAAACTGTTCCTGGAGAACACCTTTGTCTGGAGCTTGCACCTGCACCTTACACACCCACGGATTTGCAGCACATTCAAATGCATGCCAAGCTCTTTCTTACGCAAGTTGCAAGCTGCGTCAGAAGGATGCGCTTTTTGTCAGATGGAAGCAGCAGCACGCACCTTCGAGTTTGAGAAGTACGAAAGAGCCGCAGAAGAGCGTGGTCTAGGGACAAAGGGATAGGAAAGTACATTTGCTTCATGTGCCCTTGTTGCCGCCTAACAACAGGTAGCAGCATAAAGCAGATGCGGCTGAAGTTCTTCCGGGCGACAGCTAACATCAATCGAGCAAGCGGGCTTCCCACAGCTACGTTCCTCTGGCAGTCTGAAAGCTTTGCGCACAAGCCGCTTTCTAAGCACCTTCCTTTACCTTTTGGCAGTGCTCCTGCATGACCAGCCTGGGGCGTGAATGGTCACTACCTTGCACACACGTTTCGTTGTGCCCATTGCCAAGCGCTCTGGAAGCGCTGTTTATGACGCAAGCTGAACGCCTCTTGCGCTTCCATTCTCAGAGCTCCTGAGTTAAGCAATCTGCGACACTTGGTGCGAATGCCAGAGGAAAACATTTCCACTGCGTCTGGCAGGGAGAAACTGTTCCTGGAGAACACCTTTGTCTGGAGCTTGCACCTGCACCTTACACACCCACGGATTTGCAGCACATTCAAATGCATGCCAAGCTCTTTCTTGCGCAAGTTGCAAGCTGCGTCAGAAGGATGCGCTTTTTGTCAGATGGAAGCAGCAGCACGCACCTTCGAGTTTGAGAAGTACGAAAGAGCCGCAGAAGAGCGTGGTCTAGGAACAAAGGGATAGGAAAGTACATTTGCTTCATGTGCCCTTGTTGCCGCCTAACAACAGGTAGCAGCATAAAGCAGATGCGGCTGAAGTTCTTCCGGGCGACAGCTAACATCAATCGAGCAAGACGTCTTCCCACAGCTACGGTCCTCTGGCAGTCTGAAAGCTTTGCGCACAAGCCGCATGCAAAGCGCCTTCCTTTACCTTTAGGCAGTGCTCCTGCATGACCAGCCTGGGGCGTGAATGGTCACTACCCCGCACACACGTTTCGTTGTGCCCGTTGCCAAGCGCTCTGGAAGCGCTGTTTATGACGCAAGCTGAACGCCTCTTGCGCTTCCATTCTCAGAGCTCCTGAGTTAAGCAATCTGCGACCCTTGGTGCGAATGCCAGAGGAAAACATTTCCACTGCGTCTGGCAGGGAGAAACTGTTCCTGGAGAACACCTTTGTCTGGAGCTTGCACCTGCATCTTACACACCCACGGATTTGCAGCACATTCAAATGCATGCCAAGCTCTTTCTTAGGCAAGTTGCAAGCTGCGTCAGAAGGATGCGCTTTTTGTCAGATGGAAGCAGCAGCACGCACCTTCGAGTTTGAGAAGTACGAAAGAGCCGCAGAAGAGCGTGGTCTAGGAACAAAGGGATAGGAAAGTACATTTGCTTCATGTGCCCTTGTTGCCGCCTAACAACAGGTAGCAGCATAAAGCAGATGCGGCTGAAGTTCTTCCGGGCGACAGCTAACATCAATCGAGCAAGCGGGCTTCCCACAGCTACGTTCCTCTGGAAGTCTGAAAGCCTTGCGCACAAGCCGCTTGCTAAGCGCCTTCTATTACCTTTAGGCAGTGCTCGTGCATGACCAGCCTCGGGCGTGAATGGTCACTACCCCGCACACACGTTTCGTTGTGCCCGTTGCCAAGCGCTCTGGAAGCGCTGTTTATGACACAAGCTGAACGCCTCTTGCGCTTCCATTCTCAGAGCTCCTGAGTTAAGGAATCTGGGACCCTTGGTGCGAATGCCAGAGGAAAACATTTCCACTGCGTCTGGCAGGGAGAAACTGTTCCTGGAGAACACGTTTATCTGGAGCTTGCACCTGCACCTTACACACCCACGGATTTGCAGCACATTCAAATGCATGCCAAGCTCTTTCTTACGCAAGATGCAAGCTGCGTCAGAAGGATGCGCTTTTTGTCAGATGGAAGCAGCAGCACGCACCTTCGAGTTTGTGAAGTACGAAAGAGCCGCAGAAGAGCGTGGTCTAGGAACAAAGGGATAGGAAAGTACATTTGCTTCATGTGCCCTTGTTGCCGCCTAACAACAGGTAGCAGCATAAAGCAGATGCGGCTGAAGTTCTTCCGGGCGACAGCTAACATCAATCGAGCAAGCGGGCTTCCCACAGAGCTACGGTCCTCTGGCAGTCTGAAAGCTTTGCGCACAAGCCGCTTGCTAAGCGCCTTCCTTTACCTTTTGGCAGTGCTCGTGCATGACCACCCTGGGGCGTGAATGGTCAATACCCCGCACACACGTTTCGTTGTGCCCGTTGCCAAGCGCTCTGGAAGCGCTGTTTATGACGCAAGCTGAACGCCTCTTGCGCTTCCATTCTCAGAGCTCCTGAGTTAAGCAATCTGCGACACTTGGTGCGAATGCCAGAGGAAAACATTTCCACTGCGTCTGGCAGGGAGAAACTGTTCCTGGAGAACACGTTTATCTGGAGCTTGCACCTGCACCTTACACACCCACGGATTTGCAGCACATTCAAATGCATGCCAAGCTCTTTCTTACGCAAGTTGCAAGCTGCGTCAGAAGGATGCGCTTTTTGTCAGATGGAAGCAGCAGCACGCACCTTCGAGTTTGAGAAGTACGAAAGAGCCGCAGAAGAGCGTGGTCTAGGAACAAAGGGATAGGAAAGTACATTTGCTTCATGTGCCCTTGTTGCCGCCTAACAACAGGTAGCAGCATAAAGCAGATGCGGCTGAAGTTCTTCCGGGCGACAGCTAACATCAATCGAGCAAGCGGGCTTCCCACAGAGCTACGGTCCTCTGGCAGTCTGAAAGCTTTGCGCACAAGCCGCTTGCTAAGCGCCTTCCTTTACCTTTTGGCAGTGCTCGTGCATGACCACCCTGGGGCGTGAATGGTCACTACCCCGCACACACGTTTCGTTGTGCCCGTTGCCAAGCGCTCTGGAAGCGCTGTTTATGACGCAAGCCGAACGCCTCTTGCGCTTCCATTCTCAGAGCTCCTGAGTTAAGCAATCTGCGACACTTGGTGCAAATGCCAGAGGAAAACATTTCCACTGCGTCTGGCAGGGAGAAACTGTTCCTGGAGAACACGTTTATCTGGAGCTTGCACCTGCACCTTACACACCCACGGATTTGCAGCACATTCAAATGCATGCCAAGCTCTTTCTTACACAAGTTGCAAGCTGCGTCAGAAGGATGCGCTTTTTGTCAGATGGAAGCAGCAGCATGCACCTTCGAGTTTGAGAAGTACGAAAGAGCCGCAGAAGAGTGTGGTCTAGGAACAAAGGGTTAGGAAAGTACATTTGCTTCATGTGCCCTTGTTGCCGCCTAACAACAGGTAGCAGCATAAAGCAGATGCGGCTGAAGTTCTTCCGGGCGACAGCTAACATCAATCGAGCAAGCGGGCTTCCCACAGCTACGTTCCTCTGGCAGTCTGAAAGCTTTGCGCACAAGCCGCTTGCTAAGCGCCTTCCTTTACCTTTAGGCAGTGCTCGTGCATGACCAGCCTGGGGCGTGAATGGTCACTACCCCGCACACACGTTTCGTTGTGCCCGTTGCCAAGCGCTCTGGAAGCGCTGTTTATGACGCAAGCTGAAGGCCTCTTGCGCTTCCATTCTCAGAGCTCCTGAGTTAAGCAATCTGCGACACTTGGTGCGAATGCCAGAGGAAAACATTTCCACTGCGTCTGGCAGGGAGAAACTGTTCCTGGAGAACACCTTTGTCTGGAGCTTGCACCTGCACCTTACACACCCACGGATTTGCAGCACATTCAAATGCATGCCAAGCTCTTTCTTAGGCAAGTTGCAAGCTGCGTCAGAAGGATGCGCTTTTTGTCAGATGGAAGCAGCAGCACGCACCTTCGAGTTTGAGAAGTACGAAAGAGCCGCAGAAGAGCGTGGTCTAGGAACAAAGGGATAGGAAAGTACATTTGCTTCATGTGCCCTTGTTGCCGCCTAACAACAGGTAGCAGCATAAAGCAGATGCGGCTGAAGTTCTTCCGGGCGACAGCTAACATCAATCGAGCAAGCGGGCTTCCCACAGCTACGTTCCTCTGGCAGTCTGAAAGCTTTGCGCACAAGCCGCTTGCTAAGCGCCTTCCTTTACCTTTTGGCAGTGCTCGTGCATGACCACCCTGGGGCGTGAATGGTCACTACCCCGCACACACGTTTCGTTGTGCCCGTTGCCAAGCGCTCTGGAAGCGCTGTTTATGACGCAAGACGAACGCCTCTTGCGCTTCCATTCTCAGAGCTCCTGAGTTAAGCAATCTGCGACACTTGGTGCAAATGCCAGAGGAAAACATTTCCACTGCGTCTGGCAGGGAGAAACTGTTCCTGGAGAACACGTTTATCTGGAGTTTGCACCTGCACCTTACACACCCACGGATTTGCAGCACATTCAAATGCATGCCAAGCTCTTTCTTACACAAGTTGCAAGCTGCGTCAGAAGGATGCGCTTTTTGTCAGATGGAAGCAGCAGCATGCACCTTCGAGTTTGAGAAGTACGAAAGAGCCGCAGAAGAGTGTGGTCTAGGAACAAAGGGTTAGGAAAGTACATTTGCTTCATGTGCCCTTGTTGCCGCCTAACAACAGGTAGCAGCATAAAGCAGATGCGGCTGAAGTTCTTCCGGGCGACAGCTAACATCAATCGAGCAAGCGGGCTTCCCACAGCTACGTTCCTCTGGCAGTCTGAAAGCTTTGCGCACAAGCCGCTTGCTAAGCGCCTTCCTTTACCTTTACGCAGTGCTCCTGCATGACCAGCCTGGGGCGTGAATGGTCACTACCCCGCACACACGTTTCGTTGTGCCCGTTGCCAAGCGCTCTGGAAGCGCTGTTTATGACGCAAGCTGAACGCCTCTTGCGCTTCCATTCTCAGAGCTCCTGAGTTAAGCAATCTGCGACACTTGGTGCGAATGCCAGAGGAAAACATTTCCACTGCGTCTGGCAGGGAGAAACTGTTCCAGGAGAACACCTTTGTCTGGAGCTTGCACCTGCACCTTACACACCCACGGATTTGCAGCACATTCAAATGCATGCCAAGCTCTTTCTTAGGCAAGTTGCAAGCTGCGTCAGAAGGATGCGCTTTTTGTCAGATGGAAGCAGCAGCACGCACCTTCGAGTTTGAGAAGTACGAAAGAGCCGCAGAAGAGCGTGGTCTAGGAACAAAGGGATAGGAAAGTACATTTGCTTCATGTGCCCTTGTTGCCGCCTAACAACAGGTAGCAGCATAAAGCAGATGCGGCTGAAGTTCTTCCGGGCGACAGCTAACATCAATCGAGCAAGCGGGCTTCCCACAGCTACGTTCCTCTGGCAGTCTGAAAGCTTTGCGCACAAGCCGCTTGCTAAGCACCTTCCTTTACCTTTTGGCAGTGCTCCTGCATGACCAGCCTGAGGCGTGAATGGTCACTACCTTGCACACACGTTTCGTTGTGCCCGTTGCCAAGCGCTCTGGATCGCTGTTTATGACGCAAGCTGAACGCCTCTTGCGCTTCCATTCTCAGAGCTCCTGAGTTAAGCAATCTGCGACACCTGGTGCGAATGCCAGAGGAAAACATTTCCACTGCGTCTGGCAGGGAGAAACTGTTCCTGGAGAACACCTTTGTCTGGAGCTTGCACCTGCACCTTACACACCCACGGATTTGCAGCACATTCAAATGCATGCCAAGCTCTTTCTTAGGCAAGTTGCAAGCTGCGTCAGAAGGATGCGCTTTTTGTCAGATGGAAGCAGCAGCACGCACCTTCGAGTTTGAGAAGTACGAAAGAGCCGCAGAAGAGCGTGGTCTAGGAACAAAGGGATAGGAAAGTACATTTGCTTCATGTGCCCTTGTTGCCGCCTAACAACAGGTAGCAGCATAAAGCAGATGCGGCTGAAGTTCTTCCGGGCGACAGCTAACATCAATCGAGCAAGCGGGCTTCCCACAGCTACGGTCCTCTGGCAGTCTGAAAGTTTTGCGCACAAGCCGCATGCAAAGCGCCTTCCTTTGCCTTTAGGCAGTGCTCCTGCATGACCAGCCTGGGGCGTGAATGGTCACTACCCCGCACACACGTTTCGTTGTGCCCGTTGCCAAGTGCTCTGGAAGCGCTGTTTATGACGCAAGCTGAACGCCTCTTGCGCTTCCATTCTCAGAGCTCCTGAGTTAAGCAATCTGCGACACTTGGTGCAAATGCCAGAGGAAAACATTTCCACTGCGTCTGGCAGGGAGAAACTGTTCCTGGAGAACACCTTTGTCTGGAGCTTGCACCTGCACCTTACACACCCACGGATTTGCAGCACATTCAAATGCATGCCAAGCTCTTTCTTACGCAAGTTGCAAGCTGCGTCAGAAGGATGCGCTTTTTGTCAGATGGAAGCAGCAGCACGCACCTTCGAGTTTGAGAAGTACGAAAGAGCCGCAGAAGAGCGTGGTCTAGGAACAAAGGGATAGGAAAGTACATTTGCTTCATGTGCCCTTGTTGCCGCCTAACAACAGGTAGCAGCATAAAGCAGATGCGGCTGAAGTTCTTCCGGGCGACAGCTAACATCAATCGAGCAAGCGGGCTTCCCACAGCTACGTTCCTCTGGCAGTCTGAAAGCTTTGCGCACAAGCCGCTTGCTAAGCGCCTTCCTTTACCTTTTGGCAGTGCTCGTGCATGACCAGCCTGGGGCGTGAATGGTCACTACCCCGCACACACGTTTCGTTGTGCCCGTTGCCAAGTGCTCTGGAAGCGCTGTTTATGATGCAAGCTGAACGCCTCTTGCGCTTCCATTCTCAGAGCTCCTGAGTTAAGCAATCTGCGACACTTGGTGCGAATGCCAGAGGAAAACATTTCCACTGCGTCTGGCAGGGAGAAACTGTTCCTGGAGAACACGTTTATCTGGAGCTTGCACCTGCACCTTACACACCCACGGATTTGCAGCACATTCAAATGCATGCCAAGCTCTTTCTTACACAAGTTGCAAGCTGCGTCAGAAGGATGCGCTTTTTGTCAGATGGAAGCAGCAGCACGCACCTTCGAGTTTGAGAAGTACGAAAGAGCCGCAGAAGAGCGTGGTCTAGGAACAAAGGGATAGGAAAGTACATTTGCTTCATGTGCCCTTGTTGCCGCCTAACAACAGGTAGCAGCATAAAGCAGATGCGGCTGAAGTTCTTCCGGGCGACAGCTAACATCAATCGAGCAAGCGGGCTTCCCACAGCTATGGTCCTCTGGCAGTCTGAAAGCCTTGTGCACAAGCCGCTTGCTAAGCGCCTTCCTTTACCTTTTGGCAGTGCTCGTGCATGACCAGCCTCGGGCGTGAATGGTCACTACCCCGCACACACGTTTCGTTGTGCCCGTTGCCAAGCGCTCTGGAAGCGCTGTTTATGACGCAAGCTGAACGCCTCTTGCGCTTCCATTCTCAGAGCTCCTGAGTTAAGCAATCTGCGACCCTTGGTGCGAATGCCAGAGGAAAACATTTCCACTGCGTCTGGCAGGGAGAAACTGTTCCTGGAGAACACCTTTGTCTGGAGCTTGCACCTGCATCTTACACACCCACGGATTTGCAGCACATTCAAATGCATGCCAAGCTCTTTCTTACGCAAGTTGCAAGCTGCGTCAGAAGGATGCGCTTTTTGTCAGATGGAAGCAGCAGCACGCACCTTCGAGTTTGAGAAGTACGAAAGAGCCGCAGAAGAGCGTGGTCTAGGAACAAAGGGATAGGAAAGTACATTTGCTTCATGTGCCCTTGTTGCCGCCTAACAACAGGTAGCAGCATAAAGCAGATGCGGCTGAAGTTCTTCCGGGCGACAGCTAACATCAATCGAGCAAGCGGGCTTCCCACAGCTACGTTCCTCTGGAAGTCTGAAAGCCTTGCGCACAAGCCGCTTGCTAAGCGCCTTCTATTACCTTTAGGCAGTGCTCGTGCATGACCAGCCTCGGGCGTGAATGGTCACTACCCCGCACACACGTTTCGTTGTGCCCGTTGCCAAGCGCTCTGGAAGCGCTGTTTATGACACAAGCTGAACGCCTCTTGCGCTTCCATTCTCAGAGCTCCTGAGTTAGGGAATCTGGGACCCTTGGTGCGAATGCCAGAGGAAAACATTTCCACTGCGTCTGGCAGGGAGAAACTGTTCCTGGAGAACACGTTTATCTGGAGCTTGCACCTGCACCTTACACACCCACGGATTCGCAGCACATTCAAATGCATGCCAAGCTCTTTCTTACGCAAGTTGCAAGCTGCGTCAGAAGGATGCGCTTTTTGTCAGATGGAAGCAGCAGCACGCACTTTCGAGTTTGAGAAGTACGAAAGAGCCGCAGAAGAGCGTGGTCTAGGAACAAAGGGATAGGAAAGTACATTTGCTTCATGTGCCCTTGTTGCCGCCTAACAACAGGTAGCAGAATAAAGCAGATGCGGCTGAAGTTCTTCCGGGCGACAGCTAACATCAATCGAGCAAGCGGGCTTCCCACAGATCTACGGTCCTCTGGCAGTCTGAATGTTTTCCGCACAAGCCGCATGCAAAGCGCCTTCCTTTACCTTTTGGCAGTGCTTGTGCATTACCAGCCTCGGGCGTGAATGGTCACTACCCCGCACACACGTTTCGTTGTGCCCGTTGCCAAGTGCTCTGGAAGCGCTGTCTATAACGCAAGCTGAACGCCTCTTGCGCTTCCATTCTCAGAGCTCCTGAGTTAAGCAATCTGCGACCCTTGGTGCGAATGCCAGAGGAAAACATTTCCACTGCGTCTGGCAGGGAGAAACTGTTCCTGGAGAACACCTTTGTCTGGAGCTTGCACCTGCATCTTACACACCCACGGATTTGCAGCACATTCAAATGCATGCCAAGCTCTTTCTTACGCAAGTTGCAAGCTGCGTCAGAAGGATGCGCTTTTTGTCAGATGGAAGCAGCAGCACGCACCTTTGAGTTTGAGAAGTACGAAAGAGCCGCAGAAGAGCGTGGTCTAGGAACAAAGGGATAGGAAAGTACATTTGCTTCATGTGCCCTTGTTGCCGCCTAACAACAGGTAGCAGCATAAAGCAGATGCGGCTGAAGTTCTTCCGGGCGACAGCTAACATCAATCGAGCAAGCGGGCTTCCCACAGCTACGTTCCTCTGGCAGTCTGAAAGCTTTGCGCACAAGCCGCTTTCTAAGCACCTTCCTTTACCTTTTGGCAGTGCTCCTGCATGACCAGCCTGGGGCGTGAATGGTCACTACCCCGCACACACGTTTCGTTGTGCCCGTTGCCAAGCGCTCTGGAAGCGCTGTTTATGACGCAAGCTGAACGCCTCTTGCGCTTCCATTCTCAGAGCTCCTGAGTTAAGCAATCTGCGACCCTTGGTGCGAATGCCAGAGGAAAACATTTCCACTGCGTCTGGCAGGGAGAAACTGTTCCTGGAGAACACGTTTATCTGGAGCTTGCACCTGCACCTTACACACCCACGGATTTGCAGCACATTCAAATGCATGCCAAGCTCTTTCTTACGCAAGTTGCAAGCTGCGTCAGAAGGATGCGCTTTTTGTCAGATGGAAGCAGCAGCACGCACCTTCGAGTTTGAGAAGTACGAAAGAGCCGCAGAAGAGCGTGGTCTAGGGACAAAGGGATAGGAAAGTACATTTGCTTCATGTGCCCTTGTTGCCGCCTAACAACAGGTAGCAGCATAAAGCAGATGCGGCTGAAGTTCTTCCGGGCGACAGCTAACATCAATCGAGCAAGACGTCTTCCCACAGCTACGGTCCTCTGGCAGTCTGAAAGCTTTGCGCACAAGCCGCATGCAAAGCGCCTTCCTTTACCTTTAGGCAGTGCTCCTGCATGACCAGCCTGGGGCGTGAATGGTCACTACCCCGCACACACGTTTCGTTGTGCCCGTTGCCAAGCGCTCTGGAAGCGCTGTTTATGACGCAAGCTGAAGGCCTCTTGCGCTTCCATTCTCAGAGCTCCTGAGTTAAGCAATCTGCGACACTTGGTGCGAATGCCAGAGGAAAACATTTCCACTGCGTCTGGCAGGGAGAAACTGTTCCTGGACAACAGGTTTTTCTGGAGCTTGCACCTGCACCTTACACACCCACGGATTTGCAGCACATTCAAATGCATGCCAAGCTCTTTCTTACGCAAGTTGCAAGCTGCGTCAGAAGGATGCGCTTTTTGTCAGATGGAAGCAGCAGCACGCACCTTCGAGTTTGAGAAGTACGAAAGAGCCGCAGAAGAGCGTGGTCTAGGAACAAAGGGATAGGAAAGTACATTTGCTTCATGTGCCCTTGTTGCCGCCTAACAACAGGTAGCAGCATGAAGCAGATGCGGCTGAAGTTCTTTTGGGCGACAGCTAACATCAATCGAGCAAGCGGGCTTCCCACAGAGCTACGGTCCTCTGGCAGTCTGAAAGCTTTGCGCACAAGCCGCTTGCTAAGCGCCTTCCTTTACCTTTTGGCAGTGCTCGTGCATGACCAGCCTGGGGCGTGAATGGTCACTACCCCGCACAGACGTTTCGTTGTGCCCGTTGCCAAGTGCTCTGGAAGCGCTGTTTATGACGCAAGCTGAACGCCTCTTGCGCTTCCATTCTCAGAGCTCCTGAGTTAAGCAATCTGCGACACTTGGTGCGAATGCCAGAGGAAAACATTTCCACTGCGTCTGGCAGGGAGAAACTGTTCCTGGAGAACACCTTTGTCTGGAGCTTGCACCTGCACCTTACACACCCACGGATTTGCAGCACATTCAAATGCATGCCAAGCTCTTTCTTAGGCAAGTTGCAAGCTGCGTCAGAAGGATGCGCTTTTTGTCAGATGGAAGCAGCAGCACGCACCTTCGAGTTTGAGAAGTACGAAAGAGCCGCAGAAGAGCGTGGTCTAGGAACAAAGGGATAGGAAAGTACATTTGCTTCATGTGCCCTTGTTGCCGCCTAACAACAGGTAGCAGCATAAAGCAGATGCGGCTGAAGTTCTTCCGGGCGACAGCTAACATCAATCGAGCAAGCGGGCTTCCCACAGCTACGTTCCTCTGGCAGTCTGAAAGCTTTGCGCACAAGTCGCTTGCTAAGCACCTTCCTTTACCTTTTGGCAGTGCTCGTGCATGACCAGCCTGGGGCGTGAATGGTCACTACCTTGCACACACGTTTCGTTGTGCCCGTTGCCAAGCGCTCTGGATCGCTGTTTATGACGCAAGCTGAACGCCTCTTGCGCTTCCATTCTCAGAGCTCCTGAGTTAAGCAATCTGCGACACTTGGTGCGAATGCCAGAGGAAAACATTTCCACTGCGTCTGGCAGGGAGAAACTGTTCCTGGAGAACACCTTTGTCTGGAGCTTGCACCTGCACCTTACACACCCACGGATTTGCAGCACATTCAAATGCATGCCAAGCTCTTTCTTACGCAAGTTGCAAGCTGCGTCAGAAGGATGCGCTTTTTGTCAGATGGAAGCAGCAGCACGCACCTTCGAGTTTGAGAAGTACGAAAGAGCCGCAGAAGAGCGTGGTCTAGGAACAAAGGGATAGGAAAGTACATTTGCTTCATGTGCCCTTGTTGCCGCCTAACAACAGGTAGCAGCATAAAGCAGATGCGGCTGAAGTTCTTCCGGGCGACAGCTAACATCAATCGAGCAAGCGGGCTTCCCACAGCTACGTTCCTCTGGCAGTCTGAAAGCTTTGCGCACAAGCCGCTTGCTAAGCGCCTTCCTTTACCTTTTGGCAGTGCTCGTGCATGACCAGCCTGGGGCGTGAATGGTCACTACCCCGCACACACGTTTCGTTGTGCCCGTTGCCAAGTGCTCTGGAAGCGCTGTTTATGATGCAAGCTGAACGCCTCTTGCGCTTCCATTCTCAGAGCTCCTGAGTTAAGCAATCTGCGACACTTGGTGCGAATGCCAGAGGAAAACATTTCCACTGCGTCTGGCAGGGAGAAACTGTTCCTGGAGAACACGTTTATCTGGAGCTTGCACCTGCACCTTACACACCCACGGATTTGCAGCACATTCAAATGCATGCCAAGCTCTTTCTTACACAAGTTGCAAGCTGCGTCAGAAGGATGCGCTTTTTGTCAGATGGAAGCAGCAGCACGCACCTTCGAGTTTGAGAAGTACGAAAGAGCCGCAGAAGAGCGTGGTCTAGGAACAAAGGGATAGGAAAGTACATTTGCTTCATGTGCCCTTGTTGCCGCCTAACAACAGGTAGCAGCATAAAGCAGATGCGGCTGAAGTTCTTCCGGGCGACAGCTAACATCAATCGAGCAAGCGGGCTTCCCACAGCTATGGTCCTCTGGCAGTCTGAAAGCCTTGTGCACAAGCCGCTTGCTAAGCGCCTTCCTTTACCTTTTGGCAGTGCTCGTGCATGACCAGCCTCGGGCGTGAATGGTCACTACCCCGCACACACGTTTCGTTGTGCCCGTTGCCAAGCGCTCTGGAAGCGCTGTTTATGACGCAAGCTGAACGCCTCTTGCGCTTCCATTCTCAGAGCTCCTGAGTTAAGCAATCTGCGACCCTTGGTGCGAATGCCAGAGGAAAACATTTCCACTGCGTCTGGCAGGGAGAAACTGTTCCTGGAGAACACCTTTGTCTGGAGCTTGCACCTGCATCTTACACACCCACGGATTTGCAGCACATTCAAATGCATGCCAAGCTCTTTCTTACGCAAGTTGCAAGCTGCGTCAGAAGGATGCGCTTTTTGTCAGATGGAAGCAGCAGCACGCACCTTCGAGTTTGAGAAGTACGAAAGAGCCGCAGAAGAGCGTGGTCTAGGAACAAAGGGATAGGAAAGTACATTTGCTTCATGTGCCCTTGTTGCCGCCTAACAACAGGTAGCAGCATAAAGCAGATGCGGCTGAAGTTCTTCCGGGCGACAGCTAACATCAATCGAGCAAGCGGGCTTCCCACAGCTACGTTCCTCTGGAAGTCTGAAAGCCTTGCGCACAAGCCGCTTGCTAAGCGCCTTCTATTACCTTTAGGCAGTGCTCGTGCATGACCAGCCTCGGGCGTGAATGGTCACTACCCCGCACACACGTTTCGTTGTGCCCGTTGCCAAGCGCTCTGGAAGCGCTGTTTATGACACAAGCTGAACGCCTCTTGCGCTTCCATTCTCAGAGCTCCTGAGTTAAGCAATCTGGGACCCTTGGTGCGAATGCCAGAGGAAAACATTTCCACTGCGTCTGGCAGGGAGAAACTGTTCCTGGAGAACACGTTTATCTGGAGCTTGCACCTGCACCTTACACACCCACGGATTTGCAGCACATTCAAATGCATGCCAAGCTCTTTCTTACGCAAGATGCAAGCTGCGTCAGAAGGATGCGCTTTTTGTCAGATGGAAGCAGCAGCACGCACCTTCGAGTTTGTGAAGTACGAAAGAGCCGCAGAAGAGCGTGGTCTAGGAACAAAGGGATAGGAAAGTACATTTGCTTCATGTGCCCTTGTTGCCGCCTAACAACAGGTAGCAGAATAAAGCAGATGCGGCTGAAGTTCTTCCGGGCGACAGCTAACATCAATCGAGCAAGCGGGCTTCCCACAGCTACGTTCCTCTGGCAGTCTGAAAGCTTTGCGCACAAGCCGCTTTCTAAGCACCTTCCTTTACCTTTTGGCAGTGCTCCTGCATGACCAGCCTGGGGCGTGAATGGTCACTACCTTGCACACACGTTTCGTTGTGCCCGTTGCCAAGCGCTCTGGAAGCGCTGTTTATGACGCAAGCTGAACGCCTCTTGCGCTTCCATTCTCAGAGCTCCTGAGTTAAGCAATCTGCGACACTTGGTGCGAATGCCAGAGGAAAACATTTCCACTGCGTCTGGCAGGGAGAAACTGTTCCTGGAGAACACGTTTATCTGGAGCTTGCACCTGCATCTTACACACCCACGGATTTGCAGCACATTCAAATGCATGCCAAGCTCTTTCTTACGCAAGTTGCAAGCTGCGTCAGAAGGATGCGCTTTTTGTCAGATGGAAGCAGCAGCACGCACCTTCGAGTTTGAGAAGTACGAAAGAGCCGCAGAAGAGCGTGGTCTAGGGACAAAGGGATAGGAAAGTACATTTGCTTCATGTGCCCTTGTTGCCGCCTAACAACAGGTAGCAGCATAAAGCAGATGCGGCTGAAGTTCTTCCGGGCGACAGCTAACATCAATCGAGCAAGACGTCTTCCCACAGCTACGGTCCTCTGGCAGTCTGAAAGCTTTGCGCACAAGCCGCATGCAAAGCGCCTTCCTTTACCTTTAGGCAGTGCTCCTGCATGACCAGCCTGGGGCGTGAATGGTCACTACCCCGCACACACGTTTCGTTGTGCCCGTTGCCAAGCGCTCTGGAAGCGCTGTTTATGACGCAAGCTGAACGCCTCTTGCGCTTCCATTCTCAGAGCTCCTGAGTTAAGCAATCTGCGACCCTTGGTGCGAATGCCAGAGGAAAACATTTCCACTGCGTCTGGCAGGGAGAAACTGTTCCTGGAGAACACCTTTGTCTGGAGCTTGCACCTGCATCTTACACACCCACGGATTTGCAGCACATTCAAATGCATGCCAAGCTCTTTCTTAGGCAAGTTGCAAGCTGCGTCAGAAGGATGCGCTTTTTGTCAGATGGAAGCAGCAGCACGCACCTTCGAGTTTGAGAAGTACGAAAGAGCCGCAGAAGAGCGTGGTCTAGGAACAAAGGGATAGGAAAGTACATTTGCTTCATGTGCCCTTGTTGCCGCCTAACAACAGGTAGCAGCATAAAGCAGATGCGGCTGAAGTTCTTCCGGGCGACAGCTAACATCAATCGAGAAAGCGGGCTTCCCACAGCTACGTTCCTCTGGAAGTCTGAAAGCCTTGCGCACAAGCCGCTTGCTAAGCGCCTTCTATTACCTTTAGGCAGTGCTTGTGCATGACCAGCCTCGGGCGTGAATGGTCACTACCCCGCACACACGTTTCGTTGTGCCCGTTGCCAAGCGCTCTGGAAGCGCTGTTTATGACACAAGCTGAACGCCTCTTGCGCTTCCATTCTCAGAGCTCCTGAGTTAAGGAATCTGGGACCCTTGGTGCGAATGCCAGAGGAAAACATTTCCACTGCGTCTGGCAGGGAGAAACTGTTCCTGGAGAACACGTTTATCTGGAGCTTGCACCTGCACCTTACACACCCACGGATTTGCAGCACATTCAAATGCATGCCAAGCTCTTTCTTACGCAAGATGCAAGCTGCGTCAGAAGGATGCGCTTTTTGTCAGATGGAAGCAGCAGCACGCACCTTCGAGTTTGTGAAGTACGAAAGAGCCGCAGAAGAGCGTGGTCTAGGAACAAAGGGATAGGAAAGTACATTTGCTTCATGTGCCCTTGTTGCCGCCTAACAACAGGTAGCAGCATAAAGCAGATGCGGCTGAAGTTCTTCCGGGCGACAGCTAACATCAATCGAGCAAGCGGGCTTCCCACAGCTACGGTCCTCTGGCAGTCTGAAAGTTTTGCGCACAAGCCGCATGCAAAGCGCCTTCCTTTGCCTTTAGGCAGTGCTCGTGCATGACCAGCCTGGGGCGTGAATGGTCACTACCCCGCACACACGTTTCGTTTTGCCTGTTGCCAAGTGCTCTGGAAGCGCTGTTTATGACACAAGCTGAACGCCTCTTGCGCTTCCATTCTCAGAGCTCCTGAGTTAAGCAATCTGCGACACTTGGTGCAAATGCCAGAGGAAAACATTTCCACTGCGTCTGGCAGGGAGAAACTGTTCCTGGAGAACACCTTTGTCTGGAGCTTGCACCTGCACCTTACACACCCACGGATTTGCAGCACATTCAAATGCATGCCAAGCTCTTTCTTGCGCAAGTTGCAAGCTGCGTCAGAAGGATGCGCTTTTTGTCAGATGGAAGCAGCAGCACGCACCTTCGAGTTTGAGAAGTACGAAAGAGCCGCAGAAGAGCGTGGTCTAGGAACAAAGGGATAGGAAAGTACATTTGCTTCATGTGCCCTTGTTGCCGCCTAACAACAGGTAGCAGCATAAAGCAGATGCGGCTGAAGTTCTTCCGGGCGACAGCTAACATCAATCGAGCAAGCGGGCTTCCCACAGAGCTACGGTCCTCTGGCAGTCTGAAAGCTTTGCGCACAAGCCGCTTGCTAAGCGCCTTCCTTTACCTTTTGGCAGTGCTCCTGCATGACCAGCCTGGGGCGTGAATGGTCACTACCTTGCACACACGTTTCGTTGTGCCCGTTGCCAAGCGCTCTGGAAGCGCTGTTTATGACGCAAGCTGAACGCCTCTTGCGCTTCCATTCTCAGAGCTCCTGAGTTAAGCAATCTGCGACACTTGGTGCGAATGCCAGAGGAAAACATTTCCACTGCGTCTGGCAGGGAGAAACTGTTCCTGGAGAACACGTTTATCTGGAGCTTGCACCTGCACCTTACACACCCACGGATTTGCAGCACATTCAAATGCATGCCAAGCTCTTTCTTACGCAAGTTGCAAGCTGCGTCAGAAGGATGCGCTTTTTGTCAGATGGAAGCAGCAGCACGCACCTTCGAGTTTGAGAAGTACGAAAGAGCCGCAGAAGAGCGTGGTCTAGGGACAAAGGGATAGGAAAGTACATTTGCTTCATGTGCCCTTGTTGCCGCCTAACAACAGGTAGCAGCATAAAGCAGATGCGGCTGAAGTTCTTCCGGGCGACAGCTAACATCAATCGAGCAAGACGTCTTCCCACAGCTACGGTCCTCTGGCAGTCTGAAAGCTTTGCGCACAAGCCGCATGCAAAGCGCCTTCCTTTACCTTTAGGCAGTGCTCCTGCATGACCAGCCTGGGGCGTGAATGGTCACTACCCCGCACACACGTTTCGTTGTGCCCGTTGCCAAGCGCTCTGGAAGCGCTGTTTATGACGCAAGCTGAACGCCTCTTGCGCTTCCATTCTCAGAGCTCCTGAGTTAAGCAATCTGCGACCCTTGGTGCGAATGCCAGAGGAAAACATTTCCACTGCGTCTGGCAGGGAGAAACTGTTCCTGGAGAACACCTTTGTCTGGAGCTTGCACCTGCATCTTACACACCCACGGATTTGCAGCACATTCAAATGCATGCCAAGCTCTTTCTTAGGCAAGTTGCAAGCTGCGTCAGAAGGATGCGCTTTTTGTCAGATGGAAGCAGCAGCACGCACCTTCGAGTTTGAGAAGTACGAAAGAGCCGCAGAAGAGCGTGGTCTAGGAACAAAGGGATAGGAAAGTACATTTGCTTCATGTGCCCTTGTTGCCGCCTAACAACAGGTAGCAGCATAAAGCAGATGCGGCTGAAGTTCTTCCGGGCGACAGCTAACATCAATCGAGCAAGCGGGCTTCCCACAGCTACGTTCCTCTGGAAGTCTGAAAGCCTTGCGCACAAGCCGCTTGCTAAGCGCCTTCTATTACCTTTAGGCAGTGCTCGTGCATGACCAGCCTCGGGCGTGAATGGTCACTACCCCGCACACACGTTTCGTTGTGCCCGTTGCCAAGCGCTCTGGAAGCGCTGTTTATGACACAAGCTGAACGCCTCTTGCGCTTCCATTCTCAGAGCTCCTGAGTTAAGCAATCTGGGACCCTTGGTGCGAATGCCAGAGGAAAACATTTCCACTGCGTCTGGCAGGGAGAAACTGTTCCTGGAGAACACGTTTATCTGGAGCTTGCACCTGCACCTTACACACCCACGGATTTGCAGCACATTCAAATGCATGCCAAGCTCTTTCTTACGCAAGATGCAAGCTGCGTCAGAAGGATGCGCTTTTTGTCAGATGGAAGCAGCAGCACGCACCTTCGAGTTTGTGAAGTACGAAAGAGCCGCAGAAGAGCGTGGTCTAGGAACAAAGGGATAGGAAAGTACATTTGCTTCATGTGCCCTTGTTGCCGCCTAACAACAGGTAGCAGCATAAAGCAGATGCGGCTGAAGTTCTTCCGGGCGACAGCTAACATCAATCGAGCAAGCGGGCTTCCCACAGCTACGGTCCTCTGGCAGTCTGAAAGTTTTGCGCACAAGCCGCATGCAAAGCGCCTTCCTTTGCCTTTAGGCAGTGCTCGTGCATGACCAGCCTGGGGCGTGAATGGTCACTACCCCGCACACACGTTTCGTTGTGCCCGTTGCCAAGTGCTCTGGAAGCGCTGTTTATGACACAAGCTGAACGCCTCTTGCGCTTCCATTCTCAGAGCTCCTGAGTTAAGCAATCTGCGACACTTGGTGCAAATGCCAGAGGAAAACATTTCCACTGCGTCTGGCAGGGAGAAACTGTTCCTGGAGAACACCTTTGTCTGGAGCTTGCACCTGCACCTTACACACCCACGGATTTGCAGCACATTCAAATGCATGCCAAGCTCTTTCTTGCGCAAGTTGCAAGCTGCGTCAGAAGGATGCGCTTTTTGTCAGATGGAAGCAGCAGCACGCACCTTCGAGTTTGAGAAGTACGAAAGAGCCGCAGAAGAGCGTGGTCTAGGAACAAAGGGATAGGAAAGTACATTTGCTTCATGTGCCCTTGTTGCCGCCTAACAACAGGTAGCAGCATAAAGCAGATGCGGCTGAAGTTCTTCCGGGCGACAGCTAACATCAATCGAGCAAGCGGGCTTCCCACAGAGCTACGGTCCTCTGGCAGTCTGAAAGCTTTGCGCACAAGCCGCTTGCTAAGCGCCTTCCTTTACCTTTTGGCAGTGCTCGTGCATGACCACCCTGGGGCGTGAATGGTCACTACCCCGCACACACGTTTCGTTGTGCCCGTTGCCAAGCGCTCTGGAAGCGCTGTTTATGACGCAAGCTGAACGCCTCTTGCGCTTCCATTCTCAGAGCTCCTGAGTTAAGCAATCTGCGACACTTGGTGCGAATGCCAGAGGAAAACATTTCCACTGCGTCTGGCAGGGAGAAACTGTTCCTGGAGAACACGTTTATCTGGAGCTTGCACCTGCACCTTACACACCCACGGATTTGCAGCACATTCAAATGCATGCCAAGCTCTTTCTTACGCAAGTTGCAAGCTGCGTCAGAAGGATGCGCTTTTTGTCAGATGGAAGCAGCAGCACGCACCTTCGAGTTTGAGAAGTACGAAAGAGCCGCAGAAGAGCGTGGTCTAGGAACAAAGGGATAGGAAAGTACATTTGCTTCATGTGCCCTTGTTGCCGCCTAACAACAGGTAGCAGCATAAAGCAGATGCGGCTGAAGTTCTTCCGGGCGACAGCTAACATCAATCGAGCAAGCGGGCTTCCCACAGAGCTACGGTCCTCTGGCAGTCTGAAAGCTTTGCGCACAAGCCGCTTGCTAAGCGCCTTCCTTTACCTTTTGGCAGTGCTCGTGCATGACCACCCTGGGGCGTGAATGGTCACTACCCCGCACACACGTTTCGTTGTGCCCGTTGCCAAGCGCTCTGGAAGCGCTGTTTATGACGCAAGCCGAACGCCTCTTGTGCTTCCATTCTCAGAGCTCCTGAGTTAAGCAATCTGCGACACTTGGTGCAAATGCCAGAGGAAAACATTTCCACTGCGTCTGGCAGGGAGAAACTGTTCCTGGAGAACACGTTTATCTGGAGTTTGCACCTGCACCTTACACACCCACGGATTTGCAGCACATTCAAATGCATGCCAAGCTCTTTCTTACACAAGTTGCAAGCTGCGTCAGAAGGATGCGCTTTTTGTCAGATAGAAGCAGCAGCATGCACCTTCGAGTTTGAGAAGTACGAAAGAGCCGCAGAAGAGTGTGGTCTAGGAACAAAGGGTTAGGAAAGTACATTTGCTTCATGTGCCCTTGTTGCCGCCTAACAACAGGTAGCAGCATAAAGCAGATGCGGCTGAAGTTCTTCCGGGCGACAGCTAACATCAATCGAGCAAGCGGGCTTCCCACAGCTACGTTCCTCTGGCAGTCTGAAAGCTTTGCGCACAAGCCGCTTGCTAAGCGCCTTCCTTTACCTTTACGCAGTGCTCCTGCATGACCAGCCTGGGGCGTGAATGGTCACTACCCCGCACACACGTTTCGTTGTGCCCGTTGCCAAGCGCTCTGGAAGCGCTGTTTATGACGCAAGCTGAAGGCCTCTTGCGCTTCCATTCTCAGAGCTCCTGAGTTAAGCAATCTGCGACACTTGGTGCGAATGCCAGAGGAAAACATTTCCACTGCGTCTGGCAGGGAGAAACTGTTCCTGGACAACAGGTTTTTCTGGAGCTTGCACCTGCACCTTACACACCCACGGATTTGCAGCACATTCAAATGCATGCCAAGCTCTTTCTTACGCAAGTTGCAAGCTGCGTCAGAAGGATGCGCTTTTTGTCAGATGGAAGCAGCAGCACGCACCTTCGAGTTTGAGAAGTACGAAAGAGCCGCAGAAGAGCGTGGTCTAGGAACAAAGGGATAGGAAAGTACATTTGCTTCATGTGCCCTTGTTGCCGCCTAACAACAGGTAGCAGCATAAAGCAGATGCGGCTGAAGTTCTTCCGGGCGACAGCTAACATCAATCGAGCAAGCGGGCTTCCCACAGCTACGTTCCTCTGGCAGTCTGAAAGCTTTGCGCACAAGCCGCTTGCTAAGCACCTTCCTTTACCTTTTGGCAGTGCTCCTGCATGACCAGCCTGGGGCGTGAATGGTCACTACCTTGCACACACGTTTCGTTGTGCCCGTTGCCAAGCGCTCTGGATCGCTGTTTATGACGCAAGCTGAACGCCTCTTGCGCTTCCATTCTCAGAGCTCCTGAGTTAAGCAATCTGCGACACTTGGTGCGAATGCCAGAGGAAAACATTTCCACTGCGTCTGGCAGGGAGAAACTGTTCCTGGAGAACACCTTTGTCTGGAGCTTGCACCTGCACCTTACACACCCACGGATTTGCAGCACATTCAAATGCATGCCCAGCTCTTTCTTAGGCAAGTTGCAAGCTGCGTCAGAAGGATGCGCTTTTTGTCAGATGGAAGCAGCAGCACGCACCTTCGAGTTTGAGAAGTACGAAAGAGCCGCAGAAGAGCGTGGTCTAGGAACAAAGGGATAGGAAAGTACATTTGCTTCATGTGCCCTTGTTGCCGCCTAACAACAGGTAGCAGCATAAAGCAGATGCGGCTGAAGTTCTTCCGGGCGACAGCTAACATCAATCGAGCAAGCGGGCTTCCCACAGCTACGGTCCTCTGGCAGTCTGAAAGTTTTGCGCACAAGCCGCATGCAAAGCGCCTTCCTTTGCCTTTAGGCAGTGCTCCTGCATGACCAGCCTGGGGCGTGAATGGTCACTACCCCGCACACACGTTTCGTTGTGCCCGTTGCCAAGTGCTCTGGAAGCGCTGTTTATGACACAGGCTAAACGCCTCTTGCGCTTCCATTCTCAGAGCTCCTGAGTTAAGCAATCTGCGACACTTGGTGCAAATGCCAGAGGAAAACATTTCCACTGCGTCTGGCAGGGAGAAACTGTTCCTGGAGAACACCTTTGTCTGGAGCTTGCACCTGCACCTTACACACCCACGGATTTGCAGCACATTCAAATGCATGCCAAGCTCTTTCTTACGCAAGTTGCAAGCTGCGTCAGAAGGATGCGCTTTTTTTCAGATGGAAGCAGCAGCACGCACCTTCGAGTTTGAGAAGTACGAAAGAGCCGCAGAAGAGCGTGGTCTAGGAACAAAGGGATAGGAAAGTACATTTGCTTCATGTGCCCTTGTTGCCGCCTAACAACAGGTAGCAGCATAAAGCAGATGCGGCTGAAGTTCTTCCGGGCGACAGCTAACATCAATCGAGCAAGCGGGCTTCCCACAGCTACGTTCCTCTGGCAGTCTGAAAGCTTTGCGCACAAGCCGCTTGCTAAGCGCCTTCCTTTACCTTTTGGCAGTGCTCGTGCATGACCAGCCTGGGGCGTGAATGGTCACTACCCCGCACACACGTTTCGTTGTGCCCGTTGCCAAGTGCTCTGGAAGCGCTGTTTATGATGCAAGCTGAACGCCTCTTGCGCTTCCATTCTCAGAGCTCCTGAGTTAAGCAATCTGCGACACTTGGTGCGAATGCCAGAGGAAAACATTTCCACTGCGTCTGGCAGGGAGAAACTGTTCCTGGAGAACACGTTTATCTGGAGCTTGCACCTGCACCTTACACACCCACGGATTTGCAGCACATTCAAATGCATGCCAAGCTCTTTCTTACACAAGTTGCAAGCTGCGTCAGAAGGATGCGCTTTTTGTCAGATGGAAGCAGCAGCACGCACCTTCGAGTTTGAGAAGTACGAAAGAGCCGCAGAAGAGCGTGGTCTAGGAACAAAGGGATAGGAAAGTACATTTGCTTCATGTGCCCTTGTTGCCGCCTAACAACAGGTAGCAGCATAAAGCAGATGCGGCTGAAGTTCTTCCGGGCGACAGCTAACATCAATCGAGCAAGCGGGCTTCCCACAGCTACGGTCCTCTGGCAGTCTGAAAGTTTTGCGCACAAGCCGCATGCAAAGCGCCTTCCTTTGCCTTTAGGCAGTGCTCGTGCATGACCAGCCTGGGGCGTGAATGGTCACTACCCCGCACACACGTTTTGTTGTGCCCGTTGCCAAGCGCTCTGGAAGCGCTGTTTATGACGCAAGCCGAACGCCTCTTGCGCTTCCATTCTCAGAGCTCCTGAGTTAAGCAATCTGCGACACTTGGTGCAAATGCCAGAGGAAAACATTTCCACTGCGTCTGGCCGGGAGAAACTGTTCCTGGAGAACACGTTTATCTGGAGTTTGCACCTGCACCTTACACACCCACGGATTTGCAGCACATTCAAATGCATGCCAAGCTCTTTCTTACACAAGTTGCAAGCTGCGTCAGAAGGATGCGCTTTTTGTCAGATGGAAGCAGCAGCATGCACCTTCGAGTTTGAGAAGTACGAAAGAGCCGCAGAAGAGTGTGGTCTAGGAACAAAGGGATAGGAAAGTACATTTGCTTCATGTGCCCTTGTTGCCGCCTAACAACAGGTAGCAGCATAAAGCAGATGCGGCTGAAGTTCTTCCGGGCGACAGCTAACATCAATCGAGCAAGCGGGCTTCCCACAGCTACGTTCCTCTGGCAGTCTGAAAGCTTTGCGCACAAGCCGCTTGCTAAGCGCCTTCCTTTACCTTTACGCAGTGCTCCTGCATGACCAGCCTGGGGCGTGAATGGTCACTACCCCGCACACACGTTTCGTTGTGCCCGTTGCCAAGCGCTCTGGAAGCGCTGTTTATGACGCAAGCTGAAGGCCTCTTGCGCTTCCATTCTCAGAGCTCCTGAGTTAAGGAATCTGCGACACTTGGTGCGAATGCCAGAGGAAAACATTTCCACTGCGTCTGGCAGGGAGAAACTGTTCCTGGACAACAGGTTTTTCTGGAGCTTGCACCTGCACCTTACACACCCACGGATTTGCAGCACATTCAAATGCATGCCAAGCTCTTTCTTACGCAAGTTGCAAGCTGCGTCAGAAGGATGCGCTTTTTGTCAGATGGAAGCAGCAGCACGCACCTTCGAGTTTGAGAAGTACGAAAGAGCCGCAGAAGAGCGTGGTCTAGGAACAAAGGGATAGGAAAGTACATTTGCTTCCTGTGCCCTTGTTGCCGCCTAACAACAGGTAGCAGCATAAAGCAGATGCGGCTGAAGTTCTTCCGGGCGACACCTAACATCAATCGAGCAAGCGGGCTTCCCACAGAGCTACGGTCCTCTGGCAGTCTGAAAGCTTTGCGCACAAGCCGCTTGCTAAGCGCCTTCCTTTACCTTTTGGCAGTGCTCGTGCATGACCAGCCTGGGGCGTGAATGGTCACTACCCCGCACAGACGTTTCGTTGTGCCCGTTGCCAAGTGCTCTGGAAGCGCTGTTTATGACGCAAGCTGAACGCCTCTTGCGCTTCCATTCTCAGAGCTCCTGAGTTAAGCAATCTGCGACACTTGGTGCGAATGCCAGAGGAAAACATTTCCACTGCGTCTGGCAGGGAGAAACTGTTCCTGGACAACAGGTTTTTCTGGAGCTTGCACCTGCACCTTACACACCCACGGATTTGCAGCACATTCAAATGCATGCCAAGCTCTTTCTTAGGCAAGTTGCAAGCTGCGTCAGAAGGATGCGCTTTTTGTCAGATGGAAGCAGCAGCACGCACCTTCGAGTTTGAGAAGTACAAAAGAGCCGCAGAAGAGCGTGGTCTAGGAACAAAGGGATAGGAAAGTACATTTGCTTCATGTGCCCTTGTTGCCGCCTAACAACAGGTAGCAGCATAAAGCAGATGCGGCTGAAGTTCTTCCGGGCGACAGCTAACATCAATCGAGCAAGCGGGCTTCCCACAGCTACGTTCCTCTGGCAGTCTGAAAGCTTTGCGCACAAGCCGCTTACTAAGCACCTTCCTTTACCTTTTGGCAGTGCTCCTGCATGACCAGCCTGGGGCGTGAATGGTCACTACCTTGCACACACGTTTCGTTGTGCCCGTTGCCAAGCGCTCTGGAAGCGCTGTTTATGACGCAAGCTGAACGCCTCTTGGCGCTTCCATTCTCAGAGCTCCTGAGTTAAGCAATCTGCGACACTTGGTGCGAATGCCAGAGGAAAACATTTCCACTGCGTCTGGCAGGGAGAAACTGTTCCTGGAGAACACGTTTATCTGGAGCTTGCACCTGCACCTTACACACCCACGGATTTGCAGCACATTCAAATGCATGCCAAGCTCTTTCTTACGCAAGTTGCAAGCTGCGTCAGAAGGATGCGCTTTTTGTCAGATGGAAGCAGCAGCACGCACCTTCGAGTTTGAGAAGTACGAAAGAGCCGCAGAAGAGCGTGGTCTAGGAACAAAGGGATAGGAAAGTACATTTGCTTCATGTGCCCTTGTTGCCGCCTAACAACAGGGAGCAGCATAAAGCAGATGCGGCTGAAGTTCTTCCGGGCGACAGCTAACATCAATCGAGCAAGCGGGCTTCCCACAGAGCTACGGTCCTCTGGCAGTCTGAAAGCTTTGCGCACAAGCCGCTTGCTAAGCGCCTTCCTTTACCTTTTGGCAGTGCTCCTGCATGACCAGCCTGGGGCGTGAATGGTCACTACCCCGCACAAACGTTTCGTTGTGCCCGTTGCCAAGCGCTCTGGAAGCGCTGTTTATGACGCAAGCCGAACGCCTCTTGCGCTTCCATTCTCAGAGCTCCTGAGTTAAGCAATCTGCGACACTTGGTGCAAATGCCAGAGGAAAACATTTCCACTGCGTCTGGCCGGGAGAAACTGTTCCTGGAGAACACGTTTATCTGGAGTTTGCACCTGCACCTTACACACCCACGGATTTGCAGCACATTCAAATGCATGCCAAGCTCTTTCTTACACAAGTTGCAAGCTGCGTCAGAAGGATGCGCTTTTTGTCAGATGGAAGCAGCAGCATGCACCTTCGAGTTTGAGAAGTACGAAAGAGCCGCAGAAGAGTGTGGTCTAGGAACAAAGGGATAGGAAAGTACATTTGCTTCATGTGCCCTTGTTGCCGCCTAACAACAGGTAGCAGCATAAAGCAGATGCGGCTGAAGTTCTTCCGGGCGACAGCTAACATCAATCGAGCAAGCGGGCTTCCCACAGCTACGTTCCTCTGGCAGTCTGAAAGCTTTGCGCACAAGCCGCTTGCTAAGCGCCTTCCTTTACCTTTACGCAGTGCTCCTGCATGACCAGCCTGGGGCGTGAATGGTCACTACCCCGCACACACGTTTCGTTGTGCCCGTTGCCAAGCGCTCTGGAAGCGCTGTTTATGACGCAAGCTGAACGCCTCTTGCGCTTCCATTCTCAGAGCTCCTGAGTTAAGCAATCTGCGACACTTGGTGCGAATGCCAGAGGAAAACATTTCCACTGCGTCTGGCAGGGAGAAACTGTTCCTGGACAACAGGTTTTTCTGGAGCTTGCACCTGCACCTTACACACCCACGGATTTGCAGCACATTCAAATGCATGCCAAGCTCTTTCTTACGCAAGTTGCAAGCTGCGTCAGAAGGATGCGCTTTTTGTCAGATGGAAGCAGCAGCATGCACCTTCGAGTTTGAGAAGTACGAAAGAGCCGCAGAAGAGCGTGGTCTAGGAACAAAGGGATAGGAAAGTACATTTGCTTCCTGTGCCCTTGTTGCCGCCTAACAACAGGTAGCAGCATAAAGCAGATGCGGCTGAAGTTCTTCCGGGCGACACCTAACATCAATCGAGCAAGCGGGCTTCCCACAGAGCTACGGTCCTCTGGCAGTCTGAAAGCTTTGCGCACAAGCCGCTTGCTAAGCGCCTTCCTTTACCTTTTGGCAGTGCTCGTGTATGACCAGCCTCGGGCGTGAATGGTCACTAACCCTCACAGACGTTTCGTTGTGCCCGTTGCCAAGTGCTCTGGAAGCGCTGTTTATGACGCAAGCTGAACGCCTCTTGCGCTTCCATTCTCAGAGCTCCTGAGTTAAGCAATCTGCGACACTTGGTGCGAATGCCAGAGGAAAACATTTCCACTGCGTCTGGCAGGGAGAAACTGTTCCTGGAGAACACCTTTGTCTGGAGCTTGCACCTGCACCTTACACACCCACGGATTTGCAGCACATTCAAATGCATGCCAAGCTCTTTCTTACGCAAGTTGCAAGCTGCGTCAGAAGGATGCGCTTTTTGTCAGATGGAAGCAGCAGCACGCACCTTTGAGTTTGAGAAGTACGAAAGAGCCGCAGAAGAGCGTGGTCTAGGAACAAAGGGATAGGAAAGTACATTTGCTTCATGTGCCCTTGTTGCCACCTAACAACAGGTAGCAGCATAAAGCAGATGCGGCTGAAGTTCTTCCGGGCGACAGCTAACATCAATCGAGCAAGCGGGCTTCCCACAGCTACGTTCCTCTGGCAGTCTGAAAGCTTTGCGCACAAGCCGCTTGCTAAGCACCTTCCTTTACCTTTTGGCAGTGCTCCTGCATGACCAGCCTGGGGCGTGAATGGTCACTACCTTGCACACACGTTTCGTTGTGCCCGTTGCCAAGTGCTCTGGAAGCGCTGTTTATGACGCAAGCTGAAGGCCTCTTGCGCTTCCATTCTCAGAGCTCCTGAGTTAAGCAATCTGCGACACTTGGTGCGAATGCCAGAGGAAAACATTTCCACTGCGTCTGGCAGGGAGAAACTGTTCCTGGAGAACACGTTTATCTGGAGCTTGCACCTGCACCTTACACACCCACGGATTTGCAGCACATTCAAATGCATGCCAAGCTCTTTCTTACGCAAGTTGCAAGCTGCGTCAGAAGGATGCGCTTTTTGTCACATGGAAGCAGCAGCATGCACCTTTGAGTTTGAGAAGTACGAAAGAGCCACAGAAGAGCGTGGTCTAGGAACAAAGGGATAGGAAAGTACATTTGCTTCATGTGCCCTTGTTGCCGCCTAACAACAGGTAGCAGCATAAAGCAGATGCGGCTGAAGTTCTTCCGGGCGACAGCTAACATCAATCGAGCAAGCGGGCTTCCCACAGAGCTACGGTCCTCTGGCAGTCTGAAAGCTTTGCGCACAAGCCGCTTGCTAAGCGCCTTCCTTTACCTTTTGGCAGTGCTCGTGTATGACCAGCCTCGGGCGTGAATGGTCACTAACCCGCACAGACGTTTCGTTGTGCCCGTTGCCAAGTGCTCTGGAAGCGCTGTTTATGACGCAAGCTGAACGCCTCTTGCGCTTCCATTCTCAGAGCTCCTGAGTTAAGCAATCTGCGACACTTGGTGCGAATGCCAGAGGAAAACATTTCCACTGCGTCTGGCAGGGAGAAACTGTTCCTGGAGAACACCTTTGTCTGGAGCTTGCACCTGCACCTTACACACCCACGGATTTGCAGCACATTCAAATGCATGCCAAGCTCTTTCTTACGCAAGTTGCAAGCTGCGTCAGAAGGATGCGCTTTTTGTCAGATGGAAGCAGCAGCACGCACCTTTGAGTTTGAGAAGTACGAAAGAGCCGCAGAAGAGTGTGGTCTAGGAACAAAGGGATAGGAAAGTACATTTGCTTCATGTGCCCTTGTTGCCACCTAACAACAGGTAGCAGCATAAAGCAGATGCGGCTGAAGTTCTTCCGGGCGACAGCTAACATCAATCGAGCAAGCGGGCTTCCCACAGCTACGTTCCTCTGGCAGTCTGAAAGCTTTGCGCACAAGCCGCTTGCTAAGCACCTTCCTTTACCTTTTGGCAGTGCTCCTGCATGACCAGCCTGGGGCGTGAATGGTCACTACCTTGCACACACGTTTCGTTGTGCCCGTTGCCAAGTGCTCTGGAAGCGCTGTTTATGACGCAAGCTGAAGGCCTCTTGCGCTTCCATTCTCAGAGCTCCTGAGTTAAGCAATCTGCGACACTTGGTGCGAATGCCAGAGGAAAACATTTCCACTGCGTCTGGCAGGGAGAAACTGTTCCTGGAGAACACGTTTATCTGGAGCTTGCACCTGCACCTTACACACCCACGGATTTGCAGCACATTCAAATGCATGCCAAGCTCTTTCTTACGCAAGTTGCAAGCTGCGTCAGAAGGATGCGCTTTTTGTCACATGGAAGCAGCAGCATGCACCTTTGAGTTTGAGAAGTACGAAAGAGCCACAGAAGAGCGTGGTCTAGGAACAAAGGGATAGGAAAGTACATTTGCTTCATGTGCCCTTGTTGCCGCCTAACAACAGGTAGCAGCATAAAGCAGATGCGGCTGAAGTTCTTCCGGGCGACAGCTAACATCAATCGAGCAAGCGGGCTTCCCACAGCTACGTTCCTCTGGCAGTCTGAAAGCTTTGCGCACAAGCCGCTTGCTAAGCGCCTTCCTTTACCTTTTGGCAGTGCTCGTGCATGACCAGCCTCGGGCGTGAATCGTCACTACCCCGCACACACGTTTCGTTGTGCCCGTTGCCAAGCGCTCTGGAAGCGCTGTTTATGATGCAAGCTGAACGCCTCTTGCGCTTCCATTCTCAGAGCTCCTGAGTTAAGCAATCTGCGACACTTGGTGCGAATGCCAGAGGAAAACATTTCCACTGCGTCTGGCAGGGAGAAACTGTTCCTGGAGAACACGTTTATCTGGAGCTTGCACCTGCACCTTACACACCCATGGATTTGCAGCACATTCAAATGCATGCCAAGCTCTTTCTTAGGCAAGTTGCAAGCTGCGTCAGAAGGATGCGCTTTTTGTCAGATGGAAGCAGCAGCACGCACCTTCGAGTTTGAGAAGTACGAAAGAGCCGCAGAAGAGCGTGGTCTAGGAACAAAGGGATAGGAAATTACATTTGCTTCATGTGCCCTTGTTGCCGCCTAACAACAGGTAGCAGCATAAAGCAGATGCGGCTGAAGTTCTTCCGGGCGACAGCTAACATCAATCGAGCAAGCGGGCTTCCCACAGCTACGGTCCTCTGGCAGTCTGAAAGTTTTGCGCACAAGCCGCATGCAAAGCGCCTTCCTTTGCCTTGAGGCAGTGCACGTGCATGACCAGCCTGGGGCGTGAATGGTCACTACCCCGCACACACGTTTCGTTGTGCTCGTTGCCAAGTGCTCTGGAAGCGCTGTTTATGACGCAAGCTGAACGCCTCTTGCGCTTCCATTCTCAGAGCTCCTGAGTTAAGCAATCTGCGACTCTTGACGCGAATGCCAGAGGAAAACATTTCCACTGCGTCTGGCAGGGAGAAACTGTTCCTGGAGAACACCTTTGTCTGGAGCTTGCACCTGCACCTTACACACCCACGGATTTGCAGCACATTCAAATGCATGCCAAGCTCTTTCTTACGCAAGTTGCAAGCTGCGTCAGAAGGATGCGCTTTTTGTCAGATGGAAGCAGCAGCACGCACCTTCGAGTTTGAGAAGTACGAAAGAGCCGCAGAAGAGCGTGGTCTAGGAACAAAGGGATAGGAAAGTACATTTGCTTCATGTGCCCTTGTTGCCGCCTAACAACAGGTAGCAGCATAAAGCAGATGCGGCTGAAGTTCTTCCGGGCGACAGCTAACATCAATCGAGCAAGCGGGCTTCCCACAGAGCTACGGTCCTCTGGCAGTCTGAAAGCTTTGCGCACAAGCCGCATGCAAAGCGCCTTCCTTTACCTTTTGGCAGTGCTCCTGCATGACCAGCCTGGGGCGTGAATGGTCACTACCCCGCACACACGTTTCGTTGTGCCCGTTGCCAAGCGCTCTGGAAGCGCTGTTTATGACGCAAGCCGAACGCCTCTTGCGCTTCCATTCTCAGAGCTCCTGAGTTAAGCAATCTGCGACACTTGGTGCAAATGCCAGAGGAAAACATTTCCACTGCGTCTGGCAGGGAGAAACTGTTCCTGGAGAACACGTTTATCTGGAGTTTGCACCTGCACCTTACACACCCACGGATTTGCAGCACATTCAAATGCATGCCAAGCTCTTTCTTACGCAAGTTGCAAGCTGCGTCAGAAGGATGCGCTTTTTGTCAGATGGAAGCAGCAGCATGCACCTTCGAGTTTGAGAAGTACGAAAGAGCCGCAGAAGAGTGTGGTCTAGGAACAAAGGGATAGGAAATTACATTTGCTTCATGTGCCCTTGTTGCCGCCTAACAACAGGTAGCAGCATAAAGCAGATGCGGCTGAAGTTCTTCCGGGCGACAGCTAACATCAATCGAGCAAGCGGGCTTCCCACAGCTACGTTCCTCTGGCAGTCTGAAAGCTTTGCGAACAAGCCGCTTGCTAAGCGCCTTCCTTTACCTTTTGGCAGTGCTCGTGCATGACCAGCCTGGGGCGTGAATGGTCACTACCCCGCACACACGTTTCGTTGTGCCCGTTGCCAAGCGCTCTGGAAGCGCTGTTTATGACGCAAGCTGAACGCCTCTTGCGCTTCCATTCTCAGAGCTCCTGAGTTAAGGAATCTGCAACACTTGGTGCGAATGCCAGAGGAAAACATTTCCACTGCGTCTGGCAGGGAGAAACTGTTCCTGGACAACAGGTTTTTCTGGAGCTTGCACCTGCACCTTACACACCCACGGATTTGCAGCACATTCAAATGCATGCCAAGCTCTTTCTTACGCAAGTTGCAAGCTGCGTCAGAAGGATGCGCTTTTTGTCAGATGGAAGCAGCAGCACGCACCTTCGAGTTTGAGAAGTACGAAAGAGCCGCAGAAGAGCGTGGTCTAGGAACAAAGGGATAGGAAAGTACATTTGCTTCCTGTGCCCTTGTTGCCGCCTAACAACAGGTAGCAGCATAAAGCAGATGCGGCTGAAGTTCTTCCGGGCGACAGCTAACATCAATCGAGCAAGCGGGCTTCCCACAGAGCTACGGTCCTCTGGCAGTCTGAAAGCTTTGCGCACAAGCCGCTTGCTAAGCGCCTTCCTTTACCTTTTGGCAGTGCTCCTGCATGACCAGCCTGGGGCGTGAATGGTCACTACCCCGCACACACGTTTCGTTGTGCCCGTTGCCAAGTGCTCTGGAAGCGCTGTTTATGACGCAAGCTGAACGCCTCTTGCGCTTCCATTCTCAGAGCTCCTGAGTTAAGCAATCTGCGACACTTGGTGCGAATGCCAGAGGAAAACATTTCCACTGCGTCTGGCAGGGAGAAACTGTTCCTGGAGAACACGTTTATCTGGAGCTTGCACCTGCACCTTACACACCCACGGATTTGCAGCACATTCAAATGCATGCCAAGCTCTTTCTTAGGCAAGTTGCAAGCTGCGTCAGAAGGATGCGCTTTTTGTCAGATGGAAGCAGCAGCACGCACCTTCGAGTTTGAGAAGTACGAAAGAGCCGCAGAAGAGCGTGGTCTAGGAACAAAGGGATAGGAAAGTACATTTGCTTCATGTGCCCTTGTTGCCGCCTAACAACAGGTAGCAGCATAAAGCAGATGCGGCTGAAGTTCTTCCGGGCGACAGCTAACATCAATCGAGCAAGCGGGCTTCCCACAGCTACGTTCCTCTGGCAGTCTGAAAGCTTTGCGCACAAGCCGCTTGCTAAGCACCTTCCTTTACCTTTTGGCAGTGCTCCTGCATGACCAGCCTGGGGCGTGAATGGTCACTACCTTGCACACACGTTTCGTTGTGCCCGTTGCCAAGCGCTCTGGAAGCGCTGTTTATGACGCAAGCTGAACGCCTCTTGCGCTTCCATTCTCAGAGCTCTTGAGTTAAGCAATCTGCGACACTTGGTGCGAATGCCAGAGGAAAACATTTCCACTGCGTCTGGCAGGGAGAAACTGTTCCTGGAGAACACGTTTATCTGGAGCTTGCACCTGCACCTTACACACCCACGGATTTGCAGCACATTCAAATGCATGCCAAGCTCTTTCCTTAGGCAAGTTGCAAGCTGCGTCAGAAGGATGCGCTTTTTGTCACATGGAAGCAGCAGCATGCACCTTCGAGTTTGAGAAGTACGAAAGAGCCACAGAAGAGCGTGGTCTAGGAACAAAGGGATAGGAAAGTACATTTGCTTCATGTGCCCTTGTTGCCGCCTAACAACAGGTAGCAGCATAAAGCAGATGCGGCTGAAGTTCTTCCGGGCGACAGCTAACATCAATCGAGCAAGCGGGCTTCCCACAGCTACGTTCCTCTGGCAGTCTGAAAGCTTTGCGCACAAGCCGCTTGCTAAGCGCCTTCCTTTACCTTTTGGCAGTGCTCGTGCATGACCAGCCTGGGGCGTGAATGGTCACTACCCCGCACACACGTTTCGTTGTGCCCTGTGCCAAGTGCTCCGGAAGCGCTGTTTATGATGCAAGCTGAACGCCTCTTGCGCTTCCATTCTCAGAGCTCCTGAGTTAAGCAATCTGCGACACTTGGTGCGAATGCCAGAGGAAAACATTTCCACTGCGTCTGGCAGGGAGAAACTGTTCCTGGAGAACACGTTTATCTGGAGCTTGCACCTGCACCTTACACACCCACGGATTTGCAGCACATTCAAATGCATGCCAAGCTCTTTCTTACGCAAGTTGCAAGCTGCGTCAGAAGGATGCGCTTTTTGTCAGATGGAAGCAGCAGCACGCACCTTCGAGTTTGAGAAGTACGAAAGAGCCGCAGAAGAGCGTGGTCTAGGAACAAAGGGATAGGAAAGTACATTTGCTTCATGTGCCCTTGTTGCCGCCTAACAACAGGTAGCAGCATAAAGCAGATGCGGCTGAAGTTCTTCCGGGCGACAGCTAACATCAATCGAGCAAGCGGGCTTCCCACAGCTACGGTCCTCTGGCAGTCTGAAAGTTTTGCGCACAAGCCGCATGCAAAGCGCCTTCCTTTGCCTTTAGGCAGTGCTCGTGCATGACCAGCCTGGGGCGTGAATGGTCACTACCCCGCACACACGTTTCGTTGTGCCCGTTGCCAAGCGCTCTGGAAGCGCTGTTTATGACGCAAGCTGAAGGCCTCTTGCGCTTCCATTCTCAGAGCTCCTGAGTTAAGCAATCTGCGACACTTGACGCGAATACCAGAGGAAAACATTTCCACTGCGTCTGGCAGGGAGAAACTGTTCCTGGAGAACACCTTTGTCTGGAGCTTGCACCTGCACCTTACACACCCATGGATTTGCAGCACATTCAAATGCATGCCAAGCTCTTTCTTACGCAAGTTGCAAGCTGCGTCAGAAGGATGCGCTTTTTGTCAGATGGAAGCAGCAGCACGCACCTTCGAGTTTGAGAAGTACGAAAGAGCCGCAGAAGAGCGTGGTCTAGGGACAAAGGGATAGGAAAGTACATTTGCTTCATGTGCCCTTGTTGCCGCCTAACAACAGGTAGCAGCATAAAGCAGATGCGGCTGAAGTTCTTCCGGGCGACAGCTAACATCAATCGAGCAAGCGGGCTTCCCACAGAGCTACGGTCCTCTGGCAGTCTGAAAGCTTTGCGCACAAGCCGCTTGCTAAGCGCCTTCCTTTACCTTTTGGCAGTGCTCGTGCATGACCAGCCTGGGGCGTGAATGGTCACTACCCCGCACACACGTTTCGTTGTGCCCGTTGCCAAGCGCTCTGGAAGCGCTGTTTATGACGCAAGCTGAACGCCTCTTGCGCTTCCATTCTCAGAGCTCCTGAGTTAAGCAATCTGCGACACTTGGTGCGAATGCCAGAGGAAAACATTTCCACTGCGTCTGGCAGGGAGAAACTGTTCCTGGACAACACGTTTATCTGGAGCTTGCACCTGCACCTTACACACCCACGGATTTGCAGCACATTCAAATGCATGCCAAGCTCTTTCTTGCGCAAGTTGCAAGCTGCGTCAGAAGGATGCGCTTTTTGTCAGATGGAAGCAGCAGCACGCACCTTCGAGTTTGAGAAGTACGAAAGAGCCGCAGAAGAGCGTGGTCTAGGAACAAAGGGATAGGAAAGTACATTTGCTTCATGTGCCCTTGTTGCCGCCTAACAACAGGTAGCAGCATAAAGCAGATGCGGCTGAAGTTCTTCGGGGCGACACCTAACATCAATCGAGCAAGCGGGCTTCCCACAGAGCTACGGTCCTCTGGCAGTCTGAAAGCTTTGCGCACAAGCCGCTTGCTAAGCGCCTTCCTTTACCTTTTGGCAGTGCTCCTGCATGACCAGCCTGGGGCGTGAATGGTCACTACCCCGCACAGACGTTTCGTTGTGCCCGTTGCCAAGTGCTCTGGAAGCGCTGTTTATGACGCAAGCTGAACGCCTCTTGCGCTTCCATTCTCAGAGCTCCTGAGTTAAGCAATCTGCGACACTTGGTGCGAATGCCAGAGGAAAACATTTCCACTGCGTCTGGCAGGGAGAAACTGTTCCTGGAGAACACCTTTGTCTGGAGCTTGCACCTGCACCTTACACACCCACGGATTTGCAGCACATTCAAATGCATGCCAAGCTCTTTCTTAGGCAAGTTGCAAGCTGCGTCAGAAGGATGCGCTTTTTGTCAGATGGAAGCAGCAGCACGCACCTTCGAGTTTGAGAAGTACGAAAGAGCCGCAGAAGAGCGTGGTCTAGGAACAAAGGGATAGGAAAGTACATTTGCTTCATGTGCCCTTGTTGCCGCCTAACAACAGGTAGCAGCATAAAGCAGATGCGGCTGAAGTTCTTCCGGGCGACAGCTAACATCAATCGAGCAAGCGGGCTTCCCACAGCTACGTTCCTCTGGCAGTCTGAAAGCTTTGCGCACAAGCCGCTTGCTAAGCACCTTCCTTTACCTTTTGGCAGTGCTCCTGCATGACCAGCCTGGGGCGTGAATGGTCACTACCTTGCACACACGTTTCGTTGTGCCCGTTGCCAAGCGCTCTGGAAGCGCTGTTTATGACGCAAGCCGAACGCCTCTTGCGCTTCCATTCTCAGAGCTCCTGAGTTAAGCAATCTGCGACACTTGGTGCGAATGCCAGAGGAAAACATTTCCACTGCGTCTGGCAGGGAGAAACTGTTCCTGGAGAACACGTTTATCTGGAGCTTGCACCTGCACCTTACACACCCACGGATTTGCAGCACATTCAAATGCATGCCAAGCTCTTTCTTACGCAAGTTGCAAGCTGCGTCAGAAGGATGCGCTTTTTGTCAGATGGAAGCAGCAGCACGCACCTTCGAGTTTGAGAAGTACGAAAGAGCCGCAGAAGAGCGTGGTCTAGGAACAAAGGGATAGGAAAGTACATTTGCTTCATGTGCCCTTGTTGCCGCCTAACAACAGGTAGCAGCATAAAGCAGATGCGGCTGAAGTTCTTCCGGGCGACAGCTAACATCAATCGAGCAAGCGGGCTTCCCACAGCTACAGTCCTCTGGCAGTCTGAAAGTTTTGCGCACAAGCCGCATGCAAAGCGCCTTCCTTTGCCTTTAGGCAGTGCTCGTGCATGACCAGCCTGGGGCGTGAATGGTCACTACCCCGCACACACGTTTCGTTGTGCCCGTTGCCAAGCGCTCTGGAAGCGCTGTTTATGACGCAAGCTGAACGCCTCTTGCGCTTCCATTCTCAGAGCTCCTGAGTTAAGCAATCTGCGACACTTGACGCGAATGCCAGAGGAAAACATTTCCACTGCGTCTGGCAGGGAGAAACTGTTCCTGGAGAACACCTTTGTCTGAAGCTTGCACCTGCACCTTACACACCCACGGATTTGCAGCACATTCAAATGCATGCCAAGCTCTTTCTTACGCAAGTTGCAAGCTGCGTCAGAAGGATGCGCTTTTTGTCAGATGGAAGCAGCAGCACGCACCTTCGAGTTTGAGAAGTACGAAAGAGCCGCAGAAGAGCGTGGTCTAGGGACAAAGGGATAGGAAAGTACATTTGCTTCATGTGCCCTTGTTGCCGCCTAACAACAGGTAGCAGCATAAAGCAGATGCGGCTGAAGTTCTTCCGGGCGACAGCTAACATCAATCGAGCAAGCGGGCTTCCCACAGAGCTACGGTCCTCTGGCAGTCTGAAAGCTTTGCGCACAAGCCGCTTGCTAAGCGCCTTCCTTTACCTTTTGGCAGTGCTCGTGCATGACCAGCCTCGGGCGTGAATGGTCACTACCCCGCACACACGTTTCGTTGTGCCCGTTGCCAAGCGCTCTGGAAGCGCTGTTTATGACGCAAGCTGAACGCCTCTTGCGCTTCCATTCTCAGAGCTCCTGAGTTAAGCAATCTGCGACCCTTGGTGCGAATGCCAGAGGAAAACATTTCCACTGCGTCTGGCAGGGAGAAACTGTTCCTGGAGAACACGTTTATCTGGAGCTTGCACCTGCACCTTACACACCCACGGATTTGCAGCACATTCAAATGCATGCCAAGCTCTTTCTTACGCAAGTTGCAAGCTGCGTCAGAAGGATGCGCTTTTTGTCAGATGGAAGCAGCAGCACGCACCTTCGAGTTTGAGAAGTACGAAAGAGCCGCAGAAGAGCGTGGTCTAGGAACAAAGGGATAGGAAAGTACATTTGCTTCATGTGCCCTTGTTGCCGCCTAACAACAGGTAGCAGCATAAAGCAGATGCGGCTGAAGTTCTTCCGGGCGACAGCTAACATCAATCGAGCAAGCGGGCTTCCCACAGAGCTACGGTCCTCTGGCAGTCAGAAAGCTTTGCGCACAAGCCGCATGCAAAGCGCCTTCCTTTACCTTTAGGCAGTGCTCGTGCATGACCAGCCTGGGGTGTGAATGGTCACTACCCCGCACACACGTTTCGTTGTGCCCGTTGCCAAGCGCTCTGGAAGCGCTGTTTATGACGCAAGCTGAACGCCTCTTGCGCTTCCATTCTCAGAGATCCTGAGTTAAGCAATCTGCGACACTTGATGCGAATGCCAGAGGAAAACATTTCCACTGCGTCTGGCAGGGAGAAACTGTTCCTGGAGAACACGTTTATCTGGAGCCTGCACCTGCACCTTACACACCCACGGATTTGCAGCACATTCAAATGCATGCCAAGCTCTTTCTTACGCAAGTTGCAAGCTGCGTCAGAAGGATGCGCTTTTTGTCAGATGGAAGCAGCAGCACGCACCTTCGAGTTTGAGAAGTACGAAAGAGCCGCAGAAGAGCGTGGTCTAGGAACAAAGGGATAGGAAATTACATTTGCTTCATGTGCCCTTGTTGCCGCCTAACAACAGGGAGCAGCATAAAGCAGATGCGGCTGAAGTTCTTCCGGGCGACAGCTAACATCAATCGAGCAAGCGGGCTTCCCACAGCTACGTTCCTCTGGCAGTCTGAAAGCTTTGCGCACAAGCCGCATGCAAAGCGCCTTCCTTTACCTTTTGGCAGTGCTCGTGCATGACCAGCCTGGGGCGTGAATGGTCACTACCCCGCACACACGTTTCGTTGTGCCCGTTGCCAAGCGCTCTGGAAGCGCTGTTTATGACGCAAGCGGAACGCCTCTTGCGCTTCCATTCTCAGAGCTCCTGAGTTAAGCAATCTGCGACCCTTGGTGCGAATGCCAAAGGAAAACATTTCCACTGCGTCTGGCAGGGAGAAACTGTTCCTGGAGAACACCTTTGTCTGGAGCTTGCACCTGCACCTTACACACCCACGGATTTGCAGCACATTCAAATGCATGCCAAGCTCTTTCTTACGCAAGTTGCAAGCTGCGTCAGAAGGATGCGCTTTTTGTCAGATGGAAGCAGCAGCACGCACCTTCGAGTTTGAGAAGTACGAAAGAGCCGCAGAAGAGCGTGGTCTAGGAACAAAGGGATAGGAAAGTACATTTGCTTCATGTGCCCTTGTTGCCGCCTATCAACAGGTAGCAGCATAAAGCAGATGCGGCTGAAGTTCTTCCGGGCGACAGCTAACATCAATCGAGCAAGCGGGCTTCCCACAGAGCTACGGTCCTCTGGCAGTCTGAATGTTTTCCGCACAAGCCGCATGCAAAGCGCCTTCCTTTACCTTTTGGCAGTGCTCGTGCATGACCAGCCTGGGGCGTGAATGGTCACTACCCCGCACACACGTTTCGTTGTGCCCGTTGCCAAGTGCTCTGGAAGCGCTGTTTATAACGCAAGCTGAACGCCTCTTGCGCTTCCATTCTCAGAGCTCCTGAGTTAAGCAATCTGCGACCCTTGGTGCGAATGCCAGAGGAAAACATTTCCACTGCGTCTGGCAGGGAGAAACTGTTCCTGGAGAACACGTTTATCTGGAGCTTGCACCTGCACCTTACACACCCACGGATTTGCAGCACATTCAAATGCATGCCAAGCTCTTTCTTAGGCAAGTTGCAAGCTGCGTCAGAAGGATGCGCTTTTTGTCAGATGGAAGCAGCAGCACGCACCTTCGAGTTTGAGAAGTACGAAAGAGCCGCAGAAGAGCGTGGTCTAGGAACAAAGGGATAGGAAAGTACATTTGCTTCATGTGCCCTTGTTGCCGCCTATCAACAGGTAGCAGCATAATGCAGATGCGGCTGAAGTTCTTCCGGGCGACAGCTAACATCAATCGAGCAAGCGGGCTTCCCACAGAGCTACGGTCCTCTGGCAGTCTGAATGTTTTCCGCACAAGCCGCATGCAAAGCGCCTTCCTTTACCTTTTGGCAGTGCTTGTGCATTACCAGCCTGGGGCGTGAATGGTCACTACCCCGCACACACGTTTCGTTGTGCCCGTTGCCAAGTGCTCTGGAAGCGCTGTTTATAACGCAAGCTGAACGCCTCTTGCGCTTCCATTCTCAGAGCTCCTGAGTTAAGCAATCTGCGACCCTTGGTGCGAATGCCAGAGGAAAACATTTCCACTGCGTCTGGCAGGGAGAAACTGTTCCTGGAGAACACCTTTGTCTGGAGCTTGCACCTGCACCTTACACACCCACGGATTTGCAGCACATTCAAATGCATGCCAAGCTCTTTCTTACGCAAGTTGCAAGCTGCGTCAGAAGGATGCGCTTTTTGTCAGATGGAAGCAGCAGCACGCACCTTCGAGTTTGAGAAGTACGAAAGAGCCGCAGAAGAGCGTGGTCTAGGAACAAAGGGATAGGAAAGTACATTTGCTTCATGTGCCCTTGTTGCCGCCTAACAACAGGTAGCAGCATAAAGCAGATGCGACTGAAGTTCTTCCGGGCGACAGCTAACATCAATCGAGCAAGCGGGCTTCCCACAGCTACGGTCCTCTGGCAGTCTGAAAGCTTTGCGCACAAGCCGCATGCAAAGCGCCTTCCTTTACCTTTAGGCAGTGCTCGTGCATGACCAGCCTGGGGCGTGAATGGTCACTACCCCGCACACACGTTTCGTTGTGCCCGTTGCCAAGTGCTCTGGAAGCGCTGTTTATAACGCAAGCTGAACGCCTCTTGCGCTTCCATTCTCAGAGCTCCTGAGTTAAGCAATCTGCGACCCTTGGTGCGAATGCCAGAGGAAAACATTTCCACTGCGTCTGGCAGGGAGAAACTGTTCCTGGAGAACACGTTTATCTGGAGCTTGCACCTGCACCTTACACACCCACGGATTTGCAGCACATTCAAATGCATGCCAAGCTCTTTCTTACGCAAGTTGCAAGCTGCATCAGAAGGATGCGCTTTTTGTCAGATGGAAGCAGCAGCACGCACCTTCGAGTTTGAGAAGTACGAAAGAGCCGCAGAAGAGCGTGGTCTAGGAACAAAGGGATAGGAAATTACATTTGCTTCATGTGCCCTTGTTGCCGCCTAACAACAGGTAGCAGCATAAAGCAGATGCGGCTGAAGTTCTTCCGGGCGACAGCTAACATCAATCCAGAAGCGGGCTTCCCACAGCTACGTTCCTCTGGCAGTCTGAAAGCCTTGTGCACAAGCCGCTTGCTAAGCGCCTTCCTTTACCTTTTGGCAGTGCTCGTGCATGACCAGCCTCGGGCGTGAATGGTCACTACCCCGCACACACGTTTCGTTGTGCCCGTTGCCAAGCGCTCTGGAAGCGCTGTTTATGACGCAAGCTGAACGCCTCTTGCGCTTCCATTCTCAGAGCTCCTGAGTTAAGCAATCTGCGACCCTTGGTGCGAATGCCAGAGGAAAACATTTCCACTGCGTCTGGCAGGGAGAAACTGTACCTGGAGAACACGTTTATCTGGAGCTCGCACCTGCACCTTACACACCCACGGATTTGCAGCACATTCAAATGCATGCCAAGCTCTTTCTTACGCAAGTTGCAAGCTGCGTCAGAAGGATGCTCTTTTTGTCAGATGGAAGCAGCAGCACGCACCTTCGAGTTTGAGAAGTACGAAAGAGCCGCAGAAGAGCGTGGTCTAGGAACAAAGGGATAGGAAAGTACATTTGCTTCATGTGCCCTTGTTGCCGCCTATCAACAGGTAGCAGCATAAAGCAGATGCGGCTGAAGTTCTTCCGGGCGACAGCTAACATCAATCGAGCAAGCGGGCTTCCCACAGCTACGGTCCTCTGGCAGTCTGAATGTTTTCCGCACAAGCCGCTTGCAAAGCGGCTTCCTTTACCTTTTGGCAGTGCTCGTGCATGACCAGCCTCGGGCGTGAATCGTCACTACCCCGCACACACGTTTCGTTTGTGCCCGTTGCCCAAGCGCTCTGGAAGCGCTGTTTATAACGCAAGCTGAACGCCTCTTGGGCTTCCATTCTCAGAGGTCCTGAGTTAAGCAATCTGCGACACTTGTTGCGAATGCCAGAGGAAAACATTTCCACTGCGTCTGGCAGGGAGAAACTGTTCCTGGAGAACACCTTTGTCTGGAGCTTGCACCTGCACCTTACACACCCACGGATTTGCAGCACATTCAAATGCATGCCAAGCTCTTTCTTACGCAAGTTGCAAGCTGCATCAGAAGGATGCGCTTTTTGTCAGATGGAAGCAGAAGCACGCACCTTCGAGTTTGAGAAGTACGAAAGAGCCGCAGAAGAGCGTGGTCTAGGAACAAAGGGATAGGAAAGTACATTTGCTTCATGTGCCCTTGTTGACGCCTATCAACAGGTAGCAGCATAAAGCAGATGCGGCTGAAGTTCTTCCGGGCGACAGCAAACATCAATCGAGCAAGCGGGCTTCCCACAGAGCTACGGTCCTCTGGCAGTCTGAATGTTTTCCGCACAAGCCGCATGCAAAGCGCCTTCCTTTACCTTTTGGCAGTGCTCGTGCATGACCAGCCTGGGGCGTGAATGGTCACTACCCCGCACACACGTTTCGTTGTGCCCGTTGCCAAGTGCTCTGGAAGCGCTGTTTATAACGCAAGCTGAACGCCTCTTGCGCTTCCATTCTCAGAGCTCCTGAGTTAAGCAATCTGCGACCCTTGGTGCGAATGCCAGAGGAAAACATTTCCACTGCGTCTGGCAGGGAGAAACTGTTCCTGGAGAACACGTTTATCTGGAGCTTGCACCTGCACCTTACACACCCACGGATTTGCAGCACATTCAAATGCATGCCAAGCTCTTTCTTACGCAAGTTGCAAGCTGCGTCAGAAGGATGCGCTTTTTGTCAGATGGAAGCAGCAGCATGCACCTTCGAGTTTGAGAAGTACGAAAGAGCCGCAGAAGAGCGTGGTCTAGGAACAAAGGGATAGGAAATTACATTTGCTTCATGTGCCCTTGTTGCCGCCTAACAACAGGTAGCAGCATAAAGCAGATGCGGCTGAAGTTCTTCCGGGCGACAGCTAACATCAATCGAGCAAGCGGGCTTCCCACAGAGCTACGGTCCTCTGGCAGTCTGAAAGCTTTGCGCACAAGCCGCTTGCTAAGCGCCTTCCTTTACCTTTAGGCAGTGCTCGTGCCTGACCAGCCTCGGGCGTGAATGGTCACTACCCCGCACACACGTTTCGTTGTGCCCGTTGCCAAGCGCTCTGGAAGCGCTGTTTATGACGCAAGCTGAACGCCTCTTGCGCTTCCATTCTCAGAGCTCCTGCGTTAAGCAATCTGCGACACTTGGTGCGAATGCCAGAGGAAAACATTTCCACTGCGTCTGGCAGGGAGAAACTGTTCCTGGAGAACACCTTTGTCTGGAGCTTGCACCTGCATCTTACACACCCACGGATTTGCAGCACATTCAAATGCATGCCAAGCTCTTTCTTACGCAAGTTGCAAGCTGCGTCAGAAGGATGCGCTTTTTGTCAGATGGAAGCAGCAGCACACACCTTCGAGTTTGAGAAGTACGAAAGAGCCGCAGAAGAGCGTGGTCTAGGAACAAAGGGATAGGAAAGTACATTTGCTTCATGTGCCCTTGTTGCCGCCTAACAACAGGTAGCAGCATAATGCAGATGCGGCTGAAGTTCTTCCGGACGACAGCTAACATCAATCGAGCAAGCGGGCTTCCCACAGCTACGGTCCTCTGGCAGTCTGAAAGCCTTGCGCACTAGCCGCTTGCTAAGCGCCTTCCTTTACCTTTTGGCAGTGCTCCTGCATGACCAGCCTCGGGCGTGAATGGTCACTACCCCGCACACACGTTTCGTTGTGCCCATTGCCAAGCGCTCTGGAAGCGCTGTTTATGACGCAAGCTGAACGCCTCTTGCGCTTCCATTCTCAGAGCTCCTGAGTTAAGCAATCTGCGACCCTTGGTGCGAATGCCAGAGGAAAACATTTCCACTGCGTCTGGCAGGGAGAAACTGTTCCTGGAGAACACGTTTATCTGGAGCTTGCACCTGCACCTTACACACCCACGGATTTGCAGCACATTCAAATGCATGCCAAGCTCTTTCTTAGGCAAGTTGCAAGCTGCGTCAGAAGGATGCGCTTTTTGTCAGATGGAAGCAGCAGCACGCACCTTCGAGTTTGAGAAGTACGAAAGAGCCGCAGAAGAGCGTGGTCTAGGAACAAAGGGATAGGAAAGTACATTTGCTTCATGTGCCCTTGTTGCCGCCTAACAACAGGTAGCAGCATAAAGCAGATGCGGCTGAAGTTCTTCCGGGCGACAGCTAACATCAATCGAGCAAGCGAGCTTCCCACAGCTACGGTCCTCTGGCAGTCTGAATGTTTTCCGCACAAGCCGCATGCAAAGCGCCTTCCTTTACCTTTTGGCAGTGCTTGTGCATTACCAGCCTGGGGCGTGAATGGTCACTACCCCGCACACACGTTTCGTTGTGCCCGTTGCCAAGTGCTCTGGAAGCGCTGTTTATAACGCAAGCTGAACGCCTCTTGCGCTTCCATTCTCAGAGCTCCTGAGTTAAGCAATCTGCGACCCTTGGTGCGAATGCCAGAGGAAAACATTTCCACTGCGTCTGGCAGGGAGAAACTGTTCCTGGAGAACACGTTTATCTGGAGCTTGCACCTGCACCTTACACACCCACGGATTTGCAGCACATTCAAATGCATGCCAAGCTCTTTCTTACGCAAGTTGCAAGCTGCGTCAGAAGGATGCGCTTTTTGTCAGATGGAAGCAGCAGCACGCACCTTCGAGTTTGAGAAGTACGAAAGAGCCGCAGAAGAGCGTGGTCTAGGAACAAAGGGATAGGAAATTACATTTGCTTCATGTGCCCTTGTTGCCGCCTAACAACAGGTAGCAGCATAAAGCAGATGCGGCTGAAGTTCTTCCGGGCGACAGCTAACATCAATCCAGAAGCGGGCTTCCCACAGCTACGGTCCTCTGGCAGTCTGAAAGCCTTGTGCACAAGCCGCTTGCTAAGCGCCTTCCTTTACCTTTTGGCAGTGCTCGTGCATGACCAGCCTGGGGCGTGAATGGTCACTACCCCGCACACACGTTTCGTCGTGCCCGTTGCCAAGCGCTCTGGAAGCGCTGTTTATGACACAAGCTGAGCGCCTCTTGCGCTTCCATTCTCAGAGCTCCTGAGTTAAGCAATCTGCGACACTTGGTGCGAATGCCAGAGGAAAACATTTCCACTGCGTCTGGCAGGGAGAAACTGTACCTGGAGAACACGTTTATCTGGAGCTCGCACCTGCACCTTACACACCCACGGATTTGCAGCACATTCAAATGCATGCCAAGCTCTTTCTTACGCAAGTTGCAAGCTGCGTCAGAAGGATGCTCTTTTTGTCAGATGGAAGCAGCAGCACGCACCTTCGAGTTTGAGAAGTACGAAAGAGCCGCAGAAGAGCGTGGTCTAGGAACAAAGGGATAGGAAAGTACATTTGCTTCATGTGCCCTTGTTGACGCCTAACAACAGGTAGCAGCATAATGCAGATGCGGCTGAAGTTCTTCCGGGCGACAGCTAACATCAATCGAGCAAGCGGGCTTCCCACAGAGCTACGGTCCTCTGGCAGTCTGAATGTTTTCCGCACAAGCCGCATGCAAAGCGCCTTCCTTTACCTTTTGGCAGTGCTTGTGCATGACCAGCCTGGGGCGTGAATGGTCACTACCCCGCACACACGTTTCGTTGTGCCCGTTGCCAAGTGCTCTGGAAGCGCTGTTTATAACGCAAGCTGAACGCCTCTTGCGCTTCCATTCTCAGAGCTCCTGAGTTAAGCAATCTGCGACCCTTGGTGCGAATGCCAGAGGAAAACATTTCCACTGCGTCTGGCAGGGAGAAACTGTTCCTGGAGAACACGTTTATCTGGAGCTTGCACCTGCACCTTACACACCCACGGATTTGCAGCACATTCAAATGCATGCCAAGCTCTTTCTTACGCAAGTTGCAAGCTGCGTCAGAAGGATGCGCTTTTTGTCACATGGAAGCAGCAGCATGCACCTTTGAGTTTGAGAAGTACGAAAGAGCCACAGAAGAGCGTGGTCTAGGAACAAAGGGATAGGAAAGTACATTTGCTTCATGTGCCCTTGTTGCCGCCTAACAACAGGTAGCAGCATAAAGCAGATGCGGCTGAAGTTCTTCCGGGCGACAGCTAACATCAATCGAGCAAGCGGGCTTCCCACAGCTACGTTCCTCTGGCAGTCTGAAAGCTTTGCGCACAAGCCGCTTGCTAAGCGCCTTCCTTTACCTTTTGGCAGTGCTCGTGCATGACCAGCCTGGGGCGTGAATGGTCACTACCCCGCACACACGTTTCGTTGTGCCCGTTGCCAAGCGCTCTGGAAGCGCTGTTTATGATGCAAGCTGAACGCCTCTTGCGCTTCCATTCTCAGAGCTCCTGAGTTAAGCAATCTGCGACACTTGGTGCGAATGCCAGAGGAAAACATTTCCACTGCGTCTGGCAGGGAGAAACTGTTCCTGGAGAACACGTTTATCTGGAGCTTGCACCTGCACCTTACACACCCATGGATTTGCAGCACATTCAAATGCATGCCAAGCTCTTTCTTACACAAGTTGCAAGCTGCGTCAGAAGGATGCGCTTTTTGTCAGATGGAAGCAGCAGCACGCACCTTCGAGTTTGAGAAGTACGAAAGAGCCGCAGAAGAGCGTGGTCTAGGAACAAAGGGATAGGAAATTACATTTGCTTCATGTGCCCTTGTTGCCGCCTAACAACAGGTAGCAGCATAAAGCAGATGCGGCTGAAGTTCTTCCGGGCGACAGCTAACATCAATCGAGCAAGCGGGCTTCCCACAGCTACGGTCCTCTGGCAGTCTGAAAGTTTTGCGCACAAGCCGCATGCAAAGCGCCTTCCTTTGCCTTGAGGCAGTGCACGTGCATGACCAGCCTGGGGCGTGAATGGTCACTACCCCGCACACACGTTTCGTTGTGCTCGTTGCCAAGTGCTCTGGAAGCGCTGTTTATGACGCAAGCTGAACGCCTCTTGCGCTTCCATTCTCAGAGCTCCTGAGTTAAGCAATCTGCGACTCTTGACGCGAATGCCAGAGGAAAACATTTCCACTGCGTCTGGCAGGGAGAAACTGTTCCTGGAGAACACCTTTGTCTGGAGCTTGCACCTGCACCTTACACACCCACGGATTTGCAGCACATTCAAATGCATGCCAAGCTCTTTCTTACGCAAGTTGCAAGCTGCGTCAGAAGGATGCGCTTTTTGTCAGATGGAAGCAGCAGCACGCACCTTCGAGTTTGAGAAGTACGAAAGAGCCGCAGAAGAGCGTGGTCTAGGAACAAAGGGATAGGAAAGTACATTTGCTTCATGTGCCCTTGTTGCCGCCTAACAACAGGTAGCAGCATAAAGCAGATGCGGCTGAAGTTCTTCCGGGCGACAGCTAACATCAATCGAGCAAGCGGGCTTCCCACAGAGCTACGGTCCTCTGGCAGTCTGAAAGCTTTGCGCACAAGCCGCATGCAAAGCGCCTTCCTTTACCTTTTGGCAGTGCTCCTGCATGACCAGCCTGGGGCGTGAATGGTCACTACCCCGCACACACGTTTCGTTGTGCCCGTTGCCAAGCGCTCTGGAAGCGCTGTTTATGACGCAAGCCGAACGCCTCTTGCGCTTCCATTCTCAGAGCTCCTGAGTTAAGCAATCTGCGACACTTGGTGCAAATGCCAGAGGAAAACATTTCCACTGCGTCTGGCAGGGAGAAACTGTTCCTGGAGAACACGTTTATCTGGAGTTTGCACCTGCACCTTACACACCCACGGATTTGCAGCACATTCAAATGCATGCCAAGCTCTTTCTTACACAAGTTGCAAGCTGCGTCAGAAGGATGCGCTTTTTGTCAGATGGAAGCAGCAGCATGCACCTTCGAGTTTGAGAAGTACGAAAGAGCCGCAGAAGAGTGTGGTCTAGGAACAAAGGGATAGGAAATTACATTTGCTTCATGTGCCCTTGTTGCCGCCTAACAACAGGTAGCAGCATAAAGCAGATGCGGCTGAAGTTCTTCCGGGCGACAGCTAACATCAATCGAGCAAGCGGGCTTCCCACAGAGCTACGGTCCTCTGGCAGTCTGAAAGCTTTGCGCACAAGCCGCTTGCTAAGCGCCTTCCTTTACCTTTTGGCAGTGCTCCTGCATGACCAGCCTGGGGCGTGAATGGTCACTACCCCGCACACACGTTTCGTTGTGCCCGTTGCCAAGTGCTCTGGAAGCGCTGTTTATGACGCAAGCTGAACGCCTCTTGCGCTTCCATTCTCAGAGCTCCTGAGTTAAGCAATCTGCGACACTTGGTGCGAATGCCAGAGGAAAACATTTCCACTGCGTCTGGCAGGGAGAAACTGTTCCTGGAGAACACCTTTGTCTGGAGCTTGCACCTGCACCTTACACACCCACGGATTTGCAGCACATTCAAATGCATGCCAAGCTCTTTCTTAGGCAAGTTGCAAGCTGCGTCAGAAGGATGCGCTTTTTGTCAGATGGAAGCAGCAGCACGCACCTTCGAGTTTGAGAAGTACGAAAGAGCCGCAGAAGAGCGTGGTCTAGGAACAAAGGGATAGGAAAGTACATTTGCTTCATGTGCCCTTGTTGCCGCCTAACAACAGGTAGCAGCATAAAGCAGATGCGGCTGAAGTTCTTCCGGGCGACAGCTAACATCAATCGAGCAAGCGGGCTTCCCACAGCTACGTTCCTCTGGCAGTCTGAAAGCTTTGCGCACAAGCCGCTTGCTAAGCACCTTCCTTTACCTTTTGGCAGTGCTCCTGCATGACCAGCCTGGGGCGTGAATGGTCACTACCTTGCACACACGTTTCGTTGTGCCCGTTGCCAAGCGCTCTGGAAGCGCTGTTTATGACGCAAGCTGAACGCCTCTTGCGCTTCCATTCTCAGAGCTCCTGAGTTAAGCAATCTGCGACACTTGGTGCGAATGCCAGAGGAAAACATTTCCACTGCGTCTGGCAGGGAGAAACTGTTCCTGGAGAACACGTTTATCTGGAGCTTGCACCTGCACCTTACACACCCACGGATTTGCAGCACATTCAAATGCATGCCAAGCTCTTTCCTTAGGCAAGTTGCAAGCTGCGTCAGAAGGATGCGCTTTTTGTCACATGGAAGCAGCAGCATGCACCTTTGAGTTTGAGAAGTACGAAAGAGCCACAGAAGAGCGTGGTCTAGGAACAAAGGGATAGGAAAGTACATTTGCTTCATGTGCCCTTGTTGACGCCTAACAACAGGTAGCAGCATAAAGCAGATGCGGCTGAAGTTCTTCCGGGCGACAGCTAACATCAATCGAGCAAGCGGGCTTCCCACAGCTACGTTCCTCTGGCAGTCTGAAAGCTTTGCGCACAAGCCGCTTGCTAAGCGCCTTCCTTTACCTTTTGGCAGTGCTCGTGCATGACCAGCCTGGGGCGTGAATGGTCACTACCCCGCACACACGTTTCGTTGTGCCCGTTGCCAAGCGCTCTGGAAGCGCTGTTTATGATGCAAGCTGAACGCCTCTTGCGCTTCCATTCTCAGAGCTCCTGAGTTAAGCAATCTGCGACACTTGGTGCGAATGCCAGAGGAAAACATTTCCACTGCGTCTGGCAGGGAGAAACTGTTCCTGGAGAACACGTTTATCTGGAGCTTGCACCTGCACCTTACACACCCATGGATTTGCAGCACATTCAAATGCATGCCAAGCTCTTTCTTAGGCAAGTTGCAAGCTGCGTCAGAAGGATGCGCTTTTTGTCAGATGGAAGCAGCAGCACGCACCTTCGAGTTTGAGAAGTACGAAAGAGCCGCAGAAGAGCGTGGTCTAGGAACAAAGGGATAGGAAATTACATTTGCTTCATGTGCCCTTGTTGCCGCCTAACAACAGGTAGCAGCATAAAGCAGATGCGGCTGAAGTTCTTCCGGGCGACAGCTAACATCAATCGAGCAAGCGGGCTTCCCACAGCTACGGTCCTCTGGCAGTCTGAAAGTTTTGCGCACAAGCCGCATGCAAAGCGCCTTCCTTTGCCTTGAGGCAGTGCACGTGCATGACCAGCCTGGGGCGTGAATGGTCACTACCCCGCACACACGTTTCGTTGTGCTCGTTGCCAAGTGCTCTGGAAGCGCTGTTTATGACGCAAGCTGAACGCCTCTTGCGCTTCCATTCTCAGAGCTCCTGAGTTAAGCAATCTGCGACTCTTGACGCGAATGCCAGAGGAAAACATTTCCACTGCGTCTGGCAGGGAGAAACTGTTCCTGGAGAACACCTTTGTCTGGAGCTTGCACCTGCACCTTACACACCCACGGATTTGCAGCACATTCAAATGCATGCCAAGCTCTTTCTTACGCAAGTTGCAAGCTGCGTCAGAAGGATGCGCTTTTTGTCAGATGGAAGCAGCAGCACGCACCTTCGAGTTTGAGAAGTACGAAAGAGCCGCAGAAGAGCGTGGTCTAGGAACAAAGGGATAGGAAAGTACATTTGCTTCATGTGCCCTTGTTGCCGCCTAACAACAGGTAGCAGCATAAAGCAGATGCGGCTGAAGTTCTTCCGGGCGACAGCTAACATCAATCGAGCAAGCGGGCTTCCCACAGAGCTACGGTCCTCTGGCAGTCTGAAAGCTTTGCGCACAAGCCGCATGCAAAGCGCCTTCCTTTACCTTTTGGCAGTGCTCCTGCATGACCAGCCTGGGGCGTGAATGGTCACTACCCCGCACACACGTTTCGTTGTGCCCGTTGCCAAGCGCTCTGGAAGCGCTGTTTATGACGCAAGCCGAACGCCTCTTGCGCTTCCATTCTCAGAGCTCCTGAGTTAAGCAATCTGCGACACTTGGTGCAAATGCCAGAGGAAAACATTTCCACTGCGTCTGGCAGGGAGAAACTGTTCCTGGAGAACACGTTTATCTGGAGTTTGCACCTGCACCTTACACACCCACGGATTTGCAGCACATTCAAATGCATGCCAAGCTCTTTCTTACGCAAGTTGCAAGCTGCGTCAGAAGGATGCGCTTTTTGTCAGATGGAAGCAGCAGCATGCACCTTCGAGTTTGAGAAGTACGAAAGAGCCGCAGAAGAGCGTGGTCTAGGAACAAAGGGATAGGAAATTACATTTGCTTCATGTGCCCTTGTTGCCGCCTAACAACAGGTAGCAGCATAAAGCAGATGCGGCTGAAGTTCTTCCGGGCGACAGCTAACATCAATCGAGCAAGCGGGCTTCCCACAGCTACGTTCCTCTGGCAGTCTGAAAGCTTTGCGAACAAGCCGCTTGCTAAGCGCCTTCCTTTACCTTTTGGCAGTGCTCGTGCATGACCAGCCTGGGGCGTGAATGGTCACTACCCCGCACACACGTTTCGTTGTGCCCGTTGCCAAGCGCTCTGGAAGCGCTGTTTATGACGCAAGCTGAAGGCCTCTTGCGCTTCCATTCTCAGAGCTCCTGAGTTAAGGAATCTGCGACACTTGGTGCGAATGCCAGAGGAAAACATTTCCACTGCGTCTGGCAGGGAGAAACTGTTCCTGGACAACAGGTTTTTCTGGAGCTTGCACCTGCACCTTACACACCCACGGATTTGCAGCACATTCAAATGCATGCCAAGCTCTTTCTTACGCAAGTTGCAAGCTGCGTCAGAAGGATGCGCTTTTTGTCAGATGGAAGCAGCAGCACGCACCTTCGAGTTTGAGAAGTACGAAAGAGCCGCAGAAGAGCGTGGTCTAGGAACAAAGGGATAGGAAAGTACATTTGCTTCCTGTGCCCTTGTTGCCGCCTAACAACAGGTAGCAGCATAAAGCAGATGCGGCTGAAGTTCTTCCGGGCGACAGCTAACATCAATCGAGCAAGCGGGCTTCCCACAGAGCTACGGTCCTCTGGCAGTCTGAAAGCTTTGCGCACAAGCCGCTTGCTAAGCGCCTTCCTTTACCTTTTGGCAGTGCTCCTGCATGACCAGCCTGGGGCGTGAATGGTCACTACCCCGCACACACGTTTCGTTGTGCCCGTTGCCAAGTGCTCTGGAAGCGCTGTTTATGACGCAAGCTGAACGCCTCTTGCGCTTCCATTCTCAGAGCTCCTGAGTTAAGCAATCTGCGACACTTGGTGCGAATGCCAGAGGAAAACATTTCCACTGCGTCTGGCAGGGAGAAACTGTTCCTGGAGAACACCTTTGTCTGGAGCTTGCACCTGCACCTTACACACCCACGGATTTGCAGCACATTCAAATGCATGCCAAGCTCTTTCTTAGGCAAGTTGCAAGCTGCGTCAGAAGGATGCGCTTTTTGTCAGATGGAAGCAGCAGCACGCACCTTCGAGTTTGAGAAGTACGAAAGAGCCGCAGAAGAGCGTGGTCTAGGAACAAAGGGATAGGAAAGTACATTTGCTTCATGTGCCCTTGTTGCCGCCTAACAACAGGTAGCAGCATAAAGCAGATGCGGCTGAAGTTCTTCCGGGCGACAGCTAACATCAATCGAGCAAGCGGGCTTCCCACAGCTACGTTCCTCTGGCAGTCTGAAAGCTTTGCGCACAAGCCGCTTGCTAAGCACCTTCCTTTACCTTTTGGCAGTGCTCCTGCATGACCAGCCTGGGGCGTGAATGGTCACTACCTTGCACACACGTTTCGTTGTGCCCGTTGCCAAGCGCTCTGGAAGCGCTGTTTATGACGCAAGCTGAACGCCTCTTGCGCTTCCATTCTCAGAGCTCCTGAGTTAAGCAATCTGCGACACTTGGTGCGAATGCCAGAGGAAAACATTTCCACTGCGTCTGGCAGGGAGAAACTGTTCCTGGAGAACACGTTTATCTGGAGTTTGCACCTGCACCTTACACACCCACGGATTTGCAGCACATTCAAATGCATGCCAAGCTCTTTCCTTAGGCAAGTTGCAAGCTGCGTCAGAAGGATGCGCTTTTTGTCACATGGAAGCAGCAGCATGCACCTTTGAGTTTGAGAAGTACGAAAGAGCCACAGAAGAGCGTGGTCTAGGAACAAAGGGATAGGAAAGTACATTTGCTTCATGTGCCCTTGTTGCCGCCTAACAACAGGTAGCAGCATAAAGCAGATGCGGCTGAAGTTCTTCCGGGCGACAGCTAACATCAATCGAGCAAGCGGGCTTCCCACAGCTACGGTCCTCTGGCAGTCTGAAAGTTTTGCGCACAAGCCGCATGCAAAGCGCCTTCCTTTGCCTTTAGGCAGTGCTCGTGCATGACCAGCCTGGGGCGTGAATGGTCACTACCCCGCACACACGTTTCGTTGTGCCCGTTGCCAAGCGCTCTGGAAGCGCTGTTTATGACGCAAGCTGAACGCCTCTTGCGCTTCCATTCTCAGAGCTCCTGAGTTAAGCAATCTGCGACACTTGACGCGAATGCCAGAGGAAAACATTTCCACTGCGTCTGGCAGGGAGAAACTGTTCCTGGAGAACACCTTTGTCTGGAGCTTGCACCTGCACCTTACACACCCACGGATTTGCAGCACATTCAAATGCATGCCAAGCTCTTTCTTACGCAAGTTGCAAGCTGCGTCAGAAGGATGCGCTTTTTGTCAGATGGAAGCAGCAGCACGCACCTTCGAGTTTGAGAAGTACGAAAGAGCCGCAGAAGAGCGTGGTCTAGGGACAAAGGGAAAGGAAAGTACATTTGCTTCATGTGCCCTTGTTGCCGCCTAACAACAGGTAGCAGCATAAAGCAGATGCGGCTGAAGTTCTTCCGGGCGACAGCTAACATCAATCGAGCAAGCGGGCTTCCCACAGAGCTACGGTCCTCTGGCAGTCTGAAAGCTTTGCGCACAAGCCGCTTGCTAAGCGCCTTCCTTTACCTTTTGGCAGTGCTCGTGCATGACCAGCCTCGGGCGTGAATGGTCACTACCCCGCACACACGTTTCGTTGTGCCCGTTGCCAAGCGCTCTGGAAGCGCTGTTTATGACGCAAGCTGAACGCCTCTTGCGCTTCCATTCTCAGAGCTCCTGAGTTAAGCAATCTGCGACACTTGGTGCGAATGCCAGAGGAAAACATTTCCACTGCGTCTGGCAGGGAGAAACTGTTCCTGGAGAACACGTTTATCTGGAGCTTGCACCTGCACCTTACACACCCACGGATTTGCAGCACATTCAAATGCATGCCAAGCTCTTTCTTACGCAAGTTGCAAGCTGCGTCAGAAGGATGCGCTTTTTGTCAGATGGAAGCAGCAGCACGCACCTTCGAGTTTGAGAAGTACGAAAGAGCCGCAGAAGAGCGTGGTCTAGGAACAAAGGGATAGGAAAGTACATTTGCTTCATGTGCCCTTGTTGCCGCCTAACAACAGGTAGCAGCATAAAGCAGATGCGGCTGAAGTTCTTCGGGGCGACACCTAACATCAATCGAGCAAGCGGGCTTCCCACAGAGCTACGGTCCTCTGGCAGTCTGAAAGCTTTGCGCACAAGCCGCTTGCTAAGCGCCTTCCTTTACCTTTTGGCAGTGCTCGTGCATGACCAGCCTGGGGCGTGAATGGTCACTACCCCGCACAGACGTTTCGTTGTGCCCGTTGCCAAGTGCTCTGGAAGCGCTGTTTATGACGCAAGCTGAACGCCTCTTGCGCTTCCATTCTCAGAGCTCCTGAGTTAAGCAATCTGCGACACTTGGTGCGAATGCCAGAGGAAAACATTTCCACTGCGTCTGGCAGGGAGAAACTGTTCCTGGAGAACACCTTTGTCTGGAGCTTGCACCTGCACCTTACACACCCACGGATTTGCAGCACATTCAAATGCATGCCAAGCTCTTTCTTAGGCAAGTTGCAAGCTGCGTCAGAAGGATGCGCTTTTTGTCAGATGGAAGCAGCAGCACGCACCTTCGAGTTTGAGAAGTACGAAAGAGCCGCAGAAGAGCGTGGTCTAGGAACAAAGGGATAGGAAAGTACATTTGCTTCATGTGCCCTTGTTGCCGCCTAACAACAGGTAGCAGCATAAAGCAGATGCGGCTGAAGTTCTTCCGGGCGACAGCTAACATCAATCGAGCAAGCGGGCTTCCCACAGCTACGTTCCTCTGGCAGTCTGAAAGCTTTGCGCACAAGCCGCTTGCTAAGCACCTTCCTTTACCTTTTGGCAGTGCTCCTGCATGACCAGCCTGGGGCGTGAATGGTCACTACCTTGCACACACGTTTCGTTGTGCCCGTTGCCAAGCGCTCTGGAAGCGCTGTTTATGACGCAAGCCGAACGCCTCTTGCGCTTCCATTCTCAGAGCTCCTGAGTTAAGCAATCTGCGACACTTGGTGCGAATGCCAGAGGAAAACATTTCCACTGCGTCTGGCAGGGAGAAACTGTTCCTGGAGAACACGTTTATCTGGAGCTTGCACCTGCACCTTACACACCCACGGATTTGCAGCACATTCAAATGCATGCCAAGCTCTTTCTTACGCAAGTTGCAAGCTGCGTCAGAAGGATGCGCTTTTTGTCAGATGGAAGCAGCAGCACGCACCTTCGAGTTTGAGAAGTACGAAAGAGCCGCAGAAGAGCGTGGTCTAGGAACAAAGGGATAGGAAAGTACATTTGCTTCATGTGCCCTTGTTGCCGCCTAACAACAGGTAGCAGCATAAAGCAGATGCGGCTGAAGTTCTTCCGGGCGACAGCTAACATCAATCGAGCAAGCGGGCTTCCCACAGCTACAGTCCTCTGGCAGTCTGAAAGTTTTGCGCACAAGCCGCATGCAAAGCGCCTTCCTTTGCCTTTAGGCAGTGCTCGTGCATGACCAGCCTGGGGCGTGAATGGTCACTACCCCGCACACACGTTTCGTTGTGCCCGTTGCCAAGCGCTCTGGAAGCGCTGTTTATGACGCAAGCTGAACGCCTCTTGCGCTTCCATTCTCAGAGCTCCTGAGTTAAGCAATCTGCGACACTTGACGCGAATGCCAGAGGAAAACATTTCCACTGCGTCTGGCAGGGAGAAACTGTTCCTGGAGAACACCTTTGTCTGAAGCTTGCACCTGCACCTTACACACCCACGGATTTGCAGCACATTCAAATGCATGCCAAGCTCTTTCTTACGCAAGTTGCAAGCTGCGTCAGAAGGATGCGCTTTTTGTCAGATGGAAGCAGCAGCACGCACCTTCGAGTTTGAGAAGTACGAAAGAGCCGCAGAAGAGCGTGGTCTAGGGACAAAGGGATAGGAAAGTACATTTGCTTCATGTGCCCTTGTTGCCGCCTAACAACAGGTAGCAGCATAAAGCAGATGCGGCTGAAGTTCTTCCGGGCGACAGCTAACATCAATCGAGCAAGCGGGCTTCCCGTAGAGCTACGGTCCTCTGGCAGTCTGAAAGCTTTGCGCACAAGCCGCTTGCTAAGCGCCTTCCTTTACCTTTTGGCAGTGCTCGTGCATGACCAGCCTCGGGCGTGAATGGTCACTACCCCGCACACACGTTTCGTTGTGCCCGTTGCCAAGCGCTCTGGAAGCGCTGTTTATGACGCAAGCTGAACGCCTCTTGCGCTTCCATTCTCAGAGCTCCTGAGTTAAGCAATCTGCGACCCTTGGTGCGAATGCCAGAGGAAAACATTTCCACTGCGTCTGGCAGGGAGAAACTGTTCCTGGAGAACACGTTTATCTGGAGCTTGCACCTGCACCTTACACACCCACGGATTTGCAGCACATTCAAATGCATGCCAAGCTCTTTCTTACGCAAGTTGCAAGCTGCGTCAGAAGGATGCGCTTTTTGTCAGATGGAAGCAGCAGCACGCACCTTCGAGTTTGAGAAGTACGAAAGAGCCGCAGAAGAGCGTGGTCTAGGAACAAAGGGATAGGAAAGTACATTTGCTTCATGTGCCCTTGTTGCCGCCTAACAACAGGTAGCAGCATAAAGCAGATGCGGCTGAAGTTCTTCCGGGCGACAGCTAACATCAATCGAGCAAGCGGGCTTCCCACAGAGCTACGGTCCTCTGGCAGTCTGAAAGCTTTGCGCACAAGCCGCATGCAAAGCGCCTTCCTTTACCTTTTGGCAGTGCTCGTGCATGACCAGCCTGGGGCGTGAATCGTCACTACCCCGCACACACGTTTCGTTGTGCCCGTTGCCAAGCGCTCTGGAAGCGCTGTTTATGACGCAAGCTGAATGCATCTTGCGCTTCCATTCTCAGAGCTCCTGAGTTAAGCAATCTGCGACACTTGACGCGAATGCCAGAGGAAAACATTTCCACTGCGTCTGGCAGGGAGAAACTGTTCCTGGACAACACGTTTATCTGGAGCTTGCACCTGCACCTTACACACCCACGGATTTGCAGCACATTCAAATGCATGCCAAGCTCTTTCTTGCGCAAGTTGCAAGCTGCGTCAGAAGGATGCGCTTTTTGTCAGATGGAAGCAGCAGCACGCACCTTCGAGTTTGAGAAGTACGAAAGAGCCGCAGAAGAGCGTGGTCTAGGAACAAAGGGATAGGAAAGTACATTTGCTTCATGTGCCCTTGTTGCCGCCTAACAACAGGGAGCAGCATAAAGCAGATGCGGCTGAAGTTCTTCCGGGCGACAGCTAACATCAATCGAGCAAGCGGGCTTCCCACAGCTACGGTCCTCTGGCAGTCTGAAAGCTTTGCGCACAAGCCGCATGCAAAGCGCCTTCCTTTACCTTTTGGCAGTGCTCGTGCATGACCAGCCTGGGGCGTGAATGGTCACTACCCCGCACACACGTTTCGTTGTGCCCGTTGCCAAGCGCTCTGGAAGCGCTGTTTATGACGCAAGCGGAACGCCTCTTGCGCTTCCATTCTCAGAGCTCCTGAGTTAAGCAATCTGCGACCCTTGGTGCGAATGCCAAAGGAAAACATTTCCACTGCGTCTGGCAGGGAGAAACTGTTCCTGGAGAACACCTTTGTCTGGAGCTTGCACCTGCACCTTACACACCCACGGATTTGCAGCACATTCAAATGCATGCCAAGCTCTTTCTTACGCAAGTTGCAAGCTGCGTCAGAAGGATGCGCTTTTTGTCAGATGGAAGCAGCAGCACGCACCTTCGAGTTTGAGAAGTACGAAAGAGCCGCAGAAGAGCGTGGTCTAGGAACAAAGGGATAGGAAAGTACATTTGCTTCATGTGCCCTTGTTGCCGCCTAACAACAGGTAGCAGCATAATGCAGATGCGGCTGAAGTTCTTCCGGGCGACAGCTAACATCAATCGAGCAAGCGGGCTTCCCACAGAGCTACGGTCCTCTGGCAGTCTGAATGTTTTCCGCACAAGCCGCATGCAAAGCGCCTTCCTTTACCTTTTGGCAGTGCTCGTGCATGACCAGCCTGGGGCGTGAATGGTCACTACCCCGCACACACGTTTCGTTGTGCCCGTTGCCAAGTGCTCTGGAAGCGCTGTTTATGATGCAAGCTGAACGCCTCTTGCGCTTCCATTCTCAGAGCTCCTGAGTTAAGCAATCTGCGACACTTGGTGCGAATGCCAGAGGAAAACATTTCCACTGCGTCTGGCAGGGAGAAACTGTTCCTGGAGAACACGTTTATCTGGAGCTTGCACCTGCACCTTACACACCCACGGATTTGCAGCACATTCAAATGCATGCCAAGCTCTTTCTCACGCAAGTTGCAAGCTGCGTCAGAAGGATGCGCTTTTTGTCAGATGGAAGCAGCAGCATGCACCTTCGAGTTTGAGAAGTACGAAAGAGCCGCAGAAGAGCGTGGTCTAGGAACAAAGGGATAGGAAATTACATTTGCTTCATGTGCCCTTGTTGCCGCCTAACAACAGGTAGCAGCATAAAGCAGATGCGGCTGAAGTTCTTCCGGGCGACAGCTAACATCAATCCAGAAGCGGGCTTCCCACAGCTACGTTCCTCTGGCAGTCTGAAAGCCTTGTGCACAAGCCGCTTGCTAAGCGCCTTCCTTTACCTTTTGGCAGTGCTCGTGCATGACCAGCCTCGGGCGTGAATGGTCACTACCCCGCACACACGTTTCGTTGTGCCCGTTGCCAAGCGCTCTGGAAGCGCTGTTTATGACGCAAGCTGAACGCCTCTTGCGCTTCCATTCTCAGAGCTCCTGAGTTAAGCAATCTGCGACACTTGGTGCGAATGCCAGAGGAAAACATTTCCACTGCGTCTGGCAGGGAGAAACTGTACCTGGAGAACACGTTTATCTGGAGCTCGCACCTGCACCTTACACACCCACGGATTTGCAGCACATTCAAATGCATGCCAAGCTCTTTCTTACGCAAGTTGCAAGCTGCGTCAGAAGGATGCTCTTTTTGTCAGATGGAAGCAGCAGCACGCACCTTCGAGTTTGAGAAGTACGAAAGAGCCGCAGAAGAGCGTGGTCTAGGAACAAAGGGATAGGAAAGTACATTTGCTTCATGTGCCCTTGTTGCCGCCTATCAACAGGTAGCAGCATAAAGCAGATGCGGCTGAAGTTCTTCCGGGCGACAGCTAACATCAATCGAGCAAGTGGGCTTCCCACAGCTACGGTCCTCTGGCAGTCTGAATGTTTTCCGCACAAGCCGCTTGCAAAGCGGCTTCCTTTACCTTTTGGCAGTGCTCGTGCATGACCAGCCTCGGGCGTGAATCGTCACTACCCCGCACACACGTTTCGTTGTGCCCGTTGCCCAAGCGCTCTGGAAGCGCTGTTTATAACGCAAGCTGAACGCCTCTTGGGCTTCCATTCTCAGAGCTCCTGAGTTAAGCAATCTGCGACACTTGACGCGAATGCCAGAGGAAAACATTTCCACTGCGTCTGGCAGGGAGAAACTGTTCCTGGAGAACACCTTTGTCTGGAGCTTGCACCTGCACCTTACACACCCACGGATTTGCAGCACATTCAAATGCATGCCAAGCTCTTTCTTACGCAAGTTGCAAGCTGCATCAGAAGGATGCGCTTTTTGTCAGATGGAAGCAGCAGCACGCACCTTCGAGTTTGAGAAGTACGAAAGAGCCGCAGAAGAGCGTGGTCTAGGAACAAAGGGATAGGAAAGTACATTTGCTTCATGTGCCCTTGTTGCCGCCTATCAACAGGTAGCAGCATAATGCAGATGCGGCTGAAGTTCTTCCGGGCGACAGCTAACATCAATCGAGCAAGCGGGCTTCCCACAGAGCTACGGTCCTCTGGCAGTCTGAATGTTTTCCGCACAAGCCGCATGCAAAGCGCCTTCCTTTACCTTTTGGCAGTGCTCGTGCATGACCAGCCTGGGGCGTGAATGGTCACTACCCCGCACACACGTTTCGTTGTGCCCGTTGCCAAGTGCTCTGGAAGCGCTGTTTATAACGCAAGCTGAACGCCTCTTGCGCTTCCATTCTCAGAGCTCCTGAGTTAAGCAATCTGCGACCCTTGGTGCGAATGCCAGAGGAAAACATTTCCACTGCGTCTGGCAGGGAGAAACTGTTCCTGGAGAACACGTTTATCTGGAGCTTGCACCTGCACCTTACACACCCACGGATTTGCAGCACATTCAAATGCATGCCAAGCTCTTTCTTACGCAAGTTGCAAGCTGCGTCAGAAGGATGCGCTTTTTGTCACATGGAAGCAGCAGCACGCACCTTCGAGTTTGAGAAGTACGAAAGAGCCGCAGAAGAGCGTGGTCTAGGAACAAAGGGATAGGAAAGTACATTTGCTTCATGTGCCCTTGTTGCCGCCTATCAACAGGTAGCAGCATAATGCAGATGCGGCTGAAGTTCTTCCGGGCGACAGCTAACATCAATCGAGCAAGCGGGCTTCCCACAGAGCTACGGTCCTCTGGCAGTCTGAATGTTTTCCGCACAAGCCGCATGCAAAGCGCCTTCCTTTACCTTTTGGCAGTGCTTGTGCATTACCAGCCTGGGGCGTGAATGGTCACTACCCCGCACACACGTTTCGTTGTGCCCGTTGCCAAGTGCTCTGGAAGCGCTGTTTATAACGCAAGCTGAACGCCTCTTGCGCTTCCATTCTCAGAGCTCCTGAGTTAAGCAATCTGCGACCCTTGGTGCGAATGCCAGAGGAAAACATTTCCACTGCGTCTGGCAGGGAGAAACTGTTCCTGGAGAACACCTTTGTCTGGAGCTTGCACCTGCACCTTACACACCCACGGATTTGCAGCACATTCAAATGCATGCCAAGCTCTTTCTTACGCAAGTTGCAAGCTGCGTCAGAAGGATGCGCTTTTTGTCAGATGGAAGCAGCAGCACGCACCTTCGAGTTTGAGAAGTACGAAAGAGCCGCAGAAGAGCGTGGTCTAGGAACAAAGGGATAGGAAAGTACATTTGCTTCATGTGCCCTTGTTGCCGCCTAACAACAGGTAGCAGCATAAAGCAGATGCGACTGAAGTTCTTCCGGGCGACAGCTAACATCAATCGAGCAAGCGGGCTTCCCACAGCTACGGTCCTCTGGCAGTCTGAAAGCTTTGCGCACAAGCCGCATGCAAAGCGCCTTCCTTTACCTTTAGGCAGTGCTCGTGCATGACCAGCCTGGGGCGTGAATGGTCACTACCCCGCACACACGTTTCGTTGTGCCCGTTGCCAAGTGCTCTGGAAGCGCTGTTTATAACGCAAGCTGAACGCCTCTTGCGCTTCCATTCTCAGAGCTCCTGAGTTAAGCAATCTGCGACCCTTGGTGCGAATGCCAGAGGAAAACATTTCCACTGCGTCTGGCAGGGAGAAACTGTTCCTGGAGAACACGTTTATCTGGAGCTTGCACCTGCACCTTACACACCCACGGATTTGCAGCACATTCAAATGCATGCCAAGCTCTTTCTTACGCAAGTTGCAAGCTGCATCAGAAGGATGCGCTTTTTGTCAGATGGAAGCAGCAGCACGCACCTTCGAGTTTGAGAAGTACGAAAGAGCCGCAGAAGAGCGTGGTCTAGGAACAAAGGGATAGGAAATTACATTTGCTTCATGTGCCCTTGTTGCCGCCTAACAACAGGTAGCAGCATAAAGCAGATGCGGCTGAAGTTCTTCCGGGCGACAGCTAACATCAATCCAGAAGCGGGCTTCCCACAGCTACGTTCCCCTGGCAGTCTGAAAGCCTTGTGCACAAGCCGCTTGCTAAGCGCCTTCCTTTACCTTTTGGCAGTGCTCGTGCATGACCAGCCTCGGGCGTGAATGGTCACTACCCCGCACACACGTTTCGTTGTGCCCGTTGCCAAGCGCTCTGGAAGCGCTGTTTATGACGCAAGCTGAACGCCTCTTGCGCTTCCATTCTCAGAGCTCCTGAGTTAAGCAATCTGCGACCCTTGGTGCGAATGCCAGAGGAAAACATTTCCACTGCGTCTGGCAGGGAGAAACTGTACCTGGAGAACACGTTTATCTGGAGCTCGCACCTGCACCTTACACACCCACGGATTTGCAGCACATTCAAATGCATGCCAAGCTCTTTCTTACGCAAGTTGCAAGCTGCGTCAGAAGGATGCTCTTTTTGTCAGATGGAAGCAGCAGCACGCACCTTCGAGTTTGAGAAGTACGAAAGAGCCGCAGAAGAGCGTGGTCTAGGAACAAAGGGATAGGAAAGTACATTTGCTTCATGTGCCCTTGTTGCCGCCTATCAACAGGTAGCAGCATAAAGCAGATGCGGCTGAAGTTCTTCCGGGCGACAGCTAACATCAATCGAGCAAGCGGGCTTCCCACAGCTACGGTCCTCTGGCAGTCTGAATGTTTTCCGCACAAGCCGCTTGCAAAGCGGCTTCCTTTACCTTTTGGCAGTGCTCGTGCATGACCAGCCTCGGGCGTGAATCGTCACTACCCCGCACACACGTTTCGTTGTGCCCGTTGCCCAAGCGCTCTGGAAGCGCTGTTTATAACGCAAGCTGAACGCCTCTTGGGCTTCCATTCTCAGAGGTCCTGAGTTAAGCAATCTGCGACACTTGTTGCGAATGCCAGAGGAAAACATTTCCACTGCGTCTGGCAGGGAGAAACTGTTCCTGGAGAACACCTTTGTCTGGAGCTTGCACCTGCACCTTACACACCCACGGATTTGCAGCACATTCAAATGCATGCCAAGCTCTTTCTTACGCAAGTTGCAAGCTGCATCAGAAGGATGCGCTTTTTGTCAGATGGAAGCAGAAGCACGCACCTTCGAGTTTGAGAAGTACGAAAGAGCCGCAGAAGAGCGTGGTCTAGGAACAAAGGGATAGGAAAGTACATTTGCTTCATGTGCCCTTGTTGACGCCTATCAACAGGTAGCAGCATAAAGCAGATGCGGCTGAAGTTCTTCCGGGCGACAGCTAACATCAATCGAGCAAGCGGGCTTCCCACAGAGCTACGGTCCTCTGGCAGTCTGAATGTTTTCCGCACAAGCCGCATGCAAAGCGCCTTCCTTTACCTTTTGGCAGTGCTCGTGCATGACCAGCCTGGGGCGTGAATGGTCACTACCCCGCACACACGTTTCGTTGTGCCCGTTGCCAAGTGCTCTGGAAGCGCTGTTTATAACGCAAGCTGAACGCCTCTTGCGCTTCCATTCTCAGAGCTCCTGAGTTAAGCAATCTGCGACCCTTGGTGCGAATGCCAGAGGAAAACATTTCCACTGCGTCTGGCAGGGAGAAACTGTTCCTGGAGAACACGTTTATCTGGAGCTTGCACCTGCACCTTACACACCCACGGATTTGCAGCACATTCAAATGCATGCCAAGCTCTTTCTTACGCAAGTTGCAAGCTGCGTCAGAAGGATGCGCTTTTTGTCAGATGGAAGCAGCAGCATGCACCTTCGAGTTTGAGAAGTACGAAAGAGCCGCAGAAGAGCGTGGTCTAGGAACAAAGGGATAGGAAATTACATTTGCTTCATGTGCCCTTGTTGCCGCCTAACAACAGGTAGCAGCATAAAGCAGATGCGGCTGAAGTTCTTCCGGGCGACAGCTAACATCAATCGAGCAAGCGGGCTTCCCACAGCTACGGTCCTCTGGCAGTCTGAAAGCTTTGCGCACAAGCCGCTTGCTAAGCGCCTTCCTTTACCTTTAGGCAGTGCTCGTGCCTGACCAGCCTCGGGCGTGAATGGTCACTACCCCGCACACACGTTTCGTTGTGCCCGTTGCCAAGCGCTCTGGAAGCGCTGTTTATGACGCAAGCTGAACGCCTCTTGCGCTTCCATTCTCAGAGCTCCTGAGTTAAGCAATCTGCGACCCTTGGTGCGAATGCCAGAGGAAAACATTTCCACTGCGTCTGGCAGGGAGAAACTGTTCCTGGAGAACACCTTTGTCTGGAGCTTGCACCTGCATCTTACACACCCACGGATTTGCAGCACATTCAAATGCATGCCAAGCTCTTTCTTACGCAAGTTGCAAGCTGCGTCAGAAGGATGCGCTTTTTGTCAGATGGAAGCAGCAGCACACACCTTCGAGTTTGAGACGTACGAAAGAGCCGCAGAAGAGCGTGGTCTAGGAACAAAGGGATAGGAAAGTACATTTGCTTCATGTGCCCTTGTTGCCGCCTAACAACAGGTAGCAGCATAATGCAGATGCGGCTGAAGTTCTTCCGGACGACAGCTAACATCAATCGAGCAAGCGGGCTTCCCACAGCTACGGTCCTCTGGCAGTCTGAAAGCCTTGCGCACTAGCCGCTTGCTAAGCGCCTTCCTTTACCTTTTGGCAGTGCTCCTGCATGACCAGCCTGGGGCGTGAATGGTCACTACCCCGCACACACGTTTCGTTGTGCCCATTGCCAAGCGCTCTGGAAGCGCTGTTTATGACGCAAGCTGAACGCCTCTTGCGCTTCCATTCTCAGAGCTCCTGAGTTAAGCAATCTGCGACCCTTGGTGCGAATGCCAGAGGAAAACATTTCCACTGCGTCTGGCAGGGAGAAACTGTTCCTGGAGAACACGTTTATCTGGAGCTTGCACCTGCACCTTACACACCCACGGATTTGCAGCACATTCAAATGCATGCCAAGCTCTTTCTTACGCAAGTTGCAAGCTGCGTCAGAAGGATGCGCTTTTTGTCAGATGGAAGCAGCAGCACGCACCTTCGAGTTTGAGAAGTACGAAAGAGCCGCAGAAGAGCGTGGTCTAGGAACAAAGGGATAGGAAATTACATTTGCTTCATGTGCCCTTGTTGCCGCCTAACAACAGGTAGCAGCATAAAGCAGATGCGGCTGAAGTTCTTCCGGGCGACAGCTAACATCAATCCAGAAGCGGGCTTCCCACAGCTACGGTCCTCTGGCAGTCTGAAAGCCTTGTGCACAAGCCGCTTTCTAAGCGCCTTCCTTTACCTTTTGGCAGTGCTCGTGCATGACCAGCCTCGGGCGTGAATGGTCACTACCCCGCACACACGTTTCGTCGTGCCCGTTGCCAAGCGCTCTGGAAGCGCTGTTTATGACACAAGCTGAGCGCCTCTTGCGCTTCCATTCTCAGAGCTCCTGAGTTAAGCAATCTGCGACACTTGGTGCGAATGCCAGAGGAAAACATTTCCACTGCGTCTGGCAGGGAGAAACTGTACCTGGAGAACACGTTTATCTGGAGCTCGCACCTGCACCTTACACACCCACGGATTTGCAGCACATTCAAATGCATGCCAAGCTCTTTCTTACGCAAGTTGCAAGCTGCGTCAGAAGGATGCTGTTTTTGTCAGATGGAAGCAGCAGCACGCACCTTCGAGTTTGAGAAGTACGAAAGAGCCGCAGAAGAGCGTGGTCTAGGAACAAAGGGATAGGAAAGTACATTTGCTTCATGTGCCCTTGTTGACGCCTAACAACAGGTAGCAGCATAATGCAGATGCGGCTGAAGTTCTTCCGGGCGACAGCTAACATCAATCGAGCAAGCGGGCTTCCCACAGAGCTACGGTCCTCTGGCAGTCTGAATGTTTTCCGCACAAGCCGCATGCAAAGCGCCTTCCTTTACCTTTTGGCAGTGCTTGTGCATGACCAGCCTGGGGCGTGAATGGTCACTACCCCGCACACACGTTTCGTTGTGCCCGTTGCCAAGTGCTCTGGAAGCGCTGTTTATAACGCAAGCTGAACGCCTCTTGCGCTTCCATTCTCAGAGCTCCTGAGTTAAGCAATCTGCGACCCTTGGTGCGAATGCCAGAGGAAAACATTTCCACTGCGTCTGGCAGGGAGAAACTGTTCCTGGAGAACACGTTTATCTGGAGCTTGCACCTGCACCTTACACACCCACGGATTTGCAGCACATTCAAATGCATGCCAAGCTCTTTCTTACGCAAGTTGCAAGCTGCGTCAGAAGGATGCGCTTTTTGTCAGATGGAAGCAGCAGCATGCACCTTCGAGTTTGAGAAGTACGAAAGAGCCGCAGAAGAGCGTGGTCTAGGAACAAAGGGATAGGAAAGTACATTTGCTTCATGTGCCCTTGTTGCCGCCTAACAACAGGTAGCAGCATAATGCAGATGCGGCTGAAGTTCTTCCGGGCGACAGCTAACATCAATCGAGCAAGCGGGCTTCCCACAGAGCTACGGTCCTCTGGCAGTCTGAATGTTTTCCGCACAAGCCGCATGCAAAGCGCCTTCCTTTACCTTTTGGCAGTGCTCGTGCATGACCAGCCTGGGGCGTGAATGGTCACTACCCCGCACACACGTTTCGTTGTGCCCGTTGCCAAGTGCTCTGGAAGCGCTGTTTATGATGCAAGCTGAAGGCCTCTTGCGCTTCCATTCTCAGAGCTCCTGAGTTAAGCAATCTGCGACCCTTGGTGCGAATGCCAGAGGAAAACATTTCCACTGCGTCTGGCAGGGAGAAACTGTTCCTGGAGAACACGTTTATCTGGAGCTTGCACCTGCACCTTACACACCCACGGATTTGCAGCACATTCAAATGCATGCCAAGCTCTTTCTCACGCAAGTTGCAAGCTGCGTCAGAAGGATGCGCTTTTTGTCAGATGGAAGCAGCAGCATGCACCTTCGAGTTTGAGAAGTACGAAAGAGCCGCAGAAGAGCGTGGTCTAGGAACAAAGGGATAGGAAATTACATTTGCTTCATGTGCCATTGTTGCCGCCTAACAACAGGTAGCAGCATAAAGCAGATGCGGCTGAAGTTCTTCCGGGCGACAGCTAACATCAATCGAGCAAGCGGGCTTCCCACAGCTACGGTCCTCTGGCAGTCTGAAAGCTTTGCGCACAAGCCGCATGCAAAGCGCCTTCCTTTACCTTTAGGCAGTGCTCGTGCATGACCAGCCTGGGGCGTGAATGGTCACTACCCCGCACACACGTTTCGTTGTGCCCGTTGCCAAGTGCTCTGGAAGCGCTGTTTATAACGCAAGCTGAACGCCTCTTGCGCTTCCATTCTCAGAGCTCCTGAGTTAAGCAATCTGCGACCCTTGGTGCGAATGCCAGAGGAAAACATTTCCACTGCGTCTGGCAGGGAGAAACTGTTCCTGGAGAACACGTTTATCTGGAGCTTGCACCTGCACCTTACACACCCACGGATTTGCAGCACATTCAAATGCATGCCAAGCTCTTTCTTACGCAAGTTGCAAGCTGCATCAGAAGGATGCGCTTTTTGTCAGATGGAAGCAGCAGCACGCACCTTCGAGTTTGAGAAGTACGAAAGAGCCGCAGAAGAGCGTGGTCTAGGAACAAAGGGATAGGAAATTACATTTGCTTCATGTGCCCTTGTTGCCGCCTAACAACAGGTAGCAGCATAAAGCAGATGCGGCTGAAGTTCTTCCGGGCGACAGCTAACATCAATCCAGAAGCGGGCTTCCCACAGCTACGTTCCTCTGGCAGTCTGAAAGCCTTGTGCACAAGCCGCTTGCTAAGCGCCTTCCTTTACCTTTTGGCAGTGCTTGTGCATGACCAGCCTGGGGCGTGAATGGTCACTACCCCGCACACACGTTTCGTTGTGCCCGTTGCCAAGCGCTCTGGAAGCGCTGTTTATGACGCAAGCTGAACGCCTCTTGCGCTTCCATTCTCAGAGCTCCTGAGTTAAGCAATCTGCGACCCTTGGTGCGAATGCCAGAGGAAAACATTTCCACTGCGTCTGGCAGGGAGAAACTGTACCTGGAGAACACGTTTATCTGGAGCTCGCACCTGCACCTTACACACCCACGGATTTGCAGCACATTCAAATGCATGCCAAGCTCTTTCTTATGCAAGTTGCAAGCTGCGTCAGAAGGATGCTCTTTTTGTCAGATGGAAGCAGCAGCACGCACCTTCGAGTTTGAGAAGTACGAAAGAGCCGCAGAAGAGCGTGGTCTAGGAACAAAGGGATAGGAAAGTACATTTGCTTCATGTGCCCTTGTTGACGCCTATCAACAGGTAGCAGCATAAAGCAGATGCGGCTGAAGTTCTTCCGGGCGACAGCTAACATCAATCGAGCAAGCGGGCTTCCCACAGCTACGGTCCTCTGGCAGTCTGAATGTTTTCCGCACAAGCCGCTTGCAAAGCGGCTTCCTTTACCTTTTGGCAGTGCTCGTGCATGACCAGCCTCGGGCGTGAATGGTCACTACCCCGCACACACGTTTCGTTGTGCCCGTTGCCCAAGCGCTCTGGAAGCGCTGTTTATAACGCAAGCTGAACGCCTCTTGGGCTTCCATTCTCAGAGGTCCTGAGTTAAGCAATCTGCGACACTTGGTGCGAATGCCAGAGGAAAACATTTCCACTGCGTCTGGCAGGGAGAAACTGTTCCTGGAGAACACCTTTGTCTGGAGCTTGCACCTGCATCTTACACACCCACGGATTTGCAGCACATTCAAATGCATGCCAAGCTCTTTCTTACGCAAGTTGCAAGCTGCGTCAGAAGGATGCGCTTTTTGTCAGATGGAAGCAGCAGCACACACCTTCGAGTTTGAGAAGTACGAAAGAGCCGCAGAAGAGCGTGGTCTAGGAACAAAGGGATAGGAAAGTACATTTGCTTCATGTGCCATTGTTGCCGCCTAACAACAGGTAGCAGCATAATGCAGATGCGGCTGAAGTTCTTCCGGGCGACAGCTAACATCAATCGAGCAAGCGGGCTTCCCACAGCTACGGTCCTCTGGCAGTCTGAAAGCCTTGCGCACAAGCCGCTTGCTAAGCGCCTTCCTTTACCTTTTGGCAGTGCTCCTGCATGACCAGCCTGGGGCGTGAATGGTCACTACCCCGCACACACGTTTCGTTGTGCCCGTTGCCAAGCGCTCTGGAAGCGCTGTTTATAACGCAAGCTGAACGCCTCTTGCGCTTCCATTCTCAGAGCTCCTGAGTTAAGCAATCTGCGACACTTGGTGCGAATGCCAGAGGAAAACATTTCCACTGCGTCTGGCAGGGAGAAACTGTTCCTGGAGAACACGTTTATCTGGAGCTTGCACCTGCACCTTACACACCCACGGATTTGCAGCACATTCAAATGCATGCCAAGCTCTTTCTTAGGCAAGTTGCAAGCTGCGTCAGAAGGATGCGCTTTTTGTCAGATGGAAGCAGCAGCACGCACCTTCGAGTTTGAGAAGTACGAAAGAGCCGCAGAAGAGCGTGGTCTAGGAACAAAGGGATAGGAAAGTACATTTGCTTCATGTGCCCTTGTTGCCGCCTAACAACAGGTAGCAGCATAAAGCAGATGCGGCTGAAGTTCTTCCGGGCGACAGCTAACATCAATCGAGCAAGCGAGCTTCCCACAGCTACGGTCCTCTGGCAGTCTGAATGTTTTCCGCACAAGCCGCATGCAAAGCGCCTTCCTTTACCTTTTGGCAGTGCTTGTGCATTACCAGCCTGGGGCGTGAATGGTCACTACCCCGCACACACGTTTCGTCGTGCCCGTTGCCAAGCGCTCTGGAAGCGCTGTTTATGACACAAGCTGAGCGCCTCTTGCGCTTCCATTCTCAGAGCTCCTGAGTTAAGCAATCTGCGACACTTGGTGCGAATGCCAGAGGAAAACATTTCCACTGCGTCTGGCAGGGAGAAACTGTACCTGGAGAACACGTTTATCTGGAGCTCGCACCTGCACCTTACACACCCACGGATTTGCAGCACATTCAAATGCATGCCAAGCTCTTTCTTACGCAAGTTGCAAGCTGCGTCAGAAGGATGCTCTTTTTGTCAGATGGAAGCAGCAGCACGCACCTTCGAGTTTGAGAAGTACGAAAGAGCCGCAGAAGAGCGTGGTCTAGGAACAAAGGGATAGGAAAGTACATTTGCTTCATGTGCCCTTGTTGACGCCTAACAACAGGTAGCAGCATAATGCAGATGCGGCTGAAGTTCTTCCGGGCGACAGCTAACATCAATCGAGCAAGCGGGCTTCCCACAGAGCTACGGTCCTCTGGCAGTCTGAATGTTTTCCGCACAAGCCGCATGCAAAGCGCCTTCCTTTACCTTTTGGCAGTGCTTGTGCATGACCAGCCTGGGGCGTGAATGGTCACTACCCCGCACACACGTTTCGTTGTGCCCGTTGCCAAGTGCTCTGGAAGCGCTGTTTATAACGCAAGCTGAACGCCTCTTGCGCTTCCATTCTCAGAGCTCCTGAGTTAAGCAATCTGCGAGCCTTGGTGCGAATGCCAGAGGAAAACATTTCCACTGCGTCTGGCAGGGAGAAACTGTTCCTGGAGAACACGTTTATCTGGAGCTTGCACCTGCACCTTACACACCCACGGATTTGCAGCACATTCAAATGCATGCCAAGCTCTTTCTTACGCAAGTTGCAAGCTGCGTCAGAAGGATGCGCTTTTTGTCAGATGGAAGCAGCAGCATGCACCTTCGAGTTTGAGAAGTACGAAAGAGCCGCAGAAGAGCGTGGTCTAGGAACAAAGGGATAGGAAATTACATTTGCTTCATGTGCCATTGTTGCCGCCTAACAACAGGTAGCAGCATAAAGCAGATGCGGCTGAAGTTCTTCCGGGCGACAGCTAACATCAATCGAGCAAGCGGGCTTCCCACAGCTACGGTCCTCTGGCAGTCTGAAAGCTTTGCGCACAAGCCGCATGCAAAGCGCCTTCCTTTACCTTTAGGCAGTGCTCGTGCATGACCAGCCTCGGGCGTGAATGGTCACTACCCCGCACACACGTTTCGTTGTGCCCGTTGCCAAGCGCTCTGGAAGCGCTGTTTATGACGCAAGCTGAACGCCTCTTGCGCTTCCATTCTCAGAGCTCCTGAGTTAAGCAATCTGCGACCCTTGGTGCGAATGCCAAAGGAAAACATTTCCACTGCGTCTGGCAGGGAGAAACTGTTCCTCGAGAACACCTTTGTCTGGAGCTTGCACCTGCACCTTACACACCCACGGATTTGCAGCACATTCAAATGCATGCCAAGCTCTTTCTTACGCAAGTTGCAAGCTGCGTCAGAAGGATGCGCTTTTTGTCAGATGGAAGCAGCAGCACGCACCTTCGAGTTTGAGAAGTACGAAAGAGCCGCAGAAGAGCGTGGTCTAGGAACAAAGGGATAGGAAAGTACATTTGCTTCATGTGCCCTTGTTGCCGCCTAACAACAGGTAGCAGCATAATGCAGATGCGGCTGAAGTTCTTCCGGGCGACAGCTAACATCAATCGAGCAAGCGGGCTTCCCACAGAGCTACGGTCCTCTGGCAGTCTGAATGTTTTCCGCACAAGCCGCATGCAAAGCGCCTTCCTTTACCTTTTGGCAGTGCTCGTGCATGACCAGCCTGGGGCGTGAATGGTCACTACCCCGCACACACGTTTCGTTGTGCCCGTTGCCAAGTGCTCTGGAAGCGCTGTTTATGATGCAAGCTGAAGGCCTCTTGCGCTTCCATTCTCAGAGCTCCTGAGTTAAGCAATCTGCGACCCTTGGTGCGAATGCCAGAGGAAAACATTTCCACTGCGTCTGGCAGGGAGAAACTGTTCCTGGAGAACACGTTTATCTGGAGCTTGCACCTGCACCTTACACACCCACGGATTTGCAGCACATTCAAATGCATGCCAAGCTCTTTCTCACGCAAGTTGCAAGCTGCGTCAGAAGGATGCGCTTTTTGTCAGATGGAAGCAGCAGCATGCACCTTCGAGTTTGAGAAGTACGAAAGAGCCGCAGAAGAGCGTGGTCTAGGAACAAAGGGATAGGAAATTACATTTGCTTCATGTGCCATTGTTGCCGCCTAACAACAGGTAGCAGCATAAAGCAGATGCGGCTGAAGTTCTTCCGGGCGACAGCTAACATCAATCGAGCAAGCGGGCTTCCCACAGCTACGGTCCTCTGGCAGTCTGAAAGCTTTGCGCACAAGCCGCATGCAAAGCGCCTTCCTTTACCTTTAGGCAGTGCTCGTGCATGACCAGCCTGGGGCGTGAATGGTCACTACCCCGCACACACGTTTCGTTGTGCCCGTTGCCAAGTGCTCTGGAAGCGCTGTTTATAACGCAAGCTGAACGCCTCTTGCGCTTCCATTCTCAGAGCTCCTGAGTTAAGCAATCTGCGACCCTTGGTGCGAATGCCAGAGGAAAACATTTCCACTGCGTCTGGCAGGGAGAAACTGTTCCTGGAGAACACGTTTATCTGGAGCTTGCACCTGCACCTTACACACCCACGGATTTGCAGCACATTCAAATGCATGCCAAGCTCTTTCTTACGCAAGTTGCAAGCTGCATCAGAAGGATGCGCTTTTTGTCAGATGGAAGCAGCAGCACGCACCTTCGAGTTTGAGAAGTACGAAAGAGCCGCAGAAGAGCGTGGTCTAGGAACAAAGGGATAGGAAATTACATTTGCTTCATGTGCCCTTGTTGCCGCCTAACAACAGGTAGCAGCATAAAGCAGATGCGGCTGAAGTTCTTCCGGGCGACAGCTAACATCAATCCAGAAGCGGGCTTCCCACAGCTACGTTCCTCTGGCAGTCTGAAAGCCTTGTGCACAAGCCGCTTGCTAAGCGCCTTCCTTTACCTTTTGGCAGTGCTTGTGCATGACCAGCCTGGGGCGTGAATGGTCACTACCCCGCACACACGTTTCGTTGTGCCCGTTGCCAAGCGCTCTGGAAGCGCTGTTTATGACGCAAGCTGAACGCCTCTTGCGCTTCCATTCTCAGAGCTCCTGAGTTAAGCAATCTGCGACCCTTGGTGCGAATGCCAGAGGAAAACATTTCCACTGCGTCTGGCAGGGAGAAACTGTACCTGGAGAACACGTTTATCTGGAGCTCGCACCTGCACCTTACACACCCACGGATTTGCAGCACATTCAAATGCATGCCAAGCTCTTTCTTATGCAAGTTGCAAGCTGCGTCAGAAGGATGCTCTTTTTGTCAGATGGAAGCAGCAGCACGCACCTTCGAGTTTGAGAAGTACGAAAGAGCCGCAGAAGAGCGTGGTCTAGGAACAAAGGGATAGGAAAGTACATTTGCTTCATGTGCCCTTGTTGACGCCTATCAACAGGTAGCAGCATAAAGCAGATGCGGCTGAAGTTCTTCCGGGCGACAGCTAACATCAATCGAGCAAGCGGGCTTCCCACAGCTACGGTCCTCTGGCAGTCTGAATGTTTTCCGCACAAGCCGCTTGCAAAGCGGCTTCCTTTACCTTTTGGCAGTGCTCGTGCATGACCAGCCTCGGGCGTGAATGGTCACTACCCCGCACACACGTTTCGTTGTGCCCGTTGCCCAAGCGCTCTGGAAGCGCTGTTTATAACGCAAGCTGAACGCCTCTTGGGCTTCCATTCTCAGAGGTCCTGAGTTAAGCAATCTGCGACACTTGGTGCGAATGCCAGAGGAAAACATTTCCACTGCGTCTGGCAGGGAGAAACTGTTCCTGGAGAACACCTTTGTCTGGAGCTTGCACCTGCACCTTACACACCCACGGATTTGCAGCACATTCAAATGCATGCCAAGCTCTTTCTTACGCAAGTTGCAAGCTGCATCAGAAGGATGCGCTTTTTGTCAGATGGAAGCAGCAGCACGCACCTTCGAGTTTGAGAAGTACGAAAGAGCCGCAGAAGAGCGTGGTCTAGGAACAAAGGGATAGGAAAGTACATTTGCTTCATGTGCCCTTGTTGACGCCTATCAACAGGTAGCAGCATAAAGCAGATGCGGCTGAAGTTCTTCCGGGCGACAGCTAACATCAATCGAGCAAGCGGGCTTCCCACAGAGCTACGGTCCTCTGGCAGTCTGAATGTTTTCCGCACAAGCCGCATGCAAAGCGCCTTCCTTTACCTTTTGGCAGTGCTCGTGCATGACCAGCCTGGGGCGTGAATGGTCACTACCCCGCACACACGTTTCGTTGTGCCCGTTGCCAAGTGCTCTGGAAGCGCTGTTTATAACGCAAGCTGAACGCCTCTTGCGCTTCCATTCTCAGAGCTCCTGAGTTAAGCAATCTGCGACCCTTGGTGCGAATGCCAGAGGAAAACATTTCCACTGCGTCTGGCAGGGAGAAACTGTTCCTGGAGAACACGTTTATCTGCAGCTTGCACCTGCACCTTACACACCCACGGATTTGCAGCACATTCAAATGCATGCCAAGCTCTTTCTTACGCAAGTTGCAAGCTGCGTCAGAAGGATGCGCTTTTTGTCAGATGGAAGCAGCAGCATGCACCTTCGAGTTTGAGAAGTACGAAAGAGCCGCAGAAGAGCGTGGTCTAGGAACAAAGGGATAGGAAATTACATTTGCTTCATGTGCCATTGTTGCCGCCTAACAACAGGTAGCAGCATAAAGCAGATGCGGCTGAAGTTCTTCCGGGCGACAGCTAACATCAATCGAGCAAGCGGGCTTCCCACAGCTACGGTCCTCTGGCAGTCTGATAGCTTTGCGCACAAGCCGCTTGCTAAGCGCCTTCCTTTACCTTTAGGCAGTGCTCGTGCATGACCAGCCTGGGGCGTGAATGGTCACTACCCCGCACACACGTTTCGTTGTGCCCGTTGCCAAGCGCTCTGGAAGCGCTGTTTATGACGCAAGCTGAACGCCTCTTGCGCTTCCATTCTCAGAGCTCCTGAGTTAAGCAATCTGCGACCCTTGGTGCGAATGCCAGAGGAAAACATTTCCACTGCGTCTGGCAGGGAGAAACTGTTCCTGGAGAACACCTTTGTCTGGAGCTTGCACCTGCATCTTACACACCCACGGATTTGCAGCACATTCAAATGCATGCCAAGCTCTTTCTTACGCAAGTTGCAAGCTGCGTCAGAAGGATGCGCTTTTTGTCAGATGGAAGCAGCAGCACACACCTTCGAGTTTGAGAAGTACGAAAGAGCCGCAGAAGAGCGTGGTCTAGGAACAAAGGGATAGGAAAGTACATTTGCTTCATGTGCCATTGTTGCCGCCTAACAACAGGTAGCAGCATAATGCAGATGCGGCTGAAGTTCTTCCGGGCGACAGCTAACATCAATCGAGCAAGCGGGCTTCCCACAGCTACGGTCCTCTGGCAGTCTGAAAGCCTTGCGCACAAGCCGCTTGCTAAGCGCCTTCCTTTACCTTTTGGCAGTGCTCCTGCATGACCAGCCTCGGGCGTGAATGGTCACTACCCCGCACACACGTTTCGTTGTGCCCGTTGCCAAGCGCTCTGGAAGCGCTGTTTATAACGCAAGCTGAACGCCTCTTGCGCTTCCATTCTCAGAGCTCCTGAGTTAAGCAATCTGCGACACTTGGTGCGAATGCCAGAGGAAAACATTTCCACTGCGTCTGGCAGGGAGAAACTGTTCCTGGAGAACACGTTTATCTGGAGCTTGCACCTGCACCTTACACACCCACGGATTTGCAGCACATTCAAATGCATGCCAAGCTCTTTCTTAGGCAAGTTGCAAGCTGCGTCAGAAGGATGCGCTTTTTGTCAGATGGAAGCAGCAGCACGCACCTTCGAGTTTGAGAAGTACGAAAGAGCCGCAGAAGAGCGTGGTCTAGGAACAAAGGGATAGGAAAGTACATTTGCTTCATGTGCCCTTGTTGCCGCCTAACAACAGGTAGCAGCATAAAGCAGATGCGGCTGAAGTTCTTCCGGGCGACAGCTAACATCAATCGAGCAAGCGAGCTTCCCACAGCTACGGTCCTCTGGCAGTCTGAATGTTTTCCGCACAAGCCGCATGCAAAGCGCCTTCCTTTACCTTTTGGCAGTGCTTGTGCATTACCAGCCTGGGGCGTGAATGGTCACTACCCCGCACACACGTTTCGTTGTGCCCGTTGCCAAGTGCTCTGGAAGCGCTGTTTATAACGCAAGCTGAGCGCCTCTTGCGCTTCCATTCTCAGAGCTCCTGAGTTAAGCAATCTGCGACACTTGGTGCGAATGCCAGAGGAAAACATTTCCACTGCGTCTGGCAGGGAGAAACTGTACCTGGAGAACACGTTTCTCTGGAGCTCGCACCTGCACCTTACACACCCACGGATTTGCAGCACATTCAAATGCATGCCAAGCTCTTTCTTACGCAAGTTGCAAGCTGAGTAAGAAGGATGCTCTTTTTGTCAGATGGAAGCAGCAGCACGCACCTTCGAGTTTGAGAAGTACGAAAGAGCCGCAGAAGAGCGTGGTCTAGGAACAAAGGGATAGGAAAGTACATTTGCTTCATGTGCCCTTGTTGCCGCCTATCAACAGGTAGCAGCATAAAGCAGATGCGGCTGAAGTTCTTCCGGGCGACAGCTAACATCAATCGAGCAAGCGGGCTTCCCACAGCTACGGTCCTCTGGCAGTCTGAATGTTTTCCGCACAAGCCGCTTGCAAAGCGGCTTCCTTTACCTTTTGGCAGTGCTCGTGCATGACCAGCCTGGGGCGTGAATCGTCACTACCCCGCACACACGTTTCGTTGTGCCCGTTGCCCAAGCGCTCTGGAAGCGCTGTTTATAACGCAAGCTGAACGCCTCTTGGGCTTCCATTCTCAGAGGTCCTGAGTTAAGCAATCTGCGACACTTGTTGCGAATGCCAGAGGAAAACATTTCCACTGCGTCTGGCAGGGAGAAACTGTTCCTGGAGAACACCTTTGTCTGGAGCTTGCACCTGCACCTTACACACCCACGGATTTGCAGCACATTCAAATGCATGCCAAGCTCTTTCTTATGCAAGTTGCAAGCTGCGTCAGAAGGATGCGCTTTTTGTCAGATGGAAGCAGCAGCACGCACCTTCGAGTTTGAGAAGTACGAAAGAGCCGCAGAAGAGCGTGGTCTAGGAACAAAGGGATAGGAAAGTACATTTGCTTCATGTGCCCTTGTTGCCGCCTAACAACAGGTAGCAGCATAAAGCAGATGCGGCTGAAGTTCTTCCGGGCGACAGCTAACATCAATCGAGCAAGCGGTCTTCCCACAGCTATGGTCCTCTGGCAGTCTGAAAGCTTTGCGCACAATCCGCTTGCTACGCGCCTTCCCTTGCCTTTTGGCAGTGCTCATGCTTTACAAGCCTGGGGCGTGAATGGTCACTACCCCACACACACGTTTCGTTGTGCCCGTTGCCAAGCGCTCTGGAAGCACTCTTTATGACGCAAGCCGAACGCCTCTTGTGCTTCCATTCTCAGAGCTCCTGAGTTAAGCACTCTGCGACCCTTGGTGCGAATGCCAGAGGAAAACATTTCCACTGCGTCTGGAAGGGAGAAACTGTACCTGGAGAACACCTTTGTCTGGAGCTTGCACCTGCACCTTACACACCCACGGATTTGCAGCACATTCAAATGCATGCCAAGCTCTTTCTTACGCAAGCTGAAAGCTGCTGTCCGAAGGCTCTTCTCCATGTCAGATCGAAGCAGCAGCACGCACCTTCGAGTTTGCCAGGAACTAAAGAGCTGCAGAAGAGCATGGTCTAGCAACAAGGGGATAGGAAAATGCATTTGCATCATGTGCCCTTGTCGTCGCCTCACAACAGGTAGCAGCATAAAGCAGATGCGGCTGAAGTTCTTCCGGGCGACAGCTAACATCAATCGAGCAAGCGGGCTTCCCACAGAGCTACGGTCCTCTGGCAGTCTGAAAGCTTTGCGCACAAGCCGCTTGCTAAGCGCCTTCCTTTGCCTTTAGGCAGTGCTCGTGCACGACAAGCCTGGGGCGTGAATGGTCACTACCCCGCACACACGTTTCGTTGTGCCCGTTGCCATGCGCTCTGGAAGCACTGTTTATGACGCAAGCCGAACGCCTCTTGTGCTTCCATTCTCAGAGCTCCTGACTTAAGCAATCTGCGACCCTTGGTGCGAATGCCAGAGGAAAACATTTCCACTGAGTCTGGCAGGGAGAAACTGCACCTGGAGAACACTTTTGTCTGCAGCTTGCACCTGCACCTTACATACCCATGGATTTTCAGCACATTCAAATGCATGCCAGGCTCTTCCTTACGCAAGCTGAAAGCTGCTGTCAGAAATCTGTTCTCCTTGTCAGATGGAAGCAGCAGCACGCACCTTTGAGTTTGGCAAGTACTAAAGAGCCATAGAAGAGCGTGGTCTAGCAACAAGGGGATAGGAAAATGCATTTGCTTCATGTGCCCTTGTCGTCGCCTCACAACAGGTAGCAGCATAAAGCAGATGCGGCTGAAGTTCTTCCGGGCGACAGCGAACATCAATCGAGCAAGCGGTCTTCCCACAGCTATGGTCCTCTGGCAGTCTGAAAGCTTTGCGCACAATCTGCTTGCTAAGCGCCTTCCTTTACCTTTTGGCAGTGCTCGTGCATGACCAGCCTGGGGCGTGAATGGTCACTACCCCGCACACACGTTTCGTTGTGCCCGTTGCCAAGCGCTCTGGAAGCGCTGTTTATGACGCAAGCTGAAGGCCTCTTGCGCTTCCATTCTCAGAGCTCCTGAGTTAAGCAATCTGCGACCCTTGGTGCGGATGCCAGTGGAAAACATTTCCACTACGTCTGGCAGGGAGAAACTGTTCCTGGAGAACACGTTTATCTGGACCTTCCCCCTGCACCTTACACACCCACGGATTTGCAGCACATTCAAATGCATGCCAAGCTCTTTCTTACGCAAGTTGCAAGCTGCGTCAGAAGGATGCGCTTTTTGTCAGATGGAAGCAGCAGCATGCACCTTCGAGTTTGAGAAGTACGAAAGAGCCGCAGAAGAGCGTGGTCTAGGAACAAAGGGATAGGAAAGTACATTTGCTTCATGTGCCCTTGTTGACGCCTAACAACAGGTAGCAGCATAAAGCAGATGCGGCTGAAGTTCTTCCGGGCGACAGCTAACATCAATCGAGCAAGTGGTCTTCCCACACCTACGTTCCTCTGGCAGTCTGAAAGCTTTGCGCACAAGCCGCTTGCTAAGCGCCTTCCTTTACCTTTTGGCAGTGCTCGTGCATGACCAGCATGGGGCGTGAATGGTCACTACCCCGCACACACGTTTCGTTGTGCCCGTTGCCAAGCGCTCTGGAAGCGCTGTTTATGACGCAAGCCGAACGCCTCTTGCGCTTCCATTCTCAGAGCTCCTGAGTTAAGCAATCTGCGACCCTTGGTGCGAATGCCAGAGGAAAACATTTCCACTGCATCTGGCAGGGAGAAACTGTTCCTGGAGAACACCTTTGTCTGGAGCTTGCACCTGCACCTTACACACCCACGGATTTGCAGCACATTCAAATGCATGCCAAGCTCTTTCTTACGCAAGTTGCAAGCTGCGTCAGAAGGATGCGCGTTTTGTCAGATGGAAGCAGCAGCACGCACCTTCAAGTTTGAGAAGTACTAAAGAGCCGCAGAAGAGCGTGGTCTAGGAACAAAGGGATAGGAAAATGCATTTGCATCATGTGTCTTTGTCGTCACCTAACAACAGGTAGCAGCATAAAGCAGATGCGGCTGAAGTTCTTCCGGGCGACAGCTAACATCAATCGAGCAAGTGGGCTTCCCACAGCTACGGTCCTCTGGCAGTCTGAAAGTTTTGCGCACAAGCCGCATGCAAAGCGCCTTCCTTTGCCTTTAGGCAGTGCTCGTGCATGACCAGCCTGGGGCGTGAATGGTCACTACCCCGCACACACGTTTCGTTGTGGCCGTTGCCGAGCGCTCTGGAAGCACTGTTTATGACGCAAGCCGAACGCCTCTTGGCGCTTCCATTCTCAGAGCTCCTGAGTTAAGCAATCTGCGACCCTTGGTGCGAATGCCAGAGGAAAACATTTCCACTGCGTCTGGCAGGGAGAAACTGTTCCTGGAGAACACCTTTGTCTGGAGCTTGAACCTGCACCTTACACACCCACGGATTTGCAGCACATTCAAATGCATGCCAAGCTCTTTCTTACGCAAGTTGCAAGCTGCGTCAGAAGGATGCTCGTTTTGTCAGATGGAAGCAGCAGCACGCACCTTCAAGTTTGAGAAGTACTAAAGAGCCGCAGAAGAGCGTGGTCTAGGAACAAAGGGATAGGAAAATGCATTTGCTTCATGTGTCTTTGTCGTCACCTAACAACAGGGAGCAGCATAAAGCAGATGCGACTGAAGTTCTTCCGGGCGACAGCTAACATCAGTCGAGCAATTGGTCTTCCCACAGAGCTACGGTCCTCCGGCAGTCTGAAAGCTTTGCGCACAAGCCGCTTGCTAAGCGCCTTCCTTTACCTTTTGGCAGTGCTTGTGCATGACCAGCCTGGGGCGTGAATGGTCACTAACCCGCACACACGTTTCGTTGTGCCCGTTGCCAAGCGCTCTGGAAGCGCTGTTTATGACGCAAACCGAACGCCTCTTGCGCTTCCATTCTCAGAGCTCCTGAGTTAAGCAATCTGCGACCCTTGGTGCGAATGCCAGAGGAAAACATTTCCACTGCATCTGTCAGGGAGAAACTGTTCCTGGAGAACACGTTTATCTGGAGCTTGCACCTGCACCTTACACACCCACGGATTTGCAGCACATTCAAATGCATGCCAAGCTCTTTCTTACGCAAGTTGCAAGCTGCGTCAGAAGGAAGCACTTTTTGTCAGATGGAAGCAGCAGCACGCACCTTCGAGTTTGAGAAGTACGAAAGAGCCGCAGAAGAGCGTGGTCTAGGAACAAAGGGATAGGAAAGTACATTTGCTTCATGTGCCCTTGTTGCCGCCTAACAACAGGTAGCAGTATAAAGCAGATGCGACTGAAGTTCTTCCGGGCGACAGCTAACATCAATCGAGCAAGTGGTCTTCCCACAGACTACGGTCCTTTGGCAGTCTGAAAGTTTTGCGCACAAGCCGCATGCAAAGCGCCTTCCTTTGCCTTTAGGCAGTGCTCGTGCATGACCAGCCTGGGGCGTGAATGGTCACTACCCCGCACACACGTTTCGTTGTGCCCGTTGCCAAGCGCTCTGGAAGCGCTGTTTATGACGCAAGCGGAACGCCTCTTGCGCTTCCATTCTCAGAGCTCCTGAGTTAAGCAATCTGCGACCCTTGGTGCGAATGCCAGAGGAAAACATTTCCACTGCGTCTGGCAGGGAGAAACTGTTCCTGGAGAACACGTTTATCTGGACCTTCCCCCTGCACCTTACACACCCACGGATTTGCAGCACATTCAAATGCATGCCAAGCTCTTTCTTACGCAAGTTGCAAGCTGCGTCAGAAGGATGCGCTTTTTGTCAGATGGAAGCAGCAGCACGCTCCTTCGAGTTTGAGAAGTACGAAAGAGCCGCAGAAGAGCGTGGTCTAGGAACCAAGGGGTAGGAAAGTACATTTGCTTCATGTGCCCTTGTTGCCGCCTAACAACAGGTAGCAGCATAAAGCAGATGCGGCTGAAGTTCTTCCGGGCGACAGCTAACATCAATCGAGCAAGTGGTCTTCCCACAGAGCTATGGTCCTCTGGCAGTCTGAAAGCTTTGCGCACAAGCCGCTTGCTAAGCGCCTTCCTTTACCTTTTGGCAGTGCTCGTGCATGACCAGCCTGGGGCGTGAATGGTCACTACCCCGCACACACGTTTCGTTGTGCCCGTTGCCAAGCGCTCTGGAAGCGCTGTTTATGACGCAAGCTGAAGGCCTCTTGCGCTTCCATTCTCAGAGCTCCTGAGTTAAGCAATCTGCGACCCTTGGTGCGGATGCCAGTGGAAAACATTTCCACTACGTCTGGCAGGGAGAAACTGTTCCTGGAGAACACGTTTATCTGGACCTTCCCCCTGCACCTTACACACCCACGGATTTGCAGCACATTCAAATGCATGCCAAGCTCTTTCTTACGCAAGTTGCAAGCTGCGTCAGAAGGATGCGCTTTTTGTCAGATGGAAGCAGCAGCATGCACCTTCGAGTTTGAGAAGTACGAAAGAGCCGCAGAAGAGCGTGGTCTAGGAACAAAGGGATAGGAAAATGCATTTTCTTCATGTGTCTTTGTCGTCACCTAACAACAGGTAGCAGCATAAAGCAGATGCGGCTGAAGTTCTTCCGGGCGACAGCTAACATCAATCGAGCAAGGGGGCTTCCCACAGAGCTACGGTCCTTTGGCAGTCTGAAAGTTTTGCGCACAAGCCGCATGCAAAGCGCCTTCCTTTGCCTTTAGGCAGTGCTCGTGCATGACCAGCCTGGGGCGTGAATGGTCACTACCCCGCACAGACGTTTCGTTGTGGCCGTTGCCAAGCGCTCTGGAAGCGCTGTTTATAACGCAAGCTGAACGCCTCTTGCGCTTCCATTCTCAGAGCTCCTGAGTTAAGCAATCTGCGACCCTTGGTGCGAATGCCAGAGGAAAACATTTCCACTGCGTCTGGCAGGGAGAAACTGTTCCTGGAGAACACCTTTGTCTGGAGCTTGCACCTGCACCTTACACACCCACGGATTTGCAGCACATTCAAATGCATGCCAAGCTCTTTCTTACGCAAGTTGCAAGCTGCGTCAGAAGGATGCGCGTTTTGTCAGATGGAAGCAGCAGCACGCACCTTCAAGTTTGAGAAGTACTAAAGAGCCGCAGAAGAGCGTGGTCTAGGAACAAAGGGATAGGAAAATGCAATTGCTTCATGTGTCTTTGTCGTCGCCTAACAACAGGTAGCAGCATAAGGCAGATGCGTCTGAAGTTCTTCCGGGCGACAGCTAACATCAGTCGAGCAATTGGTCTTCCCACAGAGCTACGGTCCTCTGGCAGTCTGAAAGCTTTGCGCACAAGCCGCTTGCTAAGCGCCTTCCTTTACCTTTTGGCAGTGCTTGTGCATGACCAGCCTGGGGCGTGAATGGTCACTAACCCGCACACACGTTTCGTTGTGGCCGTTGCCAAGCGCTCTGGAAGCGCTGTTTATGACGCAAGCGGAACGCCTCTTGCGCTTCCATTCTCAGAGTTCCTGAGTTAAGCAATCTGCGACACTTGGTGCGAATGCCAGAGGAAAACATTTCCACTGCATCTGTCAGGGAGAAACTGTTCCTGGAGAACACGTTTATCTGGAGCTTGCACCTGCACCTTACACACCCACGGATTTGCAGCACATTCAAATGCATGCCAAGCTCTTTCTTACGCAAGTTGCAAGCTGCATCAGAAGGAAGCACTTTTTGTCAGATGGAAGCAGCAGCACGCACCTTCGAGTTTGAGAAGTACGAAAGAGCCGCAGAAGAGCGTGGTCTAGGAACAAAGGGATAGGAAAGTACATTTGCTTCATGTGCCCTTGTTGCCGCCTAACAACAGGTAGCAGTATAAAGCAGATGCGACTGAAGTTCTTCCGGGCGACAGCTAACATCAATCGAGCAAGTGGTCTTCCCACAGACTACGGTCCTTTGGCAGTCTGAAAGTTTTGCGCACAAGCCGCATGCAAAGCGCCTTCCTTTGCCTTTAGGCAGTGCTCGTGCATGACCAGCCTGGGGCGTGAATGGTCACTACCCCGCACACACGTTTCGTTGTGCCCGTTGCCAAGCGCTCTGGAAGCGCTGTTTATGACGCAAGCGGAACGCCTCTTGCGCTTCCATTCTCAGAGCTCCTGAGTTAAGCAATCTGCGACCCTTGGTGCGAATGCCAGAGGAAAACATTTCCACTGCGTCTGGCAGGGAGAAACTGTTCCTGGAGAACACCTTTGTCTGGAGCTTGCACCTGCACCTTACACACCCACGGATTTGCAGCACATTCAAATGCATGCCAAGCTCTTTCTTACGCAAGTTGCAAGCTGCGTCAGAAGGATGCGCTTTTTGTCAGATGGAAGCAGCAGCACGCTCCTTCGAGTTTGAGAAGTACGAAAGAGCCGCAGAAGAGCGTGGTCTAGGAACCAAGGGGTAGGAAAGTACATTTGCTTCATGTGCCCTTGTTGCCGCCTAACAACAGGTAGCAGCATAAAGCAGATGCGGCTGAAGTTCTTCCGGGCGACAGCTAACATCAATCGAGCAAGTGGTCTTCCCACAGAGCTATGGTCCTCTGGCAGTCTGAAAGCTTTGCGCACAAGCCGCTTGCTAAGCGCCTTCCTTTACCTTTTGGCAGTGCTCGTGCATGACCAGCCTGGGGCGTGAATGGTCACTACCCCGCACACACGTTTCGTTGTGCCCGTTGCCAAGCGCTCTGGAAGCGCTGTTTATGACGCAAGCTGAAGGCCTCTTGCGCTTCCATTCTCAGAGCTCCTGAGTTAAGCAATCTGCGACCCTTGGTGCGGATGCCAGTGGAAAACATTTCCACTACGTCTGGCAGGGAGAAACTGTTCCTGGAGAACACGTTTATCTGGACCTTCCCCCTGCACCTTACACACCCACGGATTTGCAGCACATTCAAATGCATGCCAAGCTCTTTCTTACGCAAGTTGCAAGCTGCGTCAGAAGGATGCGCTTTTTGTCAGATGGAAGCAGCAGCATGCACCTTCGAGTTTGAGAAGTACAAAAGAGCCGCAGAAGAGCGTGGTCTAGGAACAAAGGGATAGGAAAATGCATTTTCTTCATGTGTCTTTGTCGTCACCTAACAACAGGTAGCAGCATAAAGCAGATGCGGCTGAAGTTCTTCCGGGCGACAGCTAACATCAATCGAGCAAGGGGGCTTCCCACAGAGCTACGGTCCTTTGGCAGTCTGAAAGTTTTGCGCACAAGCCGCATGCAAAGCGCCTTCCTTTGCCTTTAGGCAGTGCTCGTGCATGACCAGCCTGGGGCGTGAATGGTCACTACCCCGCACAGACGTTTCGTTGTGCCCGTTGCCAAGCGCTCTGGAAGCGCTGTTTATGACGCAAGCGGAACGCCTCTTGCGCTTCCATTCTCAGAGCTCCTGAGTTAAGCAATCTGCGACCCTTGGTGCGAATGCCAGAGGAAAACATTTCCACTGCGTCTGGCAGGGAGAAACTGTTCCTGGAGAACACCTTTGTCTGGAGCTTGCACCTGCACCTTACACACCCACGGATTTGCAGCACATTCAAATGCATGCCAAGCTCTTTCTTACGCAAGTTGCAAGCTGCGTCAGAAGGATGCGCGTTTTGTCAGATGGAAGCAGCAGCACGCACCTTCAAGTTTGAGAAGTACTAAAGAGCCGCAGAAGAGCGTGGTCTAGGAACAAAGGGATAGGAAAATGCAATTGCTTCATGTGTCTTTGTCGTCGCCTAACAACAGGTAGCAGCATAAGGCAGATGCGACTGAAGTTCTTCCGGGCGACAGCTAACATCAGTCGAGCAATTGGTCTTCCCACAGAGCTACGGTCCTCTGGCAGTCTGAAAGCTTTGCGCACAAGCCGCTTGCTAAGCGCCTTCCTTTACCTTTTGGCAGTGCTTGTGCATGACCAGCCTGGGGCGTGAATGGTCACTAACCCGCACACACGTTTCGTTGTGGCCGTTGCCAAGCGCTCTGGAAGCGCTGTTTATGACGCAAGCGGAACGCCTCTTGCGCTTCCATTCTCAGAGTTCCTGAGTTAAGCAATCTGCGACCCTTGGTGCGAATGCCAGAGGAAAACATTTCCACTGCATCTGTCAGGGAGAAACTGTTCCTGGAGAACACGTTTATCTGGAGCTTGCACCTGCACCTTACACACCCACGGATTTGCAGCACATTCAAATGCATGCCAAGCTCTTTCTTACGCAAGTTGCAAGCTGCATCAGAAGGAAGCACTTTTTGTCAGATGGAAGCAGCAGCACGCACCTTCGAGTTTGAGAAGTACGAAAGAGCCGCAGAAGAGCGTGGTCTAGGAACAAAGGGATAGGAAAGTACATTTGCTTCATGTGCCCTTGTTGCCGCCTAACAACAGGTAGCAGCATAAAGCAGATGCGACTGAAGTTCTTCCGGGCGACAGCTAACATCAATCGAGCAAGTGGTCTTCCCACAGAGCTACGGTCCTTTGGCAGTCTGAAAGTTTTGCGCACAAGCCGCATGCAAAGCGCCTTCCTTTACCTTTAGGCAGTGCTCGTGCATGACCAGCCTGGGGCGTGAATGGTCGCTACCCCGCACACACGTTTCGTTGTGCCCGTTGCCAAGCGCTCTGGAAGCACTGTTTATGACGCAAGCCGAACGCCTCTTGCGCTTCCATTCTCAGAGCTCCTGAGTTAAGCAATCTGCGACCCTTGGTGCGAATGCCAGAGGAAAACATTTCCACTGCGTCTGGCAGGGAGAAACTGTTCCTGGAGAACACCTTTGTCTGGAGCTTGCACCTGCACCTTACACACCCACGGATTTGCAGCACATTCAAATGCATGCCAAGCTCTTTCTTACGCAAGCTGAAAGCTGCTGTCAGAAGTCTGTTCTCCTTGTCAGATGGAAGCAGCAGCACGCACCTTCGAGTTTGGCAGAAACTAAAGATCCGCAGAAAAGCGTGGTCTGGGAACAAAGGGATAGGAAAATGCATTTGCTTCATGTGTCTTTGTCGTCGCCTAACAACAGGTAGCAGCTTAAAGCAGATTCGACTGAAGTTCTTCCGGGCGACAGCTAACATCAATCGAGCAAGCGGGCTTCCCACAGCTACGGTCCTCTGGCAGTCTGAAAGTTTTGCGCACAAGCCGCATGCAAAGCGCCTTCCTTTGCCTTTAGGTATTGCTCGTGCATGACCAGCCTGGGGCGTGAATGGTCACTACCCCGCACACACGTTTCGTTGTGCCCGTTGCCAAGCGCTCTGGAAGCACTGTTTATGACGCAAGCGGAATGCCTCTTGCGCTTCCATCCTCAGAGCTCCTGAGTTAAGCAATCTGCGACCCTTGGTGCGAATGCCAGAGGAAAACATTTCCACTGCGTCTGGCAGGGAGAAACTGTTCCTGGAGAACACGTTTATCTGGAGCTTGCACCTGCACCTTACACACCCACGGATTTGCAGCACATTCAAATGCATGCCAAGCTCTTTCTTACGCAAGTTGAAAGCTGCTGTCAGAAGTCTGTTCTCCTTGTCAGATGGAAGCAGCAGCACGCACCTTCGAGTTTGGCAGGAACTAAAGAGCCGCAGAAGAGCGTGGTCTAGGAACAAAGGGAAAGGAAAGTACATTTGCTTCATGTGCCCTTGTTGCCGCCTAACAACAGGTAGCAGCATAAAGCAGATGCGGCTGAAGTTCTTCCGGGCGACAGCTAACATCAATCGAGCAAGCGGGCTTCCCACAGAGCTACGTTCCTCTGGCAGTCTGAAAGTTTTGCGCACAAGCCGCATGCAAAGCGCCTTCCTTTGCCTTTAGACAGTGCTCGTGCATGACCAGCCTGGGGCGTGAATGGTCACTACCCCGCACAGACGTTTCGTTGTGCCCGTTGCCAAGCGCTCTGGAAGCGCTGTTTATGACGCAAGCGGAACGCCTCTTGCGCTTCCATTCTCAGAGCTCCTGAGTTAAGCAATCTGCGACCCTTGGTGCGAATGCCAGAGGAAAACATTTCCACTGCGTCTGGCAGGGAGAAACTGTTCCTGGAGAACACCTTTGTCTGGAGCTTGCACCTGCACCTTACACACCCACGGATTTGCAGCACATTCAAATGCATGCCAAGCTCTTTCTTACGCAAGTTGCAAGCTGCGTCAGAAGGATGCGCTTTTTGTCAGATGGAAGCAGCAGCATGCACCTTAGAGTTAGGCAGGAACTAAAGAGCCGCAGAAGAGCGTGGTCTAGGAACAAAGTGGTAGGAAAGTGCATTTGCTTCATGTGCCCTTGTTGCCGCCTAACAACAGGTAGCAGCATAAAGCAGATGCGACTGAAGTTCTTCCGGGCGACAGCTAACATCAATCGAGCAAGTGGTCTTCCCACAGCTACGTTCCTCTGGCAGTCTGAAAGCTTTGCGCACAAGCCGCTTGCTATGCGCCTTCCTTTACCTTTTGGCAGTGCTCGTGCATAACCAGCCTGGGGCGTGAATGGTCACTACCCCGCACACAAGTTTCGTTGTGCCCGTGTCCAAGCGCTCTGGAAGCGCTGTTTATGACGCAAGCCGAACGCCTCTTGCGCTTCCATTCTCAGAGCTCCTGAGTTAAGCAATCTGCGACCCTTGGTGCGAATGCCAGAGGAAAACATTTCCACTGCGTCTGGCAGGGAGAAACTGTTCCTGGAGAACACGTTTATCTGGAGCTTGCACCTGTACCTTACACACCCACGGATTTGCAGCACATTCAAATGCATGCCAAGCTCTTTCTTACGCAAGTTGCAAGCTGCGTCAGAAGCCTGTTCTCCTTGTCAGATGGAAGCAGCAGCACGAACCTTCGAGTTTGGCAGGAACTAAAGAGCCGCAGAGGAGCGTGGTCTAGGAACAAATGGGTAGGAAAGTACATTTGCTTCATGTGCCCTTGTTGCCGCCTAACAACAGGTAGCAGCATAAAGCAGATGCGACTGAAGTTCTTCCGGGCGACAGCTAACATCAATCGAGCAAGAGGTCTTCCCACAGCTACGTTCCTCTGGCAGTCTGAAAGCTTTGTGCACAAGCCGCTTGCTAAGCGCCTTCCTTTACCTTTTGGCAGTGCTCGTGCATGACCAGCCTGGGGCGTGTATGGTCACTACCCCGCACACACGTTTCGTTGTGCCCGTGTCCAAGCGCTCTGGAAGCGCTGTTTATGACGCAAGCTGAACGCCTCTTGCGCTTCCATTCTCAGAGCTCCTGAGTTAAGCAATCTGCGACCCTTGGTGCGAATGCCAGAGGAAAACATTTCCACTGCGTCTGGCAGGGAGAAACTGTTCCTGGAGAACACCTTTGTCTGGAGCTTGCACCTGCACCTTACACACCCACGGATTTGCAGCACATTCAAATGCATGCCAAGCTCTTTCTTACGCAAGTTGCAAGCTGCGTCAGAAGGATGCGCGTTTTGTCAGATGGAAGCAGCAGCACGCACCTTCAAGTTTGAGAAGTACTAAAGAGCCGCAGAAGAGCGTGGTCTAGGAACAAAGGGATAGGAAAATGCATTTGCTTCATGTGTCTTTGTCGTCACCTAACAACAGGTAGCAGCATAAAGCAGATGCGACTGAAGTTCTTCCGGGCGACAGCTAACATCAATCGAGCAAGTGGTCTTCCCACAGAGCTACGGTCCTTTGGCAGTCTGAAAGTTTTGCGCACAAGCCGCATGCAAAGCGCCTTCCTTTGCCTTTAGGCAGTGCTCGTGCATGACCAGCCTGGGGCGTGTATGGTCACTACCCCGCACACACGTTTCGTTGTGCCCGTGTCCAAGCGCTCTGGAAGCGCTGTTTATGACGCAAGCGGAACGCCTCTTGCGCTTCCATTCTCAGAGCTCCTGAGTTAAGCAATCTGCGACCCTTGGTGCGAATGCCAGAGGAAAACATTTCCACTGCGTCTGGCAGGGAGAAACTGTTCCTGGAGAACACCTTTGTCTGGAGCTTGCACCTGCACCTTACACACCCACGGATTTGCAGCACATTCAAATGCATGCCAAGCTCTTTCTTACGCAAGCTGAAAGCTGCTGTCAGAAGTCTGTTCTCCTTGTCAGATGGAAGCAGCAGCACGCACCTTCGAGTTTGGCAGAAACTAAAGATCCGCAGAAAAGCGTGGTCTGGGAACAAAGGGATAGGAAAATGCATTTGCTTCATGTGTCTTTGTCGTCGCCTAACAACAGGTAGCAGCTTAAAGCAGATTCGACTGAAGTTCTTCCGGGCGACAGCTAACATCAATCGAGCAAGCGGGCTTCCCACAGCTACGGTCCTCTGGCAGTCTGAAAGTTTTGCGCACAAGCCGCATGCAAAGCGCCTTCCTTTGCCTTTAGGTATTGCTCGTGCATGACCAGCCTGGGGCGTGAATGGTCACTACCCCGCACACACGTTTCGTTGTGCTTGTGTCCAAGCGCTCTGGAAGCACTGTTTATGACGCAAGCGGAATGCCTCTTGCGCTTCCATCCTCAGAGCTCCTGAGTTAAGCAATCTGCGACCCTTGGTGCGAATGCCAGAGGAAAACATTTCCACTGCGTCTGGCAGGGAGAAACTGTTCCTGGAGAACACGTTTATCTGGAGCTTGCACCTGCACCTTACACACCCACGGATTTGCAGCACATTCAAATGCATGCCAAGCTCTTTCTTACGCAAGCTGAAAGCTGCTGTCAGAAGTCTGTTCTCCTTGTCAGATGGAAGCAGCAGCACGCACCTTCGAGTTTGGCAGGAACTAAAGAGCCGCAGAAGAGCGTGGTCTAGGAACAAAGGGAAAGGAAAGTACATTTGCTTCATGTGCCCTTGTTGCCGCCTAACAACAGGTAGCAGCATAAAGCAGATGCGGCTGAAGTTCTTCCGGGCGACAGCTAACATCAATCGAGCAAGCGGGCTTCCCACAGAGCTATGTTCCTCTGGCAGTCTGAAAGTTTTGCGTACAAGCCGCATGCAAAGCGCCTTCCTTTGCCTTTAGGCAGTGCTCGTGCATGACCAGCCTGGGGCGTGAATGGTCACTACCCCGCACACACGTTTCGTTGTGCCCGTTGCCAAGCGCTCTGGAAGCACTGTTTATGACGCAAGCCGAACGCCTCTTGCGCTTCCATTCTCAGAGCTCCTGAGTTAAGGAATCTGGGACCCTTGGTGCGAATGCCAGAGGAAAACATTTCCACTGCGTCTGGCAGGGAGAAACTGTTCCTGGAGAACACGTTTATCTGGAGCTTGCACCTGCACCTTACACACCCACGGATTTGCAGCACATTCAAATGCATGCCAAGCTCTTTCTTACGCAAGTTGCAAGCTGCGTCAGAAGGATGCGCTTTTTGTCAGATGGAAGCAGCAGCACGAACCTTCGAGTTTGGCAGGAACTAAAGAGCCGCAGAAGAGCGTGGTCTAGGAACAAAGGGGTAGGAAAGTGCATTTGCTTCATGTGCCCTTGTTGCCGCCTAACAACAGGTAGCAGCATAAAGCAGATGCGACTGAAGTTCTTCCGGGCGACAGCTAACATCAATCGAGCAAGTGGTCTTCCCACAGCTACGTTCCTCTGGCAGTCTGAAAGCTTTGCGCACAAGCCGCTTGCTATGCGCCTTCCTTTACCTTTTGGCAGTGCTCGTGCATAACCAGCCTGGGGCGTGAATGGTCACTACCCCGCACACACGTTTCGTTGTGCCCGTGTCCAAGCGCTCTGGAAGCGCTGTTTATGACGCAAGCCGAACGCCTCTTGCGCTTCCATTCTCAGAGCTCCTGAGTTAAGCAATCTGCGACCCTTGGTGCGAATGCCAGAGGAAAACATTTCCACTGCGTCTGGCAGGGAGAAACTGTTCCTGGAGAACACGTTTATCTGGAGCTTGCACCTGTACCTTACACACCCACGGATTTGCAGCACATCCAAATGCATGCCAAGCTCTTTCTTACGCAAGCTGAAAGCTGCTGTCAGAAGTCTGTTCTCCTTGTCAGATGGAAGCAGCAGCACGCACCTTCGAGTTTGGCAGAAACTAAAGATCCGCAGAAAAGCGTGGTCTGGGAACAAAGGGATAGGAAAATGCATTTGCTTCATGTGTCTTTGTCGTCGCCTAACAACAGGTAGCAGCTTAAAGCAGATTCGACTGAAGTTCTTCCGGACAACAGCTAACATCAATCGAGCAAGCGGGCTTCCCACAGCTACGGTCCTCTGGCAGTCTGAAAGTTTTGCGCACAAGCCGCATGCAAAGCGCCTTCCTTTGCCTTTAGGTAGTGCTTGTGCATGACCAGCCTGGGGCGTGAATGGTCACTACCCCGCACACACGTTTCGTTGTGCCCGTGTCCAAGCGCTCTGGAAGCGCTGTTTATGACGCAAGCGGAATGCCTCTTGCGCTTCCATCCTCAGAGCTCCTGAGTTAAGCAATCTGCGACCCTTGGTGCGAATGCCAGAGGAAAACATTTCCACTGCGTCTGGCAGGGAGAAACTGTTCCTGGAGAACACGTTTATCTAAAGCTTGCACCTGCACCTTACACACCCACAGATTTGCAGCACATTCAAATGCATGCCAAGCTCTTTCTTACGCAAGCTGAAAGCTGCTGTCAGAAGTCTGTTCTCCTTTGTCAGATGGAAGCAGCAGCACGCACCTTCGAGTTTGGCAGGAACTAAAGAGCCGCAGAAGAGCGTGGTCTAGGAACAAAGGGAAAGGAAAGTACATTTGCTTCATGTGCCCTTGTTGCCGCCTAACAACAGGTAGCAGCATAAAGCAGATGCGGCTGAAGTTCTTCCGGGCGACAGCTAACATCAATCGAGCAAGCGGGCTTCCCACAGAGCTACGTTCCTTTGGCAGTCTGAAAGTTTTGTGCACAAGCCGCATGCAAAGCGCCTTCATTTGCCTTTAGGCAGTGCTCGTGCATGACCAGCCTGGGGCGTGAATGGTCACTACCCCGCACACACGTTTCGTTGTGCCCGTTGCCAAGTGCTCTGGAAGCGCTGTTTATGACGCAAGCTGAACGCCTCTTGCGCTTCCATTCTCAGAGCTCCTGAGTTAAGCAATCTGCGACCCTTGGTGCGAATGCCAGAGGAAAACATTTCCACTGCGTCTGGCAGGGAGAAACTGTTCCTGGAGAACACCTTTGTCTGGAGCTTGCACCTGCACCTTACACACCCACGGATTTGCAGCACATTCAAATGCATGCCAAGCTCTTTCTTACGCAAGCTGAAAGCTGCGTCAGAAGGATGTGCTTTTTGTCAGATGGAAGCAGCAGCACGCACCTTCGAGTTTGAGAAGTACTAAAGAGCCGTGGATAGGCGTGGTCTGGGAACAAAGGGATAGGAAAATGCATTTGCTTCATGTGTCTTTGTCGTCACCTAACAACAGGTAGCAGCTTAAAGCAGATTCGACTGAAGTTCTTCTGAGCGACAGCTAACATCAATCGAGCAAGCGGCCTTCCCACAGCTACGGTCCTCTGGCAGTCTGAAAGTTTTGCGCACAAGCCGCATGCAAAGCGCCTTCCTTTGCCTTTAGGCAGTGCTCGTGCATGACCAGCCTGGGGCGTGAATGGTCACTACCCCGCACACACGTTTCGTTGTGCCCGTTGCCAAGCGCTCTGGAAGCGCTGTTTATGACGCAAGCGGAACGCCTCTTGCGCTTCCATTCTCAGAGCTCCTGAGTTAAGCAATCTGCGACACTTGGTGCGAATGCCAGAGGAAAACATTTCCACTGCGTCTGGCAGGGAGAAACTGTTCCTGGAGAACACATTTATCTGGAGCTTGCACCTGCACCTTACACACCCACGGATTTGCAGCACATTCAAATGCATGAAAAGCTCTTTCTTACGCAAGTTGCAAGCTGCGTCAGAAGGATGCGCGTTTTGTCAGATGGAAGCAGCAGCACGCACCTACAAGTTTGAGAAGTACTAAAGAGCCGCAGAAGAGCATGGTCTAGGAACAAAGGGATAGGAAAATGCATTTTCTTCATGTGTCTTTGTCGTCACCTAACAACAGGTAGCAGCATAAAGCAGATGCGACTGAAGTTCTTCCGGGCGACAGCTAACATCAATCGAGCAAGTGGTCTTCCCACAGAGCTACGTTCCTCTGGCAGTCTGAAAGTTTTGCGCACAAGCCGCATGCAAAGCGCCTTCCTTTGTCTTTAGGCAGTGCTCGTGCATGACCAGCCTGGGGCGTGAATGGTCACTACCCCGCACACACGTTTCGTTGTGCCCGTTGCCAAGCGCTCTGGAAGCGCTGTTTATGACGCAAGCCGAACGCCTCTTGCGCTTCCATTCTCAGAGCTCCTGAGTTAAGCAATCTGGGACCCTTGGTGCGAATGCCAGAGGAAAACATTTCCACTGCGTCTGGCAGGGAGAAACTGTTCCTGGAGAACACCTTTGTCTGGAGCTTGCACCTGCACCTTACACACCCACGGATTTGCAGCACATTCAAATGCATGCCAAGCTCTTTCTTACGCAAGCTGAAAGCTGCTGTCAGAAGTCTGTTCTCCTTGTCAGATGGAAGCAGCAGCACGCACCTTCGAGTTTGGCAGAAACTAAAGATCCGCAGAAAAGCGTGGTCTGGGAACAAAGGGATAGGAAAGTACATTTGCTTCATGTGTCTTTGTCGTCGCCTAACAACAGGTAGCAGCTTAAAGCAGATTCGACTGAAGTTCTTCCGGGCGACAGCTAACATCAATCGAGCAAGCGGGCTTCCCACAGCTACGGTCCTCTGGCAGTCTGAAAGTTTTGCGCACAAGCCGCATGCAAAGCGCCTTCCTTTGCCTTTAGGTATTGCTCGTGCATGACCAGCCTGGGGCGTGAATGGTCACTACCCCGCACACACGTTTCGTTGTGCTTGTGTCCAAGCGCTCTGGAAGCACTGTTTATGACGCAAGCGGAATGCCTCTTGCGCTTCCATCCTCAGAGCTCCTGAGTTAAGCAATCTGCGACCCTTGGTGCGAATGCCAGAGGAAAACATTTCCACTGCGTCTGGCAGGGAGAAACTGTTCCTGGAGAACACGTTTATCTGGAGCTTGCACCTGCACCTTACACACCCACGGATTTGCAGCACATTCAAATGCATGCCAAGCTCTTTCTTACGCAAGCTGAAAGCTGCTGTCAGAAGTCTGTTCTCCTTGTCAGATGGAAGCAGCAGCACGCACCTTCGAGTTTGGCAGGAACTAAAGAGCCGCAGAAGAGCGTGGTCTAGGAACAAAGGGAAAGGAAAGTACATTTGCTTCATGTGCCCTTGTTGCCGCCTAACAACAGGTAGCAGCATAAAGCAGATGCGGCTGAAGTTCTTCCGGGCGACAGCTAACATCAATCGAGCAAGCGGGCTTCCCACAGAGCTATGTTCCTCTGGCAGTCTGAAAGTTTTGCGTACAAGCCGCATGCAAAGCGCCTTCCTTTGCCTTTAGGCAGTGCTCGTGCATGACCAGCCTGGGGCGTGAATGGTCACTACCCCGCACACACGTTTCGTTGTGCCCGTTGCCAAGCGCTCTGGAAGCACTGTTTATGACGCAAGCCGAACGCCTCTTGCGCTTCCATTCTCAGAGCTCCTGAGTTAAGGAATCTGGGACCCTTGGTGCGAATGCCAGAGGAAAACATTTCCACTGCGTCTGGCAGGGAGAAACTGTTCCTGGAGAACACGTTTATCTGGAGCTTGCACCTGCACCTTACACACCCACGGATTTGCAGCACATTCAAATGCATGCCAAGCTCTTTCTTACGCAAGTTGCAAGCTGCGTCAGAAGGATGCGCTTTTTGTCAGATGGAAGCAGCAGCACGCACCTTCGAGTTTGAGAAGTACGAAAGAGCCGCAGAAGAGCGTGGTCTAGGAACAAAGGGATAGGAAAGTACATTTGCTTCATGTGCCCTTGTTGCCGCCTAACAACAGGTAGCAGCATAAAGCAGATGCGACTGAAGTTCTTCCGGGCAACAGCTAACATCAATCGAGCAAGCGGGCTTCCCACAGAGCTACGTTCCTCTGGCAGTCTGAAAGCTTTGCGCACAAGCCGCTTGCTAAGCGCCTTCCTTTACCTTTTGGCAGTGCTCCTGCATGACCAGCCTGGGGCGTGAATGGTCACTACCCCGCACACACGTTTCGTTGTGCCCGTTGCCAAGCGCTCTGGAAGCGCTGTTTATGACGCAAGCGGAATGCCTCTTGCGCTTCCATTCTCAGAGCTCCTGAGTTAAGGAATCTGGGACCCTTGGTGCGAATGCCAGAGGAAAACATTTCCACTGCGTCTGGCAGGGAGAAACTGTTCCTGGAGAACACGTTTATCTGGAGCTTGCACCTGCACCTTACACACCCACGGATTTGCAGCACATTCAAATGCATGCCAAGCTCTTTCTTACGCAAGTTGCAAGCTGCGTCAGAAGGATGCGCTTTTTGTCAGATGGAAGCAGCAGCATGCACCTTCGAGTTTGAGAAGTACGAAAGAGCCGCAGAAGAGCGTGGTCTAGGAACAAAGGGATAGGAAATTACATTTGCTTCATGTGCCATTGTTGCCGCCTAACAACAGGTAGCAGCATAAAGCAGATGCGGCTGAAGTTCTTCCGGGCGACAGCTAACATCAATCGAGCAAGCGGGCTTCCCACAGCTACGTTCCTCTGGCAGTCTGAAAGCTTTGCGCACAAGCCGCTTGCTAAGCGCCTTCCTTTACCTTTAGGCAGTGCTCGTGCATGACCAGCCTCGGGCGTGAATGGTCACTACCCCGCACACACGTTTCGTTGTGCCCGTTGCCAAGCGCTCTGGAAGCGCTGTTTATGACGCAAGCTGAACGCCTCTTGCGCTTCCATTCTCAGAGCTCCTGAGTTAAGCAATCTGCGACCCTTGGTGCGAATGCCAGAGGAAAACATTTCCACTGCGTCTGGCAGGGAGAAACTGTTCCTGGAGAACACCTTTGTCTGGAGCTTGCACCTGCATCTTACACACCCACGGATTTGCAGCACATTCAAATGCATGCCAAGCTCTTTCTTACGCAAGTTGCAAGCTGCGTCAGAAGGATGCGCTTTTTGTCAGATGGAAGCAGCAGCACACACCTTCGAGTTTGAGAAGTACGAAAGAGCCGCAGAAGAGCGTGGTCTAGGAACAAAGGGATAGGAAAGTACATTTGCTTCATGTGCCCTTGTTGCCGCCTAACAACAGGTAGCAGCATAATGCAGATGCGGCTGAAGTTCTTCCGGGCAACAGCTAACATCAATCGAGCAAGCGGGCTTCCCACAGCTACGGTCCTCTGGCAGTCTGAAAGCCTTGCGCACAAGCCGCTTGCTAAGCGCCTTCCTTTACCTTTTGGCAGTGCTCGTGCATGACCAGCCTGGGGCGTGAATGGTCACTACCCCGCACACACGTTTCGTTGTGGCCGTTGCCAAGCGCTCTGGAAGCGCTGTTTATAACGCAAGCTGAACGCCTCTTGCGCTTCCATTCTCAGAGCTCCTGAGTTAAGCAATCTGCGACACTTGGTGCGAATGCCAGAGGAAAACATTTCCACTGCGTCTGGCAGGGAGAAACTGTTCCTGGAGAACACGTTTATCTGGAGCTTGCACCTGCACCTTACACACCCACGGATTTGCAGCACATTCAAATGCATGCCAAGCTCTTTCTTAGGCAAGTTGCAAGCTGCGTCAGAAGGATGCGCTTTTTGTCAGATGGAAGCAGCAGCACGCACCTTCGAGTTTGAGAAGTACGAAAGAGCCGCAGAAGAGCGTGGTCTAGGAACAAAGGGATAGGAAAGTACATTTGCTTCATGTGCCCTTGTTGCCGCCTAACAACAGGTAGCAGCATAAAGCAGATGCGGCTGAAGTTCTTCCGGGCGACAGCTAACATCAATCCAGAAGCGGGCTTCCCACAGCTACGTTCCTCTGGCAGTCTGAAAGCCTTGTGCACAAGCCGCTTGCTAAGCGCCTTCCTTTACCTTTTGGCAGTGCTCGTGCATGACCAGCCTCGGGCGTGAATGGTCACTACCCCGCACACACGTTTCGTTGTGCCCGTTGCCAAGCGCTCTGGAAGCGCTGTTTATGACGCAAGCCGAACGCCTCTTGCGCTTCCATTCTCAGAGCTCCTGAGTTAAGCAATCTGCGACCCTTGGTGCGAATGCCAGAGGAAAACATTTCCTCTGCGTCTGGCAGGGAGAAACTGTTCCTGGACAACACGTTTATCTGGAGCTTGCACCTGCACCTTACACACCCACGGATTTGCAGCACATTCAAATGCATGCCAAGCTCTTTCTTACGCAAGTTGCAAGCTGCGTCAGAAGGATGCTCTTTTTGTCAGATGGAAGCAGCAGCACGCACCTTCGAGTTTGAGAAGTACGAAAGAGCCGCAGAAGAGCGTGGTCTAGGAACAAAGGGATAGGAAAGTACATTTGCTTCATGTGCCCTTGTTGCCGCCTATCAACAGGTAGCAGCATAAAGCAGATGCGGCTGAAGTTCTTCCGGGCGACAGCTAACATCAATCGAGCAAGCGGGCTTCCCACAGCTACGGTCCTCTGGCAGTCTGAATGTTTTCCGCACAAGCCGCTTGCAAAGCGGCTTCCTTTACCTTTTGGCAGTGCTCGTGCATGACCAGCCTGGGGCGTGAATGGTCACTACCCCGCACACACGTTTCGTTGTGCCCGTTGCCCAAGCGCTCTGGAAGCGCTGTTTATAACGCAAGCTGAACGCCTCTTGGGCTTCCATTCTCAGAGCTCCTGAGTTAAGCAATCTGCGACACTTGGTGCGAATGCCAGAGGAAAACATTTCCACTGCGTCTGGCAGGGAGAAACTGTTCCTGGAGAACACCTTTGTCTGGAGCTTGCACCTGCACCTTACACACCCACGGATTTGCAGCACATTCAAATGCATGCCAAGCTCTTTCTTATGCAAGTTGCAAGCTGCGTCAGAAGGATGCGCTTTTTGTCAGATGGAAGCAGCAGCACGCACCTTCGAGTTTGAGAAGTACAAAAGAGCCGCAGAAGAGCGTGGTCTAGGAACAAAGGGATAGGAAAGTACATTTGCTTCATGTGCCCTTGTTGCCGCCTAACAACAGGTAGCAGCATAAAGCAGATGCGGCTGAAGTTCTTCCGGGCGACAGCTAACATCAATCGAGCAAGCGGGCTTCCCACAGCTACGGTCCTCTGGCAGTCTGAATGTTTTCCGCACAAGCCGCATGCAAAGCGCCTTCCTTTACCTTTTGGCAGTGCTCGTGCATGACCAGCCTGGGGCGTGAATGGTCACTACACCGCACACACGTTTCGTTGTGCCCGTTGCCAAGTGCTCTGGAAGCGCTGTTTATAACGCAAGCTGAACGCCTCTTGCGCTTCCATTCTCAGAGCTCCTGAGTTAAGCAATCTGCGACCCTTGGTGCGAATGCCAGAGGAAAACATTTCCACTGCGTCTGGCAGGGAGAAACTGTTCCTGGAGAACACGTTTATCTGGAGCTTGCACCTGCACCTTACACACCCACGGATTTGCAGCACATTCAAATGCATGCCAAGCTCTTTCTTACGCAAGTTGCAAGCTGCGTCAGAAGGATGCGCTTTTTGTCAGATGGAAGCAGCAGCATGCACCTTCGAGTTTGAGAAGTACGAAAGAGCCGCAGAAGAGCGTGGTCTAGGAACAAAGGGATAGGAAATTACATTTGCTTCATGTGCCATTGTTGCCGCCTAACAACAGGTAGCAGCATAAAGCAGATGCGGCTGAAGTTCTTCCGGGCGACAGCTAACATCAATCGAGCAAGCGGGCTTCCCACAGCTACGGTCCTCTGGCAGTCTGAAAGCTTTGCGCACAAGCCGCTTGCTAAGCGCCTTCCTTTACCTTTAGGCAGTGCTCGTGCATGACCAGCCTGGGGCGTGAATGGTCACTACCCCGCACACACGTTTCGTTGTGCCCGTTGCCAAGCGCTCTGGAAGCGCTGTTTATGACGCAAGCGGAACGCCTCTTGCGCTTCCATTCTCAGAGCTCCTGAGTTAAGCAATCTGCGACCCTTGGTGCGAATGCCAGAGGAAAACATTTCCACTGCGTCTGGCAGGGAGAAACTGTTCCTGGAGAACACCTTTGTCTGGAGCTTGCACCTGCATCTTACACACCCACGGATTTGCAGCACATTCAAATGCATGCCAAGCTCTTTCTTACGCAAGTTGCAAGCTGCGTCAGAAGGATGCGCTTTTTGTCAGATGGAAGCAGCAGCACGCACCTTCGAGTTTGAGAAGTACGAAAGAGCCGCAGAAGAGCGTGGTCTAGGAACAAAGGGATAGGAAAGTACATTTGCTTCATGTGCCCTTGTTGCCGCCTAACAACAGGTAGCAGCATAATGCAGATGCGGCTGAAGTTCTTCCGGGCAACAGCTAACATCAATCGAGCAAGCGGGCTTCCCACAGCTACGGTCCTCTGGCAGTCTGAAAGCCTTGCGCACAAGCCGCTTGCTAAGCGCCTTCCTTTACCTTTTGGCAGTGCTCGTGCATGACCAGCCTGGGGCGTGAATGGTCACTACCCCGCACACACGTTTCGTTGTGCCCGTTGCCAAGCGCTCTGGAAGCGCTGTTTATAACGCAAGCTGAACGCCTCTTGCGCTTCCATTCTCAGAGCTCCTGAGTTAAGCAATCTGCGACACTTGGTGCGAATGCCAGAGGAAAACATTTCCACTGCGTCTGGCAGGGAGAAACTGTTCCTGGAGAACACGTTTATCTGGAGCTTGCACCTGCACCTTACACACCCACGGATTTGCAGCACATTCAAATGCATGCCAAGCTCTTTCTTAGGCAAGTTGCAAGCTGCGTCAGAAGGATGCGCTTTTTGTCAGATGGAAGCAGCAGCACGCACCTTCGAGTTTGAGAAGTACGAAAGAGCCGCAGAAGAGCGTGGTCTAGGAACAAAGGGATAGGAAAGTACATTTGCTTCATGTGCCCTTGTTGCCGCCTAACAACAGGTAGCAGCATAAAGCAGATGCGGCTGAAGTTCTTCCGGGCGACAGCTAACATCAATCGAGCAAGCGAGCTTCCCACAGCTACGGTCCTCTGGCAGTCTGAATGTTTTCCGCACAAGCCGCATGCAAAGCGCCTTCCTTTACCTTTTGGCAGTGCTTGTGCATTACCAGCCTGGGGCGTGAATGGTCACTACCCCGCACACACGTTTCGTTGTGCCCGTTGCCAAGTGCTCTGGAAGCGCTGTTTATAACGCAAGCTGAACGCCTCTTGCGCTTCCATTCTCAGAGCTCCTGAGTTAAGCAATCTGCGACCCTTGGTGCGAATGCCAGAGGAAAACATTTCCACTGCGTCTGGCAGGGAGAAACTGTTCCTGGAGAACACGTTTATCTGGAGCTTGCACCTGCACCTTACACACCCACGGATTTGCAGCACATTCAAATGCATGCCAAGCTCTTTCTTACGCAAGTTGCAAGCTGCGTCAGAAGGATGCGCTTTTTGTCAGATGGAAGCAGCAGCACGCACCTTCGAGTTTGAGAAGTACGAAAGAGCCGCAGAAGAGCGTGGTCTAGGAACAAAGGGATAGGAAATTACATTTGCTTCATGTGCCCTTGTTGCCGCCTAACAACAGGTAGCAGCATAAAGCAGATGCGGCTGAAGTTCTTCCGGGCGACAACTAACATCAATCCAGAAGCGGGCTTCCCACAGCTACGTTCCTCTGGCAGTCTGAAAGCCTTGTGCACAAGCCGCTTGCTAAGCGCCTTCCTTTACCTTTTGGCAGTGCTCGTGCATGACCAGCCTGGGGCGTGAATGGTCACTACCCCGCACACACGTTTCGTTGTGCCCGTTGCCAAGCGCTCTGGAAGCGCTGTTTATGACGCAAGCTGAGCGCCTCTTGCGCTTCCATTCTCAGAGCTCCTGAGTTAAGCAATCTGCGACACTTGGTGCGAATGCCAGAGGAAAACATTTCCACTGCGTCTGGCAGGGAGAAACTGTACCTGGAGAACACGTTTATCTGGAGCTCGCACCTGCACCTTACACACCCACGGATTTGCAGCACATTCAAATGCATGCCAAGCTCTTTCTTACGCAAGTTGCAAGCTGCGTCAGAAGGATGCTCTTTTTGTCAGATGGAAGCAGCAGCACGCACCTTCGAGTTTGAGAAGTACGAAAGAGCCGCAGAAGAGCGTGGTCTAGGAACAAAGGGATAGGAAAGTACATTTGCTTCATGTGCCCTTGTTGCCGCCGAACAACAGGTAGCAGCATAAAGCAGATGCGGCTGAAGTTCTTCCGGGCGACAGCTAACATCAATCGAGCAAGCGGGCTTCCCACAGCTACGGTCCTCTGGCAGTCTGAATGTTTTCCGCACAAGCCGCTTGCAAAGCGGCTTCCTTTACCTTTTGGCAGTGCTCGTGCATGACCAGCCTGGGGCGTGAATCGTCACTACCCCGCACACACGTTTCGTTGTGCCCGTTGCCCAAGCGCTCTGGAAGCGCTGTTTATAACGCAAGCTGAACGCCTCTTGGGCTTCCATTCTCAGAGGTCCTGAGTTAAGCAATCTGCGACACTTGGTGCGAATGCCAGAGGAAAACATTTCCACTGCGTCTGGCAGGGAGAAACTGTTCCTGGAGAACACCTTTGTCTGGAGCTTGCACCTGCACCTTACACACCCACGGATTTGCAGCACATTCAAATGCATGCCAAGCTCTTTCTTATGCAAGTTGCAAGCTGCGTCAGAAGGATGCGCTTTTTGTCAGATGGAAGCAGCAGCACGCACCTTCGAGTTTGAGAAGTACGAAAGAGCCGCAGAAGAGCGTGGTCTAGGAACAAAGGGATAGGAAAGTACATTTGCTTCATGTGCCCTTGTTGCCGCCTAACAACAGGTAGCAGCATAAAGCAGATGCGGCTGAAGTTCTTCCGGGCGACAGCTAACATCAATCGAGCAAGCGGGCTTCCCACAGCTACGGTCCTCTGGCAGTCTGAAAGCTTTGCGCACAAGCCGCTTGCTAAGCGCCTTCCTTTACCTTTAGGCAGTGCTCGTGCATGACCAGCCTGGGGCGTGAATGGTCACTACCCCGCACACACGTTTCGTTGTGGCCGTTGCCAAGCGCTCTGGAAGCGCTGTTTATGACGCAAGCCGAACGCCTCTTGCGCTTCCATTCTCAGAGCTCCTGAGTTAAGCAATCTGCGACCCTTGGTGCGAATGCCAGAGGAAAACATTTCCTCTGCGTCTGGCAGGGAGAAACTGTTCCTGGAGAACACGTTTATCTGGAGCTTGCACCTGCACCTTACACACCCACGGATTTGCAGCACATTCAAATGCATGCCAAGCTCTTTCTTACGCAAGTTGCAAGCTGCGTCAGAAGGATGCTCTTTTTGTCAGATGGAAGCAGCAGCACGCACCTTCGAGTTTGAGAAGTACGAAAGAGCCGCAGAAGAGCGTGGTCTAGGAACAAAGGGATAGGAAAGTACATTTGCTTCATGTGCCCTTGTTGCCGCCTATCAACAGGTAGCAGCATAAAGCAGATGCGGCTGAAGTTCTTCCGGGCGACAGCTAACATCAATCGAGCAAGCGGGCTTCCCACAGCTACGGTCCTCTGGCAGTCTGAATGTTTTCCGCACAAGCCGCTTGCAAAGCGGCTTCCTTTACCTTTTGGCAGTGCTCGTGCATGACCAGCCTGGGGCGTGAATGGTCACTACCCCGCACACACGTTTCGTTGTGCCCGTTGCCCAAGCGCTCTGGAAGCGCTGTTTATAACGCAAGCTGAACGCCTCTTGGGCTTCCATTCTCAGAGCTCCTGAGTTAAGCAATCTGCGACACTTGGTGCGAATGCCAGAGGAAAACATTTCCACTGCGTCTGGCAGGGAGAAACTGTTCCTGGAGAACACCTTTGTCTGGAGCTTGCACCTGCACCTTACACACCCACGGATTTGCAGCACATTCAAATGCATGCCAAGCTCTTTCTTATGCAAGTTGCAAGCTGCGTCAGAAGGATGCGCTTTTTGTCAGATGGAAGCAGCAGCACGCACCTTCGAGTTTGAGAAGTACAAAAGAGCCGCAGAAGAGCGTGGTCTAGGAACAAAGGGATAGGAAAGTACATTTGCTTCATGTGCCCTTGTTGCCGCCTAACAACAGGTAGCAGCATAAAGCAGATGCGGCTGAAGTTCTTCCGGGCGACAGCTAACATCAATCGAGCAAGCGGGCTTCCCACAGCTACGGTCCTCTGGCAGTCTGAAAGCTTTGCGCACAAGCCGCATGCTAAGCGCCTTCCTTTACCTTTAGGCAGTGCTCGTGCATGACCAGCCTGGGGCGTGAATGGTCACTACCCCGCACACACGTTTCGTTGTGCCCGTTGCCAAGTGCTCTGGAAGCGCTGTTTATAACGCAAGCTGAACGCCTCTTGCGCTTCCATTCTCAGAGCTCCTGAGTTAAGCAATCTGCGACCCTTGGTGCGAATGCCAGAGGAAAACATTTCCACTGCGTCTGGCAGGGAGAAACTGTTCCTGGAGATCACGTTTATCTGGAGCTTGCACCTGCACCTTACACACCCACGGATTTGCAGCACATTCAAATGCATGCCAAGCTCTTTCTTACGCAAGTTGCAAGCTGCATCAGAAGGATGCGCTTTTTGTCAGATGGAAGCAGCAGAACGCACCATCGAGTTTGAGAAGTACGAAAGAGCCGCAGAAGAGCGTGGTCTAGGAACAAAGGGATAGGAAATTACATTTGCTTCATGTGCCCTTGTTGCCGCCTAACAACAGGTAGCAGCATAAAGCAGATGCGGCTGAAGTTCTTCCGGGCGACAGCTAACATCAATCCAGAAGCGGGCTTCCCACAGCTACGTTCCTCTGGCAGTCTGAAAGCCTTGTGCACAAGCCGCTTGCTAAGCGCCTTCCTTTACCTTTTGGCAGTGCTCGTGCATGACCAGCCTCGGGCGTGAATGGTCACTACCCCGCACACACGTTTCGTTGTGCCCGTTGCCAAGCGCTCTGGAAGCGCTGTTTATGACGCAAGCTGAACGCCTCTTGCGCTTCCATTCTCAGAGCTCCTGAGTTAAGCAATCTGCGACCCTTGGTGCGAATGCCAGAGGAAAACATTTCCACTGCGTCTGGCAGGGAGAAACTGTACCTGGAGAACACGTTTATCTGGAGCTCGCACCTGCACCTTACACACCCACGGATTTGCAGCACATTCAAATGCATGCCAAGCTCTTTCTTACGCAAGTTGCAAGCTGCGTCAGAAGGATGCTCTTTTTGTCAGATGGAAGCAGCAGCACGCACCTTCGAGTTTGAGAAGTACGAAAGAGCCGCAGAAGAGCGTGGTCTAGGAACAAAGGGATAGGAAAGTACATTTGCTTCATGTGCCCTTGTTGCCGCCTATCAACAGGTAGCAGCATAAAGCAGATGCGGCTGAAGTTCTTCCGGGCGACAGCTAACATCAATCGAGCAAGCGGGCTTCCCACAGCTACGGTCCTCTGGCAGTCTGAATGTTTTCCGCATAAGCCGCTTGCAAAGCGGCTTCCTTTACCTTTTGGCAGTGCTCGTGCATGACCAGCCTCGGGCGTGAATCGTCACTACCCCGCACACACGTTTCGTTGTGCCCGTTGCCCAAGCGCTCTGGAAGCGCTGTTTATAACGCAAGCTGAACGCCTCTTGGGCTTCCATTCTCAGAGGTCCTGAGTTAAGCAATCTGCGACACTTGGTGCGAATGCCAGAGGAAAACATTTCCACTGCGTCTGGCAGGGAGAAACTGTTCCTGGAGAACACGTTTATCTGGAGCTTGCACCTGCACCTTACACACCCACGGATTTGCAGCACATTCAAATGCATGCCAAGCTCTTTCTTACACAAGCTGAAAGCTGCTGTCCGAAGGCTCTTCTCCTTGTCAGATGGAAGCAGCAGCACGCAAATTTGAGTTTGGCAAGTACTAAAGAGCCATAGAAGAGCGTGGTCTAGCAACAAGGGGATAGGAAAATGCATTTCCTTCATGTGGCCTTGTCGCCGCCTCACGACAGGTAGCAGCATAAAGCAGATGCGGCTGAAGTTCTTCCGGGCGACAGCTAACATCAATCGAGCAAGCGGTCTTCCCACAGCTACGGTCCTCTGGCAGTCTGAAAGCTTTGCGCACAATCCGCTTGCTAAGCGCCTTCCCTTGCCTTTTGGCAGTGCTCATGCTTTACAAGCCTGGGGCGTGAATGGTCACTACCCCACACACACGTTTCGTTGTGCCCGTTGCCAAGCGCTCTGGAAGCACTGTTTATGACGCAAGCCGAACGCCTCTTGTGCTTCCATTCTCAGAGCTCCTGAGTTAAGCAATCTGCGACCGTAGGCGCGAATGCCAGAGGAAAACATTTCCACTGCGTCTGGAAGGGAGAAACTGTACCTGAAGAACACCTTTGTCCGGAGCTTGCACCTACACCTTGCGTACCCATGGATTTGCAGCACATTCAAATGCATGCCAGGCTCTTCCTTACGCAAGCTGAAAGCTGCTGTCAGAAGTCTGTTCTCCTTGTCAGATCGAAGCAGCAGCACGCACCTTCGAGTTTGGCAGGAACTAAAGAGCCGCAGAAGAGCATGGTCTAGCAACAAGGGGATAGGAAAATGCATTTCCTTCATGTGCCCTTGTCGCCGCCTCACAACAGGTAGCAGCATAAAGCAGATGCGGCTGAAGTTCTTCCGGGCGACAGCTAACATCAATCGAGCAAGCGGGCTTCCCACAGAGCTACGGTCCTCTGGCAGTCTTAAAGTTTTTCGCAAAAGCCGCATGCAAAGCACTTTCCTTTGCCTTTAGGCAGTGCTCGTGCATGACCAGCCCGGGGCGTGAATGGTCACTACCCCGCACACACGTTTCGCTGTGCCCGTTGCCAAGCTTTCTGGAAGCACTGTTTATGACTCAAGCCGAACGCCTCTTGCGCTTCCATTCTCAGAGCTCCTGAGTTAAGCAATCTGCGACCCTTGGTGCGAATGCCAGAGGAAAACATTTCCACTGCGTCTGGCAAGGAGAAACTGTACCTGGAGAACACTTTTGTCTGGAGCTTGCACCTGCACCTTACACACCCACGGATTTGCAGCACATTCAAATGCATGCCAAGCTCTTTCTTACGCAAGCTGAAAGCTGCTGTCCGAAGGCTCTTCTCCTTGTCAGATGGAAGCAGCAGCACGCAAATTTGAGTTTGGCAAGTACTAAAGAGCCATAGAAGAGCGTGGTCTAGCAACAAGGGGATAGGAAAATGCATTTCCTTCATGTGGCCTTGTCGCCGCCTAACAACAGGTAGCAACATAAAGCAGATGCGGCTGAAGTTCTTCCGGGCGACAGCTAACATCAATCGAGCAAGCGGTCTTCCCACAGCTATGGTCCTCTGGCAGTCTGAAAGCTTTGCGCACAATCCGCTTGCTACGCGCCTTCCCTTGCCTTTTGGCAGTGCTCATGCTTTACAAGCCTGGGGCGTGAATGGTCACTACCCCACACACACGTTTCGTTGTGCCCGTTGCCAAGCGCTCTGGAAGCACTGTTTATGACGCAAGCGGAACGCCTCTTGTGCTTCCATTCTCAGAGCTCCTGAGTTAAGCACTCTGCGACCGTAGGCGCGAATGCCAGAGGAAAACATTTCCACTGCGTCTGGCAGGGAGAAACTGTACCTGAAGAACACCTTTGTCCGGAGCTTGCACCTACACCTTGCGTACCCATGGATTTTCAGCACATTCAAATGCATGCCAGGCTCTTCCTTACGCAAGCTGAAAGCTGCTGTCAGAAGTCTGTTCTCCTTGTCAGATCGAAGCAGCAGCACGCACCTTCGAGTTTGGCAGGAACTAAAGAGCCGCAGAAGAGCATGGTCTAGCAACAAGGGGATAGGAAAATGCATTTCCTTCATGTGCCCTTGTCGCCGCCTCACAACAGGTAGCAGCATAAAGCAGATGCGGCTGAAGTTCTTCCGGGCGACAGCTAACATCAATCGAGCAAGCGGGCTTCCCACAGAGCTACGGTCCTCTGGCAGTCTGAAAGTTTTGCGCAAAAGCCGCATGCAAAGCACTTTCCTTTGCCTTTAGGCAGTGCTCGTGCATGGCCAGCCCGGGGCGTGAATGGCCACTACCCCGCACACACGTTTCGTTGTGCCCGTTGCCAAGCGCTCTGGAAGCGCTGTTTATGACGCAAGCGGAACGCCTCTTGCAATTCCATTCTCAGAGCTCCTGAGTTAAGCAATCTGCGACCCTTGGTGCGAATGCCAGAGGAAAACATTTCCACTGCGTCTGGCAGGGAGAAACTGTACCTGGAGAACACCTTTGTCTGGAGCTTGCACCTGCACCTTACACACCCACGGATTTGCAGCACATTCAAATGCATGCCAGGCTCTTCCTAACGCAAGCTGAAAGCTGCTGTCAGAAGGCTTCGCTCCTTGTCAGATCGAAGCAGCAGCACGCACCTTCGAGTTTGGCAGGAACTAAAGAGCTGCAGAAGAGCATGGTCTAGCAACAAGGGGATAGGAAAATGAATTTGCTTCATGTGCCCTTGTCGTCGCCTCACAACAGGTAGCAGCATAAAGCAGATGCGGCTCAAGTTCTTCCGGGCGACAGCTAACATCAATCGAGCAAGCGGTCTTCCCACAGCTATGGTCCACTGGCAGTCTGAAAGCTTTGCGCACAATCCGCTTGCTACGCACCTTCCCTTGCCATTTGGCAGTGCTCATGCTTTACCAGCCTGGGGCGTGAATGGTCACTACCCTGCACACACGTTTCGCTGTGCCCGTTGCCAAGCTCTCTGGAAGCACTGTTTATGACTCATGCCGAACGCCTCTTGCGCTTCCATTCTCAGAGCTCCTGAGTTAAGCAATCTGCGACCCTTGGTGCGAATGCCAGAGGAAAACATTTCCACTGCGTCTGGAAGGGAGAAACTGTTCCTGGATGACACTTTTGTCTGGAGCTTGCACCTGCACCTTACACACCCACGGATTTGCAGCACATTCAAATGCATGCCAAGCTCTTTCTTACGCAAGTTGCAAGCTGCGTCAGAAGGATGCGCTTTTTGTCAGATGGAAGCAGCAGCACGCACCATCGAGTTTGAGAAGTACGAAAGAGCCGCAGAAGAGCGTGGTCTAGGAACAAAGGGATAGGAAAGTACATTTGCTTCATGTGCCCTTGTTGCCGCCTAACAACAGGTAGCAGCATAAAGCAGATGCGGCTGAAGTTCTTCCGGGCGACAGCTAACATCAATCGAGCAAGCGGGCTTCCCACAGAGCTACGGTCCTCTGGCAGTCTGAAAGTTTTGCGCAAAAGCCGCATGCAAAGCACTTTCCTTTGCCTTTAGGCAGTGCTCGTGCATGGCCAGCCCGGGGCGTGAATGGTCACTACCCCGCACACACGTTTCGCTGTGCCCGTTGCCAAGCTCTCTGGAAGCACTGTTTATGACTCAAGCCGAACGCCTCTTGCGCTTCCATTCTCAGAGCTCCTGAGTTAAGCAATCTGCGACCCTTGGTGCGAATGCCAGAGGAAAACATTTCCACTGCGTCTGGCAAGGAGAAACTGTTCCTGGATGACACTTTTGTCTGGAGCTTGCACCTGCACCTTACACACCCACGGATTTGCAGCACATTCAAATGCATGCCAAGCTCTTTCTTACGCAAGCTGAAAGCTGCTGTCCGAAGGCTCTTCTCCTTGGCAGATGGAAGCAGCAGCACGCAAATTTGAGTTTGGCAAATACTAAAGAGCCATAGAAGAGCGTGGTCTAGCAACAAGGGGATAGGAAAATGCATTTCCTTCATGTGGCCTTGTCGCCGCCTCACAACAGGTAGCAGCATAAAGCAGATGCGGCTGAAGTTCTTCCGGGCGACAGCTAACATCAATCGAGCAAGCGGTCTTCCCACAGCTATGGTCCTCTGGCAGTCTGAAAGCTTTGCGCACAATCCGCTTGCTACGCGCCTTCCCTTGCCTTTTGGCAGTGCTCATGCTTTACAAGCCTGGGGCGTGAATGGTCACTACCCCGCACACACGTTTCGTTGTGCCCGTTGCCAAGCGCTCTGGAAGCACTGTTTATGACGCAAGCCGAACGCCTCTTGTGCTTCCATTCTCAGAGCTCCTGAGTTAAGCAATCTGCGACCCTTGGTGCGAATGCCAGAGGAAAACATTTCCACTGAGTCTGGCAGGGAGAAACTGCACCTGGAGAACACTTTTGTCTGCAGCTTGCACCTGCACCTTACATACCCATGGATTTTCAGCACATTCAAATGCATGCCAGGCTCTTCCTTACGCAAGCTGAAAGCTGCTGTCAGAAGTCTGTTCTCCTTGTCAGATGGAAGCAGCAGCACGCACCTTTGAGTTTGGCAAGTACTAAAGAGCCGCAGAAGAGCGTGGTCTAGCAACAAGGGTATAGGAAAATGCATTTGATTCATGTGCCCTTTTCGTCGCCTAACAACATGTAGCAGCATAAAGCAGATGCGGCTGAAGTTCTTCCGGGCGACAGCTAACATCAATCGAGCAAGCGGTCTTCCCACACCTATGGTCCTCTGGCAGTCTGAAAGCTTTGCGCACAATCTGCTTGCTAAGCGCCTTCCTTTGCCTTTAGGCAGTGCTCGTGCACGGCAAGCCTGGGGCGAGAATGGTCTCTACCCCACACACACATTTCGTTCTTCCCGTTGCCAAGCGCTCTGGAAGCGCTGTTTATGACGCAAGCCGAACGCCTCTTGCGCTTCCATTCTCAGAGCTCCTGAGTTAAGCAATCTGCGACCGTAGGCGCGAATGCCAGAGGAAAACATTTCCACTGCGTCTGGCAGGGAGAAACTGTACCTGGAGAAGACCGCTGTCTGGAGCTTGCACCTGCACCTTGCATACCCATGGATATTCAGCACATTCAAATGCATGCCAGGCTCTTTCTTACGGAAGCTGAAAGCTGCTGTCAGAAGTCTGTTCTCCTTGTCAGATCGAAGCAGCAGCACGCACCTTCGAGTTTGGCAAGTACTAAAGAGCCGCAGAAGAGCGTGTTCTATGAACAATGGGATAGGCAAGTACATTTGCTTCATGTGCCCTTGTTGCCGCCCAACAACAGGTAGCAGCATAAAGCAGATGCGACTGAAGTTCTTCCGGGCGACAGCTAACATCAATCGAGCAAGCGGGCTTCCCACAGCTACGTTCCTCTGGCAGTCTGAAAGTTTTGCGCACAGGCCGCATGCAAAGCGCCTTCCTTTGCCTTTAGGCAGTGCTCGTGCATGACCAGCCTCGGGCGTGAATGGTCACTACCCCGCACAGACGTTTCGTTGTGCCCGTTGCAAAGTGCTCTGGAAGCGCTGTTTATGACGCAAGCTGAACGCCTCTTGCGCTTCCATTCTCAGAGCTCCTGAGTTAAGCAATCTGCGACACTTGGTGCGAATGCCAGAGGAAAACATTTCCACTGTGTCTGGCAAGGAGAAACTGTTCCTGGAGAACACCTTTGTCTGGAGCTTGCACCTGCACCTTACACACCCACGGATTTGCAGCACATTCAAATGCATGCCAAGCTCTTTCTTACGCAAGTTGCAAGCTGCGTCAGAAGGATGTGCTTTTTGTCAGATGGAAGCAGCGGCACGCACCTTCGAGTTTGAGAAGTACAAATGAGCCGTAGATAGGCGTGGTCTAGGAGCAAAAGTATAGGAAAATGCATTTGCTTCATGTGCCCTTGTCGCCGCCTAACAACAGGTAGCAGCATAAATCAGATGCGACTGAAGTTCTTCCGGGCGACAGCTAACATCAATCGAGCAAGAGGGCTTCCCACAGAGCTACGTTCCTCTGGCAGGCTGACAGCTTTGCGCACAAGCCGCTTGCTAAGCGCCTTCCTTAGCCTTTTGACAGTGCTGGTGCATGACCAGCCTGGGGCGTGAATGGTCACTACCCGGCACAGACGTTTCGTAGTGCCCGTTGCCAAGCGCTCTGGAAACGCTGTTTATGACGCAAGCCGAACGCCTCTTGTGCTTCCATTCTCAGAGCTCCTGAGTTAAGCAATCTGCAACCCTTGGTGCGAATGTCAGAGGAAAACATTTCCACTGCGTCTGGCAGGGAGAAATTGTTCCTGGAGAACACTTTTGTCTGCAGCTTGCACCTGCACCTTACATACCCACGAATTTGCAGCACATTCAAATGCATGCCAAGCTATTTCTTACGCAAGCTGAAAGCTGCTGTCAGAAGTCTGTTCTTGTTAGATGGAAGAAGCAGAACGCACCTTCGAGTTTGGCAGGAAATAAAGAGCCGCAGAAGAGCGTGGTCTAGGAACAAAGGGAAAGGAAAGTACATTTGCTTCATGTGCCCTTGTTGCCGCCTAACAACAGGTAGCAGCATAAAGCAGATGCGGCTGAAGTTCTTCCGGGCGACAGCTAACATCAATCGAGCAAGTGGTCTTCCCACACCTACGTTCCTCTGGCAGTCTGAAAGCTTTGCGCACAAGCCGCTTGCTAAGCGCCTTCCTTTACCTTTTGGCAGTGCTCGTGCATGACCAGCCTGGGGCGTGAATGGTCACTACCCCGCACACACGTTTCGTTGTGCCCGTTGCCAAGCGCTCTGGAAGCGCTGTTTATGACGCAAGCCGAACGCCTCTTGCGCTTCCATTCTCAGAGCTCCTGAGTTAAGCAATCTGCGACCCTTGGTGCGAATGCCAGAGGAAAACATTTCCACTGCGTCTGGCAGGGAGAAACTGTTCCTGGACAACACGTTTATCTGGAGCTTGCACCTGCACCTTACACACCCACGGATTTGCAGCACATTCAAATGCATGCCAAGCTCTTTCTTACGCAAGTTGCAAGCTGGGTCAGAAGGAAGCACTTTTTGTCAGATGGAAGCAGCAGCACGCACCTTCGAGTTTGAGAAGTACTAAAGAGCCCTGGATAGGCGTGGTCTGGGAGCAAAGGGATAGGAAAATGCAATTGCTTCATGTGTCTTTGTCGTCGCCTAACAACAGGTAGCAGCATAAGGCAGATGCGACTGAAGTTCTTCCGGGCGACAGCTAACATCAGTCGAGCAATTGGTCTTCCCACAGAGCTACGGTCCTCTGGCAGTCTGAAAGCTTTGCGCACAAGCCGCATGCAAAGCGCCTTCCTTTGCCTTTAGGCAGTGCTCGTGCATGACCAGCCTGGGGCGTGAATGGTCACTACCCCGCACACACGTTTCGTTGTGCCTGTTGCCAAGCGCTCTGGAAGCGCTGTTTATGACGCAAGCCGAACGCCTCTTGCGCTTCCATTCTCAGAGCTCCTGAGTTAAGCAATCTGGGACCCTTGGTGCGAATGCCAGAGGAAAACATTTCCACTGCGTCTGGCAGGGAGAAACTGTTCCTGGAGAACACCTTTTTCTGGAGCTTGCACCTGCACCTTACACACCCACGGATTTGCAGCACATTCAAATGCATGCCAAGCTCTTTCTTACGCAAGCTGAAAGCTGCTGTCAGAAGTCTGTTCTCCTTGTCAGATGGAAGCAGCAGCACGCACCTTCGAGTTTGGCAGAAACTAAAGATCCGCAGAAAATCGTGGTCTGGGAACAAAGGGATAGGAAAATGCATTTGCTTCATGTGTCTTTGTCGTCGCCTAACAACAGGTAGCAGCTTAAAGCAGCTTCGACTGAAGTTCTTCCGGGCGACAGCTAACATCAATCGAGCAAGCGGGCTTCCCACAGCTACGGTCCTCTGGCAGTCTGAAAGTTTTGCGCACAAGCCGCATGCAAAGCGCCTTCCTTTGCCTTTAGGTATTGCTCGTGCATGACCAGCCTGGGGCGTGAATGGTCACTACCCCGCACACACGTTTCGTTGTGCTTGTGTCCAAGCGCTCTGGAAGCGCTGTTTATGACGCAAGCTGAACGCCTCTTGCGCTTCCATTCTAAGAGCTCCTGAGTTAAGCAATCTGCGACCCTTGGTGCGAATGCCAGAGGAAAACATTTCCACTGTGTCTGGCAAGGAGAAACTGTTCCTGGAGAACACGTTTATCTGGAGCTTGCACCTGCACCTTACACACCCACGGATTTGCAGCACATTCAAATGCATGCCAAGCTCTTTCTTACGCAAGTTGCAAGCTGCGTCAGAAGGATGCGCTTTTTGTCAGATGGAAGCAGCAGCACGCACCTTCGAGTTTGAGAAGTACAAAAGAGCCGCAGAAGAGCGTGGTCTACGAACAAAGGGATAGGAAAGTACATTTGCTTCATGTGCCCTTGTTGCCGCCTAACACCAGGTAGCAGCATAAAGCAGATGCGACTGAAGTTCTTCCGGGCGACAGCTAACATCAATCGAGCAAGTGGTTTTCCCACAGAGCTACGTTCCTCTGGCAGTCTGAAAGCTTTGCGCACAAGCCGCTTGCTAAGCGCCTTCCTTTACCTTTTGGCAGTGCTCGTGCATGACCAGCCTGGGGCGTGAATGGTCACTACCCCGCACACACGTTTCGTTGTGCCCGTTGCCAAGCGCTCTGGAAGCGCTGTTTATGACGCAAGCGGAATGCCTCTTGCGCTTCCATTCTCAGAGCTCCTGAGTTAAGGAATCTGGGACCCTTGGTGCGAATGCCAGAGGAAAACATTTCCACTGCGTCTGGCAGGGAGAAACTGTTCCTGGAGAACACGTTTATCTGGAGCTTGCACCTGCACCTTACACACCCACGGATTTGCAGCACATTCAAATGCATGCCAAGCTCTTTCTTACGCAAGCTGAAAGCTGCTGTCAGAAGTCTGTTCTCCTTGTCAGATCGAAGCAGCAGCACGCACCTTCGAGTTTGGCAGGAACTAAAGAGCCGCAGAAGAGCGTGGTCTAGGAACAAAGGGAAAGGAAAGTACATTTGCTTCATGTGCCCTTGTTGCCGCCTAACAACAGGTAGCAGCATAAAGCAGATGCGGCTGAAGTTCTTCCGGGCGACAGCTAACATCAATCGAGCAAGCGGGCTTCCCACAGAGCTACGTTCCTCTGGCAGTCTGAAAGTTTTGCGCACAAGCCGCATGCAAAGCGCCTTCCTTTGCCTTTAGGTATTGCTCGTGCATGACCAGCCTGGGGCGTGAATGGTCACTACCCCGCACACACGTTTCGTTGTGCTTGTGTCCAAGCGCTCTGGAAGCACTGTTTATGACGCAAGCGGAATGCCTCTTGCGCTTCCATCCTCAGAGCTCCTGAGTTAAGCAATCTGCGACCCTTGGTGCGAATGCCAGAGGAAAACATTTCCACTGCGTCTGGCAGGGAGAAACTGTTCCTGGAGAACACGTTTATCTGGAGCTTGCACCTGCACCTTACACACCCACGGATTTGCAGCACATTCAAATGCATGCCAAGCTCTTTCTTACGCAAGTTGCAAGCTGCGTCAGATGGATGTGCTTTTTGTCAGATGGAAGCAGCAGCACGCACCTTCGAGTTTGGCAGGAACTAAAGAGCCGCAGAAGAGCGTGGTCTAGGAACAAAGGGAAAGGAAAGTACATTTGCTTCATGTGCCCTTGTTGCCGCCTAACAACAGGTAGCAGCATAAAGCAGATGCGGCTGAAGTTCTTCCGGGCGACAGCTAACATCAATCGAGCAAGTGGTCTTCCCACAGAGCTACGGTCCTTTGCAGTCTTAAAGTTTTGCGCACAAGCCGCTTGCTAAGCGCCTTCCTTTACCTTTTGGCAGTGCTCGTGCATGACCAGCCTGGGGCGTGAATGGTCACTACCCCGCACACACGTTTCGTTGTGCCCGTTGCCAAGCGCTCTGGAAGCGCTGTTTATGACGCAAGCCGAACGCCTCTTGCGCTTCCATTCTCAGAGCTCCTGAGTTAAGCAATCTGGGACCCTTGGTGCGAATGCCAGAGGAAAACATTTCCACTGCGTCTGGCAGGGAGAAACTGTTCCTGGAGAACACCTTTGTCTGGAGCTTGCACCTGCACCTTACACACCCACGGATTTGCAGCACATTCAAATGCATGCCAAGCTCTTTCTTACGCAAGCTGAAAGCTGCTGTCAGAAGTCTGTTCTCCTTGTCAGATGGAAGCAGCAGCACGCACCTTCGAGTTTGGCAGAAACTAAAGATCCGCAGAAAAGCGTGGTCTGGGAACAAAGGGATAGGAAAATGCATTTGCTTCATGTGTCTTTGTCGTCGCCTAACAACAGGTAGCAGCTGAAAGCAGATTCGACTGAAGTTCTTCCGGGCGACAGCTAACATCAATCGAGCAAGCGGGCTTCCCACAGCTACGGTCCTCTGGCAGTCTGAAAGTTTTGCGCACAAGCCGCATGCAAAGCTCCTTCCTTTGCCTTTAGGTAGTGCTCGTGCATGACCAGCCTGGGGCGTGAATGGTCACTACCCCGCACACAAGTTTCGTTGTGCCCGTTGCCAAGCGCTCTGGAAGCGCTGTTTATGACGCAAGCGGAATGCCTCTTGCGCTTCCATCCTCAGAGCTCCTGAGTTAAGCAATCAGCGACCCTTGGTGCGAATGCCAGAGGAAAACATTTCCACTGCGTCTGGCAGGGAGAAACTGTTCCTGGAGAACACGTTTATCTGGAGCTTGCACCTGCACCTTACACACCCACGGATTTGCAGCACATTCAAATGCATGCCAAGCTCTTTCTTACGCAAGTTGCAAGCTGGGTCAGAAGGAGGCACGTTTTGTCAGATGGAAGCAGCAGCACGCACCTTCGAGTTTGAGAAATACGAAAGAGCCGCAGAAGAGCGTGGTCTAGGAACAAAGGGATAGGAAAGTACATTTGCTTCATGTGCCCTTGTTGCCGCCTAACAACAGGTAGCAGCATAAAGCAGATGCGGCTGAAGTTCTTCCGGGCGACAGCTAACATCAATCGAGCAAGCGGGCTTCCCACAGAGCTACGTTCCTCTGGCAGTCTGAAAGTTTTGCGCACAAGCCGCATGCAAAGCGCCTTCCTTTGCCTTTAGGCAGTGCTCGTGCAGGACCAGCCTGGGGCGTGAATGGTCAGTACCCCGCACACACGTTTCGTTGTGCCCGTGTCCAAGCGCTCTGGAAGCGCTGTTTATGACGCAAGCGGAACGCCTCTTGCGCTTCCATTCTCAGAGCTCCTGAGTTAAGCAATCTGCGACACTTGGTGCGAATGCCAGAGGAAAACATTTCCACTGCGTCTGGCAGGGAGAAACTGTTCCTGGAGAACACCTTTGTCTGGAGCTTGCACCTGCACCTTACACACCCACGGATTTGCAGCACATTCAAATGCATGCCAAGCTCTTTCTTACGCAAGTTGCAAGCTGCGTCAGAAGGATGTGCTTTTTGTCAGATGGAAGCAGCGGCACGCACCTTCGAGTTTGAGAAGTACAAATGAGCCGTAGATAGGCGTGGTCTAGGAGCAAAAGTATAGGAAAATGCATTTGCTTCATGTGCCCTTGTCGCCGCCTAACAACAGGTAGCAGCATAAATCAGATGCGACTGAAGTTCTTCCGGGCGACAGCTAACATCAATCGAGCAAGAGGGCTTCCCACAGAGCTACGTTCCTCTGGCAGGCTGACAGCTTTGCGCACAAGCCGCTTGCTAAGCGCCTTCCTTAGCCTTTTGACAGTGCTGGTGCATGACCAGCCTGGGGCGTGAATGGTCACTACCCGGCACAGACGTTTCGTAGTGCCCGTTGCCAAGCGCTCTGGAAACGCTGTTTATGACGCAAGCCGAACGCCTCTTGTGCTTCCATTCTCAGAGCTCCTGAGTTAAGCAATCTGCAACCCTTGGTGCGAATGTCAGAGGAAAACATTTCCACTGCGTCTGGCAGGGAGAAATTGTTCCTGGAGAACACTTTTGTCTGCAGCTTGCACCTGCACCTTACATACCCACGAATTTGCAGCACATTCAAATGCATGCCAAGCTATTTCTTACGCAAGCTGAAAGCTGCTGTCAGAAGTCTGTTCTTGTTAGATGGAAGAAGCAGAACGCACCTTCGAGTTTGGCAGGAAATAAAGAGCCGCAGAAGAGCGTGGTCTAGGAACAAAGGGAAAGGAAAGTACATTTGCTTCATGTGCCCTTGTTGCCGCCTAACAACAGGTAGCAGCATAAAGCAGATGCGGCTGAAGTTCTTCCGGGCGACAGCTAACATCAATCGAGCAAGTGGTCTTCCCACACCTACGTTCCTCTGGCAGTCTGAAAGCTTTGCGCACAAGCCGCTTGCTAAGCGCCTTCCTTTACCTTTTGGCAGTGCTCGTGCATGACCAGCCTGGGGCGTGAATGGTCACTACCCCGCACACACGTTTCGTTGTGCCCGTTGCCAAGCGCTCTGGAAGCGCTGTTTATGACGCAAGCCGAACGCCTCTTGCGCTTCCATTCTCAGAGCTCCTGAGTTAAGCAATCTGCGACCCTTGGTGCGAATGCCAGAGGAAAACATTTCCACTGCGTCTGGCAGGGAGAAACTGTTCCTGGACAACACGTTTATCTGGAGCTTGCACCTGCACCTTACACACCCACGGATTTGCAGCACATTCAAATGCATGCCAAGCTCTTTCTTACGCAAGTTGCAAGCTGGGTCAGAAGGAAGCACTTTTTGTCAGATGGAAGCAGCAGCACGCACCTTCGAGTTTGAGAAGTACTAAAGAGCCCTGGATAGGCGTGGTCTGGGAGCAAAGGGATAGGAAAATGCAATTGCTTCATGTGTCTTTGTCGTCGCCTAACAACAGGTAGCAGCATAAGGCAGATGCGACTGAAGTTCTTCCGGGCGACAGCTAACATCAGTCGAGCAATTGGTCTTCCCACAGAGCTACGGTCCTCTGGCAGTCTGAAAGCTTTGCGCACAAGCCGCATGCAAAGCGCCTTCCTTTGCCTTTAGGCAGTGCTCGTGCATGACCAGCCTGGGGCGTGAATGGTCACTACCCCGCACACACGTTTCGTTGTGCCTGTTGCCAAGCGCTCTGGAAGCGCTGTTTATGACGCAAGCCGAACGCCTCTTGCGCTTCCATTCTCAGAGCTCCTGAGTTAAGCAATCTGGGACCCTTGGTGCGAATGCCAGAGGAAAACATTTCCACTGCGTCTGGCAGGGAGAAACTGTTCCTGGAGAACACCTTTTTCTGGAGCTTGCACCTGCACCTTACACACCCACGGATTTGCAGCACATTCAAATGCATGCCAAGCTCTTTCTTACGCAAGCTGAAAGCTGCTGTCAGAAGTCTGTTCTCCTTGTCAGATGGAAGCAGCAGCACGCACCTTCGAGTTTGGCAGAAACTAAAGATCCGCAGAAAATCGTGGTCTGGGAACAAAGGGATAGGAAAATGCATTTGCTTCATGTGTCTTTGTCGTCGCCTAACAACAGGTAGCAGCTTAAAGCAGCTTCGACTGAAGTTCTTCCGGGCGACAGCTAACATCAATCGAGCAAGCGGGCTTCCCACAGCTACGGTCCTCTGGCAGTCTGAAAGTTTTGCGCACAAGCCGCATGCAAAGCGCCTTCCTTTGCCTTTAGGTATTGCTCGTGCATGACCAGCCTGGGGCGTGAATGGTCACTACCCCGCACACACGTTTCGTTGTGCTTGTGTCCAAGCGCTCTGGAAGCGCTGTTTATGACGCAAGCTGAACGCCTCTTGCGCTTCCATTCTAAGAGCTCCTGAGTTAAGCAATCTGCGACCCTTGGTGCGAATGCCAGAGGAAAACATTTCCACTGTGTCTGGCAAGGAGAAACTGTTCCTGGAGAACACGTTTATCTGGAGCTTGCACCTGCACCTTACACACCCACGGATTTGCAGCACATTCAAATGCATGCCAAGCTCTTTCTTACGCAAGTTGCAAGCTGCGTCAGAAGGATGCGCTTTTTGTCAGATGGAAGCAGCAGCACGCACCTTCGAGTTTGAGAAGTACAAAAGAGCCGCAGAAGAGCGTGGTCTACGAACAAAGGGATAGGAAAGTACATTTGCTTCATGTGCCCTTGTTGCCGCCTAACACCAGGTAGCAGCATAAAGCAGATGCGACTGAAGTTCTTCCGGGCGACAGCTAACATCAATCGAGCAAGTGGTTTTCCCACAGAGCTACGTTCCTCTGGCAGTCTGAAAGCTTTGCGCACAAGCCGCTTGCTAAGCGCCTTCCTTTACCTTTTGGCAGTGCTCGTGCATGACCAGCCTGGGGCGTGAATGGTCACTACCCCGCACACACGTTTCGTTGTGCCCGTTGCCAAGCGCTCTGGAAGCGCTGTTTATGACGCAAGCGGAATGCCTCTTGCGCTTCCATTCTCAGAGCTCCTGAGTTAAGGAATCTGGGACCCTTGGTGCGAATGCCAGAGGAAAACATTTCCACTGCGTCTGGCAGGGAGAAACTGTTCCTGGAGAACACGTTTATCTGGAGCTTGCACCTGCACCTTACACACCCACGGATTTGCAGCACATTCAAATGCATGCCAAGCTCTTTCTTACGCAAGCTGAAAGCTGCTGTCAGAAGTCTGTTCTCCTTGTCAGATCGAAGCAGCAGCACGCACCTTCGAGTTTGGCAGGAACTAAAGAGCCGCAGAAGAGCGTGGTCTAGGAACAAAGGGAAAGGAAAGTACATTTGCTTCATGTGCCCTTGTTGCCGCCTAACAACAGGTAGCAGCATAAAGCAGATGCGGCTGAAGTTCTTCCGGGCGACAGCTAACATCAATCGAGCAAGCGGGCTTCCCACAGCTACGGTCCTCTGGCAGTCTGAAAGTTTTGCGCACAAGCCGCATGCAAAGCGCCTTCCTTTGCCTTTAGGTATTGCTCGTGCATGACCAGCCTGGGGCGTGAATGGTCACTACCCCGCACACACGTTTCGTTGTGCTTGTGTCCAAGCGCTCTGGAAGCACTGTTTATGACGCAAGCGGAATGCCTCTTGCGCTTCCATCCTCAGAGCTCCTGAGTTAAGCAATCTGCGACCCTTGGTGCGAATGCCAGAGGAAAACATTTCCACTGCGTCTGGCAGGGAGAAACTGTTCCTGGAGAACACGTTTATCTGGAGCTTGCACCTGCACCTTACACACCCACGGATTTGCAGCACATTCAAATGCATGCCAAGCTCTTTCTTACGCAAGTTGCAAGCTGCGTCAGATGGATGTGCTTTTTGTCAGATGGAAGCAGCAGCACGCACCTTCGAGTTTGGCAGGAACTAAAGAGCCGCAGAAGAGCGTGGTCTAGGAACAAAGGGAAAGGAAAGTACATTTGCTTCATGTGCCCTTGTTGCCGCCTAACAACAGGTAGCAGCATAAAGCAGATGCGGCTGAAGTTCTTCCGGGCGACAGCTAACATCAATCGAGCAAGTGGTCTTCCCACAGAGCTACGGTCCTTTGCAGTCTTAAAGTTTTGCGCACAAGCCGCTTGCTAAGCGCCTTCCTTTACCTTTTGGCAGTGCTCGTGCATGACCAGCCTGGGGCGTGAATGGTCACTACCCCGCACACACGTTTCGTTGTGCCCGTTGCCAAGCGCTCTGGAAGCGCTGTTTATGACGCAAGCCGAACGCCTCTTGCGCTTCCATTCTCAGAGCTCCTGAGTTAAGCAATCTGGGACCCTTGGTGCGAATGCCAGAGGAAAACATTTCCACTGCGTCTGGCAGGGAGAAACTGTTCCTGGAGAACACCTTTGTCTGGAGCTTGCACCTGCACCTTACACACCCACGGATTTGCAGCACATTCAAATGCATGCCAAGCTCTTTCTTACGCAAGCTGAAAGCTGCTGTCAGAAGTCTGTTCTCCTTGTCAGATGGAAGCAGCAGCACGCACCTTCGAGTTTGGCAGAAACTAAAGATCCGCAGAAAAGCGTGGTCTGGGAACAAAGGGATAGGAAAATGCATTTGCTTCATGTGTCTTTGTCGTCGCCTAACAACAGGTAGCAGCTGAAAGCAGATTCGACTGAAGTTCTTCCGGGCGACAGCTAACATCAATCGAGCAAGCGGGCTTCCCACAGCTACGGTCCTCTGGCAGTCTGAAAGTTTTGCGCACAAGCCGCATGCAAAGCTCCTTCCTTTGCCTTTAGGTAGTGCTCGTGCATGACCAGCCTGGGGCGTGAATGGTCACTACCCCGCACACAAGTTTCGTTGTGCCCGTTGCCAAGCGCTCTGGAAGCGCTGTTTATGACGCAAGCGGAATGCCTCTTGCGCTTCCATCCTCAGAGCTCCTGAGTTAAGCAATCAGCGACCCTTGGTGCGAATGCCAGAGGAAAACATTTCCACTGCGTCTGGCAGGGAGAAACTGTTCCTGGAGAACACGTTTATCTGGAGCTTGCACCTGCACCTTACACACCCACGGATTTGCAGCACATTCAAATGCATGCCAAGCTCTTTCTTACGCAAGTTGCAAGCTGGGTCAGAAGGAGGCACGTTTTGTCAGATGGAAGCAGCAGCACGCACCTTCGAGTTTGAGAAATACGAAAGAGCCGCAGAAGAGCGTGGTCTAGGAACAAAGGGATAGGAAAGTACATTTGCTTCATGTGCCCTTGTTGCCGCCTAACAACAGGTAGCAGCATAAAGCAGATGCGGCTGAAGTTCTTCCGGGCGACAGCTAACATCAATCGAGCAAGCGGGCTTCCCACAGAGCTACGTTCCTCTGGCAGTCTGAAAGTTTTGCGCACAAGCCGCATGCAAAGCGCCTTCCTTTGCCTTTAGGCAGTGCTCGTGCAGGACCAGCCTGGGGCGTGAATGGTCAGTACCCCGCACACACGTTTCGTTGTGCCCGTGTCCAAGCGCTCTGGAAGCGCTGTTTATGACGCAAGCGGAACGCCTCTTGCGCTTCCATTCTCAGAGCTCCTGAGTTAAGCAATCTGCGACACTTGGTGCGAATGCCAGAGGAAAACATTTCCACTGCGTCTGGCAGGGAGAAACTGTTCCTGGAGAACACCTTTGTCTGGAGCTTGCACCTGCACCTTACACACCCACGGATTTGCAGCACATTCAAATGCATGCCAAGCTCTTTCTTACGCAAGTTGCAAGCTGCGTCAGAAGGATGCGCTTTTTGTCAGATGGAAGCAGCAGCACGCACCTTCGAGTTTGAGAAGTACAAAAGAGCCGCAGAAGAGCGTGGTCTACGAACAAAGGGATAGGAAAGTACATTTGCTTCATGTGCCCTTGTTGCCGCCTAACACCAGGTAGCAGCATAAAGCAGATGCGACTGAAGTTCTTCCGGGCGACAGCTAACATCAATCGAGCAAGTGGTTTTCCCACAGAGCTACGTTCCTCTGGCAGTCTGAAAGCTTTGCGCACAAGCCGCTTGCTAAGCGCCTTCCTTTACCTTTTGGCAGTGCTCGTGCATGACCAGCCTGGGGCGTGAATGGTCACTACCCCGCACACACGTTTCGTTGTGCCCGTTGCCAAGCGCTCTGGAAGCGCTGTTTATGACGCAAGCGGAATGCCTCTTGCGCTTCCATTCTCAGAGCTCCTGAGTTAAGGAATCTGGGACCCTTGGTGCGAATGCCAGAGGAAAACATTTCCACTGCGTCTGGCAGGGAGAAACTGTTCCTGGAGAACACGTTTATCTGGAGCTTGCACCTGCACCTTACACACCCACGGATTTGCAGCACATTCAAATGCATGCCAAGCTCTTTCTTACGCAAGCTGAAAGCTGCTGTCAGAAGTCTGTTCTCCTTGTCAGATCGAAGCAGCAGCACGCACCTTCGAGTTTGGCAGGAACTAAAGAGCCGCAGAAGAGCGTGGTCTAGGAACAAAGGGAAAGGAAAGTACATTTGCTTCATGTGCCCTTGTTGCCGCCTAACAACAGGTAGCAGCATAAAGCAGATGCGGCTGAAGTTCTTCCGGGCGACAGCTAACATCAATCGAGCAAGTGGTCTTCCCACAGAGCTACGGTCCTTTGCAGTCTTAAAGTTTTGCGCACAAGCCGCTTGCTAAGCGCCTTCCTTTACCTTTTGGCAGTGCTCGTGCAGGACCAGCCTGGGGCGTGAATGGTCACTACCCCGCACACACGTTTCGTTGTGCCCGTTGCCAAGCGCTCTGGAAGCGCTGTTTATGACGCAAGCCGAACGCCTCTTGCGCTTCCATTCTCAGAGCTCCTGAGTTAAGCAATCTGGGACCCTTGGTGCGAATGCCAGAGGAAAACATTTCCACTGCGTCTGGCAGGGAGAAACTGTTCCTGGAGAACACCTTTGTCTGGAGCTTGCACCTGCACCTTACACACCCACGGATTTGCAGCACATTCAAATGCATGCCAAGCTCTTTCTTACGCAAGCTGAAAGCTGCTGTCAGAAGACTGTTCTCCTTGTCAGATGGAAGCAGCAGCACGCACCTTCGAGTTTGGCAGAAACTAAAGATCCGCAGAAAAGCGTGGTCTGGGAACAAAGGGATAGGAAAATGCATTTGCTTCATGTGTCTTTGTCGTCGCCTAACAACAGGTAGCAGCTGAAAGCAGATTCGACTGAAGTTCTTCCGGGCGACAGCTAACATCAATCGAGCAAGCGGGCTTCCCACAGCTACGGTCCTCTGGCAGTCTGAAAGTTTTGCGCACAAGCCGCATGCAAAGCTCCTTCCTTTGCCTTTAGGTAGTGCTCGTGCATGACCAGCCTGGGGCGTGAATGGTCACTACCCCGCACACAAGTTTCGTTGTGCCCATTGCCAAGCGCTCTGGAAGCGCTGTTTATGACGCAAGCGGAATGCCTCTTGCGCTTCCATCCTCAGAGCTCCTGAGTTAAGCAATCAGCGACCCTTGGTGCGAATGCCAGAGGAAAACATTTCCACTGCGTCTGGCAGGGAGAAACTGTTCCTGGAGAACACGTTTATCTGGAGCTTGCACCTGCACCTTACACACCCACGGATTTGCAGCACATTCAAATGCATGCCAAGCTCTTTCTTACGCAAGTTGCAAGCTGGGTCAGAAGGAGGCACGTTTTGTCAGATGGAAGCAGCAGCACGCACCTTCGAGTTTGAGAAATACGAAAGAGCCGCAGAAGAGCGTGGTCTAGGAACAAAGGGATAGGAAAGTACATTTGCTTCATGTGCCCTTGTTGCCGCCTAACAACAGGTAGCAGCATAAAGCAGATGCGGCTGAAGTTCTTCCGGGCGACAGCTAACATCAATCGAGCAAGCGGGCTTCCCACAGAGCTACGTTCCTCTGGCAGTCTGAAAGTTTTGCGCACAAGCCGCATGCAAAGCGCCTTCCTTTGCCTTTAGGCAGTGCTCGTGCAGGACCAGCCTGGGGCGTGAATGGTCAGTACCCCGCACACACGTTTCGTTGTGCCCGTGTCCAAGCGCTCTGGAAGCGCTGTTTATGACGCAAGCGGAACGCCTCTTGCGCTTCCATTCTCAGAGCTCCTGAGTTAAGCAATCTGCGACACTTGGTGCGAATGCCAGAGGAAAACATTTCCACTGCGTCTGGCAGGGAGAAACTGTTCCTGGAGAACACCTTTGTCTGGAGCTTGCACCTGCACCTTACACACCCACGGATTTGCAGCACATTCAAATGCATGCCAAGCTCTTTCTTACGCAAGTTGCAAGCTGCGTCAGAAGGATGCGCTTTTTGTCAGATGGAAGCAGCAGCACGCACCTTCGAGTTTGAGAAGTACAAAAGAGCCGCAGAAGAGCGTGGTCTACGAACAAAGGGATAGGAAAGTACATTTGCTTCATGTGCCCTTGTTGCCGCCTAACACCAGGTAGCAGCATAAAGCAGATGCGACTGAAGTTCTTCCGGGCGACAGCTAACATCAATCGAGCAAGTGGTTTTCCCACAGAGCTACGTTCCTCTGGCAGTCTGAAAGCTTTGCGCACAAGCCGCTTGCTAAGCGCCTTCCTTTACCTTTTGGCAGTGCTCGTGCATGACCAGCCTGGGGCGTGAATGGTCACTACCCCGCACACACGTTTCGTTGTGCCCGTTGCCAAGCGCTCTGGAAGCGCTGTTTATGACGCAAGCGGAATGCCTCTTGCGCTTCCATTCTCAGAGCTCCTGAGTTAAGGAATCTGGGACCCTTGGTGCGAATGCCAGAGGAAAACATTTCCACTGCGTCTGGCAGGGAGAAACTGTTCCTGGAGAACACGTTTATCTGGAGCTTGCACCTGCACCTTACACACCCACGGATTTGCAGCACATTCAAATGCATGCCAAGCTCTTTCTTACGCAAGTTGCAAGCTGCGTCAGAAGGATGCGCTTTTTCTCAGATGGAAGCAGCAGCACGCACCTTCGAGTTTGAGAAGTACGAAAGAGCCGCAGAAGAGCGTGGTCTAGGAACAAAGGGATAGGAAAGTACATTTGCTTCATGTGCCCTTGTTGCCGCCTAACAACTGGTAGCAGCATAAAGCAGATGCGGCTGAAGTTCTTCCGGGCGACAGCTAACATCAATCGAGCAAGTGGTTATCCCACAGAGCTACGGTCCTCTGGCAGTCTGAAAGCTTAGCGCACAAGCCGCTTGCTAAGCGCCTTCCTTTACCTTTAGGCAGTGCTCGTGCATGACCAGCCTGGGGCGTGAATGGTCACTACCCCGCACACACGTTTCGTTGTGGCCGTTGCCAAGCGCTCTGGAAGCGCTGTTTATGACGCAAGCCGAACGCCTCTTGCGCTTCCATTCTCAGAGCTCCTGAGTTAAGCAATCTGCGACCCTTGGTGTGAATGCCAGAGGAAAACATTTCCACTGCGTCTGGCAGGGAGAAACTGTTCCTGGACAACACGTTTATCTGGAGCTTGCACCTGCACCTTACACACCCACGGATTTGCAGCACATTCAAATGCATGCCAAGCTCTTTCTTACGCAAGTTGCAAGCTGCGTCAGAAGGATGTGCTTTTTGTCAGATGGAAGCAGCAGCACGCACCTTCGAGTTTGAGAAGTACGAAAGAGCCGCAGAAGAGCGTGGTCTAGGAACAAAGGGATAGGAAAGTACATTTGCTTCATGTGCCCTTGTTGCCGCCTAACAACAGGTAGCAGCATAAAGCAGATGCGACTGAAGTTCTTCCGGGCGACAGCTAACATCAATCGAGCAAGTGGTTTTCCCACAGAGCTACGGTCCTCTGGCAGTCTGAAAGCTTTGCGCACAAGCCGCTTGCTAAGCGCCTTCCTTTACCTTTTGGTAGTGCTCGTGCATGACCAGCCTGGGGCGTGAATGGTCACTACCCCGCACACACGTTTCGTTGTGGCCGTTGCCAAGCGCTCTGGAAGCGCTGTTTATGACGCAAGCGGAACGCCTCTTGCGCTTCCATTCTAAGAGCTCCTGAGTTAAGCAATCTGCGACACTTGGTGCGAATGCCAGAGGAAAACATTTCCACTGTGTCTGGCAAGGAGAAACTGTTCCTGGAGAACACGTTTATCTGGAGCTTGCACCTGCACCTTACACACCCACGGATTTGCAGCACATTCAAATGCATGCCAAGCTCTTTCTTACGCAAGTTGCAAGCTGCGTCAGAAGGATTCGCTTTTTGTCAGATGGAAGCAGCAGCACGCACCTTCGAGTTTGAGAAGTACGAAAGAGCCACAGAAGAGCGTGGTCTAGGAACAAAGGGATAGGAAAGTACATTTGCTTCATGTGCCCTTGTTGCCGCCTAACAACAGGTAGCAGCATAAAGCAGATGCGACTGAAGTTCTTCCGGGCGACAGCTAACATCAATCGAGCAAGTGGTCTTCCCACAGAGCTACGGTCCTCTGGCAGTCTGAAAGCTTCGCGCACAATCCGCTTGCTAAGCGCCTTCCTTTACCTTTTGGCAGTGCTCGTGCATGACCAGCCTCGGGCGTGAATGGTCACTACCCCGCACACACGTTTCGTTGTGCCCGTTGCCAAGCGCTCTGGAAGCGCTGTTTATGACGCAAGCTGAACGCCTCTTGCGCTTCCATTCTAAGAGCTCCTGAGTTAAGCAATCTGCGACCCTTGGTGCGAATGCCAGAGGAAAACATTTCCACTGTGTCTGGCAAGGAGAAACTGTTCCTGGAGAACACGTTTATCTGGAGCTTGCACCTGCACCTTACACACCCACGGATTTGCAGCACATTCAAATGCATGCCAAGCTCTTTCTTACGCAAGTTGCAAGCTGCGTCAGAAGGATTCGCTTTTTGTCAGATGGAAGCAGCAGCACGCACCTTCGAGTTTGAGAAGTACGAAAGAGCCACAGAAGAGCGTGGTCTAGGAACAAAGGGATAGGAAAGTACATTTGCTTCATGTGCCCTTGTTGCCGCCTAACAACAGGTAGCAGCATAAAGCAGATGCGGCTGAAGTTCTTCCGGGCGACAGCTAACATCAATCGAGCAAGTGGTCTTCCCTCAGAGCTACGGTCCTTTGGCAGTCTGAAAGCTTTGCGCACAAGCCGCTTGCTAAGCGCCTTCCTTTACCTTTTGGCAGTGCTCGTGCATGACCAGCCTCGGGCGTGAATGGTCACTACCCCGCACACACGTTTCGTTGTGCCCGTTGCCAAGCGCTCTGGAAGCGCTGTTTATGACGCAAGCGGAATGCCTCTTGCGCTTCCATTCTCAGAGCTCCTGAGTTAAGGAATCTGGGACCCTTGGTGCGAATGCCAGAGGAAAACATTTCCACTGCGTCTGGCAGGGAGAAACTGTTCCTGGAGAACACGTTTATCTGGAGCTTGCACCTGCACCTTACACACCCACGGATTTGCAGCACATTCAAATGCATGCCAAGCTCTTTCTTACGCAAGCTGAAAGCTGCTGTCAGAAGTCTGTTCTCCTTGTCAGATCGAAGCAGCAGCACGCACCTTCGAGTTTGGCAGGAACTAAAGAGCCGCAGAAGAGCGTGGTCTAGGAACAAAGGGAAAGGAAAGTACATTTGCTTCATGTGCCCTTGTTGCCGCCTAACAACAGGTAGCAGCATAAAGCAGATGCGGCTGAAGTTCTTCCGGGCGACAGCTAACATCAATCGAGCAAGTGGTCTTCCCACAGAGCTACGGTCCTTTGCAGTCTTAAAGTTTTGCGCACAAGCCGCTTGCTAAGCGCCTTCCTTTACCTTTTGGCAGTGCTCGTGCAGGACCAGCCTGGGGCGTGAATGGTCACTACCCCGCACACACGTTTCGTTGTGCCCGTTGCCAAGCGCTCTGGAAGCGCTGTTTATGACGCAAGCCGAACGCCTCTTGCGCTTCCATTCTCAGAGCTCCTGAGTTAAGCAATCTGGGACCCTTGGTGCGAATGCCAGAGGAAAACATTTCCACTGCGTCTGGCAGGGAGAAACTGTTCCTGGAGAACACCTTTGTCTGGAGCTTGCACCTGCACCTTACACACCCACGGATTTGCAGCACATTCAAATGCATGCCAAGCTCTTTCTTACGCAAGCTGAAAGCTGCTGTCAGAAGACTGTTCTCCTTGTCAGATGGAAGCAGCAGCACGCACCTTCGAGTTTGGCAGAAACTAAAGATCCGCAGAAAAGCGTGGTCTGGGAACAAAGGGATAGGAAAATGCATTTGCTTCATGTGTCTTTGTCGTCGCCTAACAACAGGTAGCAGCTGAAAGCAGATTCGACTGAAGTTCTTCCGGGCGACAGCTAACATCAATCGAGCAAGCGGGCTTCCCACAGCTACGGTCCTCTGGCAGTCTGAAAGTTTTGCGCACAAGCCGCATGCAAAGCTCCTTCCTTTGCCTTTAGGTAGTGCTCGTGCATGACCAGCCTGGGGCGTGAATGGTCACTACCCCGCACACAAGTTTCGTTGTGCCCATTGCCAAGCGCTCTGGAAGCGCTGTTTATGACGCAAGCGGAATGCCTCTTGCGCTTCCATCCTCAGAGCTCCTGAGTTAAGCAATCAGCGACCCTTGGTGCGAATGCCAGAGGAAAACATTTCCACTGCGTCTGGCAGGGAGAAACTGTTCCTGGAGAACACGTTTATCTGGAGCTTGCACCTGCACCTTACACACCCACGGATTTGCAGCACATTCAAATGCATGCCAAGCTCTTTCTTACGCAAGTTGCAAGCTGGGTCAGAAGGAGGCACGTTTTGTCAGATGGAAGCAGCAGCACGCACCTTCGAGTTTGAGAAATACGAAAGAGCCGCAGAAGAGCGTGGTCTAGGAACAAAGGGATAGGAAAGTACATTTGCTTCATGTGCCCTTGTTGCCGCCTAACAACAGGTAGCAGCATAAAGCAGATGCGGCTGAAGTTCTTCCGGGCGACAGCTAACATCAATCGAGCAAGCGGGCTTCCCACAGAGCTACGTTCCTCTGGCAGTCTGAAAGTTTTGCGCACAAGCCGCATGCAAAGCGCCTTCCTTTGCCTTTAGGCAGTGCTCGTGCAGGACCAGCCTGGGGCGTGAATGGTCAGTACCCCGCACACACGTTTCGTTGTGCCCGTGTCCAAGCGCTCTGGAAGCGCTGTTTATGACGCAAGCGGAACGCCTCTTGCGCTTCCATTCTCAGAGCTCCTGAGTTAAGCAATCTGCGACACTTGGTGCGAATGCCAGAGGAAAACATTTCCACTGCGTCTGGCAGGGAGAAACTGTTCCTGGAGAACACCTTTGTCTGGAGCTTGCACCTGCACCTTACACACCCACGGATTTGCAGCACATTCAAATGCATGCCAAGCTCTTTCTTACGCAAGTTGCAAGCTGCGTCAGAAGGATGCGCTTTTTGTCAGATGGAAGCAGCAGCACGCACCTTCGAGTTTGAGAAGTACAAAAGAGCCGCAGAAGAGCGTGGTCTACGAACAAAGGGATAGGAAAGTACATTTGCTTCATGTGCCCTTGTTGCCGCCTAACACCAGGTAGCAGCATAAAGCAGATGCGACTGAAGTTCTTCCGGGCGACAGCTAACATCAATCGAGCAAGTGGTTTTCCCACAGAGCTACGTTCCTCTGGCAGTCTGAAAGCTTTGCGCACAAGCCGCTTGCTAAGCGCCTTCCTTTACCTTTTGGCAGTGCTCGTGCATGACCAGCCTGGGGCGTGAATGGTCACTACCCCGCACACACGTTTCGTTGTGCCCGTTGCCAAGCGCTCTGGAAGCGCTGTTTATGACGCAAGCGGAATGCCTCTTGCGCTTCCATTCTCAGAGCTCCTGAGTTAAGGAATCTGGGACCCTTGGTGCGAATGCCAGAGGAAAACATTTCCACTGCGTCTGGCAGGGAGAAACTGTTCCTGGAGAACACGTTTATCTGGAGCTTGCACCTGCACCTTACACACCCACGGATTTGCAGCACATTCAAATGCATGCCAAGCTCTTTCTTACGCAAGTTGCAAGCTGCGTCAGAAGGATGCGCTTTTTCTCAGATGGAAGCAGCAGCACGCACCTTCGAGTTTGAGAAGTACGAAAGAGCCGCAGAAGAGCGTGGTCTAGGAACAAAGGGATAGGAAAGTACATTTGCTTCATGTGCCCTTGTTGCCGCCTAACAACTGGTAGCAGCATAAAGCAGATGCGGCTGAAGTTCTTCCGGGCGACAGCTAACATCAATCGAGCAAGTGGTTATCCCACAGAGCTACGGTCCTCTGGCAGTCTGAAAGCTTAGCGCACAAGCCGCTTGCTAAGCGCCTTCCTTTACCTTTAGGCAGTGCTCGTGCATGACCAGCCTGGGGCGTGAATGGTCACTACCCCGCACACACGTTTCGTTGTGGCCGTTGCCAAGCGCTCTGGAAGCGCTGTTTATGACGCAAGCCGAACGCCTCTTGCGCTTCCATTCTCAGAGCTCCTGAGTTAAGCAATCTGCGACCCTTGGTGTGAATGCCAGAGGAAAACATTTCCACTGCGTCTGGCAGGGAGAAACTGTTCCTGGACAACACGTTTATCTGGAGCTTGCACCTGCACCTTACACACCCACGGATTTGCAGCACATTCAAATGCATGCCAAGCTCTTTCTTACGCAAGTTGCAAGCTGCGTCAGAAGGATGTGCTTTTTGTCAGATGGAAGCAGCAGCACGCACCTTCGAGTTTGAGAAGTACGAAAGAGCCGCAGAAGAGCGTGGTCTAGGAACAAAGGGATAGGAAAGTACATTTGCTTCATGTGCCCTTGTTGCCGCCTAACAACAGGTAGCAGCATAAAGCAGATGCGACTGAAGTTCTTCCGGGCGACAGCTAACATCAATCGAGCAAGTGGTTTTCCCACAGAGCTACGGTCCTCTGGCAGTCTGAAAGCTTTGCGCACAAGCCGCTTGCTAAGCGCCTTCCTTTACCTTTTGGTAGTGCTCGTGCATGACCAGCCTGGGGCGTGAATGGTCACTACCCCGCACACACGTTTCGTTGTGGCCGTTGCCAAGCGCTCTGGAAGCGCTGTTTATGACGCAAGCGGAACGCCTCTTGCGCTTCCATTCTAAGAGCTCCTGAGTTAAGCAATCTGCGACACTTGGTGCGAATGCCAGAGGAAAACATTTCCACTGTGTCTGGCAAGGAGAAACTGTTCCTGGAGAACACGTTTATCTGGAGCTTGCACCTGCACCTTACACACCCACGGATTTGCAGCACATTCAAATGCATGCCAAGCTCTTTCTTACGCAAGTTGCAAGCTGCGTCAGAAGGATTCGCTTTTTGTCAGATGGAAGCAGCAGCACGCACCTTCGAGTTTGAGAAGTACGAAAGAGCCACAGAAGAGCGTGGTCTAGGAACAAAGGGATAGGAAAGTACATTTGCTTCATGTGCCCTTGTTGCCGCCTAACAACAGGTAGCAGCATAAAGCAGATGCGACTGAAGTTCTTCCGGGCGACAGCTAACATCAATCGAGCAAGTGGTCTTCCCACAGAGCTACGGTCCTCTGGCAGTCTGAAAGCTTCGCGCACAATCCGCTTGCTAAGCGCCTTCCTTTACCTTTTGGCAGTGCTCGTGCATGACCAGCCTCGGGCGTGAATGGTCACTACCCCGCACACACGTTTCGTTGTGCCCGTTGCCAAGCGCTCTGGAAGCGCTGTTTATGACGCAAGCTGAACGCCTCTTGCGCTTCCATTCTAAGAGCTCCTGAGTTAAGCAATCTGCGACCCTTGGTGCGAATGCCAGAGGAAAACATTTCCACTGTGTCTGGCAAGGAGAAACTGTTCCTGGAGAACACGTTTATCTGGAGCTTGCACCTGCACCTTACACACCCACGGATTTGCAGCACATTCAAATGCATGCCAAGCTCTTTCTTACGCAAGTTGCAAGCTGCGTCAGAAGGATTCGCTTTTTGTCAGATGGAAGCAGCAGCACGCACCTTCGAGTTTGAGAAGTACGAAAGAGCCACAGAAGAGCGTGGTCTAGGAACAAAGGGATAGGAAAGTACATTTGCTTCATGTGCCCTTGTTGCCGCCTAACAACAGGTAGCAGCATAAAGCAGATGCGGCTGAAGTTCTTCCGGGCGACAGCTAACATCAATCGAGCAAGTGGTCTTCCCTCAGAGCTACGGTCCTTTGGCAGTCTGAAAGCTTTGCGCACAAGCCGCTTGCTAAGCGCCTTCCTTTACCTTTTGGCAGTGCTCGTGCATGACCAGCCTCGGGCGTGAATGGTCACTATCCCGCACACACGTTTCGTTGTGCCCGTTGCCAAGCGCTCTGGAAGCGCTGTTTATGACGCAAGCCGAACGCCTCTTGCGCTTCCATTCTCAGAGCTCCTGAGTTAAGCAATCTGCGACACTTGGTGCAAATGCCAGAGGAAAACATTTCCACTGCGTCTGGCAGGGAGAAACTGTTCCTGCAGAACACGTTTCTCTGGAGCTTGCACCTGCACCTTACACACCCACGGATTTGCAGCACATTCAAATGCATGCCAAGCTCTTTCTTACGCAAGTTGCAAGCTGCGTCAGAAGGATGCGCTTTTTGTCAGATGGAAGCAGCAGCACGCACCTTCGAGTTTGAGAAGTACGAAAGAGCCGCAGAAGAGCGTGGTCTAGGAACAAAGGGATAGGAAAGTACATTTGCTTTATGTGCCCTTGTTGCCGCCTAACAACAGGTAGCAGCATAAAGCAGATGCGACTGAAGTTCTTCCGGGCGACAGCTAACATCAATCGAGCAAGTGGTTTTCCCACAGAGCTACGGTCCTCTGGCAGTCTGAAAGCTTTGCGCACAAGCCGCTTGCTAAGCGCCTTCCTTTACCTTTTGGTAGTGCTCGTGCATGACCAGCCTGGGGCGTGAATGGTCACTACCCGGCACACACGTTTCGTTGTGCCCGTTGCCAAGCGCTCTGGAAGTGCTGTTTATGACGCAAGCCGAACGCCTCTTGCGCTTCCATTCTCAGAGCTCCTGAGTTAAGGAATCTGGGACCCTTGGTGCGAATGCCCGAGGAAAACATTTCCACTGCGTCTGGCAGGGAGAAACTGTTCCTGGAGAACACTTTTATCTGGAACTTGCACCTGCATCTTACACACCCACGGATTTGCAGCACATTCAAATGCATGCCAAGCTCTTTCTTACGCAAGTTGCAAGCTGCGTCTGAAGGATGCGCTTTTTGTCAGATGGAAGCAACAGCACGCACCTTCGAGTTTGAGAAGTACAAAAGAGCCGCAGAAGAGCGTGGTCTAGGAACAAAGGGATAGGAAAGTACATTTGCTTCATGTGCCCTTGTTGCCGCCTAACAACAGGTAGCAGCATAAAGCAGATGCGGCTGAAGTTCTTCCAGGCGACAGCTAACATCAATCGAGCAAGTGGTTTTCCCACAGAGCTACGGTCCTCTGGCAGTCTGAAAGCTTTGCGCACAAGCCGCTTGCTAAGCGCCTTCCTTTACCTTTTGGCAGTGCTCATGCATGACCAGCCTGGGGCGTGAATGGTCACTACCCCGCACACACGTTTCGTTTTGCCCGTGTCCAAGCGCTCTGGAAGCGCTGTTTATGACGCAAGCCGAACGCCTCTTGCGCTTCCATTCTCAGAGCTCCTGAGTTAAGCAATCTGCGACCATTTGTGCGAATGCCAGAGGAAAACATTTCCACTGCGTCTGGCAGGGAGAAACTGTTCCTGGAGAACACCTTTGTCTGGAGCTTGCACCTGCACCTTACACACCCACGGATTTGCAGCACATTCAAATGCATGCCAAGCTCTTTCTTACGCAAGTTGCAAGCTGCGTCAGAAGGATGCGCTTTTTGTCAGATGGAAGCAGCAGCACGCACCTTCGAGTTTGAGAAGTACAAAAGAGCCGCAGAAGAGCGTGGTCTAGGAACAAAGGGATAGGAAAGTACATTTGCTTCATGTGCCCTTGTTGCCGCCTAACAACAGGTAGCAGCATAAAGCAGATGCGACTGAAGTTCTTCCGGGCGACAGCTAACATCAATCGAGCAAGTGGTTTTCCCACAGAGCTACGTTCCTCTGGCAGTCTGAAAGCTTTGCGCACAAGCCGCTTGCTAAGCGCCTTCCTTTACCTTTTGGCAGTGCTCGTGCATGACCAGCCTGGGGCGTGAATGGTCACTACCCCGCACACACGTTTCGTTGTGCCCGTTGCCAAGCGCTCTGGAAGCGCTGTTTATGACGCAAGCGGAATGCCTCTTGCGCTTCCATTCTCAGAGCTCCTGAGTTAAGGAATCTGGGACCCTTGGTGCGAATGCCAGAGGAAAACATTTCCACTGCGTCTGGCAGGGAGAAACTGTTCCTGGAGAACACGTTTATCTGGAGCTTGCACCTGCACCTTACACACCCACGGATTTGCAGCACATTCAAATGCATGCCAAGCTCTTTCTTACGCAAGTTGCAAGCTGCGTCAGAAGGATGCGCTTTTTCTCAGATGGAAGCAGCAGCACGCACCTTCGAGTTTGGCAGGAACGAAAGAGCCGCAGAAGAGCGTTGTCTAGGAACAAAGGGATAGGAAAATGCATTTGTTTCATGTGCCCTTGACGTCGCCTAACAACTGGTAGCAGCATAAAGCAGATGCGGCTGAAGTTCTTCCGGGCGACAGCTAACATCAATCGAGCAAGTGGTTTTCCCACAGAGCTACGGTCCTCTGGCAGTCTGAAAGCTTTGCGCACAAGCCGCTTGCTAAGCGCCTTCCTTTACCTTTTGGTAGTGCTCGTGCATGACCAGCCTGGGGCGTGAATGGTCACTACCCCGCACACACGTTTCGTTGTGGCCGTTGCCAAGCGCTCTGGAAGCGCTGTTTATGACGCAAGCGGAACGCCTCTTGCGCTTCCATTCTAAGAGCTCCTGAGTTAAGCAATCTGCGACACTTGGTGCGAATGCCAGAGGAAAACATTTCCACTGTGTCTGGCAAGGAGAAACTGTTCCTGGAGAACACGTTTATCTGGAGCTTGCACCAGCACCTTACACACCCACGGATTTGCAGCACATTCAAATGCATGCCAAGCTCTTTCTTACGCAAGTTGCAAGCTGCGTCAGAAGGATTCGCTTTTTGTCAGATGGAAGCAGCAGCACGCACCTTCGAGTTTGAGAAGTACGAAAGAGCCACAGAAGAGCGTGGTCTAGGAACAAAGGGATAGGAAAGTACATTTGCTTCATGTGCCCTTGTTGCCGCCTAACAACAGGTAGCAGCATAAAGCAGATGCGACTGAAGTTCTTCCGGGCGACAGCTAACATCAATCGAGCAAGTGGTCTTCCCACAGAGCTACGGTCCTCTGGCAGTCTGAAAGCTTTGCGCACAATCCGCTTGCTAAGCGCCTTCCTTTACCTTTTGGCAGTGCTCGTGCATGACCAGCCTCGGGCGTGAATGGTCACTACCCCGCACACACGTTTCGTTGTGCCCGTTGCCAAGCGCTCTGGAAGCGCTGTTTATGACGCAAGCTGAACGCCTCTTGCGCTTCCATTCTAAGAGCTCCTGAGTTAAGCAATCTGCGACCCTTGGTGCGAATGCCAGAGGAAAACATTTCCACTGCGTCTGGCAGGGAGAAACTGTTCCTGGAGAACACGTTTATCTGGAGCTTGCACCTGCACCTTACACACCCACGGATTTGCAGCACATTCAAATGCATGCCAAGCTCTTTCTTACGCAAGTTGCAAGCTGCGTCAGAAGGATGCGCTTTTTGTCAGATGGAAGCAGCAGCACGCATCTTCGAGTTTGAGAAGTACGAAAGAGCCACAGAAGAGCGTGGTCTAGGAACAAAGGGATAGGAAAGTACATTTGCTTCATGTGCCCTTGTTGCCGCCTAACAACAGGTAGCAGCATAAAGCAGATGCGGCTGAAGTTCTTCCGGGCGACAGCTAACATCAATCGAGCAAGTGGTCTTCCCTCAGAGCTACGGTCCTTTGGCAGTCTGAAAGCTTTGCGCACAAGCCGCTTGCTAAGCGCCTTCCTTTACCTTTTGGCAGTGCTCGTGCATGACCAGCCTCGGGCGTGAATGGTCACTATCCCGCACACACGTTTCGTTGTGCCCGTTGCCAAGCGCTCTGGAAGCGCTGTTTATGACGCAAGCCGAACGCCTCTTGCGCTTCCATTCTCAGAGCTCCTGAGTTAAGCAATCTGCGACACTTGGTGCAAATGCCAGAGGAAAACATTTCCACTGCGTCTGGCAGGGAGAAACTGTTCCTGCAGAACACGTTTATCTGGAGCTTGCACCTGCACCTTACACACCCACGGATTTGCAGCACATTCAAATGCATGCCAAGCTCTTTCTTACGCAAGTTGCAAGCTGCGTCAGAAGGATGCGCTTTTTGTCAGATGGAAGCAGCAGCACGCACCTTCGAGTTTGAGAAGTACGAAAGAGCCGCAGAAGAGCGTGGTCTAGGAACAAAGGGATAGGAAAGTACATTTGCTTCATGTGCCCTTGTTGCCGCCTAACAACAGGTAGCAGCATAAAGCAGATGCGACTGAAGTTCTTCCGGGCGACAGCTAACATCAATCGAGCAAGTGGTTTTCCCACAGAGCTACGGTCCTCTGGCAGTCTGAAAGCCTTGCGCACAAGCCGCTTGCTAAGCGCCTTCCTTTACCTTTTGGTAGTGCTCGTGCATGACCAGCCTGGGGCGTGAATGGTCACTACCCCGCACACACGTTTCGTTGTGCCCGTTGCCAAGCGCTCTGGAAGTGCTGTTTATGACGCAAGCCGAACGCCTCTTGCGCTTCCATTCTCAGAGCTCCTGAGTTAAGGAATCTGGGACCCTTGGTGCGAATGCCCGAGGAAAACATTTCCACTGCGTCTGGCAAGGAGAAACTGTTCCTGGAGAACACTTTTATCTGGAACTTGCACCTGCATCTTACACACCCACGGATTTGCAGCACATTCAAATGCATGCCAAGCTCTTTCTTACGCAAGTTGCAAGCTGCGTCTGAAGGATGCGCTTTTTGTCAGATGGAAGCAGCAGCACGCACCTTCGAGTTTGAGAAGTACAAAAGAGCCGCAGAAGAGCGTGGTCTAGGAACAAAGGGATAGGAAAGTACATTTGCTTCATGTGCCCTTGTTGCCGCCTAACAACAGGTAGCAGCATAAAGCAGATGCGGCTGAAGTTCTTCCAGGCGACAGCTAACATCAATCGAGCAAGTGGTTTTCCCACAGAGCTACGGTCCTCTGGCAGTCTGAAAGCTTTGCGCACAAGCCGCTTGCTAAGCGCCTTCCTTTACCTTTTGGCAGTGCTCATGCATGACCAGCCTGGGGCGTGAATGGTCACTACCCCGCACACACGTTTCGTTTTGCCCGTGTCCAAGCGCTCTGGAAGCGCTGTTTATGACGCAAGCCGAACGCCTCTTGCGCTTCCATTCTCAGAGCTCCTGAGTTAAGCAATCTGCGACCATTTGTGCGAATGCCAGAGGAAAACATTTCCACTGCGTCTGGCAGGGAGAAACTGTTCCTGGAGAACACCTTTGTCTGGAGCTTGCACCTGCACCTTACACACCCACGGATTTGCAGCACATTCAAATGCATGCCAAGCTCTTTCTTACGCAAGCTGAAAGCTGCTGTCAGAAGTCTGTTCTCCTTGTCAGATGGAAGCAGCAGCACGCACCTTCGAGTTTGGCAGAAAATAAAGAGCCGCAGAAGAGCGTGGTCTGGGAACAAAGGGATAGGAAAATGCATTTGCTTCATGTGTCTTTGTCGTCGCCCAACAACAGGTAGCAGCTGAAAGCAGATTCGACTGAAGTTCTTCCGGGCGACAGCTAACATCAATCGAGCAAGCGGGCTTCCCACAGCTATGGTCCTCTGGCAGTCTGAAAGTTTTGCGCACAAGCCGCATGCAAAGCTCCTTCCTTTGCCTTTAGGTAGTGCTCGTGCATGACCAGCCTGGGGCGTGAATGGTCACTACCCCGCACAGACGTTTCGTTGTGCCCATTGCCAAGCGCTCTGGAAGCGCTGTTTATGACGCAAGCGGAATGCCTCTTGCGCTTCCATCCTCAGAGCTCCTGAGTTAAGCAATCAGCGACCCTTGGTGCGAATGCCAGAGGAAAACATTTCCACTGCGTCTGGCAGGGAGAAACTGTTCCTGGAGAACACGTTTATCTGGAGCTTGCACCTGCACCTTACACACCCACGGATTTGCAGCACATTCAAATGCATGCCAAGCTCTTTCTTACGCAAGTTGCAAGCTGGGTCAGGAGGAGGCACGTTTTGTCAGATGGAAGCAGCAGCACGCACCTTCGAGTTTGAGAAGTACGAAAGAGCCGCAGAAGAGCGTGGTCTAGGAACAAAGGGATAGGAAAGTACATTTGCTTCATGTGCCCTTGTTGCCGCCTAACAACAGGTAGCAGCATAAAGCAGATGCGGCTGAAGTTCTTCCGGGCGACAGCTAACATCAATCGAGCAAGCGGGCTTCCCACAGAGCTACGTTCCTCTGGCAGTCTGAAAGTTTTGCGCACAAGCCGCATGCAAAGCGCCTTCCTTTGCCTTTAGGCAGTGCTCGTGCATGACCAGCCTCGGGCGTGAATGGTCACTACCCCGCACACACGTTTCGTTGTGCCCGTTGCCAAGCGCTCTGGAAGCGCTGTTTATGACGCAAGCCGAACGCCTCTTGCGCTTCCATTCTCAGAGCTCCTGAGTTAAGCAATCTGCGACCCTTGGTGCGAATGCCAGAGGAAAACATTTCCACTGCGTCTGGCAGGGAGAAACTGTTCCTGGAGAACACCTTTGTCTGGAGCTTGCACCTGCACCTTACACACCCACGGATTTGCAGCACATTCAAATGCATGCCAAGCTCTTTCTTACGCAAGTTGCAAGCTGCGTCAGAAGGATGCGCTTTTTGTCAGATGGAAGCAGCAGCACGCACCTTCGAGTTTGAGAAGTACGAAAGAGCCGCAGAAGAGCGTGGTCTAGGAACAAAGGGATAGGAAAGTACATTTGCTTCATGTGCCCTTGTTGCCGCCTAACAACAGGTAGCAGCATAAAGCAGATGCGACTGAAGTTCTTCCGGGCAACAGCTAACATCAATCGAGCAAGTGGTTTTCCCACAGAGCTACGTTCCTCTGGCAGTCTGAAAGCTTTGCGCACAAGCCGCTTGCTAAGCGCCTTCCTTTACCTTTTGGCAGTGCTCGTGCATGACCAGCCTGGGGCGTGAATGGTCACTACCCCGCACACACGTTTCGTTGTGCCCGTTGCCAAGCGCTCTGGAAGCGCTGTTTATGACGCAAGCGGAATGCCTCTTGCGCTTCCATTCTCAGAGCTCCTGAGTTAAGGAATCTGGGACCCTTGGTGCGAATGCCAGAGGAAAACATTTCCACTGCGTCTGGCAGGGAGAAACTGTTCCTGGAGAACACGTTTATCTGGAGCTTGCACCTGCACCTTACACACCCACGGATTTGCAGCACATTCAAATGCATGCCAAGCTCTTTCTTACGCAAGTTGCAAGCTGCGTCAGAAGGATGTGCTTTTTGTCAGATGGAAGCAGCAGCACGCACCTTCGAGTTTGAGAAGTACGAAAGAGCCGCAGAAGAGCGTGGTCTAGGAACAAAGGGATAGGAAAGTACATTTGCTTCATGTGCCCTTGTTGCCGCCTAACAACAGGTAGCAGCATAAAGCAGATGCGACTGAAGTTCTTCCGGGCGACAGCTAACATCAATCGAGCAAGTGGTTTTCCCACAGACCTACGGTCCTCTGGCAGTCTGAAAGCTTTGCGCACAAGCCGCTTGCTAAGCGCCTTCCTTTACCTTTTGGTAGTGCTCGTGCATGACCAGCCTGGGGCGTGAATGGTCACTACCCCGCACACACGTTTCGTTGTGCCCGTTGCCAAGCGCTCTGGAAGCGCTGTTTATGACGCAAGCCGAACGCCTCTTGCGCTTCCATTCTAAGAGCTCCTGAGTTAAGCAATCTGCGACCCTTGGTGCGAATGCCAGAGGAAAACATTTCCACTGTGTCTGGCAAGGAGAAACTGTTCCTGGAGAACACGTTTATCTGGAGCTTGCACCTGCACCTTACACACCCACGGATTTGCAGCACATTCAAATGCATGCCAAGCTCTTTCTTACGCAAGCTGAATGCTGCTGTCAGAAGTCTGTTCTCCTTTGTCAGATGAAAGCAGCAGCACGCACCTTCGTGTTTGGCAGGAACTAAAGAGCCGCAGAAGAGCGTGGTCTAGGAACAAAGGGATAGGAAAGTACATTTGCTTCATGTGCCCTTGTTGCCGCCTAACAACAGGTAGCAGCATAAAGCAGATGCGACTGAAGTTCTTCCGGGCGACAGCTAACATCAATCGAGCAAGCGGGCTTCCCACAGAGCTACGTTCCTCTGGCAGTCTGAAAGTTTTGCGCACAAGCCATGTGCAAAGCGCCTTCCTTTGCCTTTAGGCAGTGCCCGTGTATGACCAGCCTCGGGCGTCAATGGTCACTACCCCGCACACACGTTTCGTTGTGCCCGTTGCCAAGCGCTCTGGAAGCACTGTTTATGACGCAAGCGGAATGAATCTTGCGCTTCCATTCTCAGAGCCCCTGAGTTAAGGAATCTGGGACCCTTGGTGCGAATGCCAGAGGAAAACATTTCCACTGCGTCTGGCAGGGAGAAACTGTTCCTGGAGAACACTTTTATCTGGAGCTTGCACCTGCACCTTACACACCCACGGATTTGCAGCACATTCAAATGCATGCCAAGCTCTTTCTTACACAAGTTGCAAGCTGCGTCAGAAGGATGCGCTTTTTGTCAGATGGAAGCAGCAGCACGCACCTTCGAGTTTGAGAAGTACGAAAGAGCCGCAGAAGAGAGTGGTCTAGGAACAAAGGGATAGGAAAGTACATTTGCTTCATGTGCCCTTGTTGACGCCTAACAACAGGTAGCAGCATAAAGCAGATGCGACGGAAGTTCTTCCGGGCGACAGCTAACATCAATCGAGCAAGTGGTTTTCCCACAGAGCTACGGTCCTCTGGCAGTCTGAAAGCTTTGCGCACAAGCCGCTTGCTAAGCGCCTTCCTTTACCTTTTGGCAGTGCTCGTGCATGACCAGCCTCGGGTGTGAATGGTCACTACCCCGCACACACGTTTCGTTGTGCCCGTTGCCTAGAGCTCTGGAAGCGCTGTTTATGACGCAAGCGGAATGCCTCTTGCGCTTCCATTCTCAGAACTCCTGAGTTAAGCAATCTGCGACCCTTGGTGCGAATGCCAGAGGAAAACATTTCCACTGCGTCTGGCAGGGAGAAACTGTTCCTGGAGAACACGTTTATCTGGAGCTTGCACCTGCACCTTACACACCCACGGATTTGCAGCACATTCAAATGCATGCCAAGCTCTTTCTTACGCAAGTTGCAAGCTGCGTCAGAAGGATGCGCTTTTTGTCAGATGGAAGCAGCAGCACGCACCTTCGAGTTTGAGAAGTACGAAAGAGCCGCAGAAGAGCGTGGTCTAGGAACAAAGGGATAGGAAAGTACATTTGCTTCATGTGCCCTTGTTGCCGCCTAACAACAGGTAGCAGCATAAAGCAGATGCGACTGAAGTTCTTCCGGGCGACAGCTAACATCAATCGAGCAAGTGGTCATCCCACAGAGCTACGGTCCTCTGGCAGTCTGAAAGCTTTGTGCACAAGCCGCTTGCTAAGCGCCTTCCTTTACCTTTTGGCAGTGCTCGTGCATGACCAGCCTCGGGCGTGAATGGTCACTACCCCGCACACACGTTTCGTTGTGCCCGTTGCCAAGCGCTCTGGAAGCGCTGTTTATGACGCAAGCCGAACGCCTCTTGCGCTTCCATTCTCAGAGCTCCTGAGTTAAGCAATCTGGGACCCTTGGTGCGAATGCCAGAGGAAAACATTTCCACTGCGTCTGGCAGGGAGAAACTGTTCCTGGAGAACACATTTATCTGGAGCTTGCACCTGCACCTTACACACCCACGGATTTGCAGCACATTCAAATGCATGCCAAGCTCTTTCTTACGCAAGTTGCAAGCTGCGTCAGAAGGATGCGCTTTTTGTCAGATGGAAGCAGCAGCACGCACCTTCGAGTTTGAGAAGTACGAAAGAGCCGCAGAAGAGCGTGGTCTAGGAACAAAGGGATAGGAAAGTACATTTGCTTCATGTGCCCTTGTTGCCGCCGAACAACAGGTAGCAGCATAAAGCAGATGCGACTGAAGTTCTTCCGGGCGACAGCTAACATCAATCGAGCAAATGGTCTTCCCACAGAGCTACGGTCCTCTGGCAGTCTGAAAGCTTTGCGCACAAGCCGCTTGCTAAGCGCCTTCCTTTACCTTTTGGTAGTGCTCGTGCATGACCAGCCTGGGGCGTGAATGGTCACTACCCTGCACACACGTTTCGTTGTGCCCGTTGCCAAGCGCTCTGGAAGCGCTGTTTATGACGCAAGCCGAACGCCTCTTGCGCTTCCATTCTCAGAGCTCCTGAGTTAAGCAATCTGCGACCCTTGGTGCGAATGCCAGAGGAAAACATTTCCACTGCGTCTGGCAGGGAGAAACTGTTCCTGGAGAACACTTTTATCTGGAGCTTGCACCTGCACCTTACACACCCACGGATTTGCAGCACATTCAAATGCATGCCAAGCTCTTTCTTACGCAAGCTGAAAGTTGCGCCAGAAGGATGCGTTTTTTGTCAGATGGAAGCAGCAGCACGCACCTTCGAGTTTGAGAAGTACGAAAGAGCCGCAGAAGAGCGTGGTCTAGGAACAAAGGGATAGGAAAGTACATTTTCTTCATGTGCCCTTGTTGCCGCCTAACAACAGGTAGCAGCATAAAGCAGATGCGGCTGAAGTTCTTCCGGGCGACAGCTAACATCAATCGAGCAAGTGGTCATCCCACAGAGCTACGGTCCTCTGGCAGTCTGAAAGCTTTGCGCACAAGCCGCTTGCTAAGCGCCTTCCTTTACCTTTTGGCAGTGCTCGTGCATGACCAGCCTGGGGCGTGAATGGTCACTACCCCGCACACACGTTTCGTTGTGCCCGTTGCCAAGCGCTCTGGAAGCGCTGTTTATGACGCAAGCCGAACGCCTCTTGCGCTTCCATTCTCAGAGCTCCTGAGTTAAGCAATCTGCGACCCTTGGTGCGAATGCCAGAGGAAAACATTTCCACTGTGTCTGGCAAGGAGAAACTGTTCCTGGAGAACACGTTTATCTGGAGCTTGCACCTGCACCTTACACACCCACGGATTTGCAGCACATTCAAATGCATGCCAAGCTCTTTCTTACGCAAATTGCAAGCTGCGTCAGAAGGATGTGCTTTCTGTGTAGATGGAAGCAGCAGCACGCACCTTCGAGTTTGAGAAGTACGAAAGAGCCGCAGAAGAGCGTGGTCTAGGAACAAAGGGATAGAAAAGTACATTTGCTTCATGTGCCCTTGTTGACGCCGAACAACAGGTAGCAGCATAAAGCAGATGCGACTGAAGTTCTTCCGGGCGACAGCTAATATCAATTGAGCAAGTGGTCATTCCACAGAGCTACGGTCCTCTGGCAGTCTGAAAGCTTTGCGCACAAGCCGCTTGCTAAGCACCTTCCTTTACCTTTTGGCAGTGCTCGTGCATGACCAGCCTGGGGCGTGAATGGTCACTACCCCGCACACACGTTTCGTTGTGCCCGTTGCCAAGCGCTCTGGAAGCGCTGTTTATGACGCAAGCCGAACGCCTCTTGCGCTTCTATTCTCAGAGCTCCTGAGTTAAGGAATCTGGGACCCTTGGTGCGAATGCCAGAGGAAAACATTTCCACTGCGTCTGGCAGGGAGAAACTGTTCCTGGAGAACACATTTATCTGGAGCTTGCACCTGCACCTTACACACCCACGGATTTGCAGCACATTCAAATGCATGCCAAGCTCTTTCTTACGCAAGTTGCAAGCTGCGTCAGAAGGATGCGCTTTTTGTCAGATGGAAGCAGCAGCACGCACCTTCGAGTTTAGCAGGAACGAAAGAGCCGCAGAAGAGCGTGGTCTAGGAACAAAGGGATAGGAAAATGCATTTGTTTCATGTGCCCTTGTTGCCGCCTAACAACAGGTAGCAGCATAAAGCAGATGCGACTGAAGTTCTTCCGGGCGACAGCTAACATCAATCGAGCAAGTGGTCATCCCACAGAGCTACGGTCCTCTGGCAGTCTGAAAGCTTTGCGCACAAGCCGCTTGCTAAGCGCCTTCCTTTACCTTTTGGCAGTGCTCGTGCATGACCAGCCTGGGGCGTGAATGGTCACTACCCCGCACACACGTTTCGTTGTGCCCGTTGCCAAGCGCTCTGGAAGCGCTGTTTATGACGCAAGCCGAACGCCTCTTGCGCTTCCATTCTCAGAGCTCCTGAGTTAAGCAATCTGCGACCATTTGTGCGAATGCCAGAGGAAAACATTTCCACTGCGTCTGGCAGGGAGAAACTGTTCCTGGAGAACACCTTTGTCTGGAGCTTGCACCTGCACCTTACACACCCACGGATTTGCAGCACATTCAAATGCATGCCAAGCTCTTTCTTACGCAAGCTGAAAGCTGCTGTCAGAAGTCTGTTCTCCTTGTCAGATGGAAGCAGCAGCACGCACCTTCGAGTTTGGCAGAAAATAAAGAGCCGCAGAAGAGCGTGGTCTGGGAACAAAGGGATAGGAAAATGCATTTGCTTCATGTGTCTTTGTCGTCGCCCAACAACAGGTAGCAGCTGAAAGCAGATTCGACTGAAGTTCTTCCGGGCGACAGCTAAGATCAATCGAGCAAGCGGGCTTCCCACAGCTATGGTCCTCTGGCAGTCTGAAAGTTTTGCGCACAAGCCGCATGCAAAGCTCCTTCCTTTGCCTTTAGGTAGTGCTCGTGCATGACCAGCCTGGGGCGTGAATGGTCACTACCCCGCACAGACGTTTCGTTGTGCCCATTGCCAAGCGCTCTGGAAGCGCTGTTTATGACGCAAGCGGAATGCCTCTTGCGCTTCCATCCTCAGAGCTCCTGAGTTAAGCAATCAGCGACCCTTGGTGCGAATGCCAGAGGAAAACATTTCCACTGCGTCTGGCAGGGAGAAACTGTTCCTGGAGAACACGTTTATCTGGAGCTTGCACCTGCACCTTACACACCCACGGATTTGCAGCACATTCAAATGCATGCCAAGCTCTTTCTTACGCAAGTTGCAAGCTGGGTCAGAAGGAGGCACGTTTTGTCAGATGGAAGCAGCAGCACGCACCTTCGAGTTTGAGAAGTACGAAAGAGCCGCAGAAGAGCGTGGTCTAGGAACAAAGGGATAGGAAAGTACATTTGCTTCATGTGCCCTTGTTGCCGCCTAACAACAGGTAGCAGCATAAAGCAGATGCGGCTGAAGTTCTTCCGGGCGACAGCTAACATCAATCGAGCAAGCGGGCTTCCCACAGAGCTACGTTCCTCTGGCAGTCTGAAAGTTTTGCGCACAAGCCGCATTCAAAGCGCCTTCCTTTGCCTTTAGGCAGTGCTCGTGCATGACCAGCCTCGGGCGTGAATGGTCACTACCCCGCACACACGTTTCGTTGTGCCCGTTGCCAAGCGCTCTGGAAGCGCTGTTTATGACGCAAGCCGAACGCCTCTTGCGCTTCCATTCTCAGAGCTCCTGAGTTAAGGAATCTGCGACCCTTGGTGCGAATGCCAGAGGAAAACATTTCCACTGCGTCTGGCAGGGAGAAACTGTTCCTGGAGAACACCTTTGTCTGGAGCTTGCACCTGCACCTTACACACCCACGGATTTGCAGCACATTCAAATGCATGCCAAGCTCTTTCTTACGCAAGTTGCAAGCTGCGTCAGAAGGATGCGCTTTTTGTCAGATGGAAGCAGCAGCACGCACCTTCGAGTTTGAGAAGTACGAAAGAGCCGCAGAAGAGCGTGGTCTAGGAACAAAGGGATAGGAAAGTACATTTGCTTCATGTGCCCTTGTTGCCGCCTAACAACAGGTAGCAGCATAAAGCAGATGCGACTGAAGTTCTTCCGGGCAACAGCTAACATCAATCGAGCAAGTGGTTTTCCCACAGAGCTACGTTCCTCTGGCAGTCTGAAAGCTTTGCGCACAAGCCGCTTGCTAAGCGCCTTCCTTTACCTTTTGGCAGTGCTCGTGCATGACCAGCCTGGGGCGTGAATGGTCACTACCCCGCACACACGTTTCGTTGTGCCCGTTGCCAAGCGCTCTGGAAGCGCTGTTTATGACGCAAGCGGAATGCCTCTTGCGCTTCCATTCTCAGAGCTCCTGAGTTAAGGAATCTGGGACCCTTGGTGCGAATGCCAGAGGAAAACATTTCCACTGCGTCTGGCAGGGAGAAACTGTTCCTGGAGAACACGTTTATCTGGAGCTTGCACCTGCACCTTACACACCCACGGATTTGCAGCACATTCAAATGCATGCCAAGCTCTTTCTTACGCAAGTTGCAAGCTGCGTCAGAAGGATGTGCTTTTTGTCAGATGGAAGCAGCAGCACGCACCTTCGAGTTTGAGAAGTACGAAAGAGCCGCAGAAGAGCGTGGTCTAGGAACAAAGGGATAGGAAAGTACATTTGCTTCATGTGCCCTTGTTGCCGCCTAACAACAGGTAGCAGCATAAAGCAGATGCGACTGAAGTTCTTCCGGGCGACAGCTAACATCAATCGAGCAAGTGGTTTTCCCACAGACCTACGGTCCTCTGGCAGTCTGAAAGCTTTGCGCACAAGCCGCTTGCTAAGCGCCTTCCTTTACCTTTTGGTAGTGCTCGTGCATGACCAGCCTGGGGCGTGAATGGTCACTACCCCGCACACACGTTTCGTTGTGCCCGTTGCCAAGCGCTCTGGAAGCGCTGTTTATGACGCAAGCGGAACGCCTCTTGCGCTTCCATTCTAAGAGCTCCTGAGTTAAGCAATCTGCGACCCTTGGTGCGAATGCCAGAGGAAAACATTTCCACTGTGTCTGGCAAGGAGAAACTGTTCCTGGAGAACACGTTTATCTGGAGCTTGCACCTGCACCTTACACACCCACGGATTTGCAGCACATTCAAATGCATGCCAAGCTCTTTCTTACGCAAGCTGAATGCTGCTGTCAGAAGTCTGTTCTCCTTTGTCAGATGAAAGCAGCAGCACGCACCTTCGTGTTTGGCAGGAACTAAAGAGCCGCAGAAGAGCGTGGTCTAGGAACAAAGGGATAGGAAAGTACATTTGCTTCATGTGCCCTTGTTGCCGCCTAACAACAGGTAGCAGCATAAAGCAGATGCGACTGAAGTTCTTCCGGGCGACAGCTAACATCAATCGAGCAAGCGGGCTTCCCACAGAGCTACGTTCCTCTGGCAGTCTGAAAGTTTTGCGCACAAGCCATGTGCAAAGCGCCTTCCTTTGCCTTTAGGCAGTGCTCGTGTATGACCAGCCTCGGGCGTCAATGGTCACTACCCCGCACACACGTTTCGTTGTGCCCGTTGCCAAGCGCTCTGGAAGCACTGTTTATGACGCAAGCGGAATGAATCTTGCGCTTCCATTCTCAGAGCCCCTGAGTTAAGGAATCTGGGACCCTTGGTGCGAATGCCAGAGGAAAACATTTCCACTGCGTCTGGCAGGGAGAAACTGTTCCTGGAGAACACTTTTATCTGGAGCTTGCACCTGCACCTTACACACCCACGGATTTGCAGCACATTCAAATGCATGCCAAGCTCTTTCTTACACAAGTTGCAAGCTGCGTCAGAAGGATGCGCTTTTTGTCAGATGGAAGCAGCAGCACGCACCTTCGAGTTTGAGAAGTACGAAAGAGCCGCAGAAGAGAGTGGTCTAGGAACAAAGGGATAGGAAAGTACATTTGCTTCATGTGCCCTTGTTGACGCCTAACAACAGGTAGCAGCATAAAGCAGATGCGACGGAAGTTCTTCCGGGCGACAGCTAACATCAATCGAGCAAGTGGTTTTCCCACAGAGCTACGGTCCTCTGGCAGTCTGAAAGCTTTGCGCACAAGCCGCTTGCTAAGCGCCTTCCTTTACCTTTTGGCAGTGCTCGTGCATGACCAGCCTCGGGTGTGAATGGTCACTACCCCGCACACACGTTTCGTTGTGCCCGTTGCCTAGAGCTCTGGAAGCGCTGTTTATGACGCAAGCGGAATGCCTCTTGCGCTTCCATTCTCAGAACTCCTGAGTTAAGGAATCTGGGACCCTTGGTGCGAATGCCAGAGGAAAACATTTCCACTGCGTCTGGCAGGGAGAAACTGTACCTGGAGAACACGTTTATCTGGAGCTTGCACCTGCACCTTACACACCCACGGATTTGCAGCACATTCAAATGCATGCCAAGCTCTTTCTTACGCAAGTTGCAAGCTGCGTCAGAAGGATGCGCTTTTTGTCAGATGGAAGCAGCAGCACGCACCTTCGAGTTTGAGAAGTACGAAAGAGCCGCAGAAGAGCCTGGTCTAGGAACAAAGGGATAGGAAAGTACATTTGCTTCATGTGCCCTTGTTGCCGCCTAACAACAGGTAGCAGCATAAAGCAGATGCGACTGAAGTTCTTCCGGGCGACAGCTAATATCAATCGAGCAAGTGGTCATCCCACAGAGCTACGGTCCTCTGGCAGTCTGAAAGCTTTGCGCACAAGCCGCTTGCTAAGGGCCTTCCTTTACCTTTTGGCAGTGCTCGTGCATGACCAGCCTCGGGCGTGAATGGTCACTACCCCGCACACACGTTTCGTTGTGCCCGTTGCCAAGCGCTCTGGAAGCGCTGTTTATGACGCAAGCCGAACGCCTCTTGCGCTTCCATTCTCAGAGCTCCTGAGTTAAGCAATCTGGGACCCTTGGTGCGAATGCCAGAGGAAAACATTTCCACTGCGTCTGGCAGGGAGAAACTTTACCTGGAGAACACTTTTATCTGGAGCTTGCACCTGCACCTTACACACCCACGGATTTGCAGCACATTCAAATGCATGCCAAGCTCTTTCTTACGCAAGCTGAAAGTTGCGCCAGAAGGATGCGTTTTTTGTCAGATGGAAGCAGCAGCACGCACCTTCGAGTTTGAGAAGTACGAAAGAGCCGCAGAAGAGCGTGGTCTAGGAACAAAGGGATAGGAAAGTACATTTGCTTCATGTGCCCTTGTTGCCGCCTAACAACAGGTAGCAGCATAAAGCAGATGCGGCTGAAGTTCTTCCGGGCGACAGCTAACATCAATCGAGCAAGTGGTTTTCCCACAGAGCTACGGTCCTCTGGCAGTCTGAAAGCTTTGCGCACAAGCCGCTTGCTAAGCGCCTTCCTTTACCTTTTGGCAGTGCTCGTGCATGACCAGCCTGGGGCGTGAATGGTCACTACCCCGCACACACGTTTCGTTGTGCCCGTTGCCAAGCGCTCTGGAAGCGCTGTTTATGACGCAAGCCGAACGCCTCTTGCGCTTCCATTCTCAGAGCTCCTGAGTTAAGCAATCTGCGACCCTTGGTGCGAATGCCAGAGGAAAACATATCCACTGTGTCTGGCAAGGAGAAACTGTTCCTGGAGAACACGTTTATCTGGAGCTTGCACCTGCACCTTACACACCCACGGATTTGCAGCACATTCAAATGCATGCCAAGCTCTTTCTTACGCAAATTGCAAGCTGCGTCAGAAGGATGTGCTTTCTGTCAGATGGAAGCAGCAGCACGCACCTTCGAGTTTGAGAAGTACGAAAGAGCCGCAGAAGAGCGTGGTCTAGGAACAAAGGGATAGAAAAGTACATTTGCTTCATGTGCCCTTTTTGACGCCGAACAACAGGTAGCAGCATAAAGCAGATGCGACTGAAGTTCTTCCGGGCGACAGCTAATATCAATCGAGCAAGTGGTCATCCCACAGAGCTACGGTCCTCTGGCAGTCTGAAAGCTTTGCGCACAAGCCGCTTGCTAAGCGCCTTCCTTTACCTTTTGGCAGTGCTCGTGCATGACCAGCCTGGGGCGTGAATGGTCACTACCCCGCACACACATTTCGTTGTGCCCGTTGCCAAGCGCTCTGGAAGCGCTGTTTATGACGCAAGCCGAACGCCTCTTGCGCTTCTATTCTCAGAGCTCCTGAGTTAAGGAATCTGGGACCCTTGGTGCGAATGCCAGAGGAAAACATTTCCACTGCGTCTGGCAGGGAGAAACTGTTCCTGGAGAACACATTTATCTGGAGCTTGCACCTGCACCTTACACACCCACGGATTTGCAGCACATTCAAATGCATGCCAAGCTCTTTCTTACGCAAGTTGCAAGCTGCGTCAGAAGGATGCGCTTTTTGTCAGATGGAAGCAGCAGCACGCACCTTCGAGTTTAGCAGGAACGAAAGAGCCGCAGAAGAGCGTGGTCTAGGTACAAAGGGATAGGAAAATGCATTTGTTTCATGTGCCCTTGTTGCCGCCTAACAACAGGTAGCAGCATAAAGCAGATGCGACTGAAGTTCTTCCGGGCGACAGCTAACATCAATCGAGCAAGTGGTCATCCCACAGAGCTACGGTCCTCTGGCAGTCTGAAAGCTTTGCGCACAAGCCGCTTGCTAAGCGCCTTCCTTTACCTTTTGGCAGTGCTCGTGCATGACCAGCCTGGGGCGTGAATGGTCACTACCCCGCACACACGTTTCGTTGTGCCCGTTGCCAAGCGCTCTGGAAGCGCTGTTTATGACGCAAGCCGAACGCCTCTTGCGCTTCCATTCTCAGAGCTCCTGAGTTAAGCAATCTGGGACCCTTGGTGCGAATGCCAGAGGAAAACATTTCCACTGCGTCTGGCAGGGAGAAACTGTTCCTGGAGAACACATTTATCTGGAGCTTGCACCTGCACCTTACACACCCACGGATTTGCAGCACATTCAAATGCATGCCAAGCTCTTTCTTACGCAAGTTGCAAGCTGCGTCAGAAGGATGTGCTTTTTGTCAGATGGAAGCAGCAGCACGCACCTTCGAGTTTGAGAAGTACGAAAGAGCCGCAGAAGAGCGTGGTCTAGGAACAAAGGGATAGGAAAGTACATTTGCTTCATGTGCCCTTGTTGCCGCAGAACAACAGGTAGCAGCATAAAGCAGATGCGACTGAAGTTCTTCCGGGTGACAGCTAACATCAATCGAGCAAGTGGTCATCCCACAGAGCTACGGTCCTCTTGCAGTCTGAAAGCTTTGCGCACAAGTCGCTTGCTAAGCGCCTTCCTTTACCTTTTGGCAGTGCTCGTGCATGACCAGCCTGGGGCGTGAATGGTCACTACCCCGCACACACGTTTCGTTTTGCCCGTGTCCGAGCACTCTGGAAGCGCTGTTTATGACGCAAGCCGAACGCCTCTTGCGCTTCCATTCTCAGAGCTCCTGAGTTAAGCAATCTGCGACCCTTGGTGCGAATGCCAGAGGAAAACATTTCCACTGCGTCTGGCAGGGAGAAACTGTTCCTGGAGAACACGTTTATCTGGAGCTTGCACCTGCACCTTACACACCCACGGATTTGCAGCACATTCAAATGCATGCCAAGCTCTTTCTTACGCAAGTTGCAAGCTGCGTCAGAAGGATGCGCTTTTTGTCAGATGGAAGCAGCAGCACGCACCTTCGAGTTTGGCAGGAACTAAAGAGCCGCAGAAGAGCGTGGTCTAGGAACAAAGGGATAGGAAAATGCATTTGTTTCATGTGCCCTTGACGTCGCCTTACAACTGGTAGCAGATTAAGCAGATGCGGCTGAAGTTCTTCCGGGCGACAGCTAACATCAATCGAGCAAGTGGTCATCCCACAGAGCTACGTTCTTCTGGCAGTCTGAAAGCTTTGCGCACAAGCCGCTTGCTAAGCGCCTTCCTTTACCTTTTGGCAGTGCTCGTGCATGACCAGCCTCGGGCGTGAATGGTCACTACCCCGCACACACGTTTCGTTGTGGCCGTTGCCAAGCGCTCTGGAAGCGCTGTTTATGCCGCAAGCCGAACGCCTCTTGCGCTTCCATTCTAAGAGCTCCTGAGTTAAGCAATCTGGGACCCTTGGTGCGAATGCCAGAGGAAAACATTTCCACTGCGTCTGGCAGGGAGAAACTGTACCTGGAGAACACTTTTATCTGGAGCTTGCACCTGCACCTTACACACCCACGGATTTGCAGCACATTCAAATGCATGCCAAGCTCTTTCTTACGCAAGTTGCAAGCTGCGTCAAAAGGATGCCCTTTTTGTCAGATGGAAGCAGCAGCACGCACCTTCGAGTTTGAGAAGTACGAAAGAGCCGCAGAAGAGCGTGGTCTAGGAACAAAGGGATAGGAAAGTACATTTGCTTCATGTGCCCTTGTTGCCGCCTAACAACAGGTAGCAGCATAAAGCAGATGCGGCCGAAGTTCTTCCGGGTGACAGCTAACATCAATCGAGCAAGTGGTCATCCCACAGAGCTACGGTCCTCTGGCAGTCTGAAAGCTTTGCGCACAAGCCGCTTGCTAAGCGCCTTCCTTTACCTTTTGGCAGTGCTCGTGCATGACCAGCCTCGGGCGTGAATGGTCACTACCCCGCACACACGTTTCGTTTTGCCCGTGTCCAAGCGCTCTGGAAGCGCTGTTTATGACGCAAGCCGAACGCCTCTTGCGCTTCCATTCTCAGAGCTCCTGAGTTAAGCAATCTGGGACCCTTGGTGCGAATGCCAGAGGAAAACATTTCCACTGCGTCTGGCAGGGAGAAACTGTACCTGGAGAACACGTTTATCTGGAGCTTGCACCTGCACCTTACACACCCACGGATTTGCAGCACATTCAAATGCATGCCAAGCTCTTTCTTACGCAAGTTGCAAGCTGCGTCAGAAGGATGCGCTTTTTGTCAGATGGAAGCAGCAGCACGCACCTTCGAGTTTGAGAAGTACGAAAGAGCCGCAGAAGAGCGTGGTCTAGGAACAAAGGGATAGGAAAGTACATTTGCTTCATGTGCCCTTGTTGACGCCTAACAACAGGTAGCAGCATAAAGCAGATGCGACTGAAGTTCTTCCGGGCAACAGCTAACATCAATCGAGCAAGTGGTTTTCCCACAGAGCTACGGTCCTCTGGCAGTCTGAAAGCTTTGCGCACAAGCCGCTTGCTAAGCGCCTTCCTTTACCTTTTGGCAGTGCTCGTGCATGACCAGCCTGGGGCGTGAATGGTCACTACCCCGCACACACGTTTCGTTGTGCCCGTTGCCAAGCGCTCTGGAAGCGCTGTTTATGACGCAAGCCGAACGCCTCTTGCGCTTCCATTCTAAGAGCTCCTGACTTAAGCAATCTGCGACCCTTGGTGCGAATGCCAGAGGAAAACATATCCACTGTGTCTGGCAAGGAGAAACTGTTCCTGGAGAACACGTTTATCTGGAGCTTGCACCTGCACCTTACACACCCACGGATTTGCAGCACATTCAAATGCATGCCAAGCTCTTTCTTACGCAAATTGCAAGCTGCGTCAGAAGGATGTGCTTTTTGTCAGATGGAAGCAGCAGCACGCACCTTCGAGTTTGAGAAGTACGAAAGAGCCGCAGAAGAGCGTGGTCTAGGAACAAAGGGATAGGAAAGTACATTTGCTTCATGTGCCCTTGTTGCTGCCTAACAACAGGTAGCAGCATAAAGCAGATGCGACTGAAGTTCTTCCGGGTGACAGCTAACATCAATCGAGCAAGTGGTTTTCCCACAGAGCTACGTTCCTCTGGCAGTCTGAAAGCTTTGCGCACAAGCCGCATGCAAAGCGCCTTCCTTTACCTTTTGGCAGTGCTCGTGCATGACCAGCCTGGGGCGTGAATGGTCACTACCCCGCACACACGTTTCGTTGTGCCCGTTGCCAAGCGCTCTGGAAGCGCTGTTTATGACGCAAGCGGAACGCCTCTTGCGCTTCCATTCTAAGAGCTCCTGAGTTAAGCAATCTGCGACCCTTGGTGCGAATGCCAGAGGAAAACATATACACTGTGTCTGGCAAGGAGAAACTGTTCCTGGAGAACACGTTTATCTGGAGCTTGCACCTGCACCTTACACACCCACGGATTTGCAGCACATTCAAATGCATGCCAAGCTCTTTCTTACGCAAATTGCAAGCTGCGTCAGAAGGATGTGCTTTTTGTCAGATGGAAGCAGCAGCACGCACCTTCGAGTTTGAGAAGTACGAAAGAGCCGCAGAAGAGCGTGGTCTAGGAACAAAGGGATAGAAAAGTACATTTGCTTCATGTGCCCTTGTTGACGCCTAACAACAGGTAGCAGCATAAAGCAGATGCGGCTGAAGTTCTTCCGGGCGACAGCTAATATCAATCGAGCAAGTGGTCATTCCACAGAGCTACGGTCCTCTGGCAGTCTGAAAGCTTTGCGCACAAGCCGCTTGCTAAGCGCCTTCCTTTACCTTTTGGCAGTGCTCGTGCATGACCAGCCTGGGGCATGAATGGTCACTACCCCGCACACACGTTTCGTTTTGCCCGTGTCCAAGCGCTCTGGAAGCGCTGTTTATGACGCAAGCCGAACGCCTCTCGCGCTTCCATTCTCAGAGCTCCTGAGTTAAGCAATCTGCGACACTTGGTGCGAATGCCAGAGGAAAACATTTCCACTGCGTCTGGCAGGGAGAAACTGTTCCTGGAGAACACGTTTATCTGGAGCTTGCACCTGCACCTTACACACCCACGGATTTGCAGCACATTCAAATGCATGCCAAGCTCTTTCTTACGCAAGTTGCAAGCTGCGTCAGAAGGATGCGCTTTTTGTCAGATGGAAGCAGCAGCACGCACCTTCGAGTTTGGCAGGAACGAAAGAGCCGCAGAAGAGCGTGGTCTAGGAACAAAGGGATTGGAAAATGCATTTGTTTCATGTGCCCTTGACGTCGCCTAACAACTGGTAGCAGCATAAAGCAGATGCGACTGAAGTTCTTCCGGGCGACAGCTAACATCAATCGAGCAAGTGGTCATCCCACAGAGCTACGGTCCTCTGGCAGTCTGAAAGCTTTGCGCACAAGCCGCTTGCTAAGCGCCTTCCTTTACCTTTTGGCAGTGCTCGTGCATGACCAGCCTCGGGTGTGAATGGTCACTACCCCGCACACACGTTTCGTTGTGCCTGTGTCCAAGCGCTCTGGAAGCGCTGTTTATGACGCAAGCCAAACGCCTCTTGCGCTTCCATTCTAAGAGCTCCTGAGTTAAGCAATCTGGGACCCTTGGTGCGAATGCCAGAGGAAAACATTTCCACTGCGTCTGGCAGGGAGAAACTGTACCTGGAGAACACGTTTATCTGGAGCTTGCACCTGCACCTTACACACCCACGGATTTGCAGCACATTCAAATGCATGCCAAGCTCTTTCTTACGCAAGTTGCAAGCTGCGTCAGAAGGATGCGCTTTTTGTCAGATGGAAGCAGCAGCACGCACCTTCGAGTTTGAGAAGTACGAAAGAGCCACAGAAGAGCGTGGTCTAGGAACAAAGGGATAGGAAAGTACATTTGCTTCATGTGCCCTTGTTGCCGCCTAACAACAGGTAGCAGCATAAAGCAGATGCGACTGAAGTTCTTCCGGGCGACAGCTAACATCAATCGAGAAAGTGGTCTTCCCACAGCTATGGTCCTCTGGCAGTCTGAAAGCTTTGCGCACAATCTGCTTGCTAAGCGCCTTCCTTTGCCTTTAGGCAGTGCTTGTGCATGGCAAGCCTGGGGCGTGAATGGTCTCTACCCCGCACACACGTTTCGTTGTTCCCGTTGCCAAGCGCTCTGGAAGCGCTGTTTATGACGCAAGCGGAACGCCTCTTGCGCTTCCATTCTCAGAGCTCCTGAGTTAAGCAATCTGCGACCGTAGGCGCGAATGCCAGAGGAAAACATTTCCACTGCGTCTGGCAGGGAGAAACTGTACCTGGAGAACACCTTTGTCCGGAGCTTGCACCTGCACCTTGCATACCCATGGATTTTCAGCACATTCAAATGCATGCCAGGCTCTACCTTACGCAAACTGAAAGCTGCTGTCAGAAGGCTGCGCTCCTTGTCAGATCGAAGCAGCAGCACGCACCTTCGAGTTTGGCAGGAACTAAAGAGCCATAGAAGAGCGTGGTCTAGCAACAAGGGGATAGGAAAATGCATTTGATTCATGTGCCCTTGTCGTCCCCTAACAACATGTAGCAGCATAAAGCAGATGCGGCTGAAGTTCTTCCGGGCGACAGCTAACATCAATCGAGTAGGTGGTCTTCCCACAGCTATGGTCCTCTGGCAGTCTGAAAGCTTTGCGCACAATCCGCTTGCTAAGCGCCTTCCTTTACCTTTTGGCAGTGCTCATGCTTTACCAGCCTCGGGCGTGAATGGTCACTACACCGCACACACGTTTCGTTGTGCCCGTTGCCAAGCGCTCTGGAAGCGCTGTTTATGACGCAAGCGGAACGCCTCTTGCGCTGCCATTCTCAGAGCTCCAGAGTTAAGCAATCTGCGACCGTTGGCGCGAATGCCAGAGGAAAACATTTCCACTGCGTCTGGCAGGGAGAAACTGTACTTGGAGAACACCTTTGTTTGGAGCTTGCACCTGCAACGTACACACCCACGGATTTGCAGCACATTCAAATGCATGCCAAGCTCTTTCTTACGCAAGCTGAAAGCTGTTATCAGAAGGCTGCGCTCCTTGTCAGATCGAAGCAGCAGCACACACCTTCGAGTTTGGCAAGTACTAAAGAGCTGCAGAAGAGCATGGTCTTGTAAAAAGGGGATAGGAAAATGCATTTCCTTCATGTGCCCTTGTCGCCGCCTAACAACAGGTAGCAGCATAATGCAGCTGAGGCTGTAGTTCTTCCGGGCGACAGCTTACATCAATCGAGCAAGTGGTCTTCCCACAGAGCTACGTTCCTCTGGCAGTCTGAATGTTTTGCGCACAAGCCGCATGCAAAGCGCCTTCCTTTGCCTTTAGGCAGTGCTCGTGCATGACCAGCCTCGGGCGTGAATGGTCACTACCCCACACACACGTTTCGTTGTGCCCGTTGCCAAGCGCAATGGAAGCACTGTTTATGACGCAAGCGGAACGCCTCTTGCGCTTCCATTCTCAGAGCTCCTGAGTTAAGCAATCTGCGACCATGGGCGCGAATGCCAGAGGAAAACAATTCCACTGCGTCTGGCAGGGAGAAACTGTACCTGGAGGACACTTTTGTCTGGAGCTTGCACCTGCACCTTACACACCCACGGATTTGCAGCACATCCAAATGCATGCCAAGCTCTTTCTTACGCAAGCTGAAAGCTGCTGTCCGAAGGCTCTTCTCCTTGTTAGATGGAAGCAGCAGCACGCACCTTCGAGTTTGGCAAGTACTAAAGAGCCATAGAAGAGCGTGGTCTAGCAACAAAGGGATAGGAAAGTACATTTGCTTCATGTGCCCCTGTTGCCGCCTAACAACAGGTAGCAGCATAAAGCAGATGCGGCTGAAGTTCTTCCGGGCGACAGCTAACATCAATCGAGCAAGCGTGCTTCCCACAGAGCTACGGTCCTCTGGCAGTCTGAAAGCTTTGCGCACAAGCCGCTTGCTAAGCGCCTTCCTTTACATTTAGGCAGTGCTCGTGCATTACCAGACTGGGGCGTGAATGGTCACTACCCCGCACAGACGTTTCGTTGTGCCCGTTGCCAAGCGCTCTGGTAGCGCTGTTTATGACGCAAGCGGAACACCTCTTGCGCTTCCATTCTCAGAGCTCCTGAGTTAAGCAATCTGCGACCGTAGGCGTGAATGCCAGAGGAAAACATTTCCACTGCGTCTGGCAAGGAGAAACTGTTCCTGGAGAACACCTTTGTCTGGAGCTTGCACCTGCACCTTACACACCCACGGATTTGCAGCACATTCAAATGCATGCCAAGCTCTTTCTTACGCAAGTTGCAAGCTGCGTCAGAAGGATGTGCTTTTTGTCAGATGGAAGCAGCAGCACGCACCTTCAAGTTTGAGAAGTACAAAAGAGCCGTAGATATGCGTGGTCTAGGAGCAAAAGGATAGGAAAATGCATTTGCTTCATGTGCCCTTGTCGCCGCCTAACAACAGGTAGCAGCATAAAGCAGATGCGATAGAAGTTCTTCCGGGCGACAGCTAACATCAATCGAGCAAGTGGTCTTCCCACAGAGCTACGGTCCTCTGGCAGTCTGAAAGCTTTGTGCACAAGCCGCTTGCTAAGCGCCTTCCTTTACCTTTAGGCATTGCTCGTGCATGACCAGCCTGGGGCGTGAATGGTCACTACCCCGCACACACGTTTCGTTGTGCCCGTTGCCAAGCGCTCTGGAAGCACTGTTTATGACGCAAGCCAAACGCCTCTTGCGCTTCCATTCTCAGAGCTCCTGAGTTAAGCAATCTGCGACTCTTGGTGGGAATGCCAGAGGAAAACATTTCCACTGCGTCTGGCAGGGAGAAACTGTTCCTGGAGAACACGTTTATCTGGAGCTTGCACCTGCACCTTACACACCCACGGATTTGCAGCACATTCAAATGCATGCCAAGCTCTTTCTTACGCAAGTTGCAAGCTGCGTCAGAAGGATGTGCTTTTTGTTAGATGGAAGCAGCAGCACGCACCTTCGAGTTCGTGAAGTACGAAAGAGCCGCAGAAGAGCGTGGTCTGGGAAAAAAGGGATAGGAAAATGCATTTGCTTCATGTGTCTTTTTTGCCGCCTAACAACAGGTAGCAGCATAAAGCAGATGCGACTGAAGTTCTTCCGGGCGACAGCTAACATCAATCGAGCAAGCGGGCTTCCCACAGAGCTACGGTCCTCTGGCAGTCTGACAGCTTTGCGCACAACCCGCTTGCTAAGCGCCTTCCTTTACCTTTAGGCAGTGCTCGTGCATGACCAGCCTCGGGCGTGAATGGTCACTACCCCACACACACGTTTCGTTGTGTCTGTGTCCAAGCGCTCTGGAAGCGCTGTTTATGACGCAAGCCGAACGCCTCTTGCGCTTCCATTCTAATAGCTCCTGAGTTAAGCAATCTGGGACCCTTGGTGCGAATGCCAGAGGAAAACATTTCCACTGCGTCTGGCAGGGAGAAACTGTACCTGGAGAACACGTTTATCTGGAGCTTGCACCTGCACCTTACACACCCACGGATTTGCAGCACATTCAAATGCATTCCAAGCTCTTTCTTACGCAAGTTGCAAGCTGCGTCAGAAGGATGCGCTTTTTGTCAGATGGAAGCAGCAGCACGCACCTTCGAGTTTGAGAAGTACGAAAGAGCCGCAGAAGAGCGTGGTCTAGGAACAAAGGGATAGGAAAATGCATTTGTTTCATGTGCCCATGACGTCGCCTAACAACTTGTAGCAGCATAAAGCAGATGCGGCTGAAGTTCTTCCGGGCGACAGCTAACATCAATCGAGCAAGGGGTCTTCCCACAGAGCTACGGTCCTCTGGCAGTCTGAAAGCTTTGCGCACAAGCCGCTTGCTAAGCGCCTTCCTTTACCTTTTGGCAGTGCTCGTGCATGACCAGCCTCAGGCGTGAATGGTCACTACCCTGCACACACGTTTCGTTGTGCCCGTTGCCAAGCGCTCTGGAAGCGCTGTTTATGACGCAAGCCGAACGCCTCTTGCGCTTCCATTCTCAGAGCTCCTGAGTTAAGGAATCTGCGACCCTTGGTGCGAATGCCAGAGGAAAACATATCCACTGTGTCTGGCAAGGAGAAACTGTTCCTGGAGAACACGTTTATCTGGAGCTTGCACCTGCACCTTACACACCCACGGATTTGCAGCACATTCAAATGCATGCCAAGCTCTTTCTTACGCAAGTTGCAAGCTGCGTCAGAAGGATGTGCTTTCTGTCAGATGGAAGCAGCAGCACGCACCTTCGAGTTTGAGAAGTACGAAAGAGCCGCAGAAGAGCGTGGTCTAGGAACAAAGGGATAGGAAAGTACATTTGCTTCATGTGCCCTTGTTGCCGCCTAACAACAGGTAGCAGCATAAAGCAGATGCGACTGAAGTTCTTCCGGGCGACAGCTAACATCAATCGAGCAAGTGGTCATCCCACAGAGCTACGGTCCTCTGGCAGTCTGAAAGCTTTGCGCACAAGTCGCTTGCTAAGCGCCTTCCTTTACCTTTTGGAAGTGCTCGTGCATGACCAGCCTCGGGCGCGAATGGTCACTACCCCGCACACACGTTTCGTTGTGCCTGTGTCCAAGCGCTCTGGAAGCGCTGTTTATGACGCAAGCCGAACGCCTCTTGCGCTTCCATTCTCAGAGCTCCTGAGTTAAGCAATCTGCGACCCTTGGTGCGAATGCCAGAGGAAAACATTTCCACTGCATCTGGCAGGGAGAAACTGTACCTGGAGAACACGTTTATCTGGAGCTTGCACCTGCACCTTACACACCCACGGATTTGCAGCACATTCAAATGCATGCCAAGCTCTTTCTTACGCAAGTTGCAAGCTGCGTCAGAAGGATGCGCTTTTTGTCAGATGGAAGCAGCAGCACGCACCTTCGAGTTTGAGAAGTACGAAAGAGCCGCAGAAGAGCGTGGTCTAGGAACAAAGGGATAGGAAAATGCATTTGTTTCATGTGCCCATGACGTCGCCTAACAACTTGTAGCAGCATAAAGCAGATGCGGCTGAAGTTCTTCCTTGCGACAGCTAACATCAATCGAGCAAGGGGTCTTCCCACAGAGCTACGGTCCTCTGGCAGTCTGAAAGCTTTGCGCACAAGCCGCTTGCTAAGCGCCTTCCTTTACCTTTTGGCAGTGCTCCTGCATGACCAGCCTCGGGCGTGAATGGTCACTACCCCGCACACACGTTTCGTTGTGCCCGTTGCCAAGCGCTCTGGAAGCGCTGTTTATGACGCAAGCCGAACGCCTCTTGCGCTTCCATTCTAAGAGCTCCTGAGTTAAGCAATCTGCGACCCTTGGTGCGAATGCCAGATGAAAACATTTCCACTGCGTCTGGCAAGGAGAAACTGTTCCTGGAGAACACTTTTATCTGGAGCTTGCACCTGCACCTCACACACCCACGGATTTGCAGCACATTCAAATGCATGCCAAGCTCTTTCTTACGCAAGTTGCAAGCTGCGTCAGAAGGATGCGCTTTTTGTCAGATGGAAGCAGCAGCACGCACCTTCGAGTTTGAGAAGTACGAAAGAGCCGCAGAAGAGCGTGGTCTAGGAACAAAGGGATAGGAAAGTACATTTGCTTCATGTGCCCTTGTTGCCGCCTAACAACAGGTAGCAGCATAAAGCAGATGCGGCTGAAGTTCTTCCGGGCGACAGCTAACATCAGTCGAGCAAGTGGTCATCCCACAGAGCTACGGTCCTCTGGCAGTCTGAAAGCTATGCGCACAAGCCGCTTGCTAAGCGCCTTCCTTTACCTTTTGGCAGTGCTCGTGCATGACCAGCCTGGGGCGTGAATGGTCACTACCCCACACACACGTTTCGTTGTGTCTGTGTCCAAGCGCTCTGGAAGCGCTGTTTATGACGCAAGCCGAACGCCTCTTGCGCTTCCATTCTAAGAGCTCCTGAGTTAAGCAATCTGCGACCCTTGGTGCGAATGCCAGAGGAAAACATTTCCACTGCGTCTGGCAGGGAGAAACTGTACCTGGAGAACACGTTTATCTGGAGCTTGCACCTGCACCTTACACACCCATGGATTTGCAGCACATTCAAATGCATGCCAAGCTCTTTCTTACGCAAGTTGCAAGCTGCGTCAGAAGGATGCGCTTTTTGTCAGATGGAAGCAGCAGCACGCACCTTCGAGTTTGAGAAGTACGAAAGAGCCGCAGAAGAGCGTGGTCTAGGAACAAAGGGATAGGAAAGTACATTTGCTTCATGTGCCCTTGTTGCCGCCTAACAACAGGTAGCAGCATAAAGCAGATGCGGCTGAAGTTCTTCCGGGCGACAGCAAACATCAATCGAGCAAGTGGTCATCCCACAGAGCTATGGTCCTCTGGCAGTCTGAAAGCTTTGCGCACAAGCCGCTTGCTAAGCGCCTTCTTTTACCTTTTGGCAGTGCTCATGCATGACCAGCCTCGGGCGTGAATGGTCACTACCCCACACACACGTTTCGTTGTGTCTGTGTCCAAGCGCTCTGGAAGCGCTGTTTATGACGCAAGCCGAACGCCTCTTGCGCTTCCATTCTAATAGCTCCTGAGTTAAGCAATCTGGGACCCTTGGTGCGAATGCCAGAGGAAAACATTTCCACTGCGTCTGGCAGGGAGAAACTGTACCTGGAGAACACGTTTATCTGGAGCTTGCACCTGCACCTTACACACCCACGGATTTGCAGCACATTCAAATGCATTCCAAGCTCTTTCTTACGCAAGTTGCAAGCTGCGTCAGAAGGATGCGCTTTTTGTCAGATGGAAGCAGCAGCACGCACCTTCGAGTTTGAGAAGTACGAAAGAGCCGCAGAAGAGCGTGGTCTAGGAACAAAGGGATAGGAAAATGCATTTGTTTCATGTGCCCATGACGTCGCCTAACAACTTGTAGCAGCATAAAGCAGATGCGGCTGAAGTTCTTCCGGGCGACAGCTAACATCAATCGAGCAAGGGGTCTTCCCACAGAGCTACGGTCCTCTGGCAGTCTGAAAGCTTTGCGCACAAGCCGCTTGCTAAGCGCCTTCCTTTACCTTTTGGCAGTGCTCGTGCATGACCAGCCTCAGGCGTGAATGGTCACTACCCTGCACACACGTTTCGTTGTGCCCGTTGCCAAGCGCTCTGGAAGCGCTGTTTATGACGCAAGCCGAACGCCTCTTGCGCTTCCATTCTCAGAGCTCCTGAGTTAAGCAATCTGCGACCCTTGGTGCGAATGCCAGAGGAAAACATATCCACTGTGTCTGGCAAGGAGAAACTGTTCCTGGAGAACACGTTTATCTGGAGCTTGCACCTGCACCTTACACACCCACGGATTTGCAGCACATTCAAATGCATGCCAAGCTCTTTCTTACGCAAGTTGCAAGCTGCGTCAGAAGGATGTGCTTTCTGTCAGATGGAAGCAGCAGCACGCACCTTCGAGTTTGAGAAGTACGAAAGAGCCGCAGAAGAGCGTGGTCTAGGAACAAAGGGATAGGAAAGTACATTTGCTTCATGTGCCCTTGTTGCCGCCTAACAACAGGTAGCAGCATAAAGCAGATGCGACTGAAGTTCTTCCGGGCGACAGCTAACATCAATCGAGCAAGTGGTCATCCCACAGAGCTACGGTCCTCTGGCAGTCTGAAAGCTTTGCGCACAAGTCGCTTGCTAAGCGCCTTCCTTTACCTTTTGGAAGTGCTCGTGCATGACCAGCCTCGGGCGCGAATGGTCACTACCCCGCACACACGTTTCGTTGTGCCTGTGTCCAAGCGCTCTGGAAGCGCTGTTTATGACGCAAGCCGAACGCCTCTTGCGCTTCCATTCTCAGAGCTCCTGAGTTAAGCAATCTGCGACCCTTGGTGCGAATGCCAGAGGAAAACATTTCCACTGCATCTGGCAGGGAGAAACTGTACCTGGAGAACACGTTTATCTGGAGCTTGCACCTGCACCTTACACACCCACGGATTTGCAGCACATTCAAATGCATGCCAAGCTCTTTCTTACGCAAGTTGCAAGCTGCGTCAGAAGGATGCGCTTTTTGTCAGATGGAAGCAGCAGCACGCACCTTCGAGTTTGAGAAGTACGAAAGAGCCGCAGAAGAGCGTGGTCTAGGAACAAAGGGATAGGAAAATGCATTTGTTTCATGTGCCCATGACGTCGCCTAACAACTTGTAGCAGCATAAAGCAGATGCGGCTGAAGTTCTTCCTTGCGACAGCTAACATCAATCGAGCAAGGGGTCTTCCCACAGAGCTACGGTCCTCTGGCAGTCTGAAAGCTTTGCGCACAAGCCGCTTGCTAAGCGCCTTCCTTTACCTTTTGGCAGTGCTCCTGCATGACCAGCCTCGGGCGTGAATGGTCACTACCCCGCACACACGTTTCGTTGTGCCCGTTGCCAAGCGCTCTGGAAGCGCTGTTTATGACGCAAGCCGAACGCCTCTTGCGCTTCCATTCTAAGAGCTCCTGAGTTAAGCAATCTGCGACCCTTGGTGCGAATGCCAGATGAAAACATTTCCACTGCGTCTGGCAAGGAGAAACTGTTCCTGGAGAACACTTTTATCTGGAGCTTGCACCTGCACCTCACACACCCACGGATTTGCAGCACATTCAAATGCATGCCAAGCTCTTTCTTACGCAAGTTGCAAGCTGCGTCAGAAGGATGCGCTTTTTGTCAGATGGAAGCAGCAGCACGCACCTTCGAGTTTGAGAAGTACGAAAGAGCCGCAGAAGAGCGTGGTCTAGGAACAAAGGGATAGGAAAGTACATTTGCTTCATGTGCCCTTGTTGCCGCCTAACAACAGGTAGCAGCATAAAGCAGATGCGGCTGAAGTTCTTCCGGGCGACAGCTAACATCAGTCGAGCAAGTGGTCATCCCACAGAGCTACGGTCCTCTGGCAGTCTGAAAGCTATGCGCACAAGCCGCTTGCTAAGCGCCTTCCTTTACCTTTTGGCAGTGCTCGTGCATGACCAGCCTGGGGCGTGAATGGTCACTACCCCACACACACGTTTCGTTGTGTCTGTGTCCAAGCGCTCTGGAAGCGCTGTTTATGACGCAAGCCGAACGCCTCTTGCGCTTCCATTCTAAGAGCTCCTGAGTTAAGCAATCTGCGACCCTTGGTGCGAATGCCAGAGGAAAACATTTCCACTGCGTCTGGCAGGGAGAAACTGTACCTGGAGAACACGTTTATCTGGAGCTTGCACCTGCACCTTACACACCCATGGATTTGCAGCACATTCAAATGCATGCCAAGCTCTTTCTTACGCAAGTTGCAAGCTGCGTCAGAAGGATGCGCTTTTTGTCAGATGGAAGCAGCAGCACGCACCTTCGAGTTTGAGAAGTACGAAAGAGCCGCAGAAGAGCGTGGTCTAGGAACAAAGGGATAGGAAAGTACATTTGCTTCATGTGCCCTTGTTGACGCCTAACAACAGGTAGCAGCATAAAGCAGATGCGGCTGAAGTTCTTCCGGGCGACAGCAAACATCAATCGAGCAAGTGGTCATCCCACAGAGCTATGGTCCTCTGGCAGTCTGAAAGCTTTGCGCACAAGCCGCTTGCTAAGCGCCTTCTTTTACCTTTTGGCAGTGCTCATGCATGACCAGCCTCGGGCGTGAATGGTCACTACCCCACACACACGTTTCGTTGTGTCTGTGTCCAAGCGCTCTGGAAGCGCTGTTTATGACGCAAGCCGAACGCCTCTTGCGCTTCCATTCTAATAGCTCCTGAGTTAAGCAATCTGCGACCCTTGGTGCGAATGCCAGAGGAAAACATTTCCACTGCGTCTGGCAGGGAGAAACTGCTCCTGGAGAACACGTTTATCTGGAGCTTGCACTTGCACCTTACACACCCTCGGATTTGCAGCACATTCAAATGCATGCCAAGCTCTTTCTTACGCAAGTTGCAAGCTGCGTCAGAAGGATGCGCTTTTTGTCAGATGGAAGCAGCAGCACGCACCTTCGAGTTTGAGGAGTACGAAAGAGCCGCAGAAGAGCGTGGTCTAGGAACAAAGGGATAGGAAAGTACATTTGCTTCATGTGCCCTTGTTGCCGCCTAACAACAGGTAGCAGCATAAAGCAGATGCGGCTGAAGTTCTTCCGGGCGACAGCTAACATCAATCGAGCAAGCAGGCTTCCCACAGCTATGGTCCTCTGGCAGTCTGAATGTTTTCCGCACAAGCCGCTTGCTAAGCGCCTTCCTTTACCTTTTGGCAGTGCTCATGCATGACCAGCCTCGGGCGTGAATCGTCACTACCCCGCACACACGTTTCGTTGTGCCCGTTGCCAAGCGCTCTGGAAGCGCTGTTTATGACGCAAGCCGAACGCCTCTTGCGCTTCCATTCTCAGAGCTCCTGAGTTAAGCAATCTGTGACCCTTGCTGCGAATGCCAGAGGAAAACATTTCCACTGCGTCTGGCAGGGAGAAACTGTTCCTGGAGAACACGTTTATCTGGAGCTTGCACCTGCACCTTACACACCCACGGATTTGCAGCACATTCAAATGCATGCCAAGCTCTTTCTTACGCAAGTTGCAAGCTGCGTCAGAAGGATGCGCTTTTTGTCAGATGGAAGCAGCAGCACGCACCTTCGAGTTTGAGAAGTACGAATGAGCCGCAGAAGAGCGTGGTCTAGGAACAAAGGGATAGGAAAGTACATTTGCTTCATGTGCCCTTGTTGCCGCCTAAAGACTGGTAGGAGCATAAAACAGATGCGGCTGTAGTTCTTCCGGGCGACTGCTAACATCAATCGAGCAAGGGGGCTTCCCATAGCTACGGTCCTCTGGCAGTCTGAAAGTTTTGCGCACAAGCCGCATGCAAAGCGCCTTCCTTTACCTTTTGGCAGTGCTCGTGCATGACCAGCCTCGGGCGTGAATGGTCACTACCCCGCACACACGTTTCGTTGTGCCCGTTGCCAAACGCTCTGGAAACGCTGTTTATGACGCAAGCTGAACGCCTCTTGCGCTTCCATTCTCAGAGCTCCTGAGTTAAGCAATCTGCGACACTTGGTGCGAATGCCAGAGGAAAATATTTCCACTGCGTCTGGCAGGGAGAAACTGTTCCTGGAGAACACGTTTATCTGGAGCTTGCACCTGCACCTTAGACACCCACGGATTTGCAGCACATTCAAATGCATGCCAAGCTCTTTCTTACGCAAGTTGCAAGCTGCGTCATAAGGATGCGCTTTTTGTCAGATGGAAGCAGCAGCACGCACCTTCGAGTTTGAGAAGTACGAAAGAGCCGCAGAAGAGCGTGGTCTAGGAACAAAGGGATAGGAAATTACATTTGCTTCATGTGCCCTTGTTGCCGCCTAACAACAGGTAGCAGCATAAAGCAGATGCGGCTGAAGTTCTTCCGGGCGACAGCTAACATCAATCGAGCAAGCGGGCTTCCCACAGCTACGGTCCTCTGGCAGTCTGAAAGCTTTGCGCACAAGCCGCATGCAAAGCGCCTTCCTTTACCTTTAGGCAGTGCTCGTGCATGACCAGCCTGGGGCGTGAATGGTCACTACCCCGCACACACGTTTCGTTGTGCCCGTTGCCAAGCGCTCTGGAAGCGCTGTTTATGACGCAAGCTGAAGGCCTCTTGCGCTTCCATTCTCAGAGCTCCTGAGTTAAGCAATCTGCGACACTTGGTGCGAATGCCAGAGGAAAACATTTCCACTGCGTCTGGCAAGGAGAAACTGTTCCTGGAGAACACGTTTATCTGGAGCTTGCACCTGCACCTTACACACCCACGGATTTGCAGCACATTCAAATGCATGCCAAGCTCTTTCTTAAGCAAGTTGCAAGCTGCGTCAGAAGGATGCGCTTTTTGTCAGATGGAAGCAGCAGCACGCACCTTCGAGTTTGAGAAGTACGAAAGAGCCGCAGAAGAGCGTGGTCTAGGAACAAAGGGATAGGAAAGTACATTTGCTTCATGTGCCCTTGTTGCCGCCTAACAACAGGTAGCAGCATCAAGCAGATGCGGCTGAAATTCTTCCGGGCCACAGCTAACATCAATCGAGCAAGCGGGCTTCCCACAGAGCTACGGTCCTCTGGCAGTCTGAAAGCTTTGCGCACAAGCCGCATGCAAAGCGCCTTCCTTTACCTTTAGGCAGTGCTCGTGCATGACCAGCCTGGGGCGTGAATGGTCACTACCCCGCACACACGTTTCCTTGTGCCCGTTGCCAAGCGCTCTGGAAGCGCTGTTTATGACGCAAGCTGAACGCCTCTTGCGCTTCCATTCTCAGAGCTCCTGAGTTAATCAATCAGCGACACTTGGTGCAAATGCCAGAGGAAAACATTTCCACTGCGTCTGGCAGGGAGAAACTGTTCCTGGAGAACACGTTTATCTGGAGCTTGCACCTGCACCTTACACACCCACCGATTTGCAGCACATTCAAATGCATGCCAAGCTCTTTCTTACGCAAGTTGCAAGCTGCGTCAGAAGGATGCGCTTTTTGTCAGATGGAAGCAGCAGCACGCACCTTCGAGTCTGAGAAGTACGAAAGAGCCGCAGAAGAGCGTGGTCTAGGAACAAAGGGATAGGAAAGTACATTTGCTTCATGTGCCCTTGTTGCCGCCTAACAACAGGGAGCAGCATAATGCAGATGCGGCTGAAGTTCTTCCGGGCGACAGCTAACATCAATCGAGCAAGCGGGCTTCCCACAGCTACGGTCCTCTGGCAGTCTGAATGTTTTCCGCACAAGCCGCATGCAAAGCGCCTTCCTTTACCTTTTGGCAGTGCTCGTGCATGACCAGCCTGGGGCGTGAATGGTCACTACCCCGCACACACGTTTCGTTGTGCCCGTTGCCAAGCGCTCTGGAAGCGCTGTTTATGACGCAAGCTGAAGGCCTCTTGCGCTTCCATTCTCAGAGCTCCTGAGTTAAGCAATCTGCGACACTTGGTGCGAATGCCAGAGGAAAACATTTCCACTGCGTCTGGCAGGGAGAAACTGTTCCTGGAGAACACGTTTATCTGGAGCTTGCACCTGCACCTTACACACCCACGGATTTGCAGCACATTCAAATGCATGCCAAGCTCTTTCTTAACCAAGTTGCAAGCTGCGTCAGAAGGATGCGCTTTTTGTCAGATGGAAGCAGCAGCACGCACCTTCGAGTTTGAGAAGTACGAAAGAGCCGCAGAAGAGCGTGGTCTAGGAACAAAGGGATAGGAAAGTACATTTGCTTCATGTGCCCTTGTTGCCGCCTAACAACAGGTAGCAGCATAAAGCAGATGCGACTGAAGTTCTTCCGGGCGACAGCTAACATCAATCGAGCAAGTGGTCATCCCACAGAGCTACGGTCCTCTGGCAGTCTGAAAGCTTTGCGCACAAGTCGCTTGCTAAGCGCCTTCCTTTACCTTTTGGAAGTGCTCGTGCATGACCAGCCTCGGGCGCGAATGGTCACTACCCCGCACACACGTTTCGTTGTGCCTGTGTCCAAGCGCTCTGGAAGCGCTGTTTATGACGCAAGCCGAACGCCTCTTGCGCTTCCATTCTCAGAGCTCCTGAGTTAAGCAATCTGCGACCCTTGGTGCGAATGCCAGAGGAAAACATTTCCACTGCATCTGGCAGGGAGAAACTGTACCTGGAGAACACGTTTATCTGGAGCTTGCACCTGCACCTTACACACCCACGGATTTGCAGCACATTCAAATGCATGCCAAGCTCTTTCTTACGCAAGTTGCAAGCTGCGTCAGAAGGATGCGCTTTTTGTCAGATGGAAGCAGCAGCACGCACCTTCGAGTTTGAGAAGTACGAAAGAGCCGCAGAAGAGCGTGGTCTAGGAACAAAGGGATAGGAAAATGCATTTGTTTCATGTGCCCATGACGTCGCCTAACAACTTGTAGCAGCATAAAGCAGATGCGGCTGAAGTTCTTCCGGGCGACAGCTAACATCAATCGAGCAAGGGGTCTTCCCACAGAGCTACGGTCCTCTGGCAGTCTGAAAGCTTTGCGCACAAGCCGCTTGCTAAGCGCCTTCCTTTACCTTTTGGCAGTGCTCGTGCATGACCAGCCTCAGGCGTGAATGGTCACTACCCTGCACACACGTTTCGTTGTGCCCGTTGCCAAGCGCTCTGGAAGCGCTGTTTATGACGCAAGCCGAACGCCTCTTGCGCTTCCATTCTCAGAGCTCCTGAGTTAAGGAATCTGCGACCCTTGGTGCGAATGCCAGAGGAAAACATATCCACTGTGTCTGGCAAGGAGAAACTGTTCCTGGAGAACACGTTTATCTGGAGCTTGCACCTGCACCTTACACACCCACGGATTTGCAGCACATTCAAATGCATGCCAAGCTCTTTCTTACGCAAGTTGCAAGCTGCGTCAGAAGGATGTGCTTTCTGTCAGATGGAAGCAGCAGCACGCACCTTCGAGTTTGAGAAGTACGAAAGAGCCGCAGAAGAGCGTGGTCTAGGAACAAAGGGATAGGAAAGTACATTTGCTTCATGTGCCCTTGTTGCCGCCTAACAACAGGTAGCAGCATAAAGCAGATGCGACTGAAGTTCTTCCGGGCGACAGCTAACATCAATCGAGCAAGTGGTCATCCCACAGAGCTACGGTCCTCTGGCAGTCTGAAAGCTTTGCGCACAAGTCGCTTGCTAAGCGCCTTCCTTTACCTTTTGGAAGTGCTCGTGCATGACCAGCCTCGGGCGCGAATGGTCACTACCCCGCACACACGTTTCGTTGTGCCTGTGTCCAAGCGCTCTGGAAGCGCTGTTTATGACGCAAGCCGAACGCCTCTTGCGCTTCCATTCTCAGAGCTCCTGAGTTAAGCAATCTGCGACCCTTGGTGCGAATGCCAGAGGAAAACATTTCCACTGCATCTGGCAGGGAGAAACTGTACCTGGAGAACACGTTTATCTGGAGCTTGCACCTGCACCTTACACACCCACGGATTTGCAGCACATTCAAATGCATGCCAAGCTCTTTCTTACGCAAGTTGCAAGCTGCGTCAGAAGGATGCGCTTTTTGTCAGATGGAAGCAGCAGCACGCACCTTCGAGTTTGAGAAGTACGAAAGAGCCGCAGAAGAGCGTGGTCTAGGAACAAAGGGATAGGAAAATGCATTTGTTTCATGTGCCCATGACGTCGCCTAACAACTTGTAGCAGCATAAAGCAGATGCGGCTGAAGTTCTTCCTTGCGACAGCTAACATCAATCGAGCAAGGGGTCTTCCCACAGAGCTACGGTCCTCTGGCAGTCTGAAAGCTTTGCGCACAAGCCGCTTGCTAAGCGCCTTCCTTTACCTTTTGGCAGTGCTCCTGCATGACCAGCCTCGGGCGTGAATGGTCACTACCCCGCACACACGTTTCGTTGTGCCCGTTGCCAAGCGCTCTGGAAGCGCTGTTTATGACGCAAGCCGAACGCCTCTTGCGCTTCCATTCTAAGAGCTCCTGAGTTAAGCAATCTGCGACCCTTGGTGCGAATGCCAGATGAAAACATTTCCACTGCGTCTGGCAAGGAGAAACTGTTCCTGGAGAACACTTTTATCTGGAGCTTGCACCTGCACCTCACACACCCACGGATTTGCAGCACATTCAAATGCATGCCAAGCTCTTTCTTACGCAAGTTGCAAGCTGCGTCAGAAGGATGCGCTTTTTGTCAGATGGAAGCAGCAGCACGCACCTTCGAGTTTGAGAAGTACGAAAGAGCCGCAGAAGAGCGTGGTCTAGGAACAAAGGGATAGGAAAGTACATTTGCTTCATGTGCCCTTGTTGCCGCCTAACAACAGGTAGCAGCATAAAGCAGATGCGGCTGAAGTTCTTCCGGGCGACAGCTAACATCAGTCGAGCAAGTGGTCATCCCACAGAGCTACGGTCCTCTGGCAGTCTGAAAGCTATGCGCACAAGCCGCTTGCTAAGCGCCTTCCTTTACCTTTTGGCAGTGCTCGTGCATGACCAGCCTGGGGCGTGAATGGTCACTACCCCACACACACGTTTCGTTGTGTCTGTGTCCAAGCGCTCTGGAAGCGCTGTTTATGACGCAAGCCGAACGCCTCTTGCGCTTCCATTCTAAGAGCTCCTGAGTTAAGCAATCTGCGACCCTTGGTGCGAATGCCAGAGGAAAACATTTCCACTGCGTCTGGCAGGGAGAAACTGTACCTGGAGAACACGTTTATCTGGAGCTTGCACCTGCACCTTACACACCCATGGATTTGCAGCACATTCAAATGCATGCCAAGCTCTTTCTTACGCAAGTTGCAAGCTGCGTCAGAAGGATGCGCTTTTTGTCAGATGGAAGCAGCAGCACGCACCTTCGAGTTTGAGAAGTACGAAAGAGCCGCAGAAGAGCGTGGTCTAGGAACAAAGGGATAGGAAAGTACATTTGCTTCATGTGCCCTTGTTGACGCCTAACAACAGGTAGCAGCATAAAGCAGATGCGGCTGAAGTTCTTCCGGGCGACAGCAAACATCAATCGAGCAAGTGGTCATCCCACAGAGCTATGGTCCTCTGGCAGTCTGAAAGCTTTGCGCACAAGCCGCTTGCTAAGCGCCTTCTTTTACCTTTTGGCAGTGCTCATGCATGACCAGCCTCGGGCGTGAATGGTCACTACCCCACACACACGTTTCGTTGTGTCTGTGTCCAAGCGCTCTGGAAGCGCTGTTTATGACGCAAGCCGAACGCCTCTTGCGCTTCCATTCTAATAGCTCCTGAGTTAAGCAATCTGCGACCCTTGGTGCGAATGCCCGAGGAAAACATTTCCACTGCGTCTGGCAGGGAGAAACTGTACCTGGCGAACACGTTTATCTGGAGCTTGCACCTGCACCTTACACACCCACGGATTTGCAGCACATTCAAATGCATGCCAAGCTCTTTCTTACGCAAGTTGCAAGCTGCGTCAGAAGGATGCGCTTTTTGTCAGATGGAAGCAGCAGCACGCACCTTCGAGTTTGAGAAGTACGAAAGAGCCGCAGAAGAGCGTGGTCTAGGAACAAAGGGATAGGAAAATGCATTTGTTTCATGTGCCCATGACGTCGCCTAACAACTGGTAGCAGCATAAAGCAGATGCGGCTGAAGTTCTTCCGGGCGACAGCTAACATCAATCGAGCAAGCGGGCTTCCCACAGCTACGGTCCTCTGGCAGTCTGAATGTTTTGCGCACAAGCCGCATGCAAAGCGCCTTCCTTTACCTTTAGGCAGTGCTCCTCCATGACCAGCCTGGGGCGTGAATGGTCACTACCCCGCACACACGTTTCGTTGTGCCCGTTGCCAAGCGCTCTGGAAGCGCTGTTTATGACGCAAGCCGAACGCCTCTTGCGCTTCCATTCTCAGAGCTCCTGAGTTAAGCAATCTGCGACACTTGGTGCGAATGCCAGAGGAAAACATTTCCACTGCGTCTGGCAGGGAGAAACTGCTCCTGGAGAACACGTTTATCTGGAGCTTGCACTTGCACCTTACACACCCTCGGATTTGCAGCACATTCAAATGCATGCCAAGCTCTTTCTTACGCAAGTTGCAAGCTGCGTCAGAAGGATGCGCTTTTTGTCAGATGGAAGCAGCAGCATGCACCTTCGAGTTTGAGAAGTACGAAAGAGCCGCAGAAGAGCGTGGTCTAGGAACAAAGGGATAGGAAAGTACATTTGCTTCATGTGCCCTTGTTGTCGCCTAACAACAGGTAGCAGCATAATGCAGATGCGGCTGAAGTTCTTCCGGGCGTCAGCTAACATCAATCGAGCAAGCGGGCTTCCCACAGCTACGGTCCTCTGGCAGTCTGAAAGCTTTGCGCACAAGCCGCATGCAAAGCGCCTTCCTTTACCTTTAGGCAGTGCTCATGCATGACCAGCCTGGGGCGTGAATGGTCACTACCCCGCACACACGTTTCGTTGTGCCCGTTGCCAAGCGCTCTGGAAGCGCTGTTTATGACGCAAGCCGAACGCCTCTTGCGCTTCCATTCTCAGAGCTCCTGAGTTAAGCAATCTGCAACACTTGGTGCAAATGCCAGAGGAAAACATTTCCACTGCGTCTGGCAAGGAGAAACTTTTCCTGGAGAACACGTTTATCTGGAGCTTGCACCTGCACCTTACACACCCACGGATTTGCAGCACATTCAAATGCATGCCAAGCTCTTTCTTACGCAAGTTGCAAGCTGCGTCAGAAGGATGCGCTTTTTGTCAGATGGAAGCAGCAGCACGCACCTTCGAGTTTGAGGAGTACGAAAGAGCCTTAGAAGAGCGTGGTCTAGGAACAAAGGGATAGGAAAGTACATTTGCTTCATGTGCCCTTGTTGCCGCCTAACAACAGGTAGCAGCATAAAGCAGATGCGGCTGAAGTTCTTCCGGGCGACAGCTAACATCAATCGAGCAAGCGGGCTTCCCACAGCTATGGTCCTCTGGCAGTCTGAATGTTTTCCGCACAAGCCGCTTGCTAAGCGCCTTCCTTTACCTTTTGGCAGTGCTCATGCATGACCAGCCTCGGGCGTGAATCGTCACTACCCCGCACACACGTTTCGTTGTGCCCGTTGCCAAGCGCTCTGGAAGCGCTGTTTATGACGCAAGCCGAACGCCTCTTGCGCTTCCATTCTCAGAGCTCCTGAGTTAAGCAATCTGTGACCCTTGCTGCGAATGCCAGAGGAAAACATTTCCACTACGTCTGGCAGGGAGAAACTGTTCCTGGAGAACACGTTTATCTGGAGCTTGCACCTGCACCTTACACACCCACGGATTTGCAGCACATTCAAATGCATGCCAAGCTCTTTCTTACGCAAGTTGCAAGCTGCGTCAGAAGGATGCGCTTTTTGTCAGATGGAAGCAGCAGCACGCACCTTCGAGTTTGAGAAGTACGAATGAGCCGCAGAAGAGCGTGGTCTAGGAACAAAGGGATAGGAAAGTACATTTGCTTCATGTGCCCTTGTTGCCGCCTAAAGACTGGTAGGAGCATAAAACAGATGCGGCTGAAGTTCTTCCGGGCGACAGCTAACATCAATCGAGCAAGGGGGCTTCCCATAGCTACGGTCCTCTGGCAGTCTGAAAGTTTTGCGCACAAGCCGCATGCAAAGCGCCTTCCTTTACCTTTTGGCAGTGCTCGTGCATGACCAGCCTCGGGCGTGAATGGTCACTACCCCGCACACACGTTTCGTTGTGCCCGTTGCCAAACGCTCTGGAAACGCTGTTTATGACGCAAGCTGAACGCCTCTTGCGCTTCCATTCTCAGAGCTCCTGAGTTAAGCAATCTGCGACACTTGGTGCGAATGCCAGAGGAAAATATTTCCACTGCGTCTGGCAGGGAGAAACTGTTCCTGGAGAACACGTTTATCTGGAGCTTGCACCTGCACCTTAGACACCCACGGATTTGCAGCACATTCAAATGCATGCCAAGCTCTTTCTTACGCAAGTTGCAAGCTGCGTCATAAGGATGCGCTTTTTGTCAGATGGAAGCAGCAGCACGCACCTTCGAGTTTGAGAAGTACGAAAGAGCCGCAGAAGAGCGTGGTCTAGGAACAAAGGGATAGGAAATTACATTTGCTTCATGTGCCCTTGTTGCCGCCTAACAACAGGTAGCAGCATAAAGCAGATGCGGCTGAAGTTCTTCCGGGCGACAGCTAACATCAATCGAGCAAGCGGGCTTCCCACAGCTACGGTCCTCTGGCAGTCTGAAAGCTTTGCGCACAAGCCGCATGCAAAGCGCCTTCCTTTACCTTTAGGCAGTGCTCGTGCATGACCAGCCTGGGGCGTGAATGGTCACTACCCCGCACACACGTTTCGTTGTGCCCGTTGCCAAGCGCTCTGGAAGCGCTGTTTATGACGCAAGCTGAAGGCCTCTTGCGCTTCCATTCTCAGAGCTCCTGAGTTAAGCAATCTGCGACACTTGGTGCGAATGCCAGAGGAAAACATTTCCACTGCGTCTGGCAAGGAGAAACTGTTCCTGGAGAACACGTTTATCTGGAGCTTGCACCTGCACCTTACACACCCACGGATTTGCAGCACATTCAAATGCATGCCAAGCTCTTTCTTAAGCAAGTTGCAAGCTGCGTCAGAAGGATGCGCTTTTTGTCAGATGGAAGCAGCAGCACGCACCTTCGAGTTTGAGAAGTACGAAAGAGCCGCAGAAGAGCGTGGTCTAGGAACAAAGGGATAGGAAAGTACATTTGCTTCATGTGCCCTTGTTGCCGCCTAACAACAGGTAGCAGCATCAAGCAGATGCGGCTGAAATTCTTCCGGGCCACAGCTAACATCAATCGAGCAAGCGGGCTTCCCACAGAGCTACGGTCCTCTGGCAGTCTGAAAGCTTTGCGCACAAGCCGCATGCAAAGCGCCTTCCTTTACCTTTAGGCAGTGCTCGTGCATGACCAGCCTGGGGCGTGAATGGTCACTACCCCGCACACACGTTTCCTTGTGCCCGTTGCCAAGCGCTCTGGAAGCGCTGTTTATGACGCAAGCTGAACGCCTCTTGCGCTTCCATTCTAATAGCTCCTGAGTTAAGCAATCAGCGACACTTGGTGCAAATGCCAGAGGAAAACATTTCCACTGCGTCTGGCAGGGAGAAACTGTTCCTGGAGAACACGTTTATCTGGAGCTTGCACCTGCACCTTACACACCCACCGATTTGCAGCACATTCAAATGCATGCCAAGCTCTTTCTTACGCAAGTTGCAAGCTGCGTCAGAAGGATGCGCTTTTTGTCAGATGGAAGCAGCAGCACGCACCTTCGAGTCTGAGAAGTACGAAAGAGCCGCAGAAGAGCGTGGTCTAGGAACAAAGGGATAGGAAAGTACATTTGCTTCATGTGCCCTTGTTGCCGCCTAACAACAGGGAGCAGCATAATGCAGATGCGGCTGAAGTTCTTCCGGGCGACAGCTAACATCAATCGAGCAAGCGGGCTTCCCACAGCTACGGTCCTCTGGCAGTCTGAATGTTTTCCGCACAAGCCGCATGCAAAGCGCCTTCCTTTACCTTTTGGAGGTGCTCGTGCATGACCAGCCTCGGGCGTGAATGGTCACTACCCCGCACACACGTTTCGTTGTGCCCGTTGCCAAGCGCTCTGGAAGCGCTGTTTATGACGCAAGCTGAACGCCTCTTGCGCTTCCATTCTCAGAGCTCCTGAGTTAAGCAATCTGCGACACTTGGTGCGAATGCCAGAGGAAAATATTTCCACTGCGTCTGGCAGGGAGAAACTGTTCCTGGAGAACACGTTTATCTGGAGCTTGCACCTGCACCTTACACACCCACGGATTTGCAGCACATTCAAATGCATGCCAAGCTCTTTCTTAAGCAAGTTGCAAGCTGCGTCAGAAGGATGCGCTTTTTGTCAGATGGAAGCAGCAGCACGCACCTTCGAGTTTGAGAAGTACGAAAGAGCCGCAGAAGAGCGTGGTCTAGGAACAAAGGGATAGGAAAGTACATTTGCTTCATGTGCCCTTGTTGCCGCCTAACAACAGGTAGCAGCATAAAGCAGATGCGACTGAAGTTCTTCCGGGCGACAGCTAACATCAATCGAGCAAGTGGTCATCCCACAGAGCTACGGTCCTCTGGCAGTCTGAAAGCTTTGCGCACAAGTCGCTTGCTAAGCGCCTTCCTTTACCTTTAGGCAGTGCTCCTGCATGACCAGCCTCGGGCGCGAATGGTCACTACCCCGCACACACGTTTCGTTGTGCCTGTGTCCAAGCGCTCTGGAAGCGCTGTTTATGACGCAAGCCGAACGCCTCTTGCGCTTCCATTCTCAGAGCTCCTGAGTTAAGCAATCTGCGACCCTTGGTGCGAATGCCAGAGGAAAACATTTCCACTGCATCTGGCAGGGAGAAACTGTACCTGGAGAACACGTTTATCTGGAGCTTGCACCTGCACCTTACACACCCACGGATTTGCAGCACATTCAAATGCATGCCAAGCTCTTTCTTACGCAAGTTGCAAGCTGCGTCAGAAGGATGCGCTTTTTGTCAGATGGAAGCAGCAGCACGCACCTTCGAGTTTGAGAAGTACGAAAGAGCCGCAGAAGAGCGTGGTCTAGGAACAAAGGGATAGGAAAATGCATTTGTTTCATGTGCCCATGACGTCGCCTAACAACTTGTAGCAGCATAAAGCAGATGCGGCTGAAGTTCTTCCTTGCGACAGCTAACATCAATCGAGCAAGGGGTCTTCCCACAGAGCTACGGTCCTCTGGCAGTCTGAAAGCTTTGCGCACAAGCCGCTTGCTAAGCGCCTTCCTTTACCTTTTGGCAGTGCTCCTGCATGACCAGCCTCGGGCGTGAATGGTCACTACCCCGCACACACGTTTCGTTGTGCCCGTTGCCAAGCGCTCTGGAAGCGCTGTTTATGACGCAAGCCGAACGCCTCTTGCGCTTCCATTCTAAGAGCTCCTGAGTTAAGCAATCTGCGACCCTTGGTGCGAATGCCAGATGAAAACATTTCCACTGCGTCTGGCAAGGAGAAACTGTTCCTGGAGAACACTTTTATCTGGAGCTTGCACCTGCACCTCACACACCCACGGATTTGCAGCACATTCAAATGCATGCCAAGCTCTTTCTTACGCAAGTTGCAAGCTGCGTCAGAAGGATGCGCTTTTTGTCAGATGGAAGCAGCAGCACGCACCTTCGAGTTTGAGAAGTACGAAAGAGCCGCAGAAGAGCGTGGTCTAGGAACAAAGGGATAGGAAAGTACATTTGCTTCATGTGCCCTTGTTGCCGCCTAACAACAGGTAGCAGCATAAAGCAGATGCGGCTGAAGTTCTTCCGGGCGACAGCTAACATCAGTCGAGCAAGTGGTCATCCCACAGAGCTACGGTCCTCTGGCAGTCTGAAAGCTATGCGCACAAGCCGCTTGCTAAGCGCCTTCCTTTACCTTTTGGCAGTGCTCGTGCATGACCAGCCTGGGGCGTGAATGGTCACTACCCCACACACACGTTTCGTTGTGTCTGTGTCCAAGCGCTCTGGAAGCGCTGTTTATGACGCAAGCCGAACGCCTCTTGCGCTTCCATTCTAAGAGCTCCTGAGTTAAGCAATCTGCGACCCTTGGTGCGAATGCCAGAGGAAAACATTTCCACTGCGTCTGGCAGGGAGAAACTGTACCTGGAGAACACGTTTATCTGGAGCTTGCACCTGCACCTTACACACCCATGGATTTGCAGCACATTCAAATGCATGCCAAGCTCTTTCTTACGCAAGTTGCAAGCTGCGTCAGAAGGATGCGCTTTTTGTCAGATGGAAGCAGCAGCACGCACCTTCGAGTTTGAGAAGTACGAAAGAGCCGCAGAAGAGCGTGGTCTAGGAACAAAGGGATAGGAAAGTACATTTGCTTCATGTGCCCTTGTTGACGCCTAACAACAGGTAGCAGCATAAAGCAGATGCGGCTGAAGTTCTTCCGGGCGACAGCAAACATCAATCGAGCAAGTGGTCATCCCACAGAGCTATGGTCCTCTGGCAGTCTGAAAGCTTTGCGCACAAGCCGCTTGCTAAGCGCCTTCTTTTACCTTTTGGCAGTGCTCATGCATGACCAGCCTGGGGCGTGAATGGTCACTACCCCGCACACACGTTTCGTTGTGCCCGTTGCCAAGCGCTCTGGAAGCGCTGTTTATGACGCAAGCCGAACGCCTCTTGCGCTTCCATTCTCAGAGCTCCTGAGTTAAGCAATCTGCGACACTTGGTGCGAATGCCAGAGGAAAACATTTCCACTGCGTCTGGCAGGGAGAAACTGCTCCTGGAGAACACGTTTATCTGGAGCTTGCACTTGCACCTTACACACCCTCGGATTTGCAGCACATTCAAATGCATGCCAAGCTCTTTCTTACGCAAGTTGCAAGCTGCGTCAGAAGGATGCGCTTTTTGTCAGATGGAAGCAGCAGCATGCACCTTCGAGTTTGAGAAGTACGAAAGAGCCGCAGAAGAGCGTGGTCTAGGAACAAAGGGATAGGAAAGTACATTTGCTTCATGTGCCCTTGTTGTCGCCTAACAACAGGTAGCAGCATAATGCAGATGCGGCTGAAGTTCTTCCGGGCGTCAGCTAACATCAATCGAGCAAGCGGGCTTCCCACAGCTACGGTCCTCTGGCAGTCTGAAAGCTTTGCGCACAAGCCGCATGCAAAGCGCCTTCCTTTACCTTTAGGCAGTGCTCATGCATGACCAGCCTGGGGCGTGAATGGTCACTACCCCGCACACACGTTTCGTTGTGCCCGTTGCCAAGCGCTCTGGAAGCGCTGTTTATGACGCAAGCCGAACGCCTCTTGCGCTTCCATTCTCAGAGCTCCTGAGTTAAGCAATCTGCGACACTTGGTGCAAATGCCAGAGGAAAACATTTCCACTGCGTCTGGCAAGGAGAAACTTTTCCTGGAGAACACGTTTATCTGGAGCTTGCACCTGCACCTTACACACCCACGGATTTGCAGCACATTCAAATGCATGCCAAGCTCTTTCTTACGCAAGTTGCAAGCTGCGTCAGAAGGATGCGCTTTTTGTCAGATGGAAGCAGCAGCACGCACCTTCGAGTTTGAGGAGTACGAAAGAGCCGCAGAAGAGCGTGGTCTAGGAACAAAGGGATAGGAAAGTACATTTGCTTCATGTGCCCTTGTTGCCGCCTAACAACAGGTAGCAGCATAAAGCAGATGCGGCTGAAGTTCTTCCGGGCGACAGCTAACATCAATCGAGCAAGCGGGCTTCCCACAGCTATGGTCCTCTGGCAGTCTGAATGTTTTCCGCACAAGCCGCTTGCTAAGCGCCTTCCTTTACCTTTTGGCAGTGCTCATGCATGACCAGCCTCGGGCGTGAATCGTCACTACCCCGCACACACGTTTCGTTGTGCCCGTTGCCAAGCGCTCTGGAAGCGCTGTTTATGACGCAAGCCGAACGCCTCTTGCGCTTCCATTCTCAGAGCTCCTGAGTTAAGCAATCTGTGACCCTTGCTGCGAATGCCAGAGGAAAACATTTCCACTGCGTCTGGCAGGGAGAAACTGTTCCTGGAGAACACGTTTATCTGGAGCTTGCACCTGCACCTTACACACCCACGGATTTGCAGCACATTCAAATGCATGCCAAGCTCTTTCTTACGCAAGTTGCAAGCTGCGTCAGAAGGATGCGCTTTTTGTCAGATGGAAGCAGCAGCACGCACCTTCGAGTTTGAGAAGTACGAATGAGCCGCAGAAGAGCGTGGTCTAGGAACAAAGGGATAGGAAAGTACATTTGCTTCATGTGCCCTTGTTGCCGCCTAAAGACTGGTAGGAGCATAAAACAGATGCGGCTGAAGTTCTTCCGGGCGACAGCTAACATCAATCGAGCAAGGGGGCTTCCCATAGCTACGGTCCTCTGGCAGTCTGAAAGTTTTGCGCACAAGCCGCATGCAAAGCGCCTTCCTTTACCTTTTGGCAGTGCTCGTGCATGACCAGCCTCGGGCGTGAATGGTCACTACCCCGCACACACGTTTCGTTGTGCCCGTTGCCAAACGCTCTGGAAACGCTGTTTATGACGCAAGCTGAACGCCTCTTGCGCTTCCATTCTCAGAGCTCCTGAGTTAAGCAATCTGCGACACTTGGTGCGAATGCCAGAGGAAAACATTTCCACTGCGTCTGGCAAGGAGAAACTGTTCCTGGAGAACACGTTTATCTGGAGCTTGCACCTGCACCTTACACACCCACGGATTTGCAGCACATTCAAATGCATGCCAAGCTCTTTCTTAAGCAAGTTGCAAGCTGCGTCAGAAGGATGCGCTTTTTGTCAGATGGAAGCAGCAGCACGCACCTTCGAGTTTGAGAAGTACGAAAGAGCCGCAGAAGAGCGTGGTCTAGGAACAAAGGGAGAGGAAAGTACATTTGCTTCATGTGCCCTTGTTGCCGCCTAACAACAGGTAGCAGCATCAAGCAGATGCGGCTGAAATTCTTCCGGGCCACAGCTAACATCAATCGAGCAAGCGGGCTTCCCACAGAGCTACGGTCCTCTGGCAGTCTGAAAGCTTTGCGCACAAGCCGCATGCAAAGCGCCTTCCTTTACCTTTAGGCAGTGCTCGTGCATGACCAGCCTGGGGCGTGAATGGTCACTACCCCGCACACACGTTTCCTTGTGCCCGTTGCCAAGCGCTCTGGAAGCGCTGTTTATGACGCAAGCTGAACGCCTCTTGCGCTTCCATTCTCAGAGCTCCTGAGTTAATCAATCAGCGACACTTGGTGCAAATGCCAGAGGAAAACATTTCCACTGCGTCTGGCAGGGAGAAACTGTTCCTGGAGAACACGTTTATCTGGAGCTTGCACCTGCACCTTACACACCCACCGATTTGCAGCACATTCAAATGCATGCCAAGCTCTTTCTTACGCAAGTTGCAAGCTGCGTCAGAAGGATGCGCTTTTTGTCAGATGGAAGCAGCAGCACGCACCTTCGAGTCTGAGAAGTACGAAAGAGCCGCAGAAGAGCGTGGTCTAGGAACAAAGGGATAGGAAAGTACATTTGCTTCATGTGCCCTTGTTGCCGCCTAACAACAGGGAGCAGCATAATGCAGATGCGGCTGAAGTTCTTCCGGGCGACAGCTAACATCAATCGAGCAAGCGGGCTTCCCACAGCTACGGTCCTCTGGCAGTCTGAAAGTTTTGCGCACAAGCCGCTTGCAAAGCGCCTTCCTTTACCTTTAGGCAGTGCTCGTGCATGACCAGCCTGGGGCGTGAATGGTCACTACCCCGCACACACGTTTCGTTGTGCCCGTTGCCAAGCGCTCTGGAAGCGCTGTTTATGACGCAAGCTGAAGGCCTCTTGCGCTTCCATTCTCAGAGCTCCTGAGTTAAGCAATCTGCGACACTTGGTGCGAATGCCAGAGGAAAACATTTCCACTGCGTCTGGCAGGGAGAAACTGTTCCTGGAGAACACGTTTATCTGGAGCTTGCACCTGCACCTTACACACCCACGGATTTGCAGCACATTCAAATGCATGCCAAGCTCTTTCTTAACCAAGTTGCAAGCTGCGTCAGAAGGATGCGCTTTTTGTCAGATGGAAGCAGCAGCACGCACCTTCGAGTTTGAGAAGTACGAAAGAGCCGCAGAAGAGCGTGGTCTAGGAACAAAGGGATAGGAAAGTACATTTGCTTCATGTGCCCTTGTTGCCGCCTAACAACAGGTAGCAGCATCAAGCAGATGCGGCTGAAATTCTTCCGGGCCACAGCTAACATCAATCGAGCAAGCGGGCTTCCCACAGAGCTACGGTCCTCTGGCAGTCTGAATGTTTTCCGCACAAGCCGCATGCAAAGCGCCTTCCTTTACCTTTTGGCAGTGCTCGTGCATGACCAGCCTCGGGCGTGAATGGTCACTACCCCGCACACACGTTTCGTTGTGGCCGTTGCCAAGCGCTCTGGAAGCGCTGTTTATGACGCAAGCTGAACGCCTCTTGCGCTTCCATTCTCAGAGCTCCTGAGTTAAGCAATCTGCGACACTTGGTGCAAATGCCAGAGGAAAACATTTCCACTGCGTCTGGCAGGGAGAAACTGTTCCTGGAGAACACGTTTATCTGGAGCTTGCACCTGCACCTTACACACCCACGGATTTGCAGCACATTCAAATGCATGCCAAGCTCTTTTTTACGCAAGTTACAAGCTGTGTCAGAAGGATGCGCTTTTTGTCAGATGGAAGCAGCAGCACGCACCTTCGAGTCTGAGAAGTACGAAAGAGCCGCAGAAGAGCGTGGTCTAGGAACAAAGGGATAGGAAAGTACATTTGCTTCATGTGCCCTTGTTGCCGCCTAACAACAGGGAGCAGCATAATGCAGATGCGGCTGAAGTTCTTCCGGGCGACAGCTAACATCAATCGAGCAAGCGGGCTTCCCACAGCTACGGTCCTCTGGCAGTCTGAATGTTTTCCGCACAAGCCGCATGCAAAGCGCCTTCCTTTACCTTTTGGCAGTGCTCGTGCATGACCAGCCTGGGGCGTGAATGGTCACTACCCCGCACACACGTTTCGTTGTGCCCGTTGCCAAGCGCTCTGGAAGCGCTGTTTATGACGCAAGCTGAAGGCCTCTTGCGCTTCCATTCTCAGAGCTCCTGAGTTAAGCAATCTGCGACACTTGGTGCGAATGCCAGAGGAAAACATTTCCACTGCGTCTGGCAGGGAGAAACTGTTCCTGGAGAACACGTTTATCTGGAGCTTGCACCTGCACCTTACACACCCACGGATTTGCAGCACATTCAAATGCATGCCAAGCTCTTTCTTAAGCAAGTTGCAAGCTGCGTCAGAAGGATGCGCTTTTTGTCAGATGGAAGCAGCAGCACGCACCTTCGAGTTTGAGAAGTACGAAAGAGCCGCAGAAGAGCGTGGTCTAGGAACAAAGGGATAGGAAAGTACATTTGCTTCATGTGCCCTTGTTGCCGCCTAACAACAGGTAGCAGCATCAAGCAGATGCGGCTGAAATTCTTCCGGGCCACAGCTAACATCAATCGAGCAAGCGGGCTTCCCACAGAGCTACGGTCCTCTGGCAGTCTGAATGTTTTCCGCACAAGCCGCATGCAAAGCGCCTTCCTTTACCTTTTGGCAGTGCTCGTGCATGACCAGCCTCGGGCGTGAATGGTCACTACCCCGCACACACGTTTCGTTGTGGCCGTTGCCAAGCGCTCTGGAAGCGCTGTTTATGACGCAAGCTGAACGCCTCTTGCGCTTCCATTCTCAGAGCTCCTGAGTTAAGCAATCTGCGACACTTGGTGCAAATGCCAGAGGAAAACATTTCCACTGCGTCTGGCAGGGAGAAACTGTTCCTGGAGAACACGTTTATCTGGAGCTTGCACCTGCACCTTACACACCCACGGATTTGCAGCACATTCAAATGCATGCCAAGCTCTTTTTTACGCAAGTTACAAGCTGTGTCAGAAGGATGCGCTTTTTGTCAGATGGAAGCAGCAGCACGCACCTTCGAGTTTGAGAAGTACGAAAGAGCCACAGAAGAGCGTGGTCTAGGAACAAAGGGATAGGAAAGTACATTTGCTTCATGTGCCCTTGTTGCCGCCTAACAACAGGTAGCAGCATAAAGCAGATGCGGCTGAAGTTCTTCCGGGCGACAGCTAACATCAATCGAGCAAGCGGGCTTCCCACAGCTACGGTTCTCTGGCAGTCTGAAAGCTTTGCGCACAAGCCGCATGCAAAGCGCCTTCCTTTACCTTTAGGCAGTGCTCGTGCATGACCAGCCTGGGGCGTGAATGGTCACTACTCCGCACACACGTTTCGTTGTGCCCGTTGCCAAGCGCTCTGGAAGCGCTGTTTATGACGCAAGCTGAACGCCTCTTGCGCTTCCATTCTCAGAGCTCCTGAGTTAAGCAATCTGCGACACTTGTTGCAAATGCCAGAGGAAAACATTTCCACTGCGTCTGGCAGGGAGAAACTGTTCCTGGAGAACACGTTTATCTGGAGCTTGCACCTGCACCTTAGACACCCACGGATTTGCAGCACATTCAAATGCATGCCAAGCTCTTTCTTACGCAAGTTGCAAGCTGCGTCATAAGGATGCGCTTTTTGTCAGATGGAAGCAGCAGCACGCACCTTCGAGTTTGAGAAGTACGAAAGAGCCGCAGAAGAGCGTGGTCTAGGAACAAAGGGATAGGAAAGTACATTTGCTTCATGTGCCCTTGTTGCCGCCTAACAACAGGTAGCAGCATAAAGCAGATGCGGCTGAAGTTCTTCCGGGCGACAGCTAACATCAATCGAGCAAGCGGGCTTCCCACAGCTACGGTCCTCTGGCAGTCTGAAAGCTTTGCGCACAAGCCGCATGCAAAGCGCCTTCCTTTACCTTTAGGCAGTGCTCGTGCATGACCAGCCTGGGGCGTGAATGGTCACTACCCCGCACACACGTTTCGTTGTGCCCGTTGCCAAGCGCTCTGGAAGCGCTGTTTATGACGCAAGCTGAAGGCCTCTTGCGCTTCCATTCTCAGAGCTCCTGAGTTAAGCAATCTGCGACACTTGGTGCGAATGCCAGAGGAAAACATTTCCACTGCGTCTGGCAGGGAGAAACTGTTCCTGGAGAACACGTTTATCTGGAGCTTGCACCTGCACCTTACACACCCACGGATTTGCAGCACATTCAAATGCATGCCAAGCTCTTTCTTAAGCAAGTTGCAAGCTGCGTCAGAAGGATGCGCTTTTTGTCAGATGGAAGCAGCAGCACGCACCTTCGAGTTTGAGAAGTACGAAAGAGCCGCAGAAGAGCGTGGTCTAGGAACAAAGGGATAGGAAAGTACATTTGCTTCATGTGCCCTTGTTGCCGCCTAACAACAGGTAGCAGCATAAAGCAGATGCGGCTGAAATTCTTCCGGGCCGCAGCTAACATCAATCGAGCAAGCGGGCTTCCCACAGAGCTACGGTCCTCTGGCAGTCTGAAAGCTTTGCGCACAAGCCGCATGCAAAGCGCCTTCCTTTACCTTTTGGCAGTGCTTGTGCATGACCAGCCTGGGGCGTGAATGGTCACTACCCCGCACACACGTTTCGTTGTGCCCGTTGCCAAGCGCTCTGGAAGCGCTGTTTATGACGCAAGCTGAACGCCTCTTGCGCTTCCATTCTCAGAGCTCCTGAGTTAAGCAATCTGCGACCCTTGGTGCGAATGCCAGCGGAAAACATTTCCACTGCGTCTGGCAGGGAGAAACTGTTCCTGGAGAACACGTTTATCTGGAGCTTGCACCTGCACCTTACACACCCACGGATTTGCAGCACATTCAAATGCATGCCAAGCTCTTTTTTACGCAAGTTACAAGCTGTGTCAGAAGGATGCGCTTTTTGTCAGATGGAAGCAGCAGCACGCACCTTCGAGTTTGAGAAGTACGAAAGAGCCACAGAAGAGCGTGGTCTAGGAACAAAGGGATAGGAAAGTACATTTGCTTCATGTGCCCTTGTTGCCGCCTAACAACAGGTAGCAGCATAAAGCAGATGCGGCTGAAGTTCTTCCGGGCGACAGCTAACATCAATCGAGCAAGCGGGCTTCCCATAGCTACGGTCCTCTGGCAGTCTGAAAGCTTTGCGCACAAGCCGCATGCAAAGCGCGTTCCTTTACCTTTAGGCAGTGCTCGTGCATGACCAGCCTGGGGCGTGAATGGTCACTACCCCGCACACACGTTTCGTTGTGCCCGTTGCCAAGCGCTCTGGAAGCGCTGTTTATGACGCAAGCTGAACGCCTCTTGCGCTTCCATTCTCAGAGCTCCTGAGTTAAGCAATCTGCGACCCTTGGTTCGAATGCCAGAGGAAAACATTTCCACTGCGTCTGGCAGGGAGAAACTGTTCCTGGAGAACACGTTTATCTGGAGCTTGCACCTGCACCTTACACACCCACGGATTTGCAGCACATTCAAATGCATGCCAAGCTCTTTCTTACGCAAGTTGCAAGCTGCGTCAGAAGGATGCGCTTTTTGTCAGATGGAAGCAGCAGCACGCACCTTCGAGTTTGAGAAGTACGAAAGAGCCGCAGAAGAGCGTGGTCTAGGAACAAAGGGATAGGAAAGTACATTTGCTTCATGTGCCCTTGTTGCCGCCTATCAACAGGGAGCAGCATAATGCAGATGCGGCTGAAGTTCTTCCGGGCGACAGCTAACATCAATCGAGCAAGCGGGCTTCCCACAGCTACGGTCCTCTGGCAGTCTGAATGTTTTCCGCACAAGCCGCATGCAAAGCGCCTTCCTTTACCTTTTGGCAGTGCTCGTGCATGACCAGCCTCGGGCGTGAATGGTCACTACCCCGCACACACGTTTTGTTGTGCCCGTTGCCAAGCGCTCTGGAAGCGCTGTTTATGACGCAAGCTGAAGGCCTCTTGCGCTTCCATTCTCAGAGCTCCTGAGTTAAGCAATCTGCGACCCTTGGTGCGAATGCCAGAGGAAAACATTTCCACTGCGTCTGGCAGGGAGAAACTGTTCCTGGAGAACACGTTTATCTGGAGCTTGCACCTGCACCTTACACACCCACGGATTTGCAGCACATTCAAATGCATGCCAAGCTCTTTCTTACGCAAGTTGCAAGCTGCGTCAGAAGGATGCGCTTTTTGTCAGATGGAAGCAGCAGCACGCACCTTCGAGTTTGAGAAGTACGAAAGAGCCGCAGAAGAGCGTGGTCTAGGAACAAAGGGATAGGAAAGTACATTTGCTTCATGTGCCCTTGTTGCCGCCTAACAACAGGTAGCAGCATAAAGCAGATGCGGCTGAAGTTCTTCCGGGCGACAGCTAACATCAATCGAGCAAGCGGGCTTCCCACAGAGCTACGGTCCTCTGGCAGTCTGAAAGCTTTGCGCACAAGCCGCTTGCTAAGCGCCTTCCTTTACCTTTTGGCAGTGCTCGTGCATGACCAGCCTTGGGCGTGAATCGTCACTACCCCGCACACACGTTTCGTTGTGCCCGTTGCCAAGCGCTCTGGAAGCGCTGTTTATGACGCAAGCTGAACGCCTCTTGCGCTTCCATTCTCAGAGCTCCTGAGTTAAGCAATCTGCGACACTTGGTGCGAATGCCAGAGGAAAACATTTCCACTGCGTCTGGCAGGGAGAAACTGTTCCTGGAGAACACGTTTATCTGGAGCTTGCACCTGCACCTTACACACCCACGGATTTGCAGCACATTCAAATGCATGCCAAGCTCTTTCTTACGCAAGTTGCAAGCTGCGTCAGAAGGATGCGCTTTTTGTCAGATGGAAGCAGCAGCACGCACCTTCGAGTCTGAGAAGTACGATAGAGCCGCAGAAGAGCGTGGTCTAGGAACAAAGGGATAGGAAAGTACATTTGCTTCATGTGCCCTTGTTGCCGCCTATCAACAGGGAGCAGCATGATGCAGATGCGGCTGAAGTTCTTCCGGGCGACAGCTAACATCAATCGAGCAAGCGGGCTTCCCACAGCTACGGTCCTCTGGCAGTCTGAATGTTTTCCGCACAAGCCGCATGCAAAGCGCCTTCCTTTACCTTTTGGCAGTGCTCGTGCATGACCAGCCTCGGGCGTGAATGGTCACTACCCCGCACACACGTTTCGTTGTGCCCGTTGCCAAGCGCTCTGGAAGCGCTGTTTATGACGCAAGCCGAACGCCTCTTGCGCTTCCATTCTCAGAGCTCCTGAGTTAAGCAATCTGCGACACTTGGTGCGAATGCCAGAGGAAAACATTTCCACTGCGTCTGGCAGGGAGAAACTGTTCCTGGAGAACACGTTTATCTGGAGCTTGCACCTGCACCTTACACACCCACGGATTTGCAGCACATTCAAATGCATGCCAAGCTCTTTCTTACGCAAGTTGCAAGCTGCGTCAGAAGGATGCGCTTTTTGTCAGATGGAAGCAGCAGCACGCACCTTCGAGTTTGAGAAGTACGAAAGAGCCGCAGAAGAGCGTGGTCTAGGAACAAAGGGATAGGAAAGTACATTTGCTTCATGTGCCCTTGTTGCCGCCTAACAACAGGTAGCAGCATAAAGCAGATGCGGCTGAAGTTCTTCCGGGCGACAGCTAACATCAATCGAGCAAGCGGGCTTCCCACAGAGCTACGGTCCTCTTACAGTCTGAAAGCTTTGCGCACAAGCCGCTTGCTAAGCGCCTTCCTTTACCTTTTGGCAGTGCTCGTGCATGACCAGCCTCGGGCGTGAATCGTCACTACCCCGCACACACGTTTCGTTGTGCCCGTTGCCAAGCGCTCTGGAAGCGCTGTTTATGACGCAAGCCGAACGCCTCTTACGCTTCCATTCTCAGAGCTCCTGAGCTAAGCAATCTGCGACACTTGGTGCAAATGCCAGAGGAAAACATTTCCACTGCGTCTGGCAGGGAGAAACTGTTCCTGGAGAACACGTTTATCTGTAGCCTGCACTTGCACCTTACACACCCACGGATTTGCAGCACATTCAAATGCATGCCAAGCTCTTTCTTACGCAAGTTGCAAGCTGCGTCATAAGGATGCGCTTTTTGTCAGATGGAAGCAGCAGCACGCACCTTCGAGTTTGAGAAGTACGAAAGAGCCGCAGAAGAGCGTGGTCTAGGAACAAAGGGATAGGAAAGTACATTTGCTTCATGTGCCCTTGTTGCCGCCTAACAACAGGTAGCAGCATAAAGCAGATGCGGCTGAAGTTCTTCCGGGCGACAGCTAACATCAATCGAGCAAGCGGGCTTCCCACAGAGCTACGGTCCTCTGGCAGTCTGAAAGCTTTGCGCACAAGCCGCTTGCTAAGCGCCTTCCTTTACCTTTTGGCAGTGCTCGTGCATGACCAGCCTTGGGCGTGAATCGTCACTACCCCGCACACACGTTTCGTTGTGGCCGTTGCCAAGCGCTCTGGAAGCGCTGTTTATGACGCAAGCTGAAGGCCTCTTGCGCTTCCATTCTCAGAGCTCCTGAGTTAAGCAATCTGCGACACTTGGTGCGAATGCCAGAGGAAAACATTTCCACTGCGTCTGGCAGGGAGAAACTGTTCCTGGAGAACACGTTTATCTGGAGCTTGCACCTGCACCTTACACACCCACGGATTTGCAGCACATTCAAATGCATGCCAAGCTCTTTCTTAAGCAAGTTGCAAGCTGCGTCAGAAGGATGCGCTTTTTGTCAGATGGAAGCAGCAGCACGCACCTTCGAGTTTGAGAAGTACGAAAGAGCCGCAGAAGAGCGTGGTCTAGGAACAAAGGGATAGGAAAGTACATTTGCTTCATGTGCCCTTGTTGCCGCCTAACAACAGGTAGCAGCATCAAGCAGATGCGGCTGAAATTCTTCCGGGCCACAGCTAACATCAATCGAGCAAGCGGGCTTCCCACAGAGCTACGGTCCTCTGGCAGTCTGAATGTTTTCCGCACAAGCCGCATGCAAAGCGCCTTCCTTTACCTTTTGGCAGTGCTCGTGCATGACCAGCCTCGGGCGTGAATGGTCACTACCCCGCACACACGTTTCGTTGTGGCCGTTGCCAAGCGCTCTGGAAGCGCTGTTTATGACGCAAGCTGAACGCCTCTTGCGCTTCCATTCTCAGAGCTCCTGAGTTAAGCAATCTGCGACACTTGGTGCAAATGCCAGAGGAAAACATTTCCACTGCGTCTGGCAGGGAGAAACTGTTCCTGGAGAACACGTTTATCTGGAGCTTGCACCTGCACCTTACACACCCACGGATTTGCAGCACATTCAAATGCATGCCAAGCTCTTTTTTACGCAAGTTACAAGCTGTGTCAGAAGGATGCGCTTTTTGTCAGATGGAAGCAGCAGCACGCACCTTCGAGTTTGAGAAGTACGAAAGAGCCACAGAAGAGCGTGGTCTAGGAACAAAGGGATAGGAAAGTACATTTGCTTCATGTGCCCTTGTTGCCGCCTAACAACAGGTAGCAGCATAAAGCAGATGCGGCTGAAGTTCTTCCGGGCGACAGCTAACATCAATCGAGCAAGCGGGCTTCCCACAGCTACGGTTCTCTGGCAGTCTGAAAGCTTTGCGCACAAGCCGCATGCAAAGCGCCTTCCTTTACCTTTAGGCAGTGCTCGTGCATGACCAGCCTGGGGCGTGAATGGTCACTACTCCGCACACACGTTTCGTTGTGCCCGTTGCCAAGCGCTCTGGAAGCGCTGTTTATGACGCAAGCTGAACGCCTCTTGCGCTTCCATTCTCAGAGCTCCTGAGTTAAGCAATCTGCGACACTTGTTGCAAATGCCAGAGGAAAACATTTCCACTGCGTCTGGCAGGGAGAAACTGTTCCTGGAGAACACGTTTATCTGGAGCTTGCACCTGCACCTTAGACACCCACGGATTTGCAGCACATTCAAATGCATGCCAAGCTCTTTCTTACGCAAGTTGCAAGCTGCGTCATAAGGATGCGCTTTTTGTCAGATGGAAGCAGCAGCACGCACCTTCGAGTTTGAGAAGTACGAAAGAGCCGCAGAAGAGCGTGGTCTAGGAACAAAGGGATAGGAAAGTACATTTGCTTCATGTGCCCTTGTTGCCGCCTAACAACAGGTAGCAGCATAAAGCAGATGCGGCTGAAGTTCTTCCGGGCGACAGCTAACATCAATCGAGCAAGCGGGCTTCCCACAGCTACGGTCCTCTGGCAGTCTGAAAGCTTTGCGCACAAGCCGCATGCAAAGCGCCTTCCTTTACCTTTAGGCAGTGCTCGTGCATGACCAGCCTGGGGCGTGAATGGTCACTACCCCGCACACACGTTTCGTTGTGCCCGTTGCCAAGCGCTCTGGAAGCGCTGTTTATGACGCAAGCTGAAGGCCTCTTGCGCTTCCATTCTCAGAGCTCCTGAGTTAAGCAATCTGCGACACTTGGTGCGAATGCCAGAGGAAAACATTTCCACTGCGTCTGGCAGGGAGAAACTGTTCCTGGAGAACACGTTTATCTGGAGCTTGCACCTGCACCTTACACACCCACGGATTTGCAGCACATTCAAATGCATGCCAAGCTCTTTCTTAAGCAAGTTGCAAGCTGCGTCAGAAGGATGCGCTTTTTGTCAGATGGAAGCAGCAGCACGCACCTTCGAGTTTGAGAAGTACGAAAGAGCCGCAGAAGAGCGTGGTCTAGGAACAAAGGGATAGGAAAGTACATTTGCTTCATGTGCCCTTGTTGCCGCCTAACAACAGGTAGCAGCATAAAGCAGATGCGGCTGAAATTCTTCCGGGCCGCAGCTAACATCAATCGAGCAAGCGGGCTTCCCACAGAGCTACGGTCCTCTGGCAGTCTGAAAGCTTTGCGCACAAGCCGCATGCAAAGCGCCTTCCTTTACCTTTTGGCAGTGCTCGTGCATGACCAGCCTGGGGCGTGAATGGTCACTACCCCGCACACACGTTTCGTTGTGCCCGTTGCCAAGCGCTCTGGAAGCGCTGTTTATGACGCAAGCTGAACGCCTCTTGCGCTTCCATTCTCAGAGCTCCTGAGTTAAGCAATCTGCGACCCTTGGTGCGAATGCCAGCGGAAAACATTTCCACTGCGTCTGGCAGGGAGAAACTGTTCCTGGAGAACACGTTTATCTGGAGCTTGCACCTGCACCTTACACACCCACGGATTTGCAGCACATTCAAATGCATGCCAAGCTCTTTTTTACGCAAGTTACAAGCTGTGTCAGAAGGATGCGCTTTTTGTCAGATGGAAGCAGCAGCACGCACCTTCGAGTTTGAGAAGTACGAAAGAGCCACAGAAGAGCGTGGTCTAGGAACAAAGGGATAGGAAAGTACATTTGCTTCATGTGCCCTTGTTGCCGCCTAACAACAGGTAGCAGCATAAAGCAGATGCGGCTGAAGTTCTTCCGGGCGACAGCTAACATCAATCGAGCAAGCGGGCTTCCCATAGCTACGGTCCTCTGGCAGTCTGAAAGCTTTGCGCACAAGCCGCATGCAAAGCGCGTTCCTTTACCTTTAGGCAGTGCTCGTGCATGACCAGCCTCGGGCGTGAATGGTCACTACCCCGCACACACGTTTCGTTGTGCCCGTTGCCAAGCGCTCTGGAAGCGCTGTTTATGACGCAAGCTGAACGCCTCTTGCGCTTCCATTCTCAGAGCTCCTGAGTTAAGCAATCTGCGACCCTTGGTTCGAATGCCAGAGGAAAACATTTCCACTGCGTCTGGCAGGGAGAAACTGTTCCTGGAGAACACGTTTATCTGGAGCTTGCACCTGCACCTTACACACCCACGGATTTGCAGCACATTCAAATGCATGCCAAGCTCTTTCTTACGCAAGTTGCAAGCTGCGTCAGAAGGATGCGCTTTTTGTCAGATGGAAGCAGCAGCACGCACCTTCGAGTTTGAGAAGTACGAAAGAGCCGCAGAAGAGCGTGGTCTAGGAACAAAGGGATAGGAAAGTACATTTGCTTCATGTGCCCTTGTTGCCGCCTATCAACAGGGAGCAGCATAATGCAGATGCGGCTGAAGTTCTTCCGGGCGACAGCTAACATCAATCGAGCAAGCGGGCTTCCCACAGCTACGGTCCTCTGGCAGTCTGAAAGTTTTCCGCACAAGCCGCATGCAAAGCGCCTTCCTTTACCTTTTGGCAGTGCTCGTGCATGACCAGCCTCGGGCGTGAATGGTCACTACCCCGCACACACGTTTTGTTGTGCCCGTTGCCAAGCGCTCTGGAAGCGCTGTTTATGACGCAAGCTGAAGGCCTCTTGCGCTTCCATTCTCAGAGCTCCTGAGTTAAGCAATCTGCGACCCTTGGTGCGAATGCCAGAGGAAAACATTTCCACTGCGTCTGGCAGGGAGAAACTGTTCCTGGAGAACACGTTTATCTGGAGCTTGCACCTGCACCTTACACACCCACGGATTTGCAGCACATTCAAATGCATGCCAAGCTCTTTCTTACGCAAGTTGCAAGCTGCGTCAGAAGGATGCGCTTTTTGTCAGATGGAAGCAGCAGCACGCACCTTCGAGTTTGAGAAGTACGAAAGAGCCGCAGAAGAGCGTGGTCTAGGAACAAAGGGATAGGAAAGTACATTTGCTTCATGTGCCCTTGTTGCCGCCTAACAACAGGTAGCAGCATAAAGCAGATGCGGCTGAAGTTCTTCCGGGCGACAGCTAACATCAATCGAGCAAGCGGGCTTCCCACAGAGCTACGGTCCTCTGGCAGTCTGAAAGCTTTGCGCACAAGCCGCTTGCTAAGCGCCTTCCTTTACCTTTTGGCAGTGCTCGTGCATGACCAGCCTTGGGCGTGAATCGTCACTACCCCGCACACACGTTTCGTTGTGCCCGTTGCCAAGCGCTCTGGAAGCGCTGTTTATGACGCAAGCTGAACGCCTCTTGCGCTTCCATTCTCAGAGCTCCTGAGTTAAGCAATCTGCGACACTTGGTGCGAATGCCAGAGGAAAACATTTCCACTGCGTCTGGCAGGGAGAAACTGTTCCTGGAGAACACGTTTATCTGGAGCTTGCACCTGCACCTTACACACCCACGGATTTGCAGCACATTCAAATGCATGCCAAGCTCTTTCTTACGCAAGTTGCAAGCTGCGTCAGAAGGATGCGCTTTTTGTCAGATGGAAGCAGCAGCACGCACCTTCGAGTCTGAGAAGTACGATAGAGCCGCAGAAGAGCGTGGTCTAGGAACAAAGGGATAGGAAAGTACATTTGCTTCATGTGCCCTTGTTGCCGCCTATCAACAGGGAGCAGCATGATGCAGATGCGGCTGAAGTTCTTCCGGGCGACAGCTAACATCAATCGAGCAAGCGGGCTTCCCACAGCTACGGTCCTCTGGCAGTCTGAATGTTTTCCGCACAAGCCGCATGCAAAGCGCCTTCCTTTACCTTTTGGCAGTGCTCGTGCATGACCAGCCTCGGGCGTGAATGGTCACTACCCCGCACACACGTTTCGTTGTGCCCGTTGCCAAGCGCTCTGGAAGCGCTGTTTATGACGCAAGCCGAACGCCTCTTGCGCTTCCATTCTCAGAGCTCCTGAGTTAAGCAATCTGCGACACTTGGTGCGAATGCCAGAGGAAAACATTTCCACTGCGTCTGGCAGGGAGAAACTGTTCCTGGAGAACACGTTTATCTGGAGCTTGCACCTGCACCTTACACACCCACGGATTTGCAGCACATTCAAATGCATGCCAAGCTCTTTCTTACGCAAGTTGCAAGCTGCGTCATAAGGATGCGCTTTTTGTCAGATGGAAGCAGCAGCACGCACCTTCGAGTTTGAGAAGTACGAAAGAGCCGCAGAAGAGCGTGGTCTAGGAACAAAGGGATAGGAAAGTACATTTGCTTCATGTGCCCTTGTTGCCGCCTAACAACAGGTAGCAGCATAAAGCAGATGCGGCTGAAGTTCTTCCGGGCGACAGCTAACATCAATCGAGCAAGCGGGCTTCCCACAGAGCTACGGTCCTCTTACAGTCTGAAAGCTTTGCGCACAAGCCGCTTGCTAAGCGCCTTCCTTTACCTTTTGGCAGTGCTCGTGCATGACCAGCCTCGGGCGTGAATCGTCACTACCCCGCACACACGTTTCGTTGTGCCCGTTGCCAAGCGCTCTGGAAGCGCTGTTTATGACGCAAGCCGAACGCCTCTTACGCTTCCATTCTCAGAGCTCCTGAGTTAAGCAATCTGCGACACTTGGTGCAAATGCCAGAGGAAAACATTTCCACTGCGTCTGGCAGGGAGAAACTGTTCCTGGAGAACACGTTTATCTGTAGCCTGCACTTGCACCTTACACACCCACGGATTTGCAGCACATTCAAATGCATGCCAAGCTCTTTCTTACGCAAGTTGCAAGCTGCGTCAGAAGGATGCGCTTTTTGTCAGATGGAAGCAGCAGCACGCACCTTCGAGTTTGAGAAGTACGAAAGAGCCGCAGAAGAGCGTGGTCTAGGAACAAAGGGATAGGAAAGTACATTTGCTTCATGTGCCCTTGTTGCCGCCTAACAACAGGTAGCAGCATAAAGCAGATGCGGCTGAAGTTCTTCCGGGCGACAGCTAACATCAATCGAGCAAGCGGGCTTCCCACAGAGCTACGGTCCTCTGGCAGTCTGAAAGCTTTGCGCACAAGCCGCTTGCTAAGCGCCTTCCTTTACCTTTTGGCAGTGCTCGTGCATGACCAGCCTTGGGCGTGAATCGTCACTACCTCGCACACACGTTTTGTTGTGCCCGTTGCCAAGCGCTCTGGAAGCGCTGTTTATGACGCAAGCTGAACGCCTCTTGCGCTTCCATTCTCAGAGCTCCTGAGTTAAGCAATCTGCGACACTTGGTGCGAATGCCAGAGGAAAACATTTCCACTGCGTCTGGCAGGGAGAAACTGTTCCTGGAGAACACGTTTATCTGGAGCTTGCACCTGCACCTTACACACCCACGGATTTGCAGCACATTCAAATGCATGCCAAGCTCTTTCTTACGCAAGTTGCAAGCTGCGTCAGAAGGATGCGCTTTTTGTCAGATGGAAGCAGCAGAACGCACCTTCGAGTCTGAGAAGTACGATAGAGCCGCAGAAGAGCGTGGTCTAGGAACAAAGGGATAGGAAAGTACATTTGCTTCATGTGCCCTTGTTGCCGCCTATCAACAGGGAGCAGCATAATGCAGATGCGGCTGAAGTTCTTCCGGGCGACAGCTAACATCAATCGAGCAAGCGGGCTTCCCACAGCTACGGTCCTCTGGCAGTCTGAATGTTTTCCACACAAGCCGCATGCAAAGCGCCTTCCTTTACCTTTTGGCAGTGCTCCTGCATGACCAGCCTCGGGCGTGAATGGTCACTACCCCGCACACACGTTTCGTTGTGCCCGTTGCCAAGCGCTCTGGAAGCGCTGTTTATGACGCAAGCCGAACGCCTCTTGCGCTTCCATTCTCAGAGCTCCTGAGTTAAGCAATCTGCGACACTTGGTGCGAATGCCAGAGGAAAACATTTCCACTGCGTCTGGCAGGGAGAAACTGTTCCTGGAGAACACGTTTATCTGGAGCTTGCACCTGCACCTTACACACCCACGGATTTGCAGCACATTCAAATGCATGCCAAGCTCTTTCTTAAGCAAGTTGCAAGCTGCGTCAGAAGGATGCGCTTTTTGTCAGATGGAAGCAGCAGCACGCACCTTCGAGTTTGAGAAGTACGAAAGAGCCGCAGAAGAGCGTGGTCTAGGAACAAAGGGATAGGAAAGTACATTTGCTTCATGTGCCCTTGTTGCCGCCTAACAACAGGTAGCAGCATAAAACAGATGCGGCTGAAGTTCTTCCGGGCGACAGCTAACATCAATCGAGCAAGGGGGCTTCCCACAGAGCTACGGTCCTCTGGCAGTCTGAAAGCTTTGCGCACAAGCCGCTTGCTAAGCGCCTTCCTTTACCTTTTGGCAGTGCTCGTGCATGACCAGCCTCGGGCGTGAATCGTCACTACCCCGCACACACGTTTCCTTGTGCCCGTTGCCAAGCGCTCTGGAAGCGCTGTTTATGACGCAAGCCGCACGCCTCTTACGCTTCCATTCTCAGAGCTCCTGAGTTAAGCAATCTGCGACACTTGGTGCGAATGCCAGAGGAAAACATTTCCACTGCGTCTGGCAGGGAGAATCTGTTCCTGGAGAACACGTTTATCTGGAGCCTGCACTTGCACCTTACACACCCACGGATTTGCAGCACATTCAAATGCATGCCAAGCTCTTTCTTACGCAAGTTGCAAGCTGCGTCAGAAGGATGCGCTTTTTGTCAGATGGAAGCAGCAGCACGCACCTTCGAGTTTGAGAAGTACGAAAGAGCCGCAGAAGAGCGTGGTCTAGGAACAAAGGGATAGGAAAGTACATTTGCTTCATGTGCCCTTGTTGCCGCCTAACAACAGGTAGCAGCATAAAGCAGATGCGGCTGAAGTTCTTCCGGGCGACAGCTAACATCAATCGAGCAAGCGGGCTTCCCACAGAGCTACGGTCCTCTGGCAGTCTGAAAGCTTTGCGCACAAGCCGCTTGCTAAGCGCCTTCCTTTGCCTTTTGGCAGTGCTCGTGCATGACCAGCCTTGGGCGTGAATCGTCACTACCCCGCACACACGTTTCGTTGTGCCCGTTGCCAAGCGCTCTGGAAGCGCTGTTTATGACGCAAGCTGAAGGCCTCTTGCGCTTCCATTCTCAGAGCTCCTGAGTTAAGCAATCTGCGACACTTGGTGCGAATGCCAGAGGAAAACATTTCCACTGCGTCTGGCAGGGAGAAACTGTTCCTGGAGAACACGTTTATCTGGAGCTTGCACCTGCACCTTACACACCCACGGATTTGCAGCACATTCAAATGCATGCCAAGCTCTTTCTTACGCAAGTTGCAAGCTGCGTCAGAAGGATGCGCTTTTTGTCAGATGGAAGCAGCAGCACGCACCTTCGAGTCTGAGAAGTACGATAGAGCCGCAGAAGAGCGTGGTCTAGGAACAAAGGGATAGGAAAGTACATTTGCTTCATGTGCCCTTGTTGCCGCCTATCAACAGGGAGCAGCATAATGCAGATGCGGCTGAAGTTCTTCCGGGCGACAGCTAACATCAATCGAGCAAGCGGGCTTCCCACAGCTACGGTCCTCTGGCAGTCTGAATGTTTTCCGCACAAGCCGCATGCAAAGCGCCTTCCTTTACCTTTTGGCAGTGCTCGTGCATGACCAGCCTCGGGCGTGAATGGTCACTACCCCGCACACACGTTTCGTTGTGCCCGTTGCCAAACGCTCTGGAAGCGCTGTTTATGACGCAAGCTGAAGGCCTCTTGCGCTTCCATTCTCAGAGCTCCTGAGTTAAGCAATCTGCGACCCTTGGTGCGAATGCCAGAGGAAAACATTTCCACTGCGTCTGGCAGGGAGAAACTGTTCCTGGAGAACACGTTTATCTGGAGCTTGCACCTGCACCTTACACACCCACGGATTTGCAGCACATTCAAATGCATGCCAAGCTCTTTCTTACGCAAGTTGCAAGCTGCGTCAGAAGGATGCGCTTTTTGTCAGATGGAAGCAGCAGCACGCACCTTCGAGTTTGAGAAGTACGAAAGAGCCGCAGAAGAGCGTGGTCTAGGAACAAAGGGATAGGAAAGTACATTTGCTTCATGTGCCCTTGTTGCCGCCTAACAACAGGTAGCAGCATAAAGCAGATGCGGCTGAAGTTCTTCCGGGCGACAGCTAACATCAATCGAGCAAGCGGGCTTCCCACAGAGCTACGGTCCTCTTACAGTCTGAAAGCTTTGCGCACAAGCCGCTTGCTAAGCGCCTTCCTTTACCTTTTGGCAGTGCTCGTGTATGACCAGCCTCGGGCGTGAATGGTCACTACCCCGCACACACGTTTCGTTGTGCCCGTTGCCAAGCGCTCTGGAAGCGCTGTTTATGACGCAAGCTGAACGTCTATTGCGCTTCCATTCTCAGAGCTCCTGAGTTAAGCAATCTGCGACCCTTGGTGCGAATGCCAGAGGAAAACATTTCCACTGCGTCTGGCAGGGAGAAACTGTTCCAGGAGAACACGTTTATCTGGAGCTTGCACCTGCACCTTACACACCCACGGATTTGCAGCACATTCAAATGCATGCCAAGCTCTTTCTTACGCAAGTTGCAAGCTGCGTCAGAAGGATGCGCTTTTTGTCAGATGGAAGCAGCAGCACGCACCTTCGAGTTTGAGAAGTACGAAAGAGCCGCAGAAGAGCGTGGTCTAGGAACAAAGGGATAGGAAAGTACATTTGCTTCATGTGCCCTTGTTGCCGCCTAACAACAGGTAGCAGCATAAAGCAGATGCGGCTGAAGTTCTTCCGGGCGACAGCTAACATCAATCGAGCAAGCGGGCTTCCCACAGAGCTACGGTCCTCTGGCAGTCTGAAAGCTTTGCGCACAAGCCGCTTGCTAAGCGCCTTCCTTTGCCTTTTGGCAGTGCTCGTGCATGACCAGCCTTGGGCGTGAATCGTCACTACCCCGCACACACGTTTCGTTGTGCCCGTTGCCAAGCGCTCTGGAAGCGCTGTTTATGACGCAAGCTGAACGCCTCTTGCGCTTCCATTCTCAGAGCTCCTGAGTTAAGCAATCTGCGACACTTGGTGCGAATGCCAGAGGAAAACATTTCCACTGCGTCTGGCAGGGAGAAACTGTTCCTGGAGAACACGTTTATCTGGAGCCTGCACTTGCACCTTACACACCCACGGATTTGCAGCACATTCAAATGCATGCCAAGCTCTTTCTTACGCAAGTTGCAAGCTGCGTCAGAAGGATGCGCTTTTTGTCAGATGGAAGCAGCAGCACGCACCTTCGAGTTTGAGAAGTACGAAAGAGCCGCAGAAGAGCGTGGTCTAGGAACAAAGGGATAGGAAAGTACATTTGCTTCATGTGCCCTTGTTGCCGCCTCTCAACAGGGAGCAGCATAATGCAGATGCGGCTGAAGTTCTTCCGGGCGACAGCTAACATCAATCGAGCAAGCGGGCTTCTCACAGCTACGGTCCTCTGGCAGTCTGAATGTTTTCCGCACAAGCCGCATGCAAAGCGCCTTCCTTTACCTTTTGGCAGTGCTCCTGCATGACCAGCCTCGGGCGTGAATGGTCACTACCCCGCACACATGTTTCGTTGTGCCCGTTGCCAAGCGCTCTGGAAGCGCTGTTTATGACGCAAGCTGAAGGCCTCTTGTGCTTCCATTCTCAGAGCTCCTGAGTTAAGCAATCTGCGACACTTAGTGCAAATGCCAGAGGAAAACATTTCTACTGCGTCTGGCAGGGAGAAACTGTTCCTGGAGAACACGTTTATCTGGAGCTTGCACCTGCACCTTACACACCCACGGATTTGCAGCACATTCAAATGCATGCCAAGCTCTTTCTTACGCAAGTTGCAAGCTGCGTCAGAAGGATGCGCTTTTTGTCAGATGGAAGCAGCAGCACGCACCTTCGAGTTTGAGAAGTACGAAAGAGCCGCAGAAGAGCGTGGTCTAGGAACAAAGGGATAGGAAAGTACATTTGCTTCATGTGCCCTTGTTGCCGCCTAACAACAGGTAGCAGCATAAAGCAGATGCGGCTGAAGTTCTTCCGGGCGACAGCTAACATCAATCGAGCAAGCGGGCTTCCCACAGCTACGTTCCTCTGGCAGTCTGAAAGTTTTGCGCACAAGCTGCTTGCTAAGCGCCTTCCTTTACCTTTTGGCAGTGCTCGTGCATGACCAGCCTCGGGCGTGAATGGTCACTACCCCGCACACACGTTTCGTTGTGCCCGTTGCCAAGCGCTCTGGAAGCGCTGTTTATGACGCAAGCTGAACGCCTCTTGCGCTTCCATTCTCAGAGCTCCTGAGTTAAGCAATCTGCGACCCTTGGTGCGAATGCCAGAGGAAAACATTTCCACTGCGTCTGGCAGGGAGAAACTGTTCCAGGAGAACACGTTTATCTGGAGCTTGCACCTGCACCTTACACACCCACGGATTTGCAGCACATTCAAATGCATGCCAAGCTCTTTCTTACGCAAGTTGCAAGCTGCGTCATAAGGATGCGCTTTTTGTCAGATGGAAGCAGCAGCACGCACCTTCGAGTTTGAGAAGTACGAAAGAGCCGCAGAAGAGCGTGGTCTAGGAACAAAGGGATAGGAAAGTACATTTGCTTCATGTGCCCTTGTTGCCGCCTAAAGACTGGTAGGAGCATAAAACAGATGCGGCTGAAGTTCTTCCGGGCGACAGCTAACATCAATCGAGCAAGGGGGCTTCCCATAGCTACGGTCCTCTGGCAGTCTGAAAGTTTTGCGCACAAGCCGCATGCAAAGCGCCTTCCTTTACCTTTTGGCAGTGCTCCTGCATGACCAGCCTCGGGCGTGAATCGTCACTACCCCGCACACACGTTTTGTTGTGCCCATTGCCAAGCGCTCTGGAAGCGCTGTTTATGACGCAAGCCGAAAGCCTCTTGTGCTTCCATTCTCAGAGCTCCTGAGTTAAGCAATCTGCGACCCTTGGTGCGAATGCCAGAGGAAAACATTTCCACTGCGTCTGGCAGGGAGAAACTGTTCCTGGAGAACACGTTTATCTGGAGCTTGCACCTGCACCTTACACACCCACGGATTTGCAGCACATTCAAATGCATGCCAAGCTCTTTCTTACGCAAGTTGCAAGCTGCGTCAGAAGGATGCGCTTTTTGTCAGATGGAAGCAGCAGCACGCACCTTCGAGTTTGAGAAGTACGAAAGAGCCGCAGAAGAGAGTGGTCTAGGAACAAAGGGATAGGAAAGTACATTTGCTTCATGTGCCCTTGTTGCCGCCTAACAACAGGTAGCAGCATAAAGCAGATGCGGCTGAAGTTCTTCCGGGCGACAGCTAACATCAATCGAGCAAGCGGGCTTCCCACAGCTACGTTCCTCTGGCAGTCTGAAAGTTTTGCGCACAAGCTGCTTGCTAAGCGCCTTCCTTTACCTTTTGGCAGTGCTCGTGCATGACCAGCCTCGGGCGTGAATGGTCACTACCCCGCACACACGTTTCGTTGTGCCCGTTGCCAAGCGCTCTGGAAGCGCTGTTTATGACGCAAGCTGAACGCCTCTTGCGCTTCCATTCTCAGAGCTCCTGAGTTAAGCAATCTGCGACCCTTGGTGCGAATGCCAGAGGAAAACATTTCCACTGCGTCTGGCAGGGAGAAACTGTTCCAGGAGAACACGTTTATCTGGAGCTTGCACCTGCACCTTACACACCCACGGATTTGCAGCACATTCAAATGCATGCCAAGCTCTTTCTTACGCAAGTTGCAAGCTGCGTCAGAAGGATGCGCTTTTTGTCAGATGGAAGCAGCAGCACGCACCTTCGAGTTTGAGAAGTACGAAAGAGCCGCAGAAGAGCGTGGTCTAGGAACAAAGGGATAGGAAAGTACATTTGCTTCATGTGCCCTTGTTGCCGCCTAAAGACTGGTAGGAGCATAAAACAGATGCGGCTGAAGTTCTTCCGGGCGACAGCTAACATCAATCGAGCAAGGGGGCTTCCCATAGCTACGGTCCTCTGGCAGTCTGAAAGTTTTGCGCACAAGCCGCATGCAAAGCGCCTTCCTTTACCTTTTGGCAGTGCTCCTGCATGACCAGCCTCGGGCGTGAATCGTCACTACCCCGCACACACGTTTTGTTGTGCCCATTGCCAAGCGCTCTGGAAGCGCTGTTTATGACGCAAGCCGAAAGCCTCTTGTGCTTCCATTCTCAGAGCTCCTGAGTTAAGCAATCTGCGACCCTTGGTGCGAATGCCAGAGGAAAACATTTCCACTGCGTCTGGCAGGGAGAAACTGTTCCTGGAGAACACGTTTATCTGGAGCTTGCACCTGCACCTTACACACCCACGGATTTGCAGCACATTCAAATGCATGCCAAGCTCTTTCTTACGCAAGTTGCAAGCTGCGTCAGAAGGATGCGCTTTTTGTCAGATGGAAGCAGCAGCACGCACCTTCGAGTTTGAGAAGTACGAAAGAGCCGCAGAAGAGCGTGGTCTAGGAACAAAGGGATAGGAAAGTACATTTGCTTCATGTGCCCTTGTTGCCGCCTAACAACAGGTAGCAGCATAAAGCAGATGCGGCTGAAGTTCTTCCGGGCGACAGCTAACATCAATCGAGCAAGCGGGCTTCCCACAGAGCTACGGTCCTCTGGCAGTCTGAAAGCTTTGCGCACAAGCCGCTTGCTAAGCGCCTTCCTTTACCTTTTGGCAGTGCTCGTGCATGACCAGCCTCGGGCGTGAATCGTCACTACCCCGCACACACGTTTCATTGTGCCCGTTGCCAAGCGCTCTGGAAGCGCTGTTTATGACGCAAGCCGAACGCCTCTTGCGCTTCCATTCTCAGAGCTCCTGAGTTAAGCAATCTGCGACACTTGGTGCAAATGCCAGAGGAAAACATTTCCACTGCGTCTGGCAGGGAGAAACTGTTCCTGGAGAACACGTTTATCTGGAGCCTGCACTTGCACCTTACACACCCACGGATTTGCAGCACATTCAAATGCATGCCAAGCTCTTTCTTACGCAAGTTGCAAGCTGCGTCAGAAGGATGCGCTTTTTGTCAGATGGAAGCAGCAGCACGCACCTTCGAGTTTGAGAAGTACGAAAGAGCCGCAGAAGAGCGTGGTCTAGGAACAAAGGGATAGGAAAGTACATTTGCTTCATGTGCCCTTGTTGCCGCCTAACAACAGGTAGCAGCATAAAGCAGATGCGGCTGAAGTTCTTCCGGGCGACAGCTAACATCAATCGAGCAAGCGGGCTTCCCACAGAGCTACGGTCCTCTGGCAGTCTGAAAGCTTTGCGCACAAGCCGCTTGCTAAGCGCCTTCCTTTGCCTTTTGGCAGTGCTCGTGCATGACCAGCCTTGGGCGTGAATCGTCACTACCCCGCACACACGTTTCGTTGTGCCCGTTGCCAAGCGCTCTGGAAGCGCTGTTTATGACGCAAGCTGAAGGCCTCTTGCGCTTCCATTCTCAGAGCTCCTGAGTTAAGCAATCTGCGACACTTGGTGCGAATGCCAGAGGAAAACATTTCCACTGCGTCTGGCAGGGAGACACTGTTCCTGGAGAACACGTTTATCTGGAGCTTGCACCTGCACCTTACACACCCACGGATTTGCAGCACATTCAAATGCATGCCAAGCTCTTTCTTACGCAAGTTGCAAGCTGCGTCAGAAGGATGCGCTTTTTGTCAGATGGAAGCAGCAGCACGCACCTTCGAGTTTGAGAAGTACGAAAGAGCCGCAGAAGAGCGTGGTCTAGGAACAAAGGGATAGGAAAGTACATTTGCTTCATGTGCCCTTGTTGCCGCCTAACAACAGGTAGCAGCATAAAGCAGATGCGGCTGAAGTTCTTCCGGGCGACAGCTAACATCAATCGAGCAAGCGGGCTTCCCACAGCTACGTTCCTCTGGCAGTCTGAAAGTTTTGCGCACAAGCCGCTTGCTAAGCGCCTTCCTTTACCTTTTGGCAGTGCTCGTGCATGACCAGCCTCGGGCGTGAATGGTCACTACCCCGCACACACGTTTCGTTGTGCCCGTTGCCAAGCGCTCTGGAAGCGCTGTTTATGACGCAAGCTGAACGCCTCTTGCGCTTCCATTCTCAGAGCTCCTGAGTTAAGCAATCTGCGACCCTTGGTGCGAATGCCAGAGGAAAACATTTCCACTGCGTCTGGCAGGGAGAAACTGTTCCTGGAGAACACGTTTATCTGGAGCCTGCACTTGCACCTTACACACCCACGGATTTGCAGCACATTCAAATGCATGCCAAGCTCTTTCTTACGCAAGTTGCAAGCTGCGTCAGAAGGATGCGCTTTTTGTCAGATGGAAGCAGCAGCACGCACCTTCGAGTTTGAGAAGTACGAAAGAGCCGCAGAAGAGCGTGGTCTAGGAACAAAGGGATAGGAAAGTACATTTGCTTCATGTGCCCTTGTTGCCGCCTAACAACAGGTAGCAGCATAAAGCAGATGCGGCTGAAGTTCTTCCGGGCGACAGCTAACATCAATCGAGCAAGCGGGCTTCCCACAGCTACGTTCCTCTGGCAGTCTGAAACCTTTGCGCACAAGCCGCTTGCTAAGCGCCTTCTTTTACCTTTTGGCAGTGCTCCTGCATGACCAGCCTCGGGCATGAATGGTCACTACCCCGCACACACGTTTCGTTGTGCCCGTTGCCAAGCGCTCTGGAAGCGCTGTTTATGACGCAAGCTGAACGTCTATTGCGCTTCCATTCTCAGAGCTCCTGAGTTAAGCAATCTGCGACCCTTGGTGCGAATGCCAAAGGAAAACATTTCCACTGCGTCTGGCAGGGAGAAACTGTTCCAGGAGAACACGTTTATCTGGAGCTTGCACCTGCACCTTACACACCCACGGATTTGCAGCACATTCAAATGCATGCCAAGCTCTTTCTTACGCAAGTTGCAAGCTGCGTCAGAAGGATGCGCTTTTTGTCACATGGAAGCAGCAGCACGCACCTTCGAGTTTGAGAAGTACGAAAGAGCCGCAGGAGAGCGTGGTCTAGGAACAAAGGGATAGGAAAGTACATTTGCTTCATGTGCCCTTGTTGCCGCCTATCAACAGGGAGCAGCATAATGCAGATGCGGCTGAAGTTCTTCCGAGCGACAGCTAACATCAATCGAGCAAGCGAGCTTCCCACAGCTACGGTCCTCTGGCAGTCTGAATGTTTTCCGCACAAGCCGCATGCAAAGCGCCTTCCTTTACCTTTTGGCAGTGCTCGTGCATGACCAGCCTGGGGCGTGAATGGTCACTACCCCGCACACACGTTTCCTTGTGCCCGTTGCCAAGCGCTCTGGAAGCGCTGTTTATGACGCAAGCTGAACGCCTCTTGCGCTTCCATTCTCAGAGCTCCTGAGTTAAGCAATCTGCGACACTTGGTGCAAATGCCAGAGGAAAACATTTCCACTGCGTCTGGCAGGGAGAAACTGTTCCTGGAGAACACGTTTATCTGGAGCTTGCACCTGCACCTTACACACCCACGGATTTGCAGCACATTCAAATGCATGCCAAGCTCTTTCTTACGCAAGTTGCAAGCTGCGTCAGAAGGATGCGCTTTTTGTCAGATGGAAGCAGCAGCACGCACCTTCGAGTTTGAGAAGTACGAAAGAGCCGCAGAAGAGCGTGGTCTAGGAACAAAGGGATAGGAAAGTACATTTGCTTCATGTGCCCTTGTTGCCGCCTAACAACAGGTAGCAGCATAAAGCAGATGCGGCTGAAGTTCTTCCGGGCGACAGCTAACATCAATCGAGCAAGCGGGCTTCCCACAGCTACGTTCCTCTGGCAGTCTGAAAGTTTTGCGCACAAGCCGCTTGCTAAGCGCCTTCCTTTACCTTTTGGCAGTGCTCGTGCATGACCAGCCTCGGGCGTGAATGGTCACTACCCCGCACACACGTTTCGTTGTGCCCGTTGCCAAGCGCTCTGGAAGCGCTGTTTATGACGCAAGCTGAACGCCTCTTGCGCTTCCATTCTCAGAGCTCCTGAGTTAAGCAATCTGCGACCCTTGGTGCGAATGCCAGAGGAAAACATTTCCACTGCGTCTGGCAGGGAGAAACTGTTCCTGGAGAACACGTTTATCTGGAGCCTGCACTTGCACCTTACACACCCACGGATTTGCAGCACATTCAAATGCATGCCAAGCTCTTTCTTACGCAAGTTGCAAGCTGCGTCAGAAGGATGCGCTTTTTGTCAGATGGAAGCAGCAGCACGCACCTTCGAGTTTGAGAAGTACGAAAGAGCCGCAGAAGAGCGTGGTCTAGGAACAAAGGGATAGGAAAGTACATTTGCTTCATGTGCCCTTGTTGCCGCCTAACAACAGGTAGCAGCATAAAGCAGATGCGGCTGAAGTTCTTCCGGGCGACAGCTAACATCAATCGAGCAAGCGGGCTTCCCACAGCTACGTTCCTCTGGCAGTCTGAAACCTTTGCGCACAAGCCGCTTGCTAAGCGCCTTCTTTTACCTTTTGGCAGTGCTCCTGCATGACCAGCCTCGGGCATGAATGGTCACTACCCCGCACACACGTTTCGTTGTGCCCGTTGCCAAGCGCTCTGGAAGCGCTGTTTATGACGCAAGCTGAACGTCTATTGCGCTTCCATTCTCAGAGCTCCTGAGTTAAGCAATCTGCGACCCTTGGTGCGAATGCCAAAGGAAAACATTTCCACTGCGTCTGGCAGGGAGAAACTGTTCCAGGAGAACACGTTTATCTGGAGCTTGCACCTGCACCTTACACACCCACGGATTTGCAGCACATTCAAATGCATGCCAAGCTCTTTCTTACGCAAGTTGCAAGCTGCGTCAGAAGGATGCGCTTTTTGTCACATGGAAGCAGCAGCACGCACCTTCGAGTTTGAGAAGTACGAAAGAGCCGCAGGAGAGCGTGGTCTAGGAACAAAGGGATAGGAAAGTACATTTGCTTCATGTGCCCTTGTTGCCGCCTATCAACAGGGAGCAGCATAATGCAGATGCGGCTGAAGTTCTTCCGAGCGACAGCTAACATCAATCGAGCAAGCGAGCTTCCCACAGCTACGGTCCTCTGGCAGTCTGAATGTTTTCCGCACAAGCCGCATGCAAAGCGCCTTCCTTTACCTTTTGGCAGTGCTCGTGCATGACCAGCCTGGGGCGTGAATGGTCACTACCCCGCACACACGTTTCCTTGTGCCCGTTGCCAAGCGCTCTGGAAGCGCTGTTTATGACGCAAGCTGAACGCCTCTTGCGCTTCCATTCTCAGAGCTCCTGAGTTAAGCAATCTGCGACACTTGGTGCAAATGCCAGAGGAAAACATTTCCACTGCGTCTGGCAGGGAGAAACTGTTCCTGGAGAACACGTTTATCTGGAGCTTGCACCTGCACCTTACACACCCACGGATTTGCAGCACATTCAAATGCATGCCAAGCTCTTTCTTACGCAAGTTGCAAGCTGCGTCAGAAGGATGCGATTTTTGTCAGATGGAAGCAGCAGCACGCACCTTCGAGTTTGAGAAGTACGAAAGAGCCGCAGAAGAGCGTGGTCTAGGAACAAAGGGATAGGAAAGTACATTTGCTTCATGTGCCCTTGTTGCCGCCTAACAACAGGTAGCAGCATAAAGCAGATGCGGCTGAAGTTCTTCCGGGCGACAGCTAACATCAATCGAGCAAGCGGGCTTCCCACAGCTACGTTCTTCTGGAAGTCTGAAAGCTTTGCGCACAAGCCGCTTGCTAAGCGCCTTCCTTTACCTTTTGGCAGTGCTCCTGCATGACCAGCCTCGGGCGTGAATGGTCACTAACCCGCGCACACGTTTCGTTGTGCCTGTTGCCAAACGCTCTGGAAGCGCTGTTTATGACGCAAGCCGAACGCCTCTTGCGCTTCCATTCTCAGAGCTCCTGAGTTAAGCAATCTGCGACCCTTGGTGCGAATGCCAGAGGAAAACATTTCCACTGCGTCTGGCAGGGAGAAACTGTACCTGGAGAACACGTTTATCTGGAGCCTGCACTTGCACCTTACACACCCACGGATTTGCAGCACATTCAAATGCATGCCAAGCTCTTTCTTACACAAGTTGCAAGCTGCGTCAGAAGGATGCGCTTTTTGTCAGATGGAAGCAGCAGCACGCACCTTCGAGTTTGAGAAGTACGAAAGAGCCGCAGAAGAGCGTGGTCTAGGAACAAAGGGATAGGAAAGTACATTTGCTTCATGTGCCCTTGTTGCCGCCTAACAACAGGTAGCAGCATAAAGCAGATGCGGCTGAAGTTCTTCCGGGCGACAGCTAACATCAATCGAGCAAGCGGGCTTCCCACAGCTACGTTCCTCTGGCAGTCTGAAAGCTTTGCGCACAAGCCGCTTGCTAAGCGCCTTCCTTTACCTTTTGGCAGTGCTCGTGCATGACCAGCCTCGGGCGTGAATCGTCACTACCCCGCACACACGTTTCGTTGTGCCCGTTGCCAAGCGCTCTGGAAGCGCTGTTTATGACGCAAGCCGAACGCCTCTTGCGCTTCCATTCTCAGAGCTCCTGAGTTAAGCAATCTGCGACACTTGGTGCGAATGCCAGAGGAAAACATTTCCACTGCGTCTGGCAGGGAGAAACTGTTCCTGGAGAACACGTTTATCTGGAGCCTGCACTTGCACCTTACACACCCACGGATTTGCAGCACATTCAAATGCATGCCAAGCTCTTTCTTACGCAAGTTGCAAGCTGCGTCAGAAGGATGCGCTTTTAGTCAGATGGAAGCAGCAGCACGCACCTTCGAGTTTGAGAAGTACGAAAGAGCCGCAGAAGAGCGTGGTCTAGGAACAAAGGGATAGGAAAGTACATTTGCTTCATGTGCCCTTGTTGCCGCCTAACAACAGGTAGCAGCATAAAGCAGATGCGGCTGAAGTTCTTCCGGGCGACAGCTAACATCAATCGAGCAAGCGGGCTTCCCACAGCTACGTTCCTCTGGCAGTCTGAAACCTTTGCGCACAAGCCGCTTGCTAAGCGCCTTCTTTTACCTTTTGGCAGTGCTCCTGCATGACCAGCCTCGGGCATGAATGGTCACTACCCCGCACACACGTTTCGTTGTGCCCGTTGCCAAGCGCTCTGGAAGCGCTGTTTATGAAGCTAGCTGAACGTCTCTTGCGCTTCCATTCTCAGAGCTCCTGAGTTAAGCAATCTGCGACCCTTGGTGCGAATGCCAGAGGAAAACATTTCCACTGCGTCTGGCAGGGAGAAACTGTACCTGGAGAACACGTTTATCTGGAGCCTGCACTTGCACCTTACACACCCACGGATTTGCAGCACATTCAAATGCATGCCAAGCTCTTTCTTACGCAAGTTGCAAGCTGCGTCAGAAGGATGCGCTTTTTGTCACATGGAAGCAGCAGCACGCACCTTCGAGTTTGAGAAGTACGAAAGAGCCGCAGGAGAGCGTGGTCTAGGAACAAAGGGATAGGAAAGTACATTTGCTTCATGTGCCCTTGTTGCCGCCTATCAACAGGGAGCAGCATAATGCAGATGCGGCTGAAGTTCTTCCGAGCGACAGCTAACATCAATCGAGCAAGCGAGCTTCCCACAGCTACGGTCCTCTGGCAGTCTGAATGTTTTCCGCACAAGCCGCATGCAAAGCGCCTTCCTTTACCTTTTGGCAGTGCTCGTGCATGACCAGCCTCGGTCGTGAATGGTCACTACCCCGCACACACGTTTCGTTGTGCCCGTTGCCAAGCGCTCTGGAAGCGCTGTTTATGATGCAAGCTGAACGCCTCTTGCGCTTCCATTCTCAGAGCTCCTGAGTTAAGCAATCTGCGACACTTGGTGCGAATGGCAGAGGAAAACATTTCCACTGCGTCTGGCAGGGAGAAACTGTTCCTGGAGAACACGTTTATCTGGAGCTTGCACCTGCACCTTACACACCCACGGATTTGCAGCACGTTCAAATGCATGCCAAGCTCTTTCTTACGCAAGTTGCAAGCTGCGTCAGAAGGATGCGCTTTTTGTCAGATGGAAGCAGCAGCACGCACCTTCGAGTTTGAGAAGTACGAAAGAGCCGCAGAAGAGCGTGGTCTAGGAACAAAGGGATAGGAAAGTACATTTGCTTCATGTGCCCTTGTTGCCGCCTAACAACAGGTAGCAGCATAAAGCAGATGCGGCTGAAGTTCTTCCGGGCGACAGCTAACATCAATCGAGCAAGCGGGCTTCCCACAGCTACGTTCCTCTGGCAGTCTGAAAGCTTTGCGCACAAGGCGCTTGCTAAGCGCCTTCCTTTACATTTTGGCAGTGCTCGTGCATGACCAGCCTCGGGCGTGAATGGTCACTACCCCGCACACACGTTTCGTTGTGCTCGTTGCCAAGGACTATGGAAGCGCTGTTTATGACGCAAGCGGAACGTCTATTGCGCTTCCATTCTCAGAGCTCCTGAGTTAAGCAATCTGCGACACTTGGTGCGAATGCCAGAGGAAAACATTTCCACTGCGTCTGGCAGGGAGAAACTGTTCCTGGAGAACACGTTTATCTGGAGCCTGCACTTGCACCTTACACACCCACGGATTTGCAGCACATTCAAATGCATGCCAAGCTCTTTCTTACGCAAGTTGCAAGCTGCGTCAGAAGGATGCGCTTTTTGTCAGATGGAAGCAGCAGCACGCACCTTCGAGTTTGAGAAGTACGAAAGAGCCGCAGAAGAGCGTGGTCTAGGAACAAAGGGATAGGAAAGTACATTTGCTTCATGTGCCCTTGTTGCCGCCTAACAACAGGTAGCAGCATAAAGCAGATGCGGCTGAAGTTCTTCCGGGCGACAGCTAACATCAATCGAGCAAGCGGGCTTCCCACAGCTACGTTCCTCTGGCAGTCTGAAAGTTTTGCGCACAAGCTGCTTGCTAAGCGCCTTCCTTTACCTTTTGGCAGTGCTCGTGCATGACCAGCCTCGGGCGTGAATGGTCACTACCCCGCACACACGTTTCGTTGTGCCCGTTGCCAAGCGCTCTGGAAGCGCTGTTTATGACGCAAGCTGAACGCCTCTTGCGCTTCCATTCTCAGAGCTCCTGAGTTAAGCAATCTGCGACCCTTGGTGCGAATGCCAGAGGAAAACATTTCCACTGCGTCTGGCAGGGAGAAACTGTTCCAGGAGAACACGTTTATCTGGAGCTTGCACCTGCACCTTACACACCCACGGATTTGCAGCACATTCAAATGCATGCCAAGCTCTTTCTTACGCAAGTTGCAAGCTGCGTCATAAGGATGCGCTTTTTGTCAGATGGAAGCAGCAGCACGCACCTTCGAGTTTGAGAAGTACGAAAGAGCCGCAGAAGAGCGTGGTCTAGGAACAAAGGGATAGGAAAGTACATTTGCTTCATGTGCCCTTGTTGCCGCCTAAAGACTGGTAGGAGCATAAAACAGATGCGGCTGAAGTTCTTCCGGGCGACAGCTAACATCAATCGAGCAAGGGGGCTTCCCATAGCTACGGTCCTCTGGCAGTCTGAAAGTTTTGCGCACAAGCCGCATGCAAAGCGCCTTCCTTTACCTTTTGGCAGTGCTCCTGCATGACCAGCCTCGGGCGTGAATCGTCACTACCCCGCACACACGTTTTGTTGTGCCCATTGCCAAGCGCTCTGGAAGCGCTGTTTATGACGCAAGCCGAAAGCCTCTTGTGCTTCCATTCTCAGAGCTCCTGAGTTAAGCAATCTGCGACCCTTGGTGCGAATGCCAGAGGAAAACATTTCCACTGCGTCTGGCAGGGAGAAACTGTTCCTGGAGAACACGTTTATCTGGAGCTTGCACCTGCACCTTACACACCCACGGATTTGCAGCACATTCAAATGCATGCCAAGCTCTTTCTTACGCAAGTTGCAAGCTGCGTCAGAAGGATGCGCTTTTTGTCAGATGGAAGCAGCAGCACGCACCTTCGAGTTTGAGAAGTACGAAAGAGCCGCAGAAGAGAGTGGTCTAGGAACAAAGGGATAGGAAAGTACATTTGCTTCATGTGCCCTTGTTGCCGCCTAACAACAGGTAGCAGCATAAAGCAGATGCGGATGAAGTTCTTCCGGGCGACAGCTAACATCAATCGAGCAAGCGGGCTTCCCACAGAGCTACGGTCCTCTGGCAGTCTGAAAGCTTTGCGCACAAGCCGCTTGCTAAGCGCCTTCCTTTACCTTTTGGCAGTGCTCGTGCATGACCAGCCTCGGGCGTGAATCGTCACTACCCCGCACACACGTTTCATTGTGCCCGTTGCCAAGCGCTCTGGAAGCGCTGTTTATGACGCAAGCCGAACGCCTCTTACGCTTCCATTCTCAGAGCTCCTGAGTTAAGCAATCTGCGACACTTGGTGCAAATGCCAGAGGAAAACATTTCCACTGCGTCTGGCAGGGAGAAACTGTTCCTGGAGAACACGTTTATCTGGAGCCTGCACTTGCACCTTACACACCCACGGATTTGCAGCACATTCAAATGCATGCCAAGCTCTTTCTTACGCAAGTTGCAAGCTGCGTCAGAAGGATGCGCTTTTTGTCAGATGGAAGCAGCAGCACGCACCTTCGAGTTTGAGAAGTACGAAAGAGCCGCAGAAGAGCGTGGTCTAGGAACAAAGGGATAGGAAAGTACATTTGCTTCATGTGCCCTTGTTGCCGCCTCTCAACAGGGAGCAGCATAATGCAGATGCGGCTGAAGTTCTTCCGGGCGACAGCTAACATCAATCGAGCAAGCGGGCTTCTCACAGCTACGGTCCTCTGGCAGTCTGAATGTTTTCCGCACAAGCCGCATGCAAAGCGCCTTCCTTTACCTTTTGGCAGTGCTCCTGCATGACCAGCCTCGGGCGTGAATGGTCACTACCCCGCACACATGTTTCGTTGTGCCCGTTGCCAAGCGCTCTGGAAGCGCTGTTTATGACGCAAGCTGAACGCCTCTTGCGCTTCCATTCTCAGAGCTCCTGAGTTAAGCAATCTGCGACACTTAGTGCAAATGCCAGAGGAAAACATTTCTACTGCGTCTGGCAGGGAGAAACTGTTCCTGGAGAACACGTTTATCTGGAGCTTGCACCTGCACCTTACACACCCACGGATTTGCAGCACATTCAAATGCATGCCAAGCTCTTTCTTACGCAAGTTGCAAGCTGTGTCAGAAGGATGCGCTTTTTGTCAGATGGAAGCAGCAGCACGCACCTTCGAGTTTGAGAAGTACGAAAGAGCCGCAGAAGAGCGTGGTCTAGGAACAAAGGGATAGGAAAGTACATTTGCTTCATGTGCCCTTGTTGCCGCCTAACAACAGGTAGCAGCATAAAGCAGATGCGGCTGAAGTTCTTCCGGGCGACAGCTAACATCAATCGAGCAAGCGGGCTTCCCACAGCTACGTTCCTCTGGCAGTCTGAAAGTTTTGCGCACAAGCTGCTTGCTAAGCGCCTTCCTTTACCTTTTGGCAGTGCTCGTGCATGACCAGCCTCGGGCGTGAATGGTCACTACCCCGCACACACGTTTCGTTGTGCCCGTTGCCAAGCGCTCTGGAAGCGCTGTTTATGACGCAAGCTGAACGCCTCTTGCGCTTCCATTCTCAGAGCTCCTGAGTTAAGCAATCTGCGACCCTTGGTGCGAATGCCAGAGGAAAACATTTCCACTGCGTCTGGCAGGGAGAAACTGTTCCAGGAGAACACGTTTATCTGGAGCTTGCACCTGCACCTTACACACCCACGGATTTGCAGCACATTCAAATGCATGCCAAGCTCTTTCTTACGCAAGTTGCAAGCTGCGTCAGAAGGATGCGCTTTTTGTCAGATGGAAGCAGCAGCACGCACCTTCGAGTTTGAGAAGTACGAAAGAGCCGCAGAAGAGCGTGGTCTAGGAACAAAGGGATAGGAAAGTACATTTGCTTCATGTGCCCTTGTTGCCGCCTAAAGACTGGTAGGAGCATAAAACAGATGCGGCTGAAGTTCTTCCGGGCGACAGCTAACATCAATCGAGCAAGGGGGCTTCCCATAGCTACGGTCCTCTGGCAGTCTGAAAGTTTTGCGCACAAGCCGCATGCAAAGCGCCTTCCTTTACCTTTTGGCAGTGCTCCTGCATGACCAGCCTCGGGCGTGAATCGTCACTACCCCGCACACACGTTTTGTTGTGCCCATTGCCAAGCGCTCTGGAAGCGCTGTTTATGACGCAAGCCGAAAGCCTCTTGTGCTTCCATTCTCAGAGCTCCTGAGTTAAGCAATCTGCGACCCTTGGTGCGAATGCCAGAGGAAAACATTTCCACTGCGTCTGGCAGGGAGAAACTGTTCCTGGAGAACACGTTTATCTGGAGCTTGCACCTGCACCTTACACACCCACGGATTTGCAGCACATTCAAATGCATGCCAAGCTCTTTCTTACGCAAGTTGCAAGCTGCGTCAGAAGGATGCGCTTTTTGTCAGATGGAAGCAGCAGCACGCACCTTCGAGTTTGAGAAGTACGAAAGAGCCGCAGAAGAGCGTGGTCTAGGAACAAAGGGATAGGAAAGTACATTTGCTTCATGTGCCCTTGTTGCCGCCTAACAACAGGTAGCAGCATAAAGCAGATGCGGCTGAAGTTCTTCCGGGCGACAGCTAACATCAATCGAGCAAGCGGGCTTCCCACAGAGCTACGGTCCTCTGGCAGTCTGAAAGCTTTGCGCACAAGCCGCTTGCTAAGCGCCTTCCTTTACCTTTTGGCAGTGCTCGTGCATGACCAGCCTCGGGCGTGAATCGTCACTACCCCGCACACACGTTTCATTGT